>NC_140575.1:21224151-21897276 GCF_057381845.1 Rhamphochromis longiceps
GCACTGTGTGGGAAGTGAAAGTGAGAAGAAAAAAAAACTACATGAGTATATCTCCTGTACAAACATAAGCGTTACCAATGCAAGCACAGTTTTTCTGCATAAATTAGATCTCATGTCCTTTTTTTAATCAGCATTTCACTGATTCATTTTGAACGTGACAGTGAGGTTAGCAATAGCAATACTCCTGATAAGATTTAATGCTCATATGAAAAAGTATTGTACAGTGAGTCATTCAAACACAGTTTCATTGTGTCATGTTATTCTGTTTAAATATACTGGAAACAACTTTATTCGGTGCATCTTGCTAGTACTGGATTGGACCCCCTGTGACATTAATTAAACAAGGTGCTGGAAACGTCCCTCAGAGATTTTGACATGATACAATCACACAGTTGCTGATTTCTTGGGTGCACATTCATAATATGAATATGCAATTCCATCACATCCCAAAGTGCTCTATTGGATTGAGATCTGGTGACTGGGGAGTGCAGTGAACATCACTGTCATGATCAAGAAACCAGTTTGAGATAATTTGAGCATCATAAGATGGGTACATTGTGCTCATTTGTTACAAGGCACCAAAGTGTGCCAAAATGGAACCATTACACCACCAGCAAACATTTTGAGTTCCCTGAAGCAAGTAATTTACAGCTCTCTGTCACATGTGAAACTTGGGCCTAAATTTAATTTTTGGTGCCCCAAATTAACTCTAACAAAAGCTACATAATCTAAGCAGGAAATAGCACCTATCTTCTTCTAAAGCTAATGTTGACTGATTATATATAGGGCTGTTTTCGCGTCTAATTGGTCTGGCCAGTACCAATACCTCAGGCGGGTAAACATGGCAACCAACATGAACATATGAAGATCACACACCGCTCACTAGCCCAGCATTAGTGCATTAACATTGATAAACTCTTTCCTATATGGACAAATTCTTTCAACAATTTGTTCCATAATCCATTAAACAAACAACAGAAAACATTCCCACACAAGAAAAGCCCTCCACTTGGTTTTGCCCAGCAAGGTTCAAAATGACATCACCTGCACTATAAAAGTCAGGACATACGGGGCGAATTTTAACACACTTGACCGGTATGGAGGGCAAGGAGAGGAAAACTGTGGTAAGTAAGGAAAAGCAAAACCCTGAACCTGCAACATAATAAAATAATTTAGCAATTTATCATTGTGAATTTGCTTTAACTGCATTAATTACTTAAACTGTCACAGAATGCTAACACATAGCTTAGATAGCAAGTGAACTACTGTTGCTTTAGCAATTGCAAATCAACAAATAAACATGTTTTAAAAATAAATATCATAATCATCTATATTTGTATTATACTGCTCTGTCACAGTATAATGTAAGAGATAAGCGGAGAATCTGAAAGTGTTTCAAGTACTCGCCCACTTTTTTCCAATCTTCTGTCGTCCACTTTTACTGAGCCCATGGGAAGTGTAGCCTCAGTTCTCTGTTCTGACAGGAGTGTCAAGCAGTATGCTCTTCTGCTGCTATACCCCGTCTTCTTCAAAGTTTGAAGGACAACGTGCAGAATAGATGCTCTTTTGTATACCTTTGAGTGGTTATTTAAGTTACTGTTGCCTTTTATCAACTCTAAGCACCAGCAAGATCCCATCACCCAGAGAGCTGCTGTGGACTACAGATATTCTCTTTTTGGACCATCATTCTGTAATCTCCTGAGATGGTGGTGTGGGAAAATCTAGATCAGCAGTTTCTGAAATGGTACCACCACATCTGGTACCATCAACTATATCATGTTCAAAGTCACCTAAATGACCTTTCTACTCCATCCAGATATTTGGTTTGAACTACCTAAGGTTGTCTTAATCATATCTACACGTGTAAATGTACTGAGTTGCTGCCATGTGATTAGCTGACTAGATATTTATGCAAACACAAGTGTTTGATTACTTTATTGGCTTTTAGATTCATTTTGGCAATATGGCTTAAGAGTTGAATAGTTTCTGACGTTGGGGAAACTCTCCCTTTAGGCAGGTTTTAAAAATAATTTTGGTGGTTTTGCTATTGTGAAGTGTCTGCAACAAATACCAAGGTCGATATCTAGAAATGTACTCCAGTGAAAAGGAATTTATAAATATTTTTACCTCTTCAGTTCCATTTTCTGTACACTGCTGGGGTGTTTTTGTTTTAAATAGTGGGTCCATTCAAAATCTGTGTGGGGTTGGTTGTGGTTTTTTTTTTTTTTTTTTTGTTTTTTTTTGTGTTAACTCAGATTTAAATCTGTATTGGCTATCAAAGATCGGGTATCAAATAACAATCTTTGACCTGGAAAAACATCAGAGGCTGTGTGGGTAGGTGTGCAGCTGACATTCTTCAGGTCAGTATAACCACCAAATTTCCGTAAACGGTTGCTGTCAGGACCTGACTATATCTAGCTCTGGTTTCAGATAGGAAAATGACATGTTTAGAAACTGCATATCTGAGTAGGGGACAAAAACAACAGCCTATTGTGAGGAGCATGTTTGTTTATTCTATACTTTTACCTTTTTGGTGGAAATGTATAGGTTTTTGCTTTGGCTTAAATGTTTTTAATGCCAGTCGAGTATATTAGGACTGTATTCCTGGCAGTGTGGGAGGAACTTAAAGGCATATTTGGGTAAAATGCACATATTTATCAACTTAAACGGTACAGTCAGTTTTTCAGGTTAGTTTGGGTTGGTTGTATTTTTTAAAGATGACCTATATATTCTGACATCCAGTTATTTCCCCTGCATTCCTGATTTTTATGTAAACATTGTTGCTCCCTTTTTTTTTTTTTTTCGTTTAATATTCAAGTGAATAAAATCCAGTTTTACCGTTAATTTTTGCGCACTGGATACTCTCCGATGGTCACATTAGAGGTGATGTCATTGGCGAGCGGACATCTCTACACTGTCGCTTTAATTTCAGTGCAGTCCAGGGGGCAGGATCGCTTTTTTCCTTTTTTAACCCTCTTCTCCTGGGCTCTGAGCGTTTGCGCCAACCGCAGCAGCAGATTGAATGAAGTGTTTGCAGGCAGCTGGGCACACGGAGGACACCGTGCTACTTCGTCCGGGATGCTAGACTACAGCCAGCATCATTATTTTTCAGCTCTTAACTGGGCGGATTTTTAGGCTCGGTGCATTTTCCCAGCAGCCACATTTTTAAGAAGGTGCAGGCCCTTAAGAAACCGTCCCCTAATCGCCTTGATGGTATCTGGACTGCAGCGCTCAAGCGACTGGCAGCTCCACAGCACGGCTGATTAAGAACTTGGGGAAGTGAAATGGTCAAGATGGCAGCTGTGTGGAGTGATGAAACTGATGTGGTGGCATTAGATGCAGCGTGCGTGTACATTTAAGATTTTTCCCTTTGTCATGCAGGATCGCCGTGCGGGACGCGGACGCTTGTGAAGGAACGCAGTTTTGGATTCCTCCGAGGCTCCGCGTACGCTTCACGTCTTTTCACTCCACAGTTCGCGAAATTGCAATGCATGTTGGCCAGGGTGTGGGCTTAGCACGACAAAAGGCGATGTTCTGGTGATTGTGGTGAGCTCCAGCTGCTCCGTGTGTTGCGGACGGACGCCGTGCAGGAGGACTGATAGACTGACACGTGCTGGGACCGAGCTGCAGGAAGGGACACTTGCATAGTAAATAAACTGTCCACGAAGCCTGCACGCGACATTGATGGAATGCGACCCGAGTGATTTTATAACCCTTTGTGCAACCCCCGACAAATTACGACCAACATGGCTGAGGCGTCGCGCAACGGCAACGAGCCGCCTCTAAACGTTGAGATAGATCCGGATTTCGAGCCCCAGAAGCGGCCACGGTCCTGCACTTGGCCCCTGCCCCGTCCGGAATCTGGTGCGGGCAAGCCCGGGGCAAATGACACTGACGTAATCCCCGAAGAGGAGGATGATGAGGGTGGGAGCACGGGGAGCGGCGCTGCTCAGAAAGCCAGCGGCGGCGCTATTAAAACCCGAGAGCCGAGCAGCAGCAGCTCCATCTCCCAGCCGGTGGAGGTCCAGCGGGGCCCCTCCAAAGAGGAGACCGCCGACGGCTCGCCGTCCTCGGCGCAAACCCCCGCAGCAGCTCCGAGCGGTTCTGCCACCCAGCAGCTGAGGAAGTCCTCCGCCCGCAGGAATGCCTGGGGCAACTACTCCTATGCAGACCTCATTACCCAAGCCATCGAGAGCTCCCCTGAGAAAAGGTTGACCTTGTCCCAAATCTATGAGTGGATGGTGAGATCCGTGCCATATTTCAAGGACAAAGGCGATAGCAACAGCTCTGCTGGCTGGAAGGTGAGCGGTGATGTGTTGGGGCTGTCATCATAACAAAGACCAGTGTTATTTATTTTTTTTTTTTTTTAACTTGTCCTGTAAGACATGCAATGCACAAAGCTCATTTTAATTCTGAGATGGAGGCAGTAGGTGCAATCACAAACCTGTAGTCTCATCAGTTACTGGCTATACACATTTATTTATCAAACATCTCCTCCTATCAGCAGGGGATCTGAAGATGTGTGGCAGTCTAACGGCACATGGTGTAACTATATGTAAACCAGTGTAGTTGTAGTAATGCGTATCACATTACACGCTTCATTATGCCTCTAAAATTAAGGATGCAGACGAACCTCTGAGAACAAAGCGGCTTGCTTGAAAGTTGAAACCCAAAAGACGTGCAATGCAAAGTTGATTTCACTTTCAGACATACTGCTCAGACTGCAGCACAGACTTCACCAAAGCTTCAGCCGGGCCTTGCTTGTGTTTGATTTTCAGGATTAGTTTGGCCTGGACCAAACCAATTCATCTGTCATGGAATGTAGTCTGATGAAAGCTTTGAGCTTTGCAGGATTTTGTGTGTGTGTGTGTGTGTGTGTAATCCTGCACAACTGGATATGCAATGCAAGCTGATTCCAGTGAGCAGCTTCTTTGAATGAATCACACTGGTTAAATTGTGCTGGTTAAAACTGCTGCATTTACAGAAGGGGAAATAAAAACATCACCCTGAACATGTGAAACTGATTAATCTGCACAGAATCAGTTACTTTATGCTCAAAACTGCTAGATGTCAGTTTTCATTCATGTTTAAGCTGCCTGATGCATATTTGAGCTTGGCAGATGTTGACTGGAAAAGGAAAGGGTTAATAACAGGGTTTCACATGTGCTGACATCAGCATTTCCTAGGAGATGCTTTGGAGCTGTGTGACATTCAGGTTGAGCCTGGCAAAAGTGTCCCCAGCAGGTTCAGGGTTGAACAGATGGGTTTTAAATTCAGACCCGTCACACATCTCATTCAGCACACTGAAAGTACACCACCTTCAGTTTTGAGCTTTGTCTCCAGTGCTGTAAGTCAAACTAAATATTCAGCCCCTGTATGGACGCCCATCAAACCCTCTCCGGTTCAGCCCCGCTGTTGTCTTTTCATGATGCCTGGGCACAAGAATCAATCAGCTGACTATAAATTATGTAGGTCAATGTGTAGCAGTATGAGAGAAGCTCAGTGTTTGTCTTTGGATCTGGCTCTGGCTAAACTGGCATTGCTCCAGTCCCTGCTCAGAACGAGGCTTTGCTCAAAGGGTGCTGCAGCACTACTGTGACTGCGTGTGGGGGAGGGGAAGGCAGGAGTTCGCTCTTTGTGATTTCTCTTGTAAATGCAGTACAGCTTGTACTGTACGTGCCTGTGAAGCTTATTGGATACCTTCATATATCCAATAAAATTTCATCTTAAGGAGGCAGACAGGTAGGTTACGCTGCTGTATGTTTGCTATTGGTTTTATTCATATGGATGTGGTTACCTTAAATCTTTAACAAGGTGCTTCAGTCTTTTACTGGTTGTGTACAGGAAGTGAAATCAATAAAAGAAGCATGTTTAAAATTCAGTACTTCTGCAGTAAACCACCTTTGAGTCATCAGATTTTGTTGTATCAGTGCCTTGGGCATTTTGAGGTTGTAAATCTGCCTGCTCCAATAATTGAATACAACAACGGTACATCTTAAAGCCTAATAAATGATCACAGACTTGAATGGAAAAACCTCCTGTGTCAACACCGGACTGTATCCCAGGCTTATTTGTTGCAACTCCACTGTATTGGATTGCATTAGATTGAACGGGACAGGTGGTGTTATTGTGTTCTCTGCCTGTAGCTCATGGGATAAGCAACATGTTGGAATATTTGACTTGCCCCATCGACAAGTGTGGTATTGGATATCATGGTAGTGATAAATTTACATGTAAACATTTTGATTAGTTAGAATATGTAGCTGAAAAGGGATACATAAATCCCACTGGATAGATCGATATCAGAAAGCAATTCTAAATTGATCAAATTTAGCTTTAATGGACAGAAACTTTTTCTCTTTTTTGGTACCGCTGTGGTCTGTTCACCCAATGAGTTCTTGTCAGTGAGATAGCTTTTATGTAAACTGATTCAGTAGTAGCAGAGACTCTGACTTTGTCTAGATAGATATAGACAGGAAATGAGTGGATTAGTGCATTTCTAACCAGAAATAAAAGGTCTAATGGCTGCTCATCTGTTTAAACACAGACCAGATGCAATTGCATAAGATTTCAGCAGAAAACAGTGAAACACTTATCAGGTATGTGTTTACTGCAGTATGTTTGGAATCGCTGATATGCTGAAAAATGAAGCTGTTGCCAAAAGGATGTTTTCCAGATGTTGAATCAAATCTTCCATATCAAATGGTATGACAGAGCCTCTTTTGTACAAAAAAAAAATTGTGTTCATCACTCCATAAAACCTGTTGCCACTGTCATCAGCCCAGTTCTCGTGTAATTTAGCATACCTCAGCCTTTTCTTACTGCTTCTCTTAGGAATGGCTTCTTGTTGGTGGGTCTTTACTGTCTCAAAGCATTAAGAGGAAAAACCTGCTTGTTTGAGAACCCTCAGTCATTAAAGCGCAGATCAAGTGCCTTAATGAGACCAATTTCTGGTCTCCTCTTGCTGTAGTTTGTTTTGTGTTGAGCTTGCTTAGCGGTTAACTTTAATCGTCTTAGAGATGGGTTTAAATGGGACCTTGAGTTAAATCAGGTTAATTTAAGCTTTAGAGAATTGAGTTGAAGCCTCTCCCTGTGAAGCTGGCCTCTGGGTTATGGAGATCACTGCGGAGTTTCTCCCTCTGTTACTGAAGTGTGACAGGCTGGGCGTGCACGCTCCAGCTGTTTAATTTTGTACGTGGTAAGGAACATCTCCAGGGAAATCCTGTAGACCTTTGTGAGCAGCCAGAAATGGGTCACAGTGCAAAGAAATGTCTATGAAGACACTGCAGCATTGGTAATTAGTCCTTTTGTATTAACCCTTTAAAGCCTGAACCATGAAATAAAAGCCCAAAAACTTTTTTAAATTATTATTATTAATGGATTGTTTAGTGAGTCTTGCAATAACGATAAATATTAATTTGCATAAGTTTAAATTTGTATCATATTAGCTACATCAGGCTTTTGTTTTCCTTTCTATATTTTTTTTGCAGAATATTTACACTGATATAGATGTATCATCTTTGATACACTTGGCCTTAAAGGGTTAAATTACAGTTAACCCTGTGCAATATCCTTGAGTCACTCATTTCTTTAATTTGAATTTCAGTAGTCTTTGGGAATGTGTCTCCAGGCTTCTTGAAGGAGACTGAAGTTCTTTGGCTGTTTGCTGCCTTTTTGCTCAGTTATCTGTCAAGATGATCCCACACCGCCTCAGTAATGTTGAGGTCTGGGCACTGGGGAGGCCAATCTATGACCGATGGTGTTCCCCTTGGGGGGGGTGGCATTGGAAGTCTATTTGGGATTGTCCCAAAAACACTACTGCTAATCGCACCTTCCAGATTGTATTGCACGGTGATGTCAAACTGTACTTGATTGCATTCATGATTCCATCAATTTGGCAAGATTTCAACACCTCTAGCTAAAACACAGCCCAGAACATGACAGAGCCTCAACCATGTTTTCTAGATGGCTATAGACAGTCACTCTTGTACCACTCGACTGTACATATTGACAGCAACTTGAACCATAACTTTCAAGCTACATAATACCTTTTGCCACTGACTTTTAGTCTTTTGTAATCATCTGAAAAGTCAGCAGTGTCTCTATTTAGAACACAAAATTCAGATAATTTCAATCCTGTGTTTTATTTTGTCATCAATTTGTCCAGTTTCCTCAAATTTTAGGAACACTGCACACCATGCTGAAAACGTAGTACTGTAGATGAACAACAAAACCTTAAGAAGTTTTGTAGGGGACACAGAATGCAGCACTGTCTGCTTACAGCACTGAGTTTTGTATTCTGTTGTAGTGATTTATATTATCTGGCTCATTGTTCCTTTGTTGGGCCGTTATAGAGCTCTGCAATTACTGTAATACATGTTGTAATCTTTTGTAGTTAAGCTTGACTGAAGTTTGAGAACAATAACAGATGCAGCAGGAACACACATTCTGACTTGGTCCACTTTGTAGGTCACATCTCGTTAAAGCTTTTGAAGCTCCTAAAAGTATTTAATACTTAATTGTATCATGTACACAAGATTTTTTTTTATGAATTATTGCTCATACTGGGAAAGTTGTATTAATGCTTAAGTTTTCTTAATCATTTGTCTTTGCAGAATTCCATCCGACACAATCTTTCCCTCCATAGCCGTTTTGTGAAAGTCCAGAATGAAGGAACTGGGAAAAGCTCCTGGTGGATGGTCAACCCAGAAGGTGGGAAAGGAGGTAAAGCTCCCAGACGTAGGGCTGTGTCGATGGATAACAGCAAGTACATCAAAGGAGCCAGAGGACGTGCCACAAAGAAAAAAGCCTCATTGCAGGTTGCTCAAGATGGGAGCTCTGAGAGCTCCTCGAGCCTCTCCAAATGGACAGGAAGTCCCACCTCCCGCAGCAGCGACGAGCTCGATGCCTGGACAGACTTCCGCTCTCGGACAAATTCCAACGCCAGCACGCTCAGCGGTCGTCTGTCCCCAATCCTGGCTAACCTGGAGCTGGATGAGGTACCTGATGACGACTCACCCCTGTCGCCAATGCTGTACTCCAGCCCCAGCAGCATGTCTCCGTCCACTGGACCAACAGGACTGTCTGATCTGGCAGGCACTATGAACCTCAATGACGGGCTCTCTGACAACCTGATGGATGATCTTTTAGACAATATCAGCCTCACAGCATCCCAGCAGCCTCCTCCTGGAGAGGAAGATGGGGCCAACAGTCAGGGGAGTTCAGTATTTACCTTCAGCTGCTCAGGAAGCAGTTTAGGTAGTCCCTCTAGCAGCTATGGGACGAACCCACTCTTCAGCCCTCCGTCCATCACGAGCCTGCGACAGTCACCCATGCAGACCATCCAAGAGAACAAGCAGACCACTTTCTCCTGCATGTCTCACTACAGTGAGCACCAGGCCCTAGATCTGCTTGGGATGGACTCCCACAGCCCCAGCAATGTCATGATGACCCAGTCCGACCCTCTGATGTCGCAGGCCAGCACCGCCATCGCTTTGCAGAACTCCCGCCGAAATGCCATGCTGCTCCGCAAAGACCACATTCTGGTTAACCACACCAGTGCAGGCCAGGCCCAAAGCTCTTCAGTGCCTGGTTGGCAAGCGGGCTTGTCAACCTCTGACAGTGACGACGGCTTCCCTGAAACAAAGCAGCTACTCCTGAAGTCTCCTAGTAAGAACGCCTCTATGCAGCTCAGTTCCAGTTTAACCAGTCAGGACCGTTTCTCCGCTGATCTGGACCTTGAGGTGTTCAGCAGCAATCTGGACTGCGACATGGACTCAGTCATCCGCAATGAACTGATGGACGCAGATTGCCTGGACCTCAGCTTTGACTCTCGCCTCACCTCCACACAGAACAGCAACAAGAATTCAGGAAGCTTCTCCAGCTCGAAACAGAGCCCTCAGAGCTGGGTGCCGAGCTGAGGAGCTGTCAGAAGTAAAGAAGGTGTAAATTTGGGTTAATTGTCCTGCGTTGTGCAACTAGAGGGAAGGAAGGTATGTAAGAGTTTCAGTAGACTTTCTTCCTATTTTTCATTTGCGGCATTAACTTCAGTACTGTATTGTAGGTGTCTGAGACAAAACAACAGTGTCTTCACAGTGAAGGAAAAATAATTGTTTCAAAAGATCAATGCCTGGCCAGTATGAACAAACGGTACTGAGTGGAATGAAACTACAGTACCTTCAGTTAAAACTACATGGATCAACTTGTATCAGTCTCAGGGATTCACTCATATCACAAAGTAATACATAAAACTGAAAATGAAGTGTTTTCATCCTGCTTTCTTTCCTCTTTCATACCCAAAACATTTTTTGCCAAACCAGCTGTCAGCCTGACTGATGGCCTGTTTACAAAAACTGCAGAGAATGTTACATTACTACGTTCCAGTGGAGGATACTTGACAAGCTGCTTTTTTTTTTTTTTTTTCCTTTGTTTTTTAAAGATTTCTTTGAGACGTAGCCTAAATGGACAAACAGTTTTTTAAAAGCTTTCCCTCCCCATTGATGCACCAATTCACACCAAATATCAGTATGTAATGTTATCAAGATGTGAACTGCTCTACATGATGTGTTTTTTGTATGCAGTGTTTTTTCAATTTTTATTTTTTGTAGCAAATTTTACCCTGTGATTTTTTTTTAAGTGACATTACTGTGAATTCTGTTCCCTCTGAAGAGGTCCATTACTGAAGTATTGATGATGTTTCTGCTGCAGATCCCTTTTTAGGTCCCTCCTCTTCCACTCACTGCACTGTTGGAAGTACTGCTCTGTATACAGACCTTAGGACTGAGTTAAGGACACGATTTAGTTCTAGTTACCACTTTTTAGTTGTCAAACACTTGGGACTACTTGGGTTGAAATAACCACATTCAGTGACTCACAGCGCTCGACAACTACACCAGTTTTGGCGTTGATTTGATGGAGTTCTTGGTGCTCTAAATCTAAAGATAGCAGGGAGTGGCTGCAGATGAAGCACCGTCAGTAGCCTCTCCTTTGTTATCAGCACTATAGCAGGTGCTGGGTGACATGTTTTCAACACTGGGAGGGTGTGTAGTATCTTGGCGTTTTTCTTTTTTCTTTGTAATGAAAGAAATGACCACAGTATCTTAAATATTGCCAAAGTTTATCTGCATTTAAATAAGTGGAAAGAGGCTACACAGTGCATAGCTAATCAGAAGTGTGTGTGTGTGTGTGTGTGATATAAGGGCAAAAAAATCTACATCAGCACAATTTTGTAGGAACAGCAGGATGCTTTTTAAAATTGTTTACATTTTTAATTTTTTTTTTTTTTAAATTATCAGGAGTGTTTTAGTAAACTTGTCTCATGTTGCATCATTGTAAAAAAACAAATTTGGTTTATTTATTGCGATACTTGTTGCCATTGTTCCTCGATGCACATTTGGTTAGGGCTGTGTAAAATCATGTTTTCATTGCTCTGTTCACTGGGTGATCACTTGCACAACAAATGAAAGGGTCCTTTTGAGAAATGTTTAACAGTGTGTTAACCAGATTAAATAATTCTCATTGGCTTAACCTTTTAATACATTTCTGCACAGCTGTGCTTCCACTTTTTTTTTTAATTTTTTTTTTTTTTTTTTTTTTCTTGACTGATTTTTACAGTCTGTGTTAAGGTTTAAATTTCACTGCCAGTCTCCACATTTCATATATTCCTATTGCTCCTACAAAAACAAAACATGAAGTTGACATTTCCACTTGTAAAGCAAACACTTGGTTTTATCAGAGCTGGTGCATGTAAATAAAGCATAAACTACTGAAAAGCTGGAGTTTGATGTTGTCTTTTGTTTTTAAATCTGTCCCTAGAGGAATTCCACAGCTGTGGAGGTGACTTGCTATTGGATAATCATATCATTGAAGAACCAATCACACACTGTATCCAAGAGGAATAGACTATTTGGGCCTAAATCAGGGTTTTTGAAGGCAAGGAGCTATAATTGGTGAATTCAGGTGCTCCTCAAAGATGTAATAGTACAGTGATGCAATGACTTGTATTTGAGATTTTTATTACAAACTAGAGGACAAAACAAAAAATTTGACTGAAGAGACTGACATCACTGACATGACAGCCCAAAGACTGGTTGACTGCACTGAAACGATGGAGCCCTCTAGAGCCTGAATGGAGTCACTGAGTCCAGATGCCCATGGATATTTGTCTCCATGGACACACCACAACAAGTCAGCGTTGAGGCAGAGATTTAGCAGGGCTAAAGGGGAGAGAGAGAGATATATATATATATATATATATATATATAATTATAATTATTATTATTATTATTTTTTTGTCATTTGAATGTGTTGATCATTGAAGATGTCAGACATGTGTGCAGTGTACAAAGTTTCCTCCTCTGTGAAGGTGAAGCAGATGGAGGCAGAGCTGTGGAGTCACCTCTCTGCACTCAAGGCAGAGATTGAAGAGAATAGAGGAGCAGGATCTTCTAATGCCTACAGGTTTGTCTGTGATGTATTATTTAAGCTCAGATTGCCAAAAGGGTAGACCTGAAAGCTATCCTCAACTCAAAATATGGCCGGTTGTTATTTAACATGAATGTTTGCCCTTCACAATGCAGACCGATGTACTTATGTGCTCAAATAACCCTGCACATTTCAGATTTCTGTTCTGAAGCAGGACGCCTTTCAGTTTTCCACCTTAAATCCAAGTTTAAGATGCATAAGGCTTGTAAAGTATGCAACACAAGTATTACCAGTAGTGATGATAAATTCACATTAACAGGCAGCTGAACTTTTTTGTTAGTGTTATGTTCCCTGTATATTTATCCTTTTTTTTTGTTTTGTTTTTTTAAAAGCCTAAGTAGTGTAGCAGCATAGTAGTCACTTTAGGTAAAATGTGACAGATCTGAGCTGTGACTGATTTGTGGGCATTTACATTTTAAACCCATGATGTTTGTAAAAGTTTTTGTTCCAGTTCTGTACTACCTCCTAAAGATATTTCCTCCTTTCGTGTGGAGAGGGAGCATGCACTGAGGAGAGGGCTTCAGGTGATGCTTTCTATAGAAAGTTCATTATTAGTCTTGCATTTTTAGACTTTAAAATCTTTGATTTATATCCAATTTTAAGTGAAGGCATTATTTTTAGGTTGGTTTTTTTTTTTTTAGGTGTAGTTTGTTTTCTGCTGGTTTCAGGTGGCTGACATTTTGCCGACTTGGTCTCAGGCTGATATCATGCAGCGAGAGCTGGAGAGCTGCTTGAGTTCGGAGTACACTCCTGACAGTCTGCCTCTTCTGCTGCACCAGGTCAGGACAGAGACAGAAAATTTATGCCTGAAACAAGAAGCAGAAACAGATTATTTTAGGATTTTTTTTTTTTTTGAAAAGTTTTTAAACTTAAACCAGTTTCCTTTTTGTATTTTTACCACAGTTCTTCACAGACAGATCTTATCACTTGGCTCAGATCAGATATCTGCTCATGCTGAGATGGAGGAGATTTTGCCACCATGCCAGCGTTATTGAGAAGCTTTATCCCCATTATAAGGTTGCCATGTGTAAACGAACAGCATGACCTAGCAGTGTTTTAACAATACTCTAAAAAAAGTACATCTTTTCACTGTACTTTTGTACTGGTTTGTGGTTATTTTCTGCATTTTATTCTGTATCTACCTTTAATCGGAGTTTAAAAATATGGCAAATATCACAGAATACATTTCCCAAAAAACACAGGATGCTCTACACGAGTGTGAATGTGACTTAAAAACATGTTTAACTAGTACACAATTAAGGTAGCATTAATTCTGAAAGGTGTATATACTCACTGGACACTTTATTAGCATTAGCTTGCTAGTACAAGTTCTGTTACTGTTGCCTTCCTGTCGGTACGACTTGGATATCTGTGGATATTTTGTTTCTTTTTTTGGACCATTCTCTGTAAATCCTAGAGGTGGTCATGTGTGGGGAAACCCCAGTAGATCAGAAGTTTCTGAAATGGCAACATTCATGCCAAATTCAAATTCCAAATGACCTTTCTTCTTCATTCTGAAGTGCGGTTTGAACTTCAGCAGGTCTTCTTGACAATGGCTGGTTGCATTAATGAGCAGTTGAACAGGTGTGAGTAACTACAGGTTTTTGGATTTCTTTTTCAGGGCAGCTGTTGTTTACATCATCTTAGATCACAAATCACGCTGCAAAGTTTCACAGCAGCATAGTAAAAGAGACAGAGGGCTAAATTATCGTGTCTGCAGTCATGTTTTCCATCTTTGTGTTACTTTCTCTTATATATGAGCTTTAAATGATAACAAATACTTGGGATCCAGTTATTTAGATTTTATACAGCATCTGTGATTTAATAATTATTCAGAATGCAGTCAGTTCAGGAAGCATACGGTTCCTTGTACACTATTTTGAACGTCACTGGAAAATGTTCTCCTCGTGTAAACGGCTTGAGAATGCTGAATCTTTTATTTCTAAAGAACGAGAAGAATCGTACAGATGTCGCACTGAAAAATGCATCATCGTATAAGACTTGTTTTGTCTCAGGATCAGGTGTCCTACATGACCCGTGAGTATCAGGATGCCGTTCAGAGAGCTCGCAGACTGTCAGCAAGCAGAGAGAAGATGCTGACCGGCCGAGGAAACCCCGTCAGCCTGCTCACTCAGGACGATGTCGTCATTTATCGGCAGTGGCTTGTCTGCCACCTGCACTCTGTTCAGCCCATCCACCACTTTCTCAGGGTAAAAAGCCACAGACAGATTTTATCACTGTTCATCCTGTCTGATGCCTGTGGTGCTTTATTTCACATTAAAATTTGCTTTAACAGGTGCTCCACTATGTACCTATGTGTGAAAGAAAAGATGAAGCACCAGGAAAGGATTGTGGGGAAATTTTGCATGAAAGGCAACAGGCTGATGGTGAGCTTTTCCCTTCATACATGTTTTTTGTAATCTTTTGGAAATAAAAAAAAATAGTAAAAAAGTTTACATTTAACTGTATTTCAGTACTACCACTCCACACAGTTCACCTGGAGCAGTTCATGCCCGAGCTGGAGTCCCTGCTCGCCTACTTCTGCCTGCCGTATGACACAGGAAATCTGAAAACCACTGCAGATGAGATGGAGCTATTCAGCATGGTATATTTGTCCTCAAAAGGTGGTGAAATTTAAAATGCATTTAAATTATTGGTCTGAATCGCAGCTGCTGTCTGTCCAGGTGTGGAGGGAGTTTAAAACAATCTTCCGACAACAAGAGCAGATGAAAACGTTTCCTCCTTACGACGGTATGGACGTCAGAGAGAGTCAGTGGGGGAGGAAGAGTGCAAACATGGCTGTATGCAAGGAGGCTAACTGGATTCCTTTCATCCAGGTTTGAGGGGAAACGAATAAAATAGTAAAATAATCTCTTCAAATACTGTTTCCTGTGATGCTCGGTGCTTTAGAGTTCATCAGTATCTGGCAAAACATTTGCATTTTTTTTTTTTTTCTGTAAGCACTTGTGTTTTTATGGATTCTGTAGTCTTTCAGACGTTTGCAGGATGCTAGAAACTGATTGTTTGGTTTCCGCTCTGTAGGTGAAACCCAGGCGAGATCCGTGGCAGCAGAAGCTCTTCACAAAGCTCAAGGAAAAGAATTCAGTTGATGAGCTGCTCCAGATGCAGTGCAAGTTTCTTCAGGTAAAAAGCGAGTCTGCTCTGAATCAGTGTCACGCATCCTTCAAAATGGGTGAAATTATTGCAAATGATTAATAAATATATAGTTACAACTGACTAACTGATAACTGGTGAAAAGAACATAAGTGAGAATTTGCTAACAGTGCATTACACTAATGCCACTTTATTAGGTACACCTTTTCAGCTGCAATGTCATATGAGCCAATGACCTCGGAGTATTTAGGCATGTGGACATAGTCGAGACAAGCATATAAGCATGGATCCATCCTGCCTTGAACCAGCAGCTCAGACTGGTGCTGGTACCGGAATGATTTCGGAACTTTCTTGAATCTGTGCCACAAAGAATGAACACAGTTCTGAAGAAAAGCCAGTACTAGCAACGTGTACCTAATGAAGTGTCCTGACTGTATATAATGCCTTTTTATTTTAATGATTTTTGTCACGTTTTGTTATGCTGTCCTCACTGTGTATCTGAGCAGGTCCGCAATTTGCTCCACGTGGCTGCAGCTCTCAAAGAACATGCTGCACAAGTTGGCGACTCACAATCCACATCGTTCATCTCAAGCAGCCGCAAGACAAAAAAACAAATGATCTCTGAGATTTGGAAAAATGTTTACAACGCTGCCAATCTCATTCAGGTGTGTGTCGTCTAGTTTTCGACTTGGGAGATGTAAAAATTCAGTCAGTGCAATAACACTGACATTTATGTTAATAGGAAACCCACAGTCACTCATCCGCATCCAGAGGGAGCAGAGGCAGCAACAAAGAGATTTCAAAGAGTCAGACTTCAAGCTTTTACCATGAAAGGTGTGTTTATTCAAAGAAAAATTGCTTTGCAGAATTTATTCATCACATTACTTTGGTCACTTGTGAGGCTGAAAGCCTTTTAAGACTAAGGAAAACATCAGCTCTTTTCCCACTCACTCATATTATCGTGGCACAGTCAGTCTTTGGAGGACAACCTGCAGGTCCTGGGCCTGGATGACAGTTTACCTGAAGGCTTCTCGGGTCCAGTAGTAACCAGAGGAGCTTACCTGTCCCTCATCTTTCTGCGCCACTTGAAACTCAGAGAGCTCCAGGTACAGTAGTAGTATTTTCTACTAGTATTTATGTGGCAGGTATGTAAGTGCATGTTGATGTATGCAGTATAATAGATACATTTCATTGGCATTGGGGTGAGAGGAGCAAGAGAAATGCAGTTAAATGCAGGGAGGTCTTTTAACACATAGTGAGTGAAAAAGGTGACTGAAGAAGACACACCAAATGCATCATGGGAATCCCCCAGCAGCCTACAACTATTGCAGTGTAACTAAGGGAGGATTCAGGGTCACCTGATCCAGTCCTAACTATATGCTTTAGCAAAAAGGAAAGTTTTAAGCCTAATCTTAAAAGTAGAGAGGGTGTCTTTCTCCCAAATTCAAACTGGAAGCTTCTTTCACAGAAGAGGGGCCTGAAAGCTGAAAGCTCTGCCTCCCTTTCTACTTTTAAATACTCTAGGAACAACAAGTAAGCCTGCATTCTGAGGGTGAAAAGCTCTAATGGGGTGATATGGTACTATAAAGTCATTGAAATAAGATGGGGCCTGATTATTCAATACTTTATATGTGAAGAGCAGGATTTTAAATTCGATTCTGGATGTAACAGGGAGCCAATGAAGGGAAGCCAATGTGGGAGAAATACGCTTTCTTTCTAGTCACTGTCAGTACTTCGGATCAACTGAAGGTTGATAATAATGAATTAGAGTAGTCCAGCCTAGAAGTAATACTAAGTAATGCCTATGACCTAGTTCTTTGGCATCGCTCTAACACAGGGTGTTTCTAATTTTAGAGATATTGCACAATTGGAAGAACTCAGTCCTACATATTTCTTTAATATGCACATTGAATGGCATATCCTGGTCAAGAATGAGTCCAAGATTTTCAGGGCCAAGTGCAATAACCTCAGTTTTATCTAAACAGAATTGGTCCTAGCACTGAACCCTGTGAAACTCCATAATTAACCTTAGTGTGTGAAGAGGACTCTCCATTTACATGAACAAACTGGAGTCTATTAGGTACGATTCAAACCACTGCAGCACGGTACCTTTAATTGCTACTGCATGCTCTAATCGCTGTAATAAAGTTTTAGGGTTGACAGGATCAAACGCTGCACTGAGGTCTAGCAGGAAAAGCTAAGAGATGAGTCCACTTCTAAGGCAATTAGAAGATCATTTGTAACCTTCACTAAAGCGTTTTTTTAAAATTACCTCCTGCCAGCTTGAAGGCCAGTGGTACATAGCCGATTATTAGAGAGAGGTTGACCATATTTAAGACTGAAACATTAATTATTGGTGGGACTTCTCTCAGCAGTCTTGAATGGGGTCTAAAAGACATGTTGATGCTTTGGAGGAAGTAATAACTGAAGTCAGCTGGACATAATGTTACGTCTGTGAGATGGTTACGAGTGACTTTTTCTCTAATGTTTAAAATTTTATTTGTGAAGAAATTCATGAAGTTCTTACTAGTTAACTTTTGCTTAAAGGAATGCTACAGGTGGTAGAGCAGATCACCTACTAATCAGAAGACTGGTGCTTCAATCCCTATCTGCTCCAGTCTGCATGCCAAATATCCTTGTGCAAGATACTGACCTCAAGTTGCTTTCCAATGCATCCATCGGAGTATGAATGCGCATGAATGTTAAATAGAAAGCACTTAAGAAGTAGAAAAAAGTGCTTGACCGAATGAGGGTGAATGAGGTTGTTTTTTTTTTTTTTTTAAGTGGTTTTAGAGTAGAGTTTTCAGAGTAGAAAAGTGCTATATAAGAACCAGTTCATTTACCATTTCCCCTGGTCCTTACTGGGTTGTCTGCTTTAGGTCTGCGAGTTATACCAGGGAGTCAAGTACCTCTGGTTTGAGCCTTTCTTTTTCAGAAGAGCTACAGTATCCAGAGGTGTTCGCAGTGAAGAAGTGAAATTATTAACAAGATAATCAACCTCTATGGGAGTAGCGTTCAGGTAGCTGCTCTGCTCTGTTTGGCACCAGGCATAGAAGAAGAGAACAGTAGATGAATTACATCCTTAAACTTAGTTACAGCACTTTTAGAAAGACATCTACTGAGATGAAATCTATTCCCCACTGCTGTGTAATCCACCATTGTAAATGTAAAGTTATGTGGAAATGTTCCGTTTCTGTGCCATATGTGAGAACAAGATCTAGAGTGTGAGTGGTGGGTGGGTTCTTTTACATTTTGAAAGAAGTCAATCGAGTCTAATGATCGATTACATGCCTTGTTGAGGCTGTCAGTATCTACACTGATGTTAAAATCACCCACGATAATTATTTTATCTGAGCTGAGCACTAAATCAGATTAAAAACAGGGTCTTTGGTTAATTAACGACTGGAGTGGAAGATTGCTGCCATTTATTTAAACTAATATAATCATCCTGCTGTAAACAGGTTTCTATAAGGCAGAGTAAATCAATTTGTTGATCAATTTTTAATAAAATGGGAGAGAGAGACCTGAAGTTTAATAATCCACACTTCACTGTTTTATTCTTTGGTGCAGTTGCGGATACTGAATTGTTCTTTCTCTCGTCTCTAAACTGTTTTTTGCTGATGATCGTTTTCTTGTTGATTAAAAAAAGAAAATATATTAAGTATATCTGTCTGTTGCTATAGTATGCGAGCTCTCGAATGTCGTTTTAATTTTTACCATCTGCAGCGTGTGTCACTTGGGATGCTGAACTACCTGCGCTCTGTGGAAAGGACTTTGACCTTTGACCTGGCAGGTTTGCAGCTAGAAGGACAGGTGCTGCGCAGCACAGCAGAGGAGACGGGTTGGATGAATGTAGCCAGAGGAGGAAGAGGAGAGGCAGAAGGTCTCGGCTCTGTCCAGTATATTCACAGCACTCCTGTCGATTACAAGGTAAAAACATATATCCTCTTGCTTCAAGTGAATTTAAAAAAATTGGTTTAACTGAGAATCCAGACATTGCTTCTTACAACTGTCTAGGTCCACTGCTCAGAGTTCATGGAGTTTGCAGAGGTGGAGAATCTTCATGATTTTTACACCTCTGAGGGTCGTTACATCCACACTCAGGACCCCAGAGGGTTTTACATCATGTACGACGCTGCTCTGCAGGACCTTGTAGAGCTGATGAATGAGCTTCTCCTCATCGGCTCGCACTTCATCCACAGAAACACAATCAAACAAATTGGAAAAACTGAGGGAGTGTCAGCCTCGACAGTAGATTTCAACTCCTGGGCTGGGACAGATGTTGACCGCGTTGCTTTGCTTCTCAATTTGTGGGCATGTGAGACTGAGTTCATGGAGAGCAAAGTCCAGGTAGATTGATGGAAAAGAGGATTTGATTTCTTTTGGCTCAGTCATTTCCTGTTAGCATTGAACTTTATAGAACTACGACTGACATACTGTTACAACTGACTAACTGTGCACTTCTGTGTTTCTGCAGCTTTTAAACTGTTACTATGAAGCCTACCAGCATGCAGTGGGCACAGAGGAGAGGTTTGCATTGGCCCAAGTTATCACTGACATCATGCACAGGAAGCCACAGCTGGACCTGAACCAGGATAACTATTTTCAGGCCTACAGGACTGAGATCAGCTGCATGCAGAGCCACCAGCGGCTGATCCGAGACATTCTGGACAATCAGGTAAACACTAAATGATGCACTGGATTGTATTTACATGTGAAGCTGTGCAATGACTGTGGTCTGTATATGAGACACACCACAGTTATATGTTGTGGTTATGTTGTTCCTCTGAACAGATAGAGAGACAGCGACTGTACCTTCAGCGCATCTGGAGAAATGATCACAAAGGCTTTATAACCAGCTATGGTCGTCCACCCAACTATGTTCCCCAATATTTGGTCTCACTTGGAGGCACGAGGCAAGTTAAAACAGCTGTGGAAGACTTTATACTATAAAACATAATTATTTTCTTCTTTTAATGCTCATGTCTTTCCCTCCTTGCGTCCTTTTGGGGTTTTTTTGTTTTTTTTGCAGGCCTGCTCTGATGAACGTATTCCTGCTAGAAGTTCACCCATCACTCTGTCTGGCCTCTGCAGTCTATCACGGATTGGTTCAGGCTCACACTGAACTATGTCAGTTGCACCGAGCCACGAGCATCACTGACAAACTCCACCTCGAACACAACCTTTTAGAGCAGGCACTGAAAATCTGGAACAACCAGACTTCACCAGGAGCCTCCTACAGCTCACAAATACAAAGAGATGTACATTCTTGTTCAGAGTATGTTCAGATTACTGTGTACAAAAAAATAAGCCATTTCACTAAATCCCAGTTTCTGTTGCTCTCAGTTGTTCTCAGACGTGTTTATTGAGGATCCAATTTTGGTCCAGAAGTTGGGCCTGTCACTAGTAAAAGCTGCAGAGGAGAGGGACATGAAGCAAGGACCAGACAAGCTGACAGACTGTGCTGTAGAAACATTGTCCATGCTGCTGGAGCTTATGAGCATCCGCCATCGCCTGCTGGAATCTGCCTCAGAGACGGCACATCTGGCACAGTTAAGAAAACACTCACAGCAGAGGGGCAGGGGTATTTACAATAGGTTCTGGACCTTTTATTTAACTCCTTTTCCCCCCATGAAGATCACATTTGACAAAGTCCTTTGTACCCTTAGTAACAAGTTTTGACACCTCACTATGCATCAATAAAGAGGTGGTTTGCTAAATATTAAACAGTTTGCAGGTTTTTCAGCCAATCATCAAGTTCTGATGAAAACCCAGTTGTTTTGTTCTATAAACATACCTGACATATAACAAACTGCTCAGTTCAGAAATGAGCTTCAAAGGTTACTTCAAAGAGTTATTATATTTACACCCAAACATATCCAGCTGCAACCTAACACATTTAAGTTTTATATAGCATGATAACACAAACAACTTTCCACTTTTAATTTCCTACATTTTTACATTTCATACTTCTCTGTCGCACCTCCTTCACTACATCCACGGCTTTTCTTCCTCTTTCCGTCTGGCAGCTCCAAGTTCAACACCTTTTATCCAATATATCCACTATACCAATTCTGCACATTTCCAAACCATCTCGTCCTTTTGTTTTTTAACTCTTTCTCCAAACCGGTGCTGTCCCTCTGATGTAGTCATGTTTATTCTTGTCCATGCTGGTCTCTCCCAATGGAAATCTTGACATTTTCAGCTCTGCCTGCTGTCTTTTTTGTCAGTGCCAACATCCTCAAACTATACATCACTTGTTAATTTTGTAAATTTTCCCTTTCACTCTTGATGCTATCCTGTCACTGACATTTGTCTTCACCCACTGCACCTTTTTCTTTTAGCAAAAAAAAGTTTCTGGAACAATTTTAAAGTTGTTTAAAACTTTAAACCCTCCCAGGATAAGAAGAATCCAGTTTCTATTAAACTACAGCTGCTGTTAGGTTATACTGGCTCTTTGCTGATATGTTAACATTTCTGTGCAGCCAGGATTAACCAGTTTGAATTAAATGAGTAATGTAACGTAACATTTTTTCTCAGGCTGTACAGAAATGTGGCCTTAGAGTTCGGCTTTGAGGAGTTCCACCTGTATCTGAGGCCGCTGCAGTTTGAGTGTACTGATCAGAAAGTCAGAGTCCAGCAGAGGCCTTTTTGTATCACAGAAATCCTGGAGGACGACAGCTGTGTGGACAGGTAAAACATAACTACATCTGATTTTCCAAATAAATCTTCATTTTCATAATAGCTGAAAGCTGGAATTTTATTCTCTTTAACTAAAAAGTCTGCTGTATATTAAAAACCAGACATGTTTGAGAGAAGCTGTCAAAAAGATGTTAGGACTTCTCTTAAGCAATCTAGCAATGTCTATTATTTCAGCTTCTTTACAAAAGCAGTAAACTGTGTTTGAAAGAAAATTAAAGAGGACTTTCTGCTGCAGGCTCATCCCATCCCATCTGCCTCTGAGCATCCAGGAACTGGACGAGAACCAGATCAGATTTAGCTTCAGCTCAGAGGAAGCAGTTATCCATGTGAGATTAAAGTAAACATTAAGGCTTATCAGAAAATAAATTAATACACACAAATACTTTCATGTGTTGCTTTTCCTAGCTTATGAACAGACAGAGTATCAAGAACCTCCAGGTGGCGTTGGCCTGTCAGGTTACACAGAAGAACGCCTTGACGAGTGCGGTCAAACTGGCTCGACTTTGTCTTTGGGCAGAAAGTGACTCATCTTCAGCCGAGGTTTGTGTTGCTCTCTGATGAAAAGTAATTTCAACTTGGAGTATTTGCCTTTCCTGTGAAGAACCTGTCAAAATAACAGTCTTAATGACTTCACACTGGACTTCAAATACATGATGGGACTGAATGGGCATTGTTGTGCAGGACATCAAATGAAATCATCCTGATCAGACGTTCCCTGGTCGAAATTATGTTCTAGATCCAGAGGCAATAAAAAGAAAAGCCTCAATGTGTGTGTGAAATATTAACTGTATGTGTGCTCTATATGTGGATGGAATTGGGATAAAATAAACATCTGTTTTGTTTTGGCATACATTTTTATGGTTGTTGATTTGAAAACGGCACAATACGGTGGATCCATTGGGCTGGAAAACACAGGCTGAGTAACAATAATATGAATACTGCCTAAGGGTTAGTTAGGTCCAACATCTGAGAATAATAGTGTTTACATGCTGATTTATTGGTAATAGCATGTATTTATGACTCTTTGTACTGAACAAAAGAGTCTGAATACTGTGGTGTTATTTTTTTAATGCTTTTATATAAACACACAGCTGTTGAAATATTTTTCTTATCTTCTTTATTAATCTCAGAGGGAAGACAAAGATGTAACATGCAACTCTGGCTCTGGCAGCCACACAGGCGGCCTGCAGGAACAATATAAATCTTTTCACTCCAAACCCTCCACAGGAACTTCCACAAAAAAGCGGTATTGACTTACAGGACAAACTACACCAGTAGTGATTAACACTTTTTTTTTTTTTTTTTTGCTGCTCTTTATGATATAAAATCTCATTTGTTCCTTCAGGGTGATGGGCGCATTTGTGTCCATCCAGCTGGAAAAAGTGGGTCTGTGTGACGAGATGCTGAATTCATTTGTGAAGAAGAAACAGGCCGTTGGGGGGTTCCTAAAAACCCCGGTGAGATGCACGCAGGTGGCTGAGCAGGATGATAAATGTGATTGCCTGTTCATTAAGTAAAATTAATTTGTCTCACTGTGCAGGAGGAGGCTGCAAAGATCAAAAGGGAGCTCATAATCGACTTTCTCAGGAAGTATGTTCTCTGGCATCCTTTTTTTGTTAAAACAGACAACCTGAGCTTTACTGAGTTTTTTCTATGATAGTAAGGTTCTTCAAAATGTTTTTTCTCAGATTCAGCACACAAATGTCTATGCACTGTGTGAGAGCTCAGATTGTTGGATATTACCACAATCTGACCTTTCTCTTGGAAGACATTCCCTACATTCGTCAGTCCTACTTCATGATTGGACAGCCGGTTGCTGATCGTTGTTCTGACCCCAGGTACAACCTCTAAGCATTAAAGAGTGATTATCCACGTTTTATTTGTGTCCTGGTTATAGTACGGTGAAACTTGTTTAAAGAATTTGAGCCAAAATGCCAAGTTTGTGCATTTTGGTACAGATGTTTCTTCAGTTGTATCCGGGGAAGATTTTCAAACCAAGCTGTCTCCCAAACAGGATTTTTCAGCAGTTGTTGTGTGCAGATGGAAGAACTCTCCTCAACCTCTGGTACATCCCCCACTTCACTGAAGTGCTTCGCATGTTCAAAACACTTAATGTTTCGGTGAGACACTTAAACTTGTCACTGAGACTAATATTACAGCAGGTCACAGGGTGATAACTTTAGCTTTCAGTTTCTCATGCCATGAACTAATTTTAGAGCAGATCTGTTTATGTTCTTCACCGTGTTGGTGGAGGAGAGACGCATGTTAACACTTTCTTTCTCTGGCCTTTAACTCTCTTCTGGTCTGATTTCATTAGGCATGTGATGAGGCTCTCCGTCACACTCTGCAGATCGTGTCAGCTCTTCATGGCATCATTCATTACCTGATCAGCTTCTCCAAACTGGGAAACAGACAAGACTCTTTAAAATGGGGGAGAGGACATGATGCAGCAGGGTCACTTCTGGCGGCTGACTGGGGAGGCGCTGAAAGCATCGGTAGGTTTATTTTATAAATGAAGCGTTCCAAAAGAATTGTAGAAATGGTAATGTTTAGGGATCTCTCATGCAATGCTGAGAGTGAATAGGATGGAATGACTCAAAATTGACACATGACAGAATAAATACATCTTTTTTTAATGTAAAAATTTGGTTTGTTCTGACATGACAGCATCACACAGTTGCTGCAGATTTATTGGCTGCACGTCCATGATGTGAATCTCCCAATGCACCACATCCCAAAAGTGCTCCATAGAACTGAGATCTGGTGACTGCGGATGCATGAAATATTATTTTTCCATTCTTAGATAAGAGGAGAGAGAGTTACTTTTGCCTTCCTATCGGTTCAGACTGAACTGGCCATACAACTTTCATATTCATTTAACCATCTTTGCATTTCAGGTATAACCAGGGACCAGGTGATATAGTAGGAAAGAAAAACCTGGATTTGGACAGCCATTCACACATTTGTTTTTTCCTCTCTGGGTGCTGTACAGGAACAGAGTTGCAGGAGCTCCAGCAGCAGGTTGATCATCTCTCTGATCCCAGCAACCTGGAGTCTGTCGGCCGCCTGCTGCAGCTGCGCAGGCAGGTCCTCCTGCTGCAGTTTGATACTGCTGTCAGAATCTTTGTCAGGTCAGCGGTGAAATCGTCACTTCCCTCAGCTGTCTGCTACCATACTGACACTTTCTCCATGACAAAGATATTTAAAGGCTGTTTTACTTTTTTCTTTTCTGTGTTTGGTTTTATGGTTTCCTTTGTTATGATGCAGTTTTCATTGATTTAAAAAAAATACCAGCATTTAATAGAAAACATTTTCAAATTTTGCAAAAGAAACATGCTTTAAAAAAATAGTGTATAATATTTTAAAAACATAAAGAAAAGTATGGCTTAAATTTAGTGATTAGTTCATGTTGATGCGTTTTCCACTGCTGGGTGATGTGAGGTGTTTGGCCAATTCAAATATTTCAACAACTCAAAGCTTTTGCGGTATCAGTTTTTGTTTTTTGTTTTTTCCAGTTACTCGCCTGAAGTTTCCCTCCATCACTCTTCTATCACAGCTTAATAAACCTTAATAATTAAAGTATGTTTATCATGTCTAGGGAGGCTTTCCTCTCCTCTGGTGATGTTACTTCCTGCCAGAGTGTAAATGACAACATGGCGAACGCTCTCCCTCCAATGATTGGCTGCATCCAGACTGACGTCTTCAGTCTCACGCTGCCCGTTCCTCAACCTTTGGAGAATCAAGGCTGTCAGGTGGTGACCTCATATAATCATTTTAGAAAACCATCCTAACATATGTTTTCAAAAAACATGAAAACACTTGAGAGGATGAGAGGAAATGTGCTCTGTCACGTCATCTTTCTGTGCCTTTGTCTGCTGCAGGCACAGAGGATGTATCCATGGAGGAGTTTCATAGCCTGTCATGGACTGCTCCCTCTTCATGTTTGGGATGTCCCACCTACTGAACACTGCATGCAGGTTCACCACCTCATATGCTTTTTTTTTTTTTTTTTCACCTGTTAATGGTGCTGATGAGACTTGGTAGATTTGGTCTTGTGTATGAATCATGTTTCCAACCAAAAATATATTTTGCCATCAATATGTCATAATTCTGGAAGTTTCTTCCTGTTAAAAGGAGTTTTTCCTTCCCACTTTCACCAAGTGCTTGCTCATATGGGTTTTGTGATTGTTTGGATCTTCTCTGGATTATTGTGGAGACTTTACATTAAAATATGAAGCACACTGAGGTGACTGCTGTTGTGGTGTGACACTAAACAGATGGGACCTCAGTATTGTTATCATTAAGAGAAAAATGCTCAAGTAAATTCATGATCATCTGCTAAAAAGAAAGTCGTTGTATTTCCTATCTTTATTTATACAAATATGGGTGCGGACTTCTTTCTTGTATTGTCCTTAACCAACTACACAGCTTTGTTTGTTTTGGTTTTTTTAATGCATCGTTAAACTCTCCCAGTGATAGTTAAAAAGATTTCATGGTTATTTGCAGCTCTGTTTGAGCAGCCTGAGCAGTCGCAGCAGACTGCAGGCCAATGCTGCAATCCTTGGGGTGTCCCTGCTCATGGAGGACGTCCTGAACGGTGGAAGAGAGGCAGAGCCTGTTCGTCTCCATGGCAACAAAGATGACCTTCAGCATAGTGGCACACCTAATGAAGTAGCGACAGTTTCTAACAAGGTCATACCAGTGACGCTTCCACATTAGGGTTCACACATTAGTGAATAAAATTGTAAGTAAATTACTAAGATTGCTGATTTGGTAACTATTCCTTTTTTATTGCAGGGAAATAAAAGCTGCAGTGAAGATGATGAAGAAGAGGAGATAAAGATCAATTCCTCAAACCTTCAAGATCCAATCAGAGTCCAGTCTGTGCTGAAAGGTTTTCTCCTGCTGACAAAGCAGCTGGAGGTCTTCAAGGAGAGATGGGCTCTAAGACGTTTAGGCGCCGATGTCTTCAGTACACCTGCTTTGTATCAACAGTTTGTAAAACTTTACCGGTAATTAAGGAATATCAAAAATCAGACACTCAAATAATGTTATTTACTCATATCAGAAAATAATTGTTTTTGTGACAACAAAGTTAATGTTGTTTTAGGATAATGTAAGGTATGCTTAGGTCTTTCTAATTCAATCATTGTTTTACAGCAATTATTCACTTTGTTTTTAGAGATGAAATCTTTTACCCCAGTATGAGAGCTCTGGCTAAACAAATGGATAAAGAGCATCACTATGAGGTTTTAATCTCTGGCACCCAGTCTCTTCTGCCCCCTCCTGGAGCTTCAGAGGTTGATGTGAAAGCCTGGCAGGTACAAGCACAATGAAAACTGCACAATTAAATCATCATGTCATAATAACAAGAACTTATAGTGCTGCAAAATCTACTTTTTCCAGCTCCACCTGCTGATGGAGAGCACAGAGTGCGACATGATTAGAGCAGTGCAGAGAAAGATGAGCAGAGAGCTCACACTAGTGCTTTCAGAGAAAACTCAACAAGATAATCGGCTCCCCACAGGTGCGCATAAACACCACTGAATCTACCTTCAAATACCCATTCAAAATATTTTTACTATTAACTATATGATTGCAGTTACATAATGTTTCCACATGTAAGCAGAGCTGTGGAAAAGAAGTCAAATGAAGTACAGTTTGTCCCGTGAGAAGCCACAGATGGTGGAAACATTCATCCAACAGCTGATGCAGGGAGCTGAGCAGTCGGAGGGAGAGGTAGGGAAAATACCCACTGATGCTTTGTTCTCCCCTAAAGTCTTTTAATAATGTGCTGCTACTGTTGACAGGCTTCTGATTACTGTGTAGGATCTCTGCTGAAAAAGAAACTCAAACCTGTGTATTTTATCTACTTGCATTCATTGTTATTTCAAATGTGGGCTTTATAATGCTCTTAAAACCCTGCTCTGCTAAGGCATGCCTTCAAAAACACACTAAATACCTTAAATGCTTGCTCTACAAAGGCTGCCATTTCTCCTGAGCTGATTATACAAGCTGGTTGCACTCCAGCGCTATCATTATCATTTCTAACAGCCCCAAGTACACAAAGTATTTGGAAAAACATGCAAAATGTGCTGCTTATTCCTATCATTTCCAGTGCACAGGAAGAAAGTGAAGTTGTTTAGTTAACTGCTTTCCTGTCCATAAGAAGAGGAGAAAGGAGTGGGAACATGCTCAGTTAATTATGCAAACATGTGGGACAGGGAACATGAGGTGTTGCTTGGTATCAGCTTTAGGTAGACGTTTTATTTGACAGGTGTTTGAGAAATTATGTCTTATTTTAGAAAGAGAAGGTAATCAGTCCATTTCCACCAGGTTTCTTCTTCCTCGAGTCTGCAAAATAAAGGTGGCAATCACGTTTCCCACAGAGGGTATGTGGAGTAATGTACAAACTCTTTTTAAAAAGTTAAAAATTAAGGGGAAGTTTTCTCTAAAAGCAACATTTTTACATGCAACTAAATGTTTACAAGCTGCTGTTGTGACCAGTAATGTCTTCACACTTGAGGTAATGAATGCTATGGTTATTCAGGCCTTTTATTGATTTCTTTGAACTGTTCCTACAGCAGTTATAAGTGGTGTTGAAGGCTCTTCAATAGCTTTTAACTTCACAACATGTAAACTTCTCATCAGTGATGACAGACGTGACAATGATTGAGCTATTTGTACGGTGGCCCTGAGAGGCCAAATGGACTGCAACTTAAGAAAACACCAGCAATAAGAAAAACGCTGCAAAAGCGCACAAAACACAACAGAAATAGGGAAAAACTGAAATAGGAAAAAAGAAAACAGATTTCTAAAAGCACAGAGGAAGTGTGGAAGTTTCTGGGGAGACAATAACCCAACGAACCAGTTGCAGGAACCCAAAACATGCTAGGTGTGTTTTATCATGATTCATATAATACTGATGATGGATTTTTAGGCTAATAGTTAGGCTAACACACTTACCTGTCATCTTTTCTTTCCTCACAAAAGTGATAGATCCCCCACTTCTTTTAGGTGTCTCCCAGCGCAACACTTTTTCCTATTTCCGTTGTGTTTTGCGTGCTTTTGCAGCGTTTTTCTTATTGCTGGTGTTTTCTTAAGTTGCAGTCCATTTGGCCTCTCAGGGCCACCATATATTTGGCCTAAATGACAAGAGATGTGTTTGTAGGAGTGATTGTGATGCTTTCTAACCTAAGAACACAGTGCCAGCTGTCCAGCACGGTGGTGGTAGCATCATGGTCTGGGGGCTGTTTTGCTTCCAGTGGTACTGCTACATCACACAAAGTGGATGCAATAATGAAGGAAGAGGGCTAACTCCAAATTCTTCAACTATTGAAAACTTATGGTAAAATGGTAAATGGCTTGTATTTGTGTAGCGCTTTTACTCATGGGCTGCGCTTAAAAGCCAGGTCCATGCCAGGAAACCAACAAATTTAAATGAACTCTACCAAGAGAGGTGGTCAAATACACAAATACAACAATTACACCAGAAACTCATCGATGGCTTCTAAAAGTGTCTGGTTGAAGTGTAACTTTGCTAAATGACATTTAACCAAATATCAGTGGGGGTCTCTGTATATATTTGACTCTGTATGGATAAAGAAACCCCTTCTTGTTTTTATGCTCTACAATAATTCTACCCTGGAAAAAGAGCAGTTGAAAGACATCATTAAAAGCCTAAAATTACGATGACATTAATTTCCTTCTGACTACTCTTGTATCTCTTTCACATGTATTGTGTGAAGAAATGCCAACACATAGAGAATATAACAGTGCAGCTTGTTGACTATTAAAACTTATATCCCAAAGAATGGGGGGAATAGAGTATTAATGCAAATTGCTAAACTTTAGATATTCATTAATAATACTCTTGGTTTTCTTTTTTTAGCTGAAGGTCTCTCGGGATCATCTGCAGCAGTGTCTCACTCACCTCGGCTCCTCAGTGATGGAGCGAGAGCGCCAATGCTTTCTGCTTTACTCACAGTTTTATGAACAAATCCTGCAGCAGCACACTCAGCTTCTGTACCAGAGAGAACAGGTACATGTGTGGAATATCTTTTTATCGGAGTAAATATATTATTGGCAGTTTATATTTTTAAAAAAAATGAAATCTATTATCTTTCACCATTTTAACTGCAGGATTTGAAAAGTCTGAAGGACGCTCAGACAAGTAATTCTCACAAAGAGGTACACACAGTGATTCCCATCTGTAGCCTCTATGATTTTGTGAGTTAGTAGCAGAAAAGCAGATTTGAGCTGCTTTAGGAATGTAAGTCATGTTTGAGATCGAGAGCTTTCAAACAAAACTACTTTTGAGCTCTATTAATCCACAGGTGGCAGATTTATGCCGTGGGATGATGTTGGAGGTCTCAGCCCTGTGGGCCCAAGTTGCTCACCTGGAAGAAGAGAAAATTAATTTAGAGGAACAGCTCGGCCTCACATTCAAAGAACGCTACCACCCTCTGGTCCGACACCTTTTCTCTACCTGCATCCAGTTAAAGGTGAAAGAACAAGGCCCCCTGTTAAAGGGCTACAACAAAACTTTCACCCTCGACATCCAGATGTTGTAGTAGAAATTAAGACCCATCAGACGAGTTTTTTTCACTCTTCTGTGAGATTATGCAAATTTTAGCCTCCGTTTTGAGTTCTTAGCTGGCAGAAGTGACACGGTGTGACTCTGTAGTTTTCACCAGTTTTGTGTTAGCAAGTAGCTGAAGTGGTGAAAACGACAAAGTGGCTGGTAAGTGTACTGTTTCTTTATAACTAGAATATATACTTGCCCTTTTCATATATCATATTTGAGCAGAAAGTGGTTGAATGACACTTTCTCAGAAGTTTCTCTGTACCATAATAATTTGCTAACATCTGATTGTTGGTGTTCTCTTTATAATATTGTAAGATCTTTACCATGCAATATAATGCACCTTGTTGTGACTGTTGTTGATGCTATAGAAATATAATTGATTGGACAATAACTTTAAACTATGTGGTAAAACGTTGCTTATTCTTTAGTTCTTTATTCCTGAAATACATAAACAAGTGTTATTTTGTCATATCTCACATTTTGATTTGTTAAAGACTTGTTTGGTAATTTTGTTTGGCTTTCAGGCCAGACTTGATGAATATCCCCGACAAATGAGGCGGGACATAAGTGTGATAGTGAACAGAGCACGGGGGGAAGGAGTGGACAAGATCATCAAGCTCAAGAAGAGGTACGGCTGCACCAAAGACAATGATGGACTCGCCCTCACACAGTTAAAGGTACGGAAAGTTTTTATGTGTAGGCAGTTAAAAAGAGCAGAAGTATTGAAGATGATCTGTGAATTGTACCACTTTCATACCTGTTATCTTAAGAAGGAAGAAGTCCACGAGTTGAAGCTGGAGAACAGCCGGCTGACTGCTCTGCTCTGTAAACTGAAGGCTCTGAGATGCTGGAGGAAGGTGGTCGACCAGGAGAAACTTCACAGGCAACTGCTCCAAACCAAGCAGGTTAGCAGCAGGATGAAGAAATATTCAGCAATCAGAAATTAGCTTTACCTCTTGCAGGGAGGGAACATGAGGCCATCAAGTAAAAGGGAAAAGCATGAATATGCTTAGTTGTAGGATTTAAACAAATAATGTAACAATGTTACATGTACTCATGTACTGCAATTTAAAAGTTTAATGTTTTCTTTTGCTTGACCTGGTTAATCCTCACTAATTTTGTCAGCTTTGCATTATTTTTCTAAGCCCATATTTATACATTTATGAACTCATACCACACTGGTCATTTTGCAGAGGGAGGTTACCACTCGCACCGAGGCTCTCAGAGTGAAAATGTTATCAGAGGATAAGGTGGCTCTCCTGCAGGGGGAGCTGGACTTTGCACAGCAGGCGCTGACCTGCTCTCAGGCCGAATGCAGCAGCATCAAGAAGCAGCTCAGCAGGAAGGTACATGCACTCCTATCCACACCTTCTACATCAGTTAACATCAGCTGAAACTGCAAATACTCTGAAATTCATTAAAACTATGAAATGTTTGGTTTGTATTTCTTAAGCTTGGTGAAGGTGCTGTTGAATGCTTTCAGAAGCAGTGCAGGTTTATTTTAAAATGCCAGGATTTTAAAAGTTAACTACATTTTTTGCCTCGTTGCTGATCCTACAGACACTTACATTATATTGCAGCTTCTCTAGGTTTCTCTTGTTGGCTTTTTTGGATCTCTGAGGACAGGATCTGGGTTTTTGGAGGCTCACTGCACATCTTGAAGTGTTTAAATCACATTTCGCTCACATAGACTTCCTAATTCATGTAAAGCTGTGCATTTTCAGTTTTGACAGTGGCAAGAGCTGTCAGGAGAAGAAGCCTGGATATATTCACTGAATGTTTGCTGGTTCTCGCTCACAGACAGAGGAGCTCCAGGTGTTCAGGCATCGGTCTGCACGGGAAGCCCGCAGCAGACAGGAGCTGGACGCTCATCTAGTGCAGACCTTGGAACAAATGAGAGCCGACATGGAGGATAGAGACAGACAGCTCAGGGCCCTCGGTGAGCAGCTGGACAGAGGCAGCAGGATAAACAGGCTACAAAGAGAGCGCAGTGCCAAAGAGATCCGGCAGGTCTGTACGTTAATTAATGTGTTATGCACCACTGATTGCAGGCTGTCTTCTGTGCAAACCCTAAAAAAAAATCCACTTTTCATGAGCTAAAAAAAAACACCTGTGGTCAGTGGATTTTAAATAGATCATCCAAAGAAATACAATTTTTAAAAAGATCGTGGTATTTTAAGTAAATCAACCTCTGAACATCTTAACTGAGAGTCAAATAAAACCAATTAACAGACTATATCTGTAGGTTCTCAGTCTTTCAGGTCATGGTAGTCTTCAGCACTAGTTGGACTTCTTTTCAATTCATGAAGACTTTTCGCTTCATCCAAGAAGCTTCTTCAGTTCCAGTGTAGAGTCCCAGATATTTACCCACCATGGAGGTTATGCAGAAAGTCACTGATCCACCCCGCAACCACTTGAGTTATTAATGGTCATATGATCCAAACTGTGAATCAAGGTGTGGTTCTTGATCGCTGGGCAGGCTTGTCAGAAATTACATTTCTAAGAAATTATGATGGAACAACTCAGTATAACATGCAAGTGTATGTCAAATCCAGCAACACCTTTAGAAAAGCACTGGTTCATCCCAAAGGCACAAACACAATCTAAGCAATGTAGTGTGTGCTGCTCAGTGCAGCAAGGAGTGCTCATAACGTTACACGGGAAAACCAGACAACCACTCCACAGACTGATGGCTCAGCAGAGAAGAACTCATCAGGACAGACTGTTTTCAGGATGATAATGTTCATACTTTGGCCTGAGAAGCCATCAATGTCCACTCTGAACGACTCTCATTGAAAAGGCACAATGCCCTCCAAAACCAGCTATCAGAAACCTCAATTAATACCTCCCTCCTGATCTCCTATCTGTAAATGGTAAGTGGAGTGATTCTTATATAGCGCTTTTCTACTCTCCCGGCGTACTCAAAGCGCTGTATACAACATGCCACATTCACCCAATCACACCCATTCTCACAAGCACTGACTCTAAACTGAGTGCTTTTCTAACAACATTCACACTCCGATAGCTGCATCGGAGAGCAACTTGGGGTTAGCTATTTGCTTTTAAAGTTTTTCACTAGCCACTGCCAAAAATCTGGCAAAAATCTGACAGAGTGATGTAGGATAAAAGTCCAGACCTAAATCCAATTGAGATGAATTCATCATTTAAAAAGTGATATTTTTGTATATACTTGGGGTTACCTTTGTCTAATATTAATATAATGCAAATTAAAGGGGTGGCTGTAGCTCAGGAGGTAGAGCAGGTCACCTACTGATCGGCAGGTTGGCAGTTTGATCCCTGGCTCCTCCAGTCTGCATGCCAAGTATCATTGGGCAAGATAAAAAAAAAAAAGGTTGCTCACAGTCATTTCATGATTTAAAAAGGGGGTAATTATATTTTTCACACAGGGCCAGGTAGCTTTAGATCCCCCCCCCCCCCCCCCCCCGGTTAATTAAATAATCATTTAAAACTGCATTTTGTATTTACACGGGTTATCTGTGTCTAATATTGGAACATGTGTGACAAAAAAATGGGGGGGAAAATAACAGGAAGGGGACAATTTTTAACAGAACTGTATAATGCAGTCTTGAGATCCCATGTGATTCAACAGTCACACTTTGACCACGTGACCTTAATGGATTGCGTGATGACACGACTCTCAGGACCACCTCCAATGGGACAAATCCACGAGGGGTTGAATACCTGAGTCTCTTCATCAGTTTGCAGAACTGAAGAAGCCTCTTGGATGAGAGGTTAAAGGATTTTTGCAGTGCCTTGGTGCAAAAATCCTGTAGAGATACTTACAGATACAGAGTTAGTCTTGGCCTCATTCTGGTGATAGATCTGTCAAGTCAATATCAATGCACATGGTGTTTTCATTTTAAATTTAAGCAGGAATAAAAAAAACAACTTCTAACCACATTGTTGGGGTCCAGGTGAGGGGGCAGCTACAGCAGCAGAGCAGCCTTAAACAAGAGGCCTTTCAGCAGCTGGATAAACTGCAGAACCAGATGAACGATGTGGAGGCAGCTCTCTCCAGAGGAGCTTCGACAGCAGGTAAAAGCCTTCCAGGCTCTGCTGATACTCAACGGGATGACAGACCAACAGCTCGCTTTGCCTGTAAGATTTTGTCTGCTTCAGACATTCTTGACTTGACATTTCACTCCTACTTTCTCGGTATCGTTATATCACAGGTCAAAGCAGGACTTATTCCACGCTGTCAGTCAGCAGACTGAGTACTAGAAGTCCCTCGACAGGTACTGAGCCCACCACCTTCATCTCAGAGCAGTGAAGCAATAATGTAAAGCTGCTCATGCGGTTCATGAGTGAAATCGAAAGCCATCAGATTATCCAGACACTCATATCTTTTTGTGATGACATTTTAAATTACTTTATAGATGTTATTTTCACACTGCAGCATAGCTCTCACTCTGTTCTATTTCTGTGTGCACAGGTCTGCACCGGAACAGGCTGCATTCAGCCCTGCAGCCTGGCAGCCTCACAAACTACACCACACCTCAGGACTTTGCAACAGAGCCAAGACAGCAGAGAGCAGAAACAGCCAGAGGTCTTTCAAACATGAGCACAGACAGATCTAAAGCAGTGAGTGAAATAATCATTTAAAAACTTGTTTCATCTCTAATGTAAAAAACAAGAAGGTGGGTGGGGAGATACTTTTTTACAGCACGGTACATTTTGGAGTTTTAAAGCATATTGAATTCACTGGTGTCCCAACTAATGAAGATTACGTCTACATAATAATAGGACAACTACTAAATGGTGAACGTAAAGCGAGACAGTACATTGCTGGTTTCAAGGTCAAGAATGTGTGAATGCTTTTGTGGTCACCCATCTTCAAAGATTCAAGGAGCTTTATTGTCATTCGCATCACAAGTTAACATGAGGTGGAAAGAAATTATGCACACACGGTCCTGGAGTGAAAAAAATAATAATAATAATAATGAAGAAACTGATTTTTTTTAAAGTAATAAATAATAGTTGTTGGTCTTTTGTTTTGTTTTTTAACAAACAGAATAACAAGTAATAAAATAAGACGATAAGTTGAGTGCAACAACCTGAGTACCAGTATGGATATAGAGTGTAGGTATAAATACTTTAGCAGGTGTCTTTAAGTGTGAAATTCTGAGCAGCAGGGACTGCCTCTTCACATTAAAGACAATCTGGATCTGTTTCGTCAGACGGGTATAGCAGGGTGCCCAGTTTTATCTCTTAGATGTTCAGCTTGAATCCGCCTTTGTTTCTCTTTCAGGATCTGTGTCGCCTGCGCCTCCCGATAGCCGAGGCTTTGTTCCCAGATCTGTGAGGTGCAGCAATCAGTCACACACACAAACTTGATTAGCAGATTAGCTTGCTGTAGGCTTCCCTGTAGTGTTTTATAGCTCTGTGTGAACTGAATGTTATCTATTCCATTCCCAAAGCTGTGACATGCATGTCTTCCCTTTAACCTACAGCACAGCATCTTGATGTTGCCCCTCTCCATATTTCAGTAACTTTTTAAATATTCAAAATAAATACTTTCAAAGCTCTTAACAAAACCCTTATCACTGATATTTTACTTTCTGGATATTTCTATAATTTGCCTTTATTTTTATCCGTACTTAACTTTTGTCAATTAATAGCATTACATCGTGTCTACTTAAGGTTTCTAATACTCATATTAGATATATACCAATTTGAGCTTATTGCAAATTTATCAAAGGAATCATGTCAAAGTTCATTTTTCAGTTGTAGAATGAGTTTGGTCACATCTTATGAAATAAAACCAAATGATGACGTTTTTAAGTGGGCAAAAACAAAACCTGTTTTGTCATAAGCTCTAAAAAAATCATTAAAATAATAACTGTTTAGCATCTGTTGCATAGTAACTGTCTTCTGTTCAGACTGTACATAAAAGGTGGAGATAGCCATGTTTATATCAACCATTTGATTGTGAACAAACCTTTTAAAGACTCGAATTGAGCGTTTTGGAAGTGAGGATCTTGGAACCAGCCATACCTGCAAAAGCTACCCGCTTTATTATCACCAATTTTACAGTAATTAATAAAATGATTAAATACCAATAAATACAAATTCAGGTTTAAGACACTTTTCACTTTTCAAACCTGGAAACTGAAAAATATCACATTTGTTTGTTTGGGAGTTCCTCCATTATGGCTCCTGATATTCCTGCCTTTCGTGTCATGGACTGAGATCTAAGTGCTGCATCCAGCTGATGTCCTCAAAGGCCTCAAGGGTTTTCACACATGGCCACTAACAACATGTCATTAACTTCAGCATCATTTTGGGTGTTTGACAGTCATGCTGATGATGTAGGATCAACTGTCGCTGTATTCCCCAGCTGGATGATAAAAGGCTCTTTGTGACTGCTTTTGGCGAGTAAGATAGTGCTGCATTCGAATGGAAGTGACAGATTTGTCTACAGACACATGCCAGTAAAAGTGGCGCCCTTTGACACATGATTGCTGCAGCACTGAAGCAAACTTCTACTTTGAAGTCGAACCTTCTCCTTTTCTGGTTTGTGTCCGACTTTATCATGATGTACTATCAGTTGGCCAGTAGCTGGCAAGTATTTGCCATCAGACATGAAAAACTCCAGGTAACCATGGCAATCTGCTTGCAACCAAAGCAATAACCAGAAGGTTTTTGGTTCAACACCTTTGTGTCTGGGGGCTCTTTGGATCACTCATATCAATCTCAGACACCTGTCGTAATTAGTTAACCAGGTGAGCCCAATTAAAGGAAAACTATACTTAACTCATTCACTGCCAGCCATTGGCAGTGAATGAGTTAAACCCATTGACTCATGCACTGCAATTGACGGCTATAGACGTCAATGGCAGTGAATGAGTTAAAACAGATGTTCCACATTATTAATCATGCCACAGTTTTTAAGCAATATGGCAAAGAACAAGGATCTGCTGCAGAAAAGTGTCAAACAGTGCAATACCTTGTGCAAGGTATGAAAGATATTAGATATTTAACACACAAAGTGTGATCATTGTGCTGCGCAGAAATTTGTGGCACAGATAAAGGCATGAGGAAGGTATCTGCCAGACAAATTCATCAGATTACAGTGGTGTAGTGTGTGGAAGGAAACACAGCAGTATAAAAAGGTATGCTTATATATTTTTTTATATAAAAAATTCATTAAAGAAAATACAAACTTCATCTTTTAATACTGCTACCTTTGACTATGGTCAGTTTTGTCTGTATATAGTTGATCTCCACAGTAGCACCATCAGATTTAAGTTCCCGGTGGTCCAGATCACTCTCAGCTCTCCTGTGGCAGTCCGGTGGTGTACAGGTAGGACACAGTTCCTGATTGGATCTGAAATGTCTGTCCTTGGATGTGATGGTTGGAGATCTGCTCGCTAGTCTGACTGATGGAGATCGGTTGGCTGCTCTGGCTGCTGACGTGAATAGCCCGGCCTTGTTGTTGTTCCCTGCTCACCTGCCCCTCCAAGGGCTCCTGAACAACAGGCAGCTGCTGGATTGGCTGACGCATCACCTGCAGCTGTTGAATGGGACGCTGTGTTATTTGAAAGGGCTGCGCAGGACCGTGATGGGCCTGCAGCTGCTCCATAGCCTCTTTACTCAAAGTGATAACATGCATCTGCTCAGCCTGGTGCATCATCTGACCCTGCAGCATACTTATAGTGTGGATCTGAGAGGTCTGATCCACCACATCACCCTGAGTGACCAACGCCACATTGTGCACGTGCCCTGATGGCCGGGCGAGGAGGGTGAGTTTAGAGGGGGCTGACTGAGCCATCTCTCCCTCTGTGCTGATGAGGCTGATCTCGTGGTCCTGACCCGGGATAAAGTTAATGTGGTCCACATCCTCTGTCACCACCACCTGGAGCTCTTGTTCAGAGGTGGCAGGCAGCTGGTACTGCTGCAGGTGAAGGATATTTTGCACCTCTTCCTGCGGGGCTCCAGAGCCATCTTTTGCTGCAGTATCCGATGAGGCCTCTCCACCCGCAGCTCTCTCCTTGTTGTGGGATTTGGTGTGTGTTTTCAGATTGTCCAGGCGTGTAAAAGAAAGGCTGCAGAAAGAGCAGGTGAAGGGTTTCTTCCCCGAGTGGGAGGCAACATGTCGTCGTCTTGCACTGGGGTCTGAAAAGGACTTCTTGCAGATGCTGCAGTTATAAGGCTTCTCACCTCTGCAAAACCAGATATTGAGGCAGTTATGACCATGTCTCCTCCTGGGTCGTATATTATACAGCAGGGAGCAAAAACTGTTAAAAGTGGAGTGAAAATCAAATATAACAGCTGACCTGTGGATTCTGATGTGAGTCTGCAGTGTGCTCTTGGCTGTGAAACATTTTCCACAGATTTCACAAGTGAAAGGCTTCTCACCTGTGTAAACGTTAACACCATCAGCTGCTGCAGCACACGCTTCCATAAAGCAGATATCAATAGCAAAAGAATGACTTGGAGAGCTGATCTTACCTGTATGAGTTCTCACGTGCTTTTTCAGTTGAGCTGCATCCATAAACTTGTGATGACACTGAGCACATTCTGGCAATGATTTCCCTTTATTTAAAAATAAAGATTCAATAATTTTACCTTCAGATTGATTGAATACACTGACCAGATCTCTGGCAGTTTCCCCATGACTTACCTGTGTGAACTCTGTAATGGCTTTTAAGTTGCCTTTTCTGAGTGAAGGTCTTTCCACATTTATCACAGTCAAAGGATTTCTCTTCTAAAGAAGCAAATAAAACAGAGCTCATGAGAGATCAACATCGCAATATGCTAGAGCACTTCGGCTTTAGTGCCATTAAGAGAAGGAAGTCATCTCTACAGCCAATATCCATCCAAAACTAGGCAACTCACACCAAATTAAGCTAGGTAAATCAAAAGCACAGGCAAGACACAAAATGTGGGCATTTGATTTTTGGGCACATTTAAAAGACTTGTAATAGGTAGTAAACTGAAAATCCTTCCGGTTTTCCTAGCCAGAGAAACAAAACACCTTAATTCTTCTTAGAGCATCTTTTTACCCCTTAGTTGTAAAAAGCTTTTCCCCTACATTGCTTCATTTATGTTAAAGAAGGCATGTATTTACTGGGCCCAAGTGTATCTAATAGAAGTAAAATGTAGTATTTCATTATATTATAATAACACATGAGACTTTTGCATACAGCACAGTTATTGCCACTGTGCATTTTTAGGGGCTAAATATGTTAGCTGTGTTGCTTTGCAATGAAGACAACTGTACAGCACCGTTTGCATAAGATTTGTTCCTGGTTTACATCCCTTGCACTGAATCGAAAGTGGATAACTGGAAATGGATAACTATCCATTTCTAGGAATCAAGTCCAGACACTGGAATGTGGTTTGATGGTCTGTTATCTGTTCTATATCTGCTTGTTCGTGTAGTGTTAATCTTTTGGGCTACATCCAGGACTTCAATCTGCACAATGCAGTGAACAGCTCGTCAGACGGTGCTTTAAGGAGTGCCGGATTTGCTTTGGCTTTGCATTCTATTGGTGAAACATAGCCTTTCAGTACCGGCTGAATGTGTTCATTTCTTTTTACCTTACAATATAAAGCGCCTTGAGGCGTTATATAGATAAAGTTTAAATGAAGTAGCCAATCAGAAGAAAAAGCTGGTGAGGAGGGTCGTATGCCATCCTGAAAGCTACTCTGTTCGAATTTAAAAAAAAAAAAATACAGCTGAAACTAAGAATAGTAGGTCTGATGTAATCACTGCAACAACTAACACTTTCTACATTTCTCAAATCAGACTGTAGATCAACTTTGTTGGAAAGATCACTTTCAGGAAATTATGAGGATTCCTGGAAATTACTTGTAAACAAAGTTACTACTTATCAAACATGAGAAACTGAGAAGTCAGTTCATTGGGTCCTACCTTCATGGAGGTTCATGTGCTCTTGCAGGGAGTGTTTGGTGGAAAGCGCTTTGGAGCAGACGGTACAAACAAATGGCTTTTCTCCAGTGTGCATGCGCTGGTGAGCCAGCAGAGTGTGCTTCTGGGTAAAACTCTTCCCGCACACCATGCAGTGGAAAGGCTTCTCACCTGGAGTTAAAGAAAGTAGTTGTACTTTTACAGGTGCGGATGTGATTAGTGACTGCTAAACTCTCGTCAGTCGTAGTCATCTGTACTTTCTATGCGTTTCTATTTTTCTTTTTTTTTCTTTTTTTTCAGCACAACATTTGAAAAGTTAAAACATTTATTTTTATTACAGTTGAGGGAATGAAGTCCTTTTTTTAAACTATGTCCAAAAACTCTAGAAAAAAAGGCCAAATTTGTATTAAACCTCCATTCTGACCTCTCTTTAAATCAGAGTGTAATTACCTGTATGAGTGCGCTGGTGAATCTTTAAAAACAGGTGGCTTTTGAAGACTTTTCCACAGTCCTCACATCGTGCCTCAGTGTCAGGGTATTTCCTTTTCCTGCCCCTCTTCCCAGGCTCCTTGTGTCCTGCTGTGTTATTGCCCACTTTGTAGCCCTTATATTTTACCGGTGGGTTGATTTTGCGTTTGCTCTGCCGGCTTTGGTGTTCTTCGGGGTCCTCATTTCTAGGCTGAGACTCAGTTTTTGGATTATCTTCTGCCTGTCGGTCCTCTGAACTCTCACATGGTTCTCTTCTCCCCACCAGCTCTGTCACAGGTGCACCTACATCTTTCCTCGGCCGCCCTCTTTTGCGCTTCACCAGCTCTGCATCTTCAGCTTTGTTTGCTTGAGCATCATTGCATTTGACCCCTGCTGCAGAGCGAGTTAGGTCAGTGAGCACTTTGACAAGGTCACCGACTTCCATTCGATGAGCTGTGGCCAGGAGCTGCTCTGTGGCGCTCTCCTCCACAGACACCTGGGCGCTGTAGATGAACTCCAGCACTGCTGCAAACATGTTTGGTGCCATACCGTCCAGCCGGTGGGTGGACCGATGGATCTGATCTTCTGCTGTGAACATGACGGAGAAGTACTCACTGCTTGCTGCCAGCAGGGCTTTGTGGGCCTTGAACTGCACATCCTCCACGACAAGAGTAATGTCACACAGCAGGTCACTTTTCCTGAGCTTGTTGAATTTGTTCAGGATGCTCTGTTTATGTGACTCTGAATGAAGGTGAGCCATAAGCGATGAAGGTGGACTGGTTGATTTTTGAGACATCTTTGCCGCAAAAACAACCACATCTGTCCCTTAAATGAAAACATATGAAAACAAAATGAGTGTACAGTTAGTTTAAAAGTTTATATGAATTCATCATGGGCATGAAGGTCATGTGATTTTGGGCTTTTAAAGAAGACATTTATGCCCATTATGATACGAATATATGTAAACTTCTGACCTCAGCAGTATATATGTTTGGCTTATATCAGAGGTTCAGTGCGTTTTTTAAATGTAGCCGAGTGGTAAATTAATAATAATATTTTCCATTTCAGTTAACCAAATATCCATTTAAGGTTCAAAAAAAATAACAAGAATGTTATTGGGTAATTTAATGGTATTGCTTGTGCTATAGGCTTAAGGGTTAACTGCAGTTTTCCAAAAAAAACTTAACAAGAAATGCATCTTGGGACTTCCTGTTTACTTTTCTTTTTGTTGTGGATGTGGAACGGGAATGTTGTGAAGGAGTTAAATTATTGGTAAGGAATTGTTAAATATGCACATAACTCATTGAAACATATTGTTATAATTGTAGTGCAGTGGCAAAACGTCAGTATTTTAACAAGATGATGTATTTCTTAAATGTATGATGCAAAGGACCTGTATGTGCAGCGTGGAGTGGCCATTTTCTCCATGCAAGGGATAAGTTGCGAGATCGTCTGTGTGCTCCAGTATTGCAAGTGAGCTGAGATTTCTGTGGAATGTAAGTGTTTATAAACATGTATGTAACACTTCCACATTTTTTTAAAGGAGCCTTGTGTGATTTAGTTCTTTGTATTTTGTTCTGCACAGACAGAGGCCACTGCCGTATTTTTGTGTTTTGTATTTCATTTCTTTTATTCCTCGTATTGTATTGGCGCATCTTTGTTTAATCGGTTATTCTGTTACTTTGCCACGTTACCTCTCGTGCTGTAGATGTTCAGTACAAGTCCATATGGCCGCTGTTTGACAAAAGTAAAGGTCAAAGGACCTTTGGTTTATTCAGTCGTCATTGACAATAAAACTGCACATTAAGAACCCCAGTAATTGTGTCCTGTGTGGCTAACCATTTCCCAGGCTACATAAATATATGATCTTTTTCGTATTACCACTGCTATTACTACTTACTCATACATGACCAGAGGAATCTACATGATCCGTTTATCCATTAGTAAATGTTCAGTCTGTAAAAATGTAGGACAAATATTACTAACAACAGTTTTTCAGGAATTTGTCACATTTAGGACACCAGACATGGTTGGACTGTCCAAATACGAGTCTGTCGTGTAAGCATACATTTGGTATTATAGATCTAGAATGAATTTGTATTACAGAGCTGATTAATCTGTAGTGACCAGTCTAAACTAACAAAAATATTCTTCATATTACAATAAAATAAATAATAGAAGTATAATAAACTGTCTATAATGTTGGTCGTTGTTTAGTTTATCCTCATGTTTTCAAAATCAAAATTGAACCCATACTGGTATTTACATTCACCTCATATATTAACTTACAGATATTTTGCACTGTTCATCACGTTCATGCAGAGTTCACTGACATTCAGCTTAAATAATGTTTACAGACGAATGGATGTTAGCAAGCAAGCTAATTGTCTCAAAGCAAACGATGCACCGCCGCTGTCTTGAAAGGGGGGGCACGAGAAGCAGAAATGGCGAAGAATGCGACCGAAATAAAGCTTTCAAAAGAAGTTAACTAATAATTTTCGGTCTGGTGACAGGACTTGGACGTATAAACTGCGGTTTAATTTGAAGTAGTCAGCTTTTAGGACCTTACCTTCGCTCGCTGGACGGACCAGAGCGTGATATGAGCCACCTATCGCGAGATGTGAGGTTCTGACGAGATCCACGCCGAGCCGCCGACCCCTGAGGGTCGCACTTTTCCCCGTCGATCAACCCTTTCTTCTAGGTTAATAAAGGTTTGTTTAAATTGTTAAATAGGTGGCATTATGGGAAATTATTTTATTTTAATAACTCAGTGGGACTTTTAAAATAACTAAAACTATCATAGCTAATGAAATTTGATTCAGGAAGTGCACGTTCCCGAGAGAAAAACAGAAACACACAGCACCTGTTGACTGGTGTCAAGCCAGCCTCCAATTCGAGACTTGCAGTCAAGCCAGCCTCCAGTTTGTTTTACGTTCCCTGTGTATTCAAAGTATTACGGGAATGGATGTGGAAACCGGATTTCAAAATAAAAGCCAACTTCGAGTGAATTAACAGATATGTTAAGAACATAATAACATATAATTTAGGCTTTTTTTTTTTTTTTTTTACAAACTCTAATGTTAGATCTATATGACACAGCCTTGTACCCTAATTGTGCCCTGTCACTATCAAGGCCATCTTATTTTGGATTTCAAAGTAAAAGCCCTGTGAATCTTCATTTTTGAACTACTCTTTCAATGACTTAATAATGCTCTTAAAAGCAAAAGTCGTATTTCCAAATACTATTTGAACTTTATATCAACACTTTCCAACCACAGTCTTTTTACAGTGATACCATATCAATATCAAGTCAGTCTGATTTTGCCTTTCATAGTAATGGCCCTTTGAAATTGTCCATAATTGACTTAATCTTCTAACGATTCAAAATGCTCTAAAATGAAAAATTCTTGTTTCCACAGGGTAATTCCACCTTAGATCAACAGTATACAGCCCCACAGTGATACCATATCAATATCAAGTCATTCTGATTATGCCTTCCAAAATAAATGCCCTTTCAAATTGAGCATATACGGCCTACTTTTTTGACGATTTCAAAATGTTCTTAAACAGAATTTTGCTGTTTCCACAGGATAATTTCACTTTAGGTCAACAGTATACAACCTCACGATGTTACCATATCAATATCAAGTCATTCTGATTATGCCTTCCAAAATAAAAGACTTTTCAAATTGCCAAGATACGACCTACTCTTTTAAAGATTTCAAAATGCTCTAAAAGTGAAAATTGCTGTTTCCACAGGATAATTTCACTTTAGGTCAACAGTATACAACCTCACGATGTTACCACATCAATATCAAGTCATTCTGATTTTGCTTTCAAAAATAAAAGCATTTTCAAAATGCCCATATCTGACTTGATCCTGGAACAATTTCAAAATGCTCTAAAATGGAAAATTCCTGTTTCCACAGGGTAATTCCACCTTAGATCAACAGTATACAGCCCCACAGTGATACCATATCAATATCAAGTCATTCTGATTTTGCTCTCAAAAATAAAAGCCTTTTCAAATTGTCCATAATTGACCTAACTTTCAGTGATTTCAAAATGCTCTAAAATGGAAATTTCCTGTTTCCACAGGGTAATTCCACTTTAGATCAACAGTATACAGCCCCACAGTGATACCATATTAATATCAAGTCATTCTGATTATGCCTTCCAAAGTAAAAGCCTTTTCAAATTGTCCACAATTGACCTAACTTTCAGTGATTTCAAAATGCTCTAAAATGGAAATTTCCTGTTTCCACAGGATAATTCCACTCCAGATCAACAGTATACAGCCCCACAGTGATACCATATTAATATCAAGTCATTCTGATTATGCCTTCCAAAATAAAAGACTTTTCAAATTGCCAAGATACGACCTACTCTTTTAAAGATTTCAAAATGCTCTAAAAGTGAAAATTGCTGTTTCCACAGGATAATTTCACTTTAGGTCAACAGTATACAACCTCACGATGTTACCATATCAATTTCAAGTCATTCTGATTATGCCTTCCAAAATAATGGCCTGTTGAAAATGCCCATAATTTACCCAACTTTCAGTGATTTCAGAATGCTCTAAAAAGGAAGATTTCAGTTTCCACAGGGTAATTCCACTTTAGATCAACAGTATCCAACCCGACAGTAAAACCATGTAAATTTCATGTTGGTCTGATTTCGCCTTTCAAATTAATGGCCCGTCGAATTTGTCCATATGTGATATACTCTTTCAATTATTTCAGAATGTTTTAAAAATGAAAATTGCTGTTTCAACACATATTGGGTTTTCATTTTGAAAAGCAAAATCAGACTCAATTGATTATGACAGAATTGAATCATAAAGATGATGTAAAAGGAAGCTGAAATTGCCACTAGGTTGTAATTGATAGTACGTTTATATTTTAAGTCTGTGGAAAGATGTCATGGTTGGTTTGCAATCTTTAAAAGAGTAGGTCGTATCTTGGCAATTTGAAAAGTCTTTTATTTTGGAAGGCATAATCAGAATGACTTGATATTAATATGGTATCACTGTGGGGCTGTATACTGTTGATCTGGAGTGGAATTATCCTGTGGAAACAGGAAATTTCCATTTTAGAGCATTTTGAAATCACTGAAAGTTAGGTCAATTGTGGACAATTTGAAAAGGCTTTTACTTTGGAAGGCAAAATCAGAATGACTTGATATTAATATGGTATCACTGTGGGGCTGTATACTGTTGATCTAAAGTGGAATTACCCTGTGGAAACAGGAAATTTCCATTTTAGAGCATTTTGAAATCACTGAAAGTTAGGTCAATTATGGACAATTTGAAAAGGCTTTTATTTTTGAGAGCAAAATCAGAATGACTTGATATTGATATGGTATCACTGTGGGGCTGTATACTGTTGATCTAAGGTGGAATTACCCTGTGGAAACAGGAATTTTCCATTTTAGAGCATTTTGAAATTGTTCCAGGATCAAGTCAGATATGGGCATTTTGAAAATGCTTTTATTTTTGAAAGCAAAATCAGAATGACTTGATATTGATGTGGTAACATCGTGAGGTTGTATACTGTTGACCTAAAGTGAAATTATCCTGTGGAAACAGCAATTTTCACTTTTAGAGCATTTTGAAATCTTTAAAAGAGTAGGTCGTATCTTGGCAATTTGAAAAGTCTTTTATTTTGGAAGGCATAATCAGAATGACTTGATATTGATATGGTAACATCGTGAGGTTGTATACTGTTGACCTAAAGTGAAATTATCCTGTGGAAACAGCAAAATTCTGTTTAAGAACATTTTGAAATCGTCAAAAAAGTAGGCCGTATATGCTCAATTTGAAAGGGCATTTATTTTGGAAGGCATAATCAGAATGACTTGATATTGATATGGTATCACTGTGGGGCTGTATACTGTTGATCTAAGGTGGAATTACCCTGTGGAAACAGGAAATTTCCATTTTAAAACATTTTGAAATCACTGAAAGTTAGGTCAATTATGGACAATTTAAAAAGGCTTTTATTTTGGAAGGCATAATCAGAATGACTTGATATTGATATGGTATCACTGTGGGGCTGTATACTGTTGATCTAAGGTGGAATTACCCTGTGGAAACAAGAATTTTTCATTTTAGAGCATTTTGAATCGTTAGAAGATTAAGTCAATTATGGACAATTTCAAAGGGCCATTACTATGAAAGGCAAAATCAGACTGACTTGATATTGATATGGTATCACTGTAAAAAGACTGTGGTTGGAAAGTGTTGATATAAAGTTCAAATAGTATTTGGAAATACGACTTTTGCTTTTAAGAGCATTATTAAGTCATTGAAAGAGTAGTTCAAAAATAATAAATCCGAGCAATAGTAATAAGTGTGCCTTCGCATAGGCACACTTAATGAAGATTCACAGGGCTTTTACTTTGAAATCCAAAATAAGATGGCCTTGATAGTGACAGGGCACAATTAGGGTACAAGGCTGTGTCATATAGATCTAACATTAGAGTTTGTAAAAAAAAAAAAAAGCCTAAATTATATGTTATTATGTTCTTAACATATCTGTTAATTCACTCGAAGTTGGCTTTTATTTTGAAATCCGGTTTCCACATCCATTCCCGTAATACTTTGAATACACAGGGAACGTAAAACAAACTGGAGGCTGGCTTGACTGCAAGTCTCGAATTGGAGGCTGGCTTGACACAAGTACCTGTTGTCGGTCTCTGGGGACATTTTCTGTGCGGGGGAAGAAGGAGACAGTTTTATTTTAGGTGGGTGGATACATTTGGATTGTCGAGCTTTCGGTGTGTATAAGGCTTATTTATCTGTATAGACATTTTCGATTCCTTACAACGCACTGCCACGTGCTTTATTTCATTAGTTGTTAGTTTGCACTCTGGAGAGCCATTCAAAGTTGCGCATTCATATTTAATATCCACACACTTTGACAGAACTGTGCTGCTATATTTGTTGCGATTTCTGCTCTTCTCGGGTAGGTCTAGGGATTTTTTTTTAATGTCAATGGGACTTTGTTTTTAAAGTGAGCCATACAACATGTATTTAGTTTAGATTATACTTCCATATTAAGCGAACTTTCTTCTAATAAAAAATAAATTTCAAAAGAAAGTTTTTATTTTGAAATGCATAACGAAAATAGAATATATTTTCCAACATCATATCAGCTATATTTCACTAATGGCTAAGGTATTCGTACCTTTCCAACAACAGTTGGGAGTGGATTTTTGTATGGTTGCTGTTACAACCGGCTACAACTTACAGCTAGATATATAACTGAATTATTGTGTGATGATTCATTTAATAAATATACTTCCACAATCTGTAAGACAGTTTCAGCTGCAGCAATAACTAGAATACACATTTATGCATTGTGAAAAAGGAATTAATGAGGAGAGCCTGTTAACTGAAGTTTGGCTGGTGGACCCCCTTTTCATTCCACCATCAATTCATCAATTCCCTCCAAACCTTTCTGGGGAGAACAACCCCCTTTTTAGCCATTTCTGTGGCTTTATCCTCAGCTTCCTGTTCCACCCTGACCTGCTGGGTCTGTGCAGAGGGCAAGTCTGCAAGTAGTTCTTTAAATGGTGAATTTGGAACTTTTCAGACCCCAGAAAAGCACACACATACACATGTATCTCTTATGTGACAATGCAGTAATTAAAACATTGTGTAATTATATATATTGTTCACTATTTGGCTGTTCATCTTCAAGAGCTTTAGTCATAGAAATGTATCATAATTAGTATCAGTAATACTAATCACTAATCCTTAATACACTCTAAGAAATGTCAGGGTGTTTGAGAGCCTGTGAGAAAGAGAGCTCTGTTTTGTAAGAGCTGCTTTTTATTTATTTGTAAAAGGCAGGATTGAGGCACCGTGAGTTTTTGAGGTCTCCTAAGGCAACATTAACAACAAAGTCTTTGAAACAAACACTAAATAATGAAATTAAGAAAATGATTTTGCAACTTCTTGTGAAGTTGTTCAGGCTCGCTAGAAGTGAAAGTCTCAGGTTCAGCAGAGGACATTGCTGCACATACAGGGTGCTTTGTTCTTGTATATAACCCTAAAAGGACAATCAGAACTGTTATATTTTAAACAGCTACAGCAAATGCAAGACTTGGACATTTGGTACACCAGTAGCCTTTGTTTTATGGATAACTGCATGTACACTGCTCTTACAATGACTGTTTCGTAATGGACAATTTGTCGTTGAGTAACTTTTAAAAGGGAGTCATAACAAAGGTTATTTGGCATTTAGTAAAATTCTCTTGTCGTTTGAGGTGCAGAGCTGCCATGATGAAAAGCGTCAGGGTTGTGGTTGTTGGAGCTGGCGTGATTGGATTCTCCACCGCTGTGTGCATTGTTGAAGCTCTACCTTTCTGCTCTGTTACTTTGATGGCTGACAAATTCAGCCCAGACACAACAAGTGACGGAGCTGCTGGGATTTTGTTTGCTGCACAATTTCCAGGTAAGAAAACAGGATCTGTCTCAGAGATTTACACTACAGCTGCACCACATTATGCAATGTATATAAAAATAAAAACGCAGTGCACATTTGCTTTACATGATGCCTTTCTCCATCAGATATTCCCTTGCAAAGACAAAAACACTGGTTCAAGGACAGCTTTGATCACCTGTTGGCCATTGCTCAGTCTCAATGTGCACCAGAAGCTGGAGTAATGCTGAGCTCTGGGTAGCAATTACTTGTATACGATGCTGTAAAAGTTGAGTACTTAGCCCGATCCATTGTCGAACAACTGATTTCTCTACTAATTTCTTGCAGCTGGCAAATTTTTAAAGAGGTTCCAGCAGTTAAAAAACCATTCTGGTCAGAGTTTGTGATCGGCTTTCGACTCATGACTGATGTTGAACGGAAACGCTTCCCAGATCACAAGTTTGGTCAGGCTTTCACCACCTTAAAATGCGAATGCTCCACCTACCTGCCATGGCTCGAGAAGAGGTTCATCCCCTACATTAAACTTCTTTTATCACGTCATACTATTATATCCACAAGCTTTTAATTACAAATGAACTCTACTTAATTTAAAGTTCGTCATGTTAACATCATAAATTCTTCTCTAAAGGTTCAGAAAAGCTGGAGGTCAAGTGGAACAGAGGAAAGTCAACAATCTTCAAGAATTGAGTAACAACTTTGATATCATTGTCAACTGCTCCGGTCTCGGCTCCAAAGTATTGGTGGGAGACACACAAGTGTACCCTGTCAGAGGCCAGGTCCTCAAAGTGGAGGCCCCCTGGGTGCAGCACTTCATTAGAGATGGAGATGGGACGACGTACATCTACCCCGGCATACGCAGTGTCACTATAGGTGGGACGAGGCAAGAAGGAGACTGGCGGCTGCAGGTGGACGACAGAGACACTAAGGGCATCCTGGAGCGCTGCAGTAGGTTGGAGCCGTCACTCAACAAAGCCAAAATTCTTAACGAGTGGGTCGGCCTGAGGCCCAGCAGGAAGAACCCAAGGGTGGAGAGGGAAGTGGTGGAGCTGCAGGGCCGGCCGGTGCCTGTGGTCCACAACTATGGCCACGGGGGTTGGGGAGTTACCCTCGCCTGGGGTACTGCTCTGGACACACTGGGGCTGGTCAAACAGTCCCTTCATGAAATGGCCCCACAGCCTAAACTGTGAACACATTCTACATCCCACTTCTACTCAGGGCTACTAACACAACCTTTTTATAAAATGACAAAGCTAAGCACAGACAGAACACTTAGTAGATTTAGAGTAGATTTTACATTTAAAAAAAAAAAAGACTATAAGAAACATGATTTATGGAAATATAATTATTTAATAATTTAATTTAACACTGGTGGAGTTTTAATTTAACTAATCGTTAATAAGTTTTCAGGATATTACATCATTATCATCATTACATCTTTCTGTAACAGTACTGTAAAAACATCAGATTTAAGAAAAAAAAGCATTTACTGCTGTTATTTTTATGCTTATAATACATAAGAACATTTTCTGTATCACTATTTCAGTGGAGATAATGTTTTTGCATTGTCTGGAAACATTCATTTTGTTATCATAAAAGCTGATTGCCTGTTAATAATTTTAGGTTCCTTTCACAGCAGATGTTTTGATTGGGGTGTTCCTAATATAATATAAACATTGTGTCAATAAACCCTGAAAAAGAAACTGCTTATTGCTTTTCTAGTTTGCGCCCGTACTTTGCCATCTGGGGCCAAATTGTCTGTATAGGCCAGCTGTGATTATTATATTCTATATTTATATATATACACACATACACACAACAAGAACAAAACACTCAGTTCATATTAACAGTTTGAAAACGTTCCATTACAGTGAACCCAGAAGGAGTAAATTATTCATGAATGCTTTGTGTTGAAAAATGAGAACTCTGAGCGAGCGCTACTGCTCGTGTAACTGTTGGACTCTGCACAGCTCCACTGCAGAGACGAACCAGATTCAGCTGAATGGAGATCACTGAAACTGTGACCGAGGGGGTCAGTAGCTACATGAATGTGGTTTAACAGCGTAAGCACAGACCTTCACGTTTCCACTTTAGATGTCAAGTTTACACTGTTATATTTTCTTTGAAAACCTGTGGTTAGATTTTCAGAATTTCCATTTAGCTGAAAACCAGAAATCAACAGCTGTAAAGACACCTTTCTGTACTGCACTTACTGTACAGACCTTGTTAGAAACCGGCTCCACCGCCAGATTTACTTCTAAGTTCTTTTCGTTTCAGCCGACAAGCTTCAGAAGTGGCTGAAACTGAAGCACCCTTCCTTTCTCCTAGAAAGATGTGCTCTCTGTCGGGCATTACTGTCGGTAAGGGCTCTCGCTCTGGGTTTAATAAGGAAGGTGCAGCTACATGGTCGCTGGACCTTTTGGGTGGAGCTGTGGGTGGCGGCTCTGGGTGTGCCTGCTGTGTTGCTGTGCTGGTACATGCAGCAGTGTATGATGTCCTACATAAAGCGTGGGAGGATGGACGCACGACTGTCAGTGGGTTTTTTGTGCTCTTTATGTACAGATTTAAGTCTTTAGGGCGGAGGAGGAGTCTTCTCTTCTGATCTTTGTGGAGAATCGTCAGGGAGAAGCAGCGGCGTAGCGGAGTCTGTGCTGCGTTTCTTCTTAGCTCCATGCAGCTGTGGCTCCTAGCAAACGATCTGCTCTGAATACGACTTTTTATTGAGCTCAAACCGCGCTTTGGGAGGTTAGGATGGACATGGGGGAAGCATCTGGGTTTACTGTGGGATGAAGACTTGCTGGACTGGATGGAGGCGAGGGGCAGGGGGAGGACAGGGTACTCTGGGGATGGGAGGTGGCTGGACTCAAAGCCAGATGAAGATCTGCTGATGGTCGAGCGTGTCTTTTTGCCCCTTCCTGAAATAAACAAGTGGAGTGTGCGCAGATCATACAGCTGCCAGGCAGTTGTGACATGTATCTGGGTTAAACACAACAGCAGCAGAGCAGGGAGTCTTGGAAAGTGTCTACTTTGAAATGACACCAAAGAGAAAAAAGTCAAAACAAGCAGCTAAATGTGCACTAAAATGAACGATGGGTAAAAGAAAAGCAGCAAGCAGTCAGTTGTGGTAAAGCATGGAGTGATTTATTCCTCACACTCAACCACGACAGAAGCACACTTCAGAAAATGCTGAGACTTCAGGGCCCAAACATGCCACACTTCAATGAGAAGTTGGTTAAACATTTTAAAGTAGCCCTAAGCCCTCTGCATTTTTGTGCATTTACAATGATACAAAATGCCTTATTTTAAACACTTACACTGTTAAGTAAATATTTTAATTCTGCTGCAATATGCAGTCTTCAGGCACGTGATAAAATATTGTGCAACATTAGGTTTTACTGGACTAAAAAAAAAAAAAAAATACACACACAAACATCAGAATCTTAAAGGAAATACACTTTAAGGTGAGGCTGATCTGACATCTTAGTCCAATCACGTAACATTCAGAAAGCACAGCTCTTTGCATTTCGACAGTTTGTAGACTTAAGTCTAAAGAGAAAACCACTGTAAGCATGATACAGCTGTGAATAAAGCGAGCACTTACTGCAAAAATGTACTGTTTTTAATGTAAGTAGACCTAAAGCTTGTTTAAACACTCATCACACAACAGCCACCACTTTCAGCAAATGCAAAAACCACCACACAAGTCAACACTGCGGATCTATTTGTAGATCTGCAAGCTGCTCTGCACGCAGCTTCTTCCAAGGCCTGAAAAATGTCACTGCTCAGCTCAACATCAAGTAAATTTGCTAGTCCCTTGTTACCTGTCCTCTGTATTATGTTGAGAAGGCAAGTGATGCCAACTTTCAGAAGCACTGAACAGACACGTGACCGCAAAACAGTTTGATTCAGTGATGCAGAAACAGAAAAAAGCATGACGATGCTTGAGGGAAGAAAAAAACAAACAAACATGAAGCGCTAGAAGTAAATGCGACGACAGCTGAGTCTTTCCAGAAGAGCATGGAAACAGAATCTGGTGGATTGGAATGCTTGAGCTGGAGAGTCTTTCTAGACAGGGATGAGGCAGAGGAGGGCTGAAGAAGCGTACAGTGTTCACAGGCGGGTCAGGCTGTCATTACCGTTCTCCAGGTTCTCATTACTCTCGTAGCAGCCAGAGTCTCGCGGGGAGTCTCCCAAGAGGCCACGCCTGTCCGGCAGCAGCTTCTCCTGTGAGCTTTCAGACTGACCGCTTCGCTCTGGGTCGCTGCTTCCTGCAATGCACAACGCCGCCACCAGGGGCATGACAGTCAAAAGAAAGTCGTGCAAAACTGTGACTTCCAAGTAGGGCTGGGTATCGTCACTGATTTCTAGAATCGATTCAATTCCGATTCACAAGGTCCCGAATCGATTCGATCCACGATTCGATTTAATTCGATTTAATTCGATTCAATTCGATTTAAATCTGGGAAATTTTGACAGTCAGAAATATTATAATTCAGATCAGTACATTTACATATTTTTGTATCAATAAAAAGGAAGCTGACACACGCAAGACTTTATCACAGGTGTGAGCGTCACAGCAGCTGAAGATAAAACACAGAAAAACATGAAGGTGATTTTCCTGGCCTGGGATTTTATAAAATATTCTGCAGTACATCAAAAACGAAAGAAAACCATTAATCAACATATGAACATTACCTCTGAAGTTACAGCGGTTTGATTACAGACACAGCGTTTTGCATTTTGAATAATTTTAAAAAGTTTAAATTTGTTCAGTATTGAACAGCAGAAATGAGGTTTTCTTTTCGGAAGAATGTAAAAGGGAAAAAAACAGCGGCTGACAGTAGACTTGTGCGTAACAAGCAAGCGAATAATGAAGAAAGGGAAACTGTTCTTGAAGTACAGAGAGAGAGCTGTGCATCGCGGTGGAAGCAAAACAGTAAAAGTCAGAGTGAATACATGACGATGTTTATGTGAAGCGTTTGGATCTTCTTTTGCTGCTGGTTCGGTCAATATTGTTTGGAGAGAGATCAAACTAACAGCTTTAGAATCGGCTCATAAAGGGCGTGAACACAAAGCGTGGACCCGCCGACAGATCAGAATCAGCGAGCTGTCGGCTTTCAGCCCCGACCGTGAGAAAGGCGACATCTAACTGATTCTGATCCGCAGGTCGCGCTGTGTGTTTAAGTCTATGTGCAGAATCCGTGTACCTGCTCTCATTTACTGTCTTAACTGTTTGGTGGTTCTTGAAATTTTGTGAGATGTCACCAGAGATTCTGGCATTTCGGGCAAAATAAATTTATATTAAAAAAATCAATTCAGGATTTTAATGAATCGATTTTACGTTATCCAAGCCAGAATCGATTTTAATCGATGAATCGATTATAAAAACCCACCCCTACTTCCAAGTCTAAACATGCATTCTTTCCGATGGCCAGCAGGGGGCAACTACTCAGACTTTGTTAGAAGAAAAAATGCCCCTCAGTCTCTTTACTTTGTGACCTCAAACAATTTCCCGATGTTATGATCCCAGTTGCTAGTTTCAAGCCATACATGAATTAAATGGTAAAATTTTGCAAATTACTGTGGCTATTTGAGTTAAAGAGGATTATGCAGGATTTGTTCATTTATTCTTCAAAATTTAACTATTAAACCATGAGATGCAGCAACAACAGAAAAAATGTCTACAGAAGCTGAAACCAAACTCGGACTGTGTGTCTACTGCAGACAGTATTTAGATACCGATCTGTACATCTAAACCCTCAAATATTCTAATTTGAAATGTGGCCCTTGGATTGAGGACGTTTCTATGATAGAGCGAGACTTTCTATTGTTTGTCTGACCCACCATCATATTCTTGCAGCAGCTCCACAGCGGTGAGCAACACGGCTCTGTGTTGCGAGTCTGTGATGTTGAGTTCGTCCAGGTCCTCCTCCTCTAGCAACTTAAATGTGTCTAGATCCTCGTAACCGTTAAAAAGAAAGGTGGGCAGGTGCTCCTGTAGAAAGGCGATAATAAAAGGTGCACAAACCGATCCATTAAAATATGTAAGAGGGATGCCATTTGAGCATGCACATCTTGCAAAACAAATATGAAGTTAGCTTAATTTTAAAATTTCCCAACACAGATGAAAATGAAAAATAATCTATTTAAGCTACAGGTAAAAGTTGTAAGTTTGACATTTTAGAAAATACTCCTATTGGCCTGCTGTGAGTAAGGTGATGCTTAAGACTGAGAGGAGAGGGAAGCATCATACAAAATAAAGGCAAATCTCACTAACATGTTAAAACTCTTAATATATAACTATCACTTATATACTTACATATAACTAGTTGCTTTTGCACTTTATTTCCCCATTGATTTAACAAACAGTATGTAACACCTTACTAGTGAGGAGGTGGGGGAATAATATTAGTCTGTACAGATTTGAAGGTGGTTGCTGTTATCAACTCTCAAAAAGAAAGCAAGTAAGTGTACTTCCCCTGAATGTCAAACTGTTCCTTTAAATAGAGCTAAAGCCAATCACATGCAAGTATTTTAGTCACTGCTTTTAATCACAAATGTACGCCTTTCTTTACTTTGAGGTTGATGCGATCAAGCAGTTCCTCCACAGAGGTGGGTTTGGGTTGCCGGGCCTTTCTCCTCCTGCGTGTTTTCTTGGGCTTCACCTCCTCTTCGTTCAGAACATCCACATAAATGAACTTGAAGGTTCCGACTTTACCGTTGAGCATCCCCATCCACGTACCCATCGGAGGCTTACTAATGATTTCGATGATGTCTCCGCTCTGCGAATCGAGATAAGCTGAGCTTGAGTTTTTTTGTTTTTCAGTACGAGCTCATATCTAAGTAGTGAGCAATATAACATAGCCTACCTTCAGCTTTAGGGAGTCGGTGTCATAGGGACTTGGAGTGAAATCTGTGTGAACCAGAGCACGTCCACAGAAGGGTCCACGGTAAGGCAGCTCGTCTTCCTCTCCGTCCTCAGACTTCACACTCTCTCTGTTGCTGTTGGAGGAGTCGGTGGTGCCCACCGTCTGACCACCTGCACGAATCAGAAAAGAAGATGTCACATCAAGACCACAAGTTATCATGGGTCTGTTAGTATCTGAAAAATATTATAAATGTTCTTCTTTACTTCAGGAGTTAGTTTTTTTTTAACCACAGATGAATACAGCGAGATCAGAATGTTTAGACTACTTCAAAAGCGATAAACATCAAACATCAAGTTTAAACAAATACTGAGAGTTATTAAAATATACACGACACAGACATACTCATGGAACTCTGTCCGCTGAGAGAACTCCTCAGGCTTTCCACGGACCCTCCTGGCTTCAGTTTGGGCTTCTCCAAAGAGTCAGAGTCTATCTGAGGCGAGTGAGGGCAGCTGGAAGAGCGATCTGGACTTGACTGGAAGATATAAGGACAAAAAAACCCATTTATTACACTTGCTTAAAAATCCTCACACCCATACTTTACAATGATAACACACATAAATGCTTCTAAAAACATACCTGCTCAGAGAGAGAACTATGGTATCGCTTGGAAATGTGTTTGCGCATCGTCTCTCTCACAGACTTGACTTTTTTACCCAGAGAGATACGAGGTGTTGGTGGGAATTTAACGCCATCTCTCAAATCCCCGTCTCCAGTTTTGATCTAATTTACAAACACAGAGAAGTAAAAAGGATGGAAATAAGTAAATCAGATTAAACTTATAATTCATATTTATTTAGATAGCTTTAGGATTCCTTGCACAGCTTATATATTTTAATAAATCTTGTGTACTTCACATTTACTTTCATATCTGTGTCACAAATTTTTATGGCTCTCTATTTAATTTCATCGTTTTTGATCCATTCTTGTTGCACACAGAGGGCTACACAATACTGCATATATTCTCTACATATTACAGACAATAAAGTTGACTTTGATTCAGGTCACATTTAGTGCCACATACAGTGTTATCGTTCTCAGGGCTGACTGCAGTCACTGAGCGGTTGGTCAGGTCGAATCCTCCAAAGCTAGAAGCTCTCTGTGAAAACACAAGAGAAAGCAAGAAATGAGATTTTAGAGCACGGTCTGTCTTCTGCTGCAGGTGCAATTGTTCCCACCATTTATGCTTTTAAGCCACAAGAATAACAACATAAGGCTGACATAGAGAAATGAATAAATAAAAAGACAGTGTTATGGAAAATGTACACGTCTAGTGGTTTGTTAGTTCCTGAGGTTGCTTATTATTCATTCTTAAATAGACTTCAACTATGTTTACGTTTAACCAGGATCAGTGATGGTGTATGGTACCACTGATAGGCACCAGTCTTGTTTAGTTAAGCATTAATCCCGAGTTTCTGTACAAATACAAGACAACAAGAAGATAAGAATAAATGAGGCTATTATGTACAAACTGTGACATGTTTAGGAATTTAGAACTTTATGTGAGTGTGCCAGACTCTCTTTCAAACTAAAAGGCCAGTTTAAATGGGCAGTTTGTTGTTGCCTCATTGAGACGCTTAAATAATGGTACCAATGGTGCAAACTCACTAACAATGGAGGTGAAAGGATTCGTTACTAAACAATCTAGACTGCAGTCTTTATTTAAATGTGCCTGTGTACTCACCCCGTGGTGACTGAGTGGGTTGAGGACCGGGTGACGCAGCGCGCCATCGGTCACCGAGCGTGCAATTTTGGGTTCCTCACTGCAGCCCTCTGTTTCAGAAAAAGAAGAGCCTTCGCCTGGCTCCCGCACCTCCCCTGCTATGTTGGTCTCCTGGTGAATAGGGCTACCACTAGACTTGCTCAAGGTCTGGAAGGTCTTTTGGCTACTGCAGGTGTCCACACTGCTGGATGACGGCGAGGTGGTCAGGCTGTCCGGGTCTCGGTTATAGGAGAGTTGCTCCTGCAGGGTTGAAGCCAGGGAGTCCACTGGACAGACTAAAGGTTTCCTCTGCAAACCTGAATATAGAGAGATGCTGGCATCTCCACAGGGAAGGCCATCTGCATTCAGGCTCTCTGGTGGGTAAAAAGAGAACAGAAGAGAGTTTATTAACAAATCTAATAAAATCAGCAACTGCATTTATTAATTATTTGATAATAGCTGCAATTTGTGAGCCATTCATGGTCAATACTAAAGAAATAAGATTGTTACAGCATCTACTGCTTCAGAGAGCTTTTCCAATCTGCCAATAAAACTGTATTTGATACTTTTATCTTTGGAAACTTGCCAGATTGTGGTTTTTGAGCATTATTTAAAGCAGGGGAAAAGTAAAAACATGCTATAAATATGCCACATAAATGCCACATTCAGCACCGCGGTGTGCCACACTGCTTCCTCTACCACATTAGATACTATCTGAGAGTAGTTTTAGTACCCTCTGCTCCAGGCCTCTTAGACTCATCAATCCTGATCAGCTTCTTCTTCGTTTTCCGGGTTGAGTTGACCAGCTTGTGGAGCCTCCTGAATGTGACAGATTCCTCTTGTTCGTTGTCTGACAGGTCGCAGGGCTGATGGAAAAGAATATTAAGAACTGTATTAATAGACAACATCTGTAACAACACTTTGGCTCTGAGGCCTAATATTCTCAGTAGGTCAGGAGATATTATGCAACACTTTTGCTTTTTGTATACTACAGTGTGCAAGCCTAAAACTGTGAGCTATCTTAATTACTCTCATTTCTAGTAACTCATCAGCGTACTTGCTGTGGATGCTTTGCAACTATCTGTTGTAGAAGCTTGTAGCTTAATATAAATATATGTGGTAGGAAACCACAGTGATGACACTGGGGCCCCGTGCAGAGAGCTAACACATACACAGTGGGTCACAGCAGACTAAAAAAAGCCTTCTATGTACAGAAAATTAAATAGCTATCTGCTTGGAAATCACCTTAACCATTATCTGAAAATGTCAGTGGTGCATTTGCAGTCTTGGGTCATGCATGCTGAGCACTATCTGCTGACCAAAACATCAGCGGCATGCATCTCTCAGAACAGACATCGTGAGACCAAATGAAAGCTGATTAGCAGCTTGAAATATACAATAGAAGTTCAGAGTTAGAAGGAAGGATTTTTATTTTACAAAGGTCACATAAATACAAAAAAAAGAGAAGAGTGAGATTGATACATATAGTAAAGAGAAACAGTCAGGCCATACAGACTAATGTGAAAAATGTGCCCTGAACCTGAGCCCCCTAATCACCCCACCCACGCATAATAGAGCTGCAGCCTGCATAACAGAGCCCTGTGCTGAATCCACCCGCTCACCACAGCACAATAGGGGGTTAGGGCTTTGACAGCAATGAATAGAAGCTCGTCCAATGCCCTGCAGTTGGGAAAGGACCCTGAGCTGCAGGGCTTTAGAGGGGCCCTGGTTCATCATCGGGACAGAGCGAAAAAGAAAACGGCACTGTCAACGCCTCAGCAGCGTTGGCACGGGTAAATCGGAGGTCCTCATGCACAACACACTGTCTGAAGTAGCGATTCAGCATTAAAAAGCAAATAAGATGCCCTTAGAGACTTACGTTACAGCTGAACGACTCATTTGGGGTACTGGAGGGATCAGTGGACTCTGTGAGATCAGCCTTGTATGTCTGTCTGTTTTGTATTTCAAACTCCTTCAGCTGCAAAAAAAGAATGAGCCTGTTAGTTAATGATGTAGATTTAGAGTCTATTATGAGGAGCCAATCAGTCAAAGAGGAAGTAATCCTGGAAAATGTAGTATGTAGTATTTTATGATGAATTATAAAAATTACATGATATTCACTGTGCAGATTAAACCCTAGTTTGACCATATATCTGCATAAGATTAAATCGTGCCAGGACTTTTTTTTGTGATGCATGGATACAAAGTTTCCGACAATATGATAAGACTTTCTTGTAGTTTATCCATAAAAATGTGTGTTTTTCCCCCACAAGGTCAAAGTAACACAGCAGCTGGATAATCTAAGGTTGAGTTTCTCTGGGATGCAGAACATCCTACCCGTGCCAGGGCTTCCTCTATGGAGATCATGTTTTCCTTCACCATCATCATCAGCTGAATTCGCTCCTCATCACTCATCGTAACTTCACTGGCCACAAACCCAACATCATCACCTGCAAAAATTAGCAATGACACCTTACATTAAGGAACACGACGAAATTTAAGAAAAATTCTTAATGTCAAAAAAACCAAAAGCATTTTTTTCATGTTTATTTGAGGTACCTTTTGAGATCTGACGAACGACACCCTTCTGGGACTTCTTGAAACTTTGCCAAAAAGACTTGCTCTTTCGTTTTCCATCCCATTTTCCTATTACATATAAACCAATTTTAGCACAGGAGAAATTAAAAACACAACAACAAAACAGATTCAAAGTATAATCACCCCAAATTGATAAACAGGTAAACAATAAAGTAGTATGGTAAGGGAAAGAATTCCTTCCATTTCTCCAGAAGAAATAAATGAACAAATCTTAGTGGTGATTAGGAAAGATTAAGTGTGTAAATGAACATGTGAAAACTCATATTTATTTAATATAGAATAAAAAATGAAAACAAAATACACCAGTCAAGTTTGGACTTACCTCCTGATCCATCGTCCGAGCTGGATTTGTGAACAGGAAACCTAAAAATTAACAAAAAATATTCAGTTAATCAGAAAAGCTCGAATAAAAAACAAACAAACATCAAACTAAAGAACACGACACTACCTGCTGTCCAAAGTTATTTTCTTCATCTTTTTTACTGCTATCCCACCATTTCCCCTAACAACTCAACTTCAGATTTAAAAAAAAATTAAATTAAAATAAACTAAAATAAAAAAAAAACAAACAAAAAAAACACACTGTGCCTCAAGACACTAGCATCACATTAGAGGCAAATCAAACAGACTGGCTCGCTCTTGGCCGATGAACACCGATCAGTGCTCTGCGTCCATCTCTGGAACAATGGAGCACTGTTCTTGTCCGTTTGGGGTTTTGCAGCCGCGGCGGCACCAACGTGGCCTCTGCATTCCCTGCACACGTTCACTCTCTCTTTCTGCCTCTCTCTTCATCTCTCTGGACTGTTTGTTTGTGTCCGTCTTTCTCACAGCCTCTCTCTGTTCACGCTTGTTTGTGGTCATTCACTTTGAAGCCAGATCAAGTTTATGCTTTTAAATCGGAAGTCATGGGTTTATTCCTGATTATAGAGTTGCTTAGTAATATTTTAAATGCTGCTTTGTTTGTTTTGTTATTGATTTGTATTAGTTGTGTGTCAGCCTGGTTTAAGGTTACTGTATCCAGAGTACGCAGGTACTGTGCAAAAGTCTTATGCTTCTCAACTTTCTTTATATTTTGCTAGGAAAATTGGAAAATGGGTGCAGCAACTGAACGATGTGCAAACAGAGTTTATTTAGGCCTGTGTCAGGCTGGCAACCTGTGCAGTATGAACCCCGCTTCTCGCCCTATAGTAGCTGGGGTCGTCTCCAGCCCTCTGCAACCCTGAACTGGATTAGCAGAAGCGAATGGATGTATGTACAATTCCACTCAGCTTTAAAGCTGATATTTGGTATGACCACCTTTATTCTTCAAAAGCCTGAACTCTCTCAGGTGAGCTTTCTTGTAATCTCTTTAACTAGTCTTCAGAAATAGTTCTCAGTGGTTCTTAAAGGACATTGACAGCTCTTCTCTGGATGTTGGCTGGCCTTTCAAGATGATCCCACACTGCTTGTTGAGTAGTTGAGGTCCTGATATGTGTTCCATTGTGTGTTTTTCTATCCAGGTATGCTTTTACAATATTGGCAGTGCACTTGTGATCATTATTAGTCTAAAAAAAAGAAAAAAAAGAAACTTCTTCTCAAAGTTGAAGGAATCATGAACAAAGGTCTTCAACATCACTGGCTGAAATGCAGATTAAAAAGGTGACAGTCTCTCTACTGTGTCTCACTTCATAACACCACTTGCCACTGATTATGTGTTCAGTCCTTGTGTAATTTGGCACCGCTCAAAGCTCATATTCCATTCCTTAATAATGGCTTCTTGACAGCCACCCTACTGAGACCATTTCTAATGAGACTTCAGTAAGTTCTGTAAAAACACCTTCAAAAATTACAGGAAAGTCTGTCTTGTTGAAAGCAAAACATAAAGAAATAATTGGTGGCTCAATACTTTTGCACATTACATATTGAAGATAAGCTCCAACTATTTTGTGCAGATGTTATTAAATGCTCCCATTTACCACAGGAAATAGCATAAAGACTCCTCATGCACTGTGAGAAAGAAAGCATTATGAGAGGACCGTGCCTTGATTGTGAACTTTAAAAAGATATCATTGAAATCATTTTTAAAAAGTGTAAAAGAAACATGCTTGTTTCCAAAAAGGAGCCCTAATTTTGCTGATAGTCGCATTCATGAAATTCCTATGGAGTGATCCCACTAGGGGGCAGAGTAGGATTCCTGCTAATCCCGTTCTAACAGGAATTACACAGTTCCATCCCCGTCCAGGTTCTGAATAAAACAGGCCTCTTTGCAATGATAATTAAATCCTGAAAAACGAGAACAGCTATTACTCAACTTTCAGGAAACTTTTACATCTGCACAAACAAATCTAATAAAATCAATATGTCGCTTTCTCATTACTCGTCATATAAATTATTCGATCTTATTCAGCTTTCCAATGACAAAACGTGACTAATCTTCAAAATGTTTCCAAAGAAACAATGAAAGGAAGGAAGGACGTTTAGAGGTTACACAGAAATACTTCATAAATGTGACACCAGGAAACAGAGGAAATGCACGTGTCCACGGGGCGGTGGAGATCACACAGGAAGAGTCATAGCAGTGCAGCTTCCAGAAGTCATGGACTTTAAATTTAAATCATCTTTTCCTCGATACTTCCTCACAATACTTCCCAAAGTCAGGGAAGCTGTGCTATACTCATGTATAGGGTTATTTTTATATGTATATATTCTTTATACCTTCTTTCGGTCTCCGGAGTCGACATGGTGCTGCTGAGTCCTAGAGATTCCTAAGGAGATGAAAAACACATGTTAAATATACATATATACAGGGAATGGCAAATCTTTTTCTACTCAGCTGGATCAAAGTCCAGACATTCACCAAACCTAAAAACTTCCATATATAACTTGTCATACGTCATCATGTTTTAGGATCTACTTCCAAGAACAGTGTCAAGGCCAGTTCTTTTCCCGGCAGTCACTCGGATGTTACTTTGTGGCCTAGTACACTGACTCGGGATAAATCATGACTAGCCAATTCCTCTGCCTCTTATCAGCCTGTCTGCTGACACACGGGAAAGGAAGTTGCCTTCTCCCGGGGTCTGACACGCTCAGAGCTGGACACTCACCTGGATCTGTGAGCGCAGCTGCACTGATGTGGCCACTGAGTCAATCGTTCCCTGAAACACACATACACGGGAAGTGGAGGAGTAAATCATAGTGTCATCATAACATAAGAACAGACAAAATTTTCATTTGACTGAATCACCCAAAAGGTGACTCAGTCAAAAGGTTAACCTAAGGTAAAAAACCAAAAGTCAGAATCAGAAACTAAAAACAAGTTGCAGTGAAGACCCAACCTCAGGGACAGCTCTGCATGTGAGAAAATATGCTTACTCACTTTCATGCAAGATGAGAAAATCAGTAAGGGATCTATTTATTGTAGAGCCGCTAACTTACATAAGCAAAAATACAATGTGGTAACGTGACTTTTAAAAAGTGCAGGTAGGCGGATTTTGTCCCCTTCTGCTTGCATGAGGCCTGAAAACAGCTGGGCTAAGTTCAGAGTGAATAAACAGCTGACTAATGGATACGAATGCACTAATATACATTTCTCAATAGTTCCACACTAAACCTTAAACCCTGATCTTAATGGACAAGAAAAAGACAATTTACCATCTCTGCATCTTGCACTACTTTGCGTTTCCGTAGCTCCTCCATCCTTTCGCATACGTCACTGAGGGAGGTGCCGTAATACTGAGAGTACTCCTGAGCCAGGTCATCTAGGTTCCCCACCGTGCCATCCTGCAAGAGAGGGATTCACACTGGCACTCAGATACGAGCACAGATCAGGAGAGGAAAGCGACACCCGGTGAGGGTTGACCAAGATACTAAACAGCAGGCAACCACTGTAAACATGAAGCCATTGTTTGAAAGTTTAGCACTTACACCAGTAACATAGACAGCCAGGAACCACTGAGATAAAGCCCCAGGGCATAAGATAACGCATCAAAGACACTCGGCTGCAATACCAACTCTGTTTGCACCAGCTTATCATCTTCCTGCCCGGTGACCCCATCCCACCTCCTCAGCCCTCCTTAGACCTGACCTCAAGGCCAGAAGAGGCAGCGTGTGACGCAACTGCAACACTCACTCTGCTCTCACAGTCATCGGGACTTGACTTAAGAGGCCACGGTTCAGTCTTCCGTAAATCAGGAGAAGCAGAATCACTCAGTGGGATCGTGAGTCTTTGCCCTGACACACAGCTCGTTCTCCTGCATGTAACCCCCTTTTTGGTTTCCTTCAATTGTAAAAGCTGGATGCTGTGTGCCTCTTGTTGTGTGGGAAGATAATAAATCACAGAATCTGTGCTGAGCTTTGTGCTTCAGTGACCCTTGGGATCAGGAATTAACACATTGTGGGAATTTTCTTTTCATGGAAATGATTCTAGATCTAAACAGGAAGTTTTAAATCAGAAGAATTTAAAGTAACTCTCAAAAAATACTGTTAATGTTTGTTATCATGACCAACCCATATAAGCTTTCTGCTCACAAAACAACCTTCCCTCTTTTACAAAAAAAATTCATACAACACCTGTGATAGAGGATCACTAAACCAAAAACAACAACAAAACAAAACAAAAAAACTAAATTGTGATGGTTTTTGTTTGCCTTTAACATTTGGAGACACGCTAAAAACACTACAACATTATCATATCACCCTTTAAGCTTGTTGGAGTCACATAGGTCTAGCAGACACGGGGCAACATTAGTATTCATTTGAAATGGTGTTTCTTCCCACCTGGGGAGTGTAAATCCTCATGCATTCTGCTTTAAGCTCAGTTTCTGTCTTTTATTTGGGTGGAGACTCGTTACTAGTCTCCACCATGTTCCCAGCTTGTTGCCAACTCTGTCTGCGAGGTGCTAAGCAGGAAGCGTCCAGTAACTTTATAGAAGTTTCTCAATGAAGACAGCTGCCTGCCTGTGATGTCTAGGAAGTGATGGTGTGAGAGTGGTGAAAGTAAACAATAAGATTCTCTGTAGTCTCACGGGAAAACTGCAGAGTGAGGTGATATTTCTTTGTGGACTTGCCTGTAACCGTGCCTACAGTTCTTTCTAACAAGTTAATTCATGTCTCACAGGTCCCCAGACGGTGTATTTTCAACTCAGGATACTTCACAGGTTGGTGAGGGAGCACATTCAATTAGGGGAATCTATCAGACGACCTGGACGACACAATATATATTACAGACACATTACACATGCATTGCAACCCTGAACTTGTCTAGGCATCACCCCATCAGCCAGTTTTGACATTAAATGTCTGAACTTGCCAGTAACATTTAGTACAAAGCATGTGAAAGGTCTGATTTGACCCATGTGAAATTATTGCAGGAGTTGTTTTTTTTTGAGAAAGAAACTGCAGATGATGTTGCAGCATGATTCTCCAGATTCTTATTGAGCTCATGCATGAAAATGGCTCCGAAATTTCTCTCTCACTGAATATTTATTTGTAATTATAGCTAAAATAGTTTTTATGTTATTTAAATGGTGATTCTCTAAAACAATGGCATGGTTATAGAAACCAGGGTTAAAGCAGTGTGTTTGTGTAGGTAAGAAGAAGAGGAGCGAGAAAACTTAAAGAAATCGGATCACCTTTTTTCAAGTGCCTAAGGAAAAAGAGTTGTAAGGGACAACAGGTTTTACTTTCAGTCAATGAGCTGTAAATGTTGATGCATTTACTGCTCGCTGACAAAAATTAAAATAATCTATTGCAGCTTCAGTTCCTGAAATACTAGTAATAAAGCAAGTCTGTTGTGTCTGCTCTTTGAGCCAATAACATGATTTGCATTTCTTTTCTCATGACTTGGACATTTTATAGTTAGAAGAAAACACTGGCAAATAAATAACAATGGGAGACTTTGGCTCCACATTTGGAATTAAAGAGGGTGGGTCTGTGATACCCAGGGAACTGTTTACCAGCAGGGGGTTGGGGTTGTGGTCGTTTGTGCTTATCAGGTTTTGACATTGCAACCAGCTGCAATCCTGAAAGGCTCATTCCGAGACACAGTTTGTGGTCTATATGGGGGGTGGGGTGACTAAGTAACTAAGGGATGGAGAAAAAAAATATACGTGTGAACAAATACAAGGAAAGCGAGGCGGACAAAATCTAATTAAATTTAGTGAGTAAAGTAAGTGAGTCTACTAATTTCTCCCCATGTAATTAACAACTGTGCATGAAAATGTCAGAAATCAACAGCGATGGTAAACCTGCAAAAACAGAAGATGTAGGAAGACAGCTGGTCATGACGTCTAGTCATGATTTAAGTCAAACTGTGTTCGTAATAGCCGTCCAGAATGTTCATAAGCTGTTTCACGCATGTTTATTATCTTGCTTCACTCATGCCATATCCTGAAGGCATGCAAATGGGCCTGCAGAAAACAGCCCTCTGCAGTGAAAAGTAATACTGTGGGCCCACTTGTCTTGTGTCATGATGGACTCTAACTGCCTCAACTGTCCAGAAGAGAGGCCCATTCATTTGGTAAATGACATGCCCCCGAGTCCAAGAAGGCTTGAAAATCTGGCTGCTTTTCATATAGAGGAGGAACAAGGCTTAGGCCGACTGAGAAGCTCTGCACTGTGCCTGGCTGCAGTCGCTCTTCTGCCTCCGACTGCCACTGGTTCACATAAACAGCCCATTGTAAAGCAGCCACATGACACTGCGGCGCCCTAAGTGCTTATTACACATGGTGGATGTCTAGTGTATACTTCCCTGTTATAGACAAATCTAAACACAACTTAAGTATACAGTCAGAAAAGTGAGCTGAACGTTAAATCGAATAAACAATCTCGCACATTCTTCCTCGGAGATGACTGACAAAAATACTGCAGCGTGCTTGAAATTCAACTGTTTCCAAATTAGCAGAGTCTGCGCCAAAACTGTAGCATGAGACATCGACCACAGAGGCTGGAAAAGGAGAGCGTGGTGTCACGTTTCTCGAGCAATAAGCATCTCATGGGCAGACAAAAGATCCACATGCCCCCAGGACCAAGAGTGTCTAATGAGTGTTTTTACAGTTCCTCTGGCTTGCCTTAACCACACCTGGGTCACAAAGTATCAGCAAATGTTTTTTTTTTTTAATCCTGCTCTGAGACAGAAATGTAGGTCACGTTATGTCAGAGGTCAATATGTCGAGTATGAGAAGGTCGACATCTTTTAGGTGAATTAGTGAAATCTGAGTTAAGTTCTGTGCTCTGATCACCAGATCTACAATGTGAAAAAGTCCATGTCTGCATCTATTTTAACAACCTTTTATTTACTAAAGCCTTGTGTTTGATTTGAACAGCTTAATTCAAACCAAATGACACTGTATGGTTACAGTTCAGCAGGGGACCTAATAAAGATCACTACATGCCTTCAACACATTACACTGAGTGATGTTTCAAAGGATCATGTGAGGACAAGCACCGACTTGGTTAATAACTTACTAACAAAAGCATTTGAAAGCACAGAAAGATTCAAAAGCAAAAACCAAGAGCAGAAAAAAGGCAACACGAATTCAGAGATCCTCTTGTTAATCTACAGAAAACTACCACCTCCGACCATAGCGCCGCATTCCGGGACATACATAAAAATACACTCACCGCAAACAGACATCTGTGTGCCAACAGCAGCCATCCAGTAGTTGCTCTTTAGTTCCACCACAGTTCTGTAAGTGAATGGCTCCCTTTGAATACTTAACTCAGTTTAAAGAGTGGAGGACAATACATCCTGAAGTAAAGGGGAGGGCAGTCCAGCGTGCATAAATTAGAGGGGGAGAGGGGGAGGGCAGGTTGGGGGGAGTTACAACCACATTTGACGCTGCTGCTGCTGCTGGGTGGGGCACTGTACTCTCTCCAGCTGCAGCCCACAGGGACTGGCTGACTCACATGTTCAAATAAACCACCACCTCTCAGTGTATGAAAGTGTGGCTGCATGTTTATGTCTGCAGTGGAGTTGGGAGAGTGATACATCAGGGGATTTTTTTCAAGTGTGGTTGCTGGTCATGAATGTCTCCCTCTGCTGATATGGAGGCTCTTCAGATCACACCTTAGCAGATGTGCACCCCAGGGGGTACTTCTGCTGTAGGCATGGGATGAATGGAAAGATTAGTAAACCAACTAAATGAGTGCATCTATAAATGATTAAAATAAATCGGTAAGTGTCAAAAGAGATTAGTAGTAATTGGTATAGCTGGTTAAAAGGACAGCACAAGTTTATCTATACTACTAATAGATTTAACAGCAGTACAAAAACAGCTATTACTGACATTCATTTAGCTGAATGTATTTGCTACGATTGAATAGAAAAATTAATCCAAACATTCACAGCTGGACTGGATGAAAAGTTATTTTGAAAAATTACAAGTGTTGAAGAAGAGCCCAGCAGTCTTTTTCCTCTTTAATGATCACCTTACAGAAAAGGAAATAACATGAACCATAATGAAAAGGTACAAAGAAACAATCCATATGACAGATCAATAATCCGGATGGTCCTCAGATGTCAGCCAGCATACAGTTTTTGCCCTAATTCACCAGCAGGTGGCAGCAAATAGCAGCTCTGTCTCCCCAACTATTAGTTACTGGGCCGCCACATAAAAGGGCGGTGAAGGTAATGACAGTGGGACGAAGAGCCAAGTAAACTGGACATACTAGTTTGAAGTGCCATAAAAGATAAAAATAAAAAAAATAGAAGCAGTAATGTTTCCTCTGTGCTCACTGCTGTAGTTTATCTCCATAAAAAAAGACATGTTTACATTGAGCATTAAGTATAGGCATCAAGGCGGTGACCTCATTTGCTTGCAGTATTAGTCAGTCAGATTAACCCAGATTCTCTTTGTCTAATTGTGACCCTACACGCAGGATGTGTATTATTCATCCTGTGTGACTGACCAGTGACTCCAGAGCAGCAAGTACCAGCAGCAGCAGGAGGTACCAATACCAGAGTCAGATCAGTGGCAGGAGGCTGCAGATTATGCCGAGCTGCAGATGGATGGTGGAGATGTTCGAGGGCTACGTTGAGCGTGCGGTGCCAAAGGGCCGAGGCCACTGATGCCAGAAAGGGCAGTTTTCCGCCTGGCTACACAGCGGCGGGCTGCTTGTCACCTCGGAGCACAGGAGAAGCCAGAGATTGACGCCATCTCCTTTTCTATCACCGTCAAGTCTCCTGACTGTGTGCGCGCCAGCTCTGTGTGCCCGAGCGCTCCTCTGAGCTTTGATCCCCGAGGAGATCGCTCCGTGCGAGAGACACATTCATCTGCGTATCTTTCAAAGGCAAATCATGTCATCGCACCTATCATTGTTCATCAGCTGCATATAAAAATTTAATACAGAATATAATATTAGTTAGCTGAGACGGTGCACCTAAAATGTGACCATAGCAGTAGAAATGATGAGTTTATCCAGTCCTGTTTGTACAGGAAAGGTCTTAATCAGACCACACAGGAGATTAAATATTAAAACTGGAATCATAAGGATTTCAAATGCTCTCCTCCTTGAATTGTAGGTGAATCACTGATTGCATTTAAATGTACACTTCTGTACAGTTATTGTGTTAGTAAACACGTTTAACATATTTACAGCGCATATATCTTTCCTATCAGTCTGTATTGTATTCACATAATGCTACATACATAAAATATATCCTGAGGATGTTACTTTATTCTGCTCCAATGGTTCAACTGCTACGGCTGCTTTTATCTATACAGTCTGTACATTTTGTGTTGTTGACAAGCTAAAAGATGCCTAAATTTACATTATCTATACTTAAATAAAAGACATTTTTAAAGCTTCAAGATGACAGCAGCAATATTTATTATAACCTAAAACACTAGTGTGTGGAGTGTGACAATTATTCCAGAATACCTAAAGGCCTCGTCTAGATCGACAGCCCAAGGGTCCCCTAAAGAGAGAGGGCGGGGGGGAAGAAAAAAAAAAAAAAAAAAAAAAAAAAGAGGATCAGTGGAAGAGCTTAACTATTCAGGTCTGAGTGGTTAAGTGGATTTTGACAAGTCCCAAAGGGGAGTTTGATGAGAAGGGTCACACTATGACATACACGCTGTCAGTCACACACAGACAGAAGGAAAGGAGGATACCTGGCCTTGTTTGAACTGCATTAGCGAGGTCTCAGGCACACAGCTCTGTTCCCACTTCTCGTGCTGTCAGTCACTGAGCAACTGCTTACAGATACAAAAGGCTAGCTTCACTGCATAGGACTTTTTGGTCCTTCTGCAATAAAACAGAATTGACTGCAAGCAGGTTTTCTCACATTGCAAGAAGGTGCATGGACAGATTTTTCGAAGAGAAAAAAAAGAAAAGAAAAAAAAAAAGCCGATTAAAACCACCCCTGTTGTCTTCAGGCAATGGAGACAAATATAAAGATCATGCCACAAAGGGAAAGCAGCCAGGGACCCTGATTAAAAAAAAAAAAAAAAAAAAAAAAGGGTGCATGTGAAACGCCTAAGAAGATTAAAAGGGCAGACAGGAGGCACAGAACCAACCTTTTGTCTACAAGACTAACTCTTGCAAATCCCAATGGGATTTTAAACATTAGCTGAAATCACACAGGATAGATTTAAGTGCAGGAAACTACAGACTCCAACAACCACCCGGCTATGAACTGCAACACAATGCACATCTGGAAATATGTATCATGTATAATTATAAAAGCATCTTGTAGATTGTTCTGGATCTTGTTTTGAAGTATCTTGTGGATTGTCGCTGCTCCTTGGAGCATGTTTAATTCAAAGTTTAAATGGCGAATTATCTCCTTTAAATTTCAGTTAAATTACATGGATGGAAATCCTCTGTGTATTTAATCCCTGCTGGATGGCAGTGCGTTTGTGGTCTGAGTGGCATGTAGATTGTTCCCATTCCTTCGAGCATGTTTAATTCAAGGCTGCTGAGAACAAGAAAGAAAGAAGAAAAAACAAAACAAAAATTGTGCATACCGCTCCTTTAAAATTCAACAAAGTTCATACCAAGAAACGCCATGTGTATTCATACGTCGTAAAAGGCTCTGTGAATGGTTCTGGGTTTGTCATGAAGTAGCTGTGGATTACTCATGTTCCTTGGACCATATTTAATTCAAAAGTGCTGAAATCACTTCATCTGCCCCTCACCCCAGTGCTCGGGTAATTTCCCTTGTGCGATCCTCCTGAGACGCAACGCAGGAGTCAAGGGTAGCTGTCAATCATGAAACGTAAGATCGCGAAGCCTCAGAATGAGGTCATTCTTCATGGTGTGAAAGCAAGAAAAGTGGCCTAAAAGCAGGAGAGAGAAAAAACCCTCTGGTGGGCTTTTCTCTTTTAAACATTTCATGGGAAAAAACACGGAGAGGAGGATTACAGCACAGTGCACAGCAGTAAGTGATATGAAGAGTAGCAGCAGACTAGACCTATGGCCAGAGAACAGATTAGAGCAACCTAGGATGAGTGAGTAAGCACAGACTGGTAAAATTCTGTTATTTTAACATTTAATCTGCCAGTCAAATAAAAGAGCATAAGAAATACCAAGAATATGAGAAGGCTCAGTTTTGAAATCAATATATGCTTTGGAACAAGAGAGAAACCTAACAACTTTTTAAAAATGTACTTAATTTTTTTAAAGTACAAAAAAACCCCCCATGTATCCATGGTATAACTCAAAATTTCGGTTTATTAACTCAAAACTTCGACTTATTAACTCAAAATTTGGAGAAACATAACTCGAAATTTAGAGTTAGCTCTGCCAATCAGTAATCTACGTGAATGAGGTCACTTTCTTGTTACCCGGAAGCATATGCGCAGACTAATGCTCACTCAAAACCAGATCGCAACAAATTGGCGCTTTCGCGAGTACGTTTGCGGATAGTAACGCAATGTGATTCAGCTAATAACACAATGATTTTATCATTTTTGAAGCCACGCTGAAAATACTCAGCAATCTGTGGATTCATGACTGGATGTAATACTGGTAGCTTAGCTGTAGCATTTGTAGCTGAGGGCTTCAGCTTCCGGGTAACAAGGAAATGACGTCATTCATGTAGATTACTGATTAGCAGCACTCGAAATTTCGAGTTAATAAGTCAAAATTACGAGAAAATAACTCGAAATTTCGAGTAATGGATCCTTTTTTTGTGGTGGAAAGGTTCTTCCATAACATTCAAAAATCAAATTAAAGCTAAAAGTTTCTGGGAGTTAACGGTTACATATTGATAAAACCGGCACAGTATGTTTCCAAGTTTTGAGTCGAACTCTACTAACAAGCAGAAGCTGATGGAAGACAACTGATGCACAAACAATCCAGACGAAGCAGTATGTCGACATAAATACACTTCTATAACAGTAACCGTTTTTGTTCATAGTGATGTTTCCAAATAGATCCTTTTTCTGAATATGCAAACTGGTTGCTGCCTGTCTACACCAATCACTCTGTACATGTCCAAACAAGAATCCGCTTCCCAAGATAAGGGACCATAGAGGCTGGGAGTGGCCATCAGCCTGCCCAAGCTCACACAGCTTAAGAGATGGGGAACATCCCAGAAAGGCCACCAGTGCAATACACAACTCCAGTATTAATACAGGTTGATATTCTTGGGTTATACAGAAAAACAAAAATAATTTGTTAGCAGTGAATTTAAAAAACTAGTTAGCAACATAATAATACCACCTCCATGCTCAGCTGCAACAGACGATCGGTAAACCATAGAGCTGAAGCAGTATGCTATAACAGCGATCCCAAACCTTTTTTGCGCCACGGACCGGTTTAATGTCAGACAATTTTTTCACGGTATCGTGGATAAATTCAACAAAATAAAATGATACAACCAAGACAAAAACTGTGGTATTTTCTAAATATAAAATTAAAAATGAATTCACTGTGTAATTGTTTAACTTTATTAGCAGCAGCTTCCTGAAACGCGCCAACAACATTGAGAGTAACATCCTCCTTTCTGCACCCTTTCTGCTCTCTGGTTGCTAAGGTAAAGCGTAAATATTTCTTTCAAAATAAGACACACGACTACAACACAGGAAAAGACCAAGAAAACCATAAATTTCACACCCGAGCCTCAACTCTCGTGACCTGGTACCAAATGACTGGTCCGTAGCCCGGGGGTTGGGGACCACTGTGCTATAACACCTATGATGGTACGATTTCCACATTAGCCCAAGGATCCGCTAAAAATATACATATAATCACCAACCACTTTATTAGGTACACGTGTTCAACTGTTTGTTAATGCAAATATTTAATATGTTGATCACTCAATTGGCTCATCAAAAGCTTGGAAAAGAGTGCAAAGATGCTGTTGGTATGGCGAGTCGTGATTTCTGCTGCAATATTAAGATAAGCTCAGAATTTAGTGCAAACAACATGAAAGCATGGAGCCACCCTGCCTTGTATCAACAGCTCCGGCTGATGACGATGGTAGTGTAATGATGTGGGGAATACATTTGTGACACACTTTGGGGTCCTTAGTACCAAATGAGCATCACTTAAAATGAGTGGAAAATGAGAATGAGCTCACTGTACTCAAATGGCCTCCACTGTCAGCAGATCTCTATCCCGCAGAGCACCTTTGGGATGTGGTGGAAAGTGAGTTTCTTATGAATGTGCAGCTGAGAAATCTGCAGCAGCTGGGTGATGCCATCATGTCAATATGGACCAAAATCTGAGGAATGTTTCTAATACCTTGTGGAATGAAGGCAGTTCTGAAGGAAGGAGGTCAAACGCAGTACGCAACAAGATGCATGTAATTCCACACTCTGTAATAGGCTAATAATATCAGATGGCAGTTGACATACTTGGCTGACCTGACTCTAGACACAAACAGAAGACTATTTACCTTGCAATGAGCCATGCTTCACGGAGAGTGACGTGCATTTGAACTACATTTTCTTGGGAAGCAACTAAAGCTCACTGTGGAAATTCCTGAGTAAGATATTCCTGACATTCTTTGTCTAGCCAGATCCAGTGTTTCCTCTACACACGCCAGATGGCTTTCTCCTCTGGGAGATCTTTTTGTCAGGGACCTGCATCTTCAAACCTCAATGATGAGATTCCCATGTTCAGAAAACTGTTCTCACTGATTGCACATGCCTCTTATGACAGAAGCATACAGAGCTGCTGACAACCATTCCTGTCCAACTCGATTTGCCTCCTCCAAACTCTCAGTGTGGTTGATTGGTCTACTCCACTGTCATTCCAAGGACATCCACCTTTCAGCCATTAATGGATGCAAACCGCAGCTAGTCAAACATGCTCTGATGTCATGAAAAACTCCAAGACAAACACTCAAGAAAGGTATTTCCATCAGTGGTTGTTCTTGTGATGCTCTTCTTGTAATGCAGCTTTTAAAACTTGATTTCTTACGTTCAAACATTCACATCAACACTGTAAAAATATTACAGTGAAAGCATACTTAACTCTAACGTAGTGCACTTTCCTTACACTTATTTTTATGTCTAAAACAAAGGGGGTTATGGTAAAGGAAAAAAATGCATGACAAAATGCTTCACATTTCTGGCTTAGTGAGTAAATATACATAGTCACTCACCAGAATTGATTGCTTGCTCAGTATCTGCCCTTTTCCCCAAGATGACATCAGGTAAAGTGTTGAGATTTTCTCAGCCTCACTCTTCAATCAATATACCCTATTAAAGTTTCATGTAATTTAAAAATATTTATTTAATAGTAAAATGCCACAGTGGCTGTTGCACAGTGTGAAAATGATGTTTTTTTTCCTCCTGCTGTTTCCCAATGAGGGTTTAGTTCGAGCCAAAGGAATCTTTTAAAGCCAGTTTTAACAGTTTGTTACATTTACTCAGACATAACATACATTTATGAAGACATTTAAAAGTCATTGTATTCCCATTATTCCTATGTTGTCAAAACAAACAAGAAACAGTTTTTAAAAGCTTGACCTTGAAATAGACATCAGATGTCAAATCTCACATGGTATTTTAACTCTATGCTTTAACTTCATATGTTGAAAATATACACCACACCACACTTGTAAGAACCATGATTGTTAAGTTATATTGGTTTTTGTCCATTTTTGGCTAATAAATCATCGAGTTGACCTTCGATGGAAGCCAAATCTTAATAAACTTAACATCTCCTCACTCTATACCCTTACAAATCTTATCAAATTTCATTTAAAACTCTTCAAGTGATCTTGTTTGTAAACCGAATGACATGCACATAAACACTAATATAAGCTTGTACTTATAATTACCTCCTTGGTAAATATGAAACTAGCTATACTGTGAGGATAAAACTTTAAATGGCTTCATTAAACAGTCGTGAAAAAGAGAATTTCACTGAATTCTCTGCAGTGTTTTGAAAAACTAAGTAGACCCCATGAATCAACAGCTTGCAGAACTACTTTCACTAGAAATAACTAAGAAATCCTTTTCTGTATTACCTTATCAGTCCCTCGCATCATTGTGCAGGAATTCTGGCCTACTCGTCTTTATAATGTCGCTCCAATTCATTGAGGTTTGCAGGCATTTGTTTATGCACAGCTCAAAGTCCTGCAAAGGCATCTCAATTGCGGTCTGGGCTTGGACTGACTGAGCCATTGCAACCAGTCAATCCAATCTTTTCCTTCTCAGCCCCTGTTTGATGATCTTCAGATCAAGATCCTGTAAGATGATCCAGTTTCAGCCAAGCTTTAGCTGTCAGACAGATGGCTTCACATTTGACTCTAGAATACTTTGGTCTACAGAGGAGTTCATGGCCATCTCAATGACTGTTTAGTGTCCAGGTCCTGCAGCTGCAAAACAAACCCAAATTATCACCCCTTCATCTCCGTGTTTGACAGCTGGTATGAAGTGTTTGTTCCGATGTGCTGTGATTGTTCCCCCCCCCCCCTAAATGCATGCTGTCATGTCCTTTAAGAGAGAACAAGCTTTCTCCCCGTCTGCTTCTCTAAAATGTTACATGAAAATGCACGAGACGACCTTTCAAACAAGCCATACTTCAGTCTTTTTCTAATTGTGCCGTCATGAATTTTTGCATTTAACATGTTAACTGTAGACTCTCAGAGGCAGCTCTAGGCATGTTGTAACTTTACCTTTTATAACTAATGTATACGATTCAGATAAAATGACCTTTTACAAATTGTATTTTCGAACTTAAATGGTTTTACAACAACTTTCATTAGATAAAAACACAACTGCCACTATGTTAATCATTCTACAACTATTTCTACTTCTTTCTGTTTTTCTTTAAATATTATCAGTCCCCTCTCAACTAACTAAAATGTCACATAAAAATAAGCTCCTGCATGAGAGCATCTGAGGAGCCATGTTGTATAAGTGTTATATTAACTTTAACAATGCAAAATGCTTAAACCGTATCAAAAACAAGCAAAAGCACTCAGGAAAAGAAATTCAATAATCAAATGAATGCACTGTAAGCTCTCTACCTGCACAGCTGACTCTACAATCCACATAATACTTTAAGTGGCTCCTAAATGCATTTTACATCAATTGATAACTACTAATCATACATACAGAACGACTATCTCTACCCCTCACTCTAGCACTTTCGTCATTACATGCAACCCCTTTCTTAAATGACTTTCTCCTTCCTGCTTTGCTTATTCTCATCGCTTTTGGCCCATTTTTCTCACCACTGTTCGTCTTTATCTTTCTTCCTTCGGGCTCAACATTTCTAAAAGGAATAATTTTCTCCATTATTTCTTTAGAAATGTCACCCAGCCTGCCTGCCACTTCAGACTACAGTCAGAGGATACATTAAAAGAGGAATTAGCCTATTATGTCATCTATTCTCAGAGGTTCCAATGTAAGACCGTGGTTTTAAACAGTGTTATTACAGAAGATTATTACATGCGTGGACTCTAGAGGTACATTTGGACTTACCTTTAATCCTAGAGGTGAAATAAAGGTGAGTAAGACGGGAAGAAATTTCTTTAGAATGCAGAAAAGTCCTACAGCCATACACAGATGGGAACTTGGTAGTAGAATCATTTAAATATAAAGAAATAATATAGTGCAGTGAAAACCAAAGTCCTGACTACTGTTATGGTTCGGCGTTGGCAGTGTATTGTTTTAGGCGTTTTGGTTTGGCGTGACTGTTATGCGTTTCCTGTTTTACTTTGAAAGTCTGTTATCTTGGTGTGTTCAGTTTACGTTTCCTTGTCTCGTCAGGTCTAATTTGCCCCAGCTGTGTTTCCCTCCTGCGATCCATTCCCTAATTGCTCCCTCTATGTATTTAAGCCCGGTGTTTCTGTATGTCATGGTCGCGATCTCCCCCCCCCGTAAATAGTTTGGCGCCTTGTGTTGTGATGTAAATAAATATCATATTTTGCTTTAAAGACAATAGTGGTCGATACTTTCGTTTTGGGATTATTTTTGTGGTAGCTCGTATTAGTTTTTTTTTTTATGAGTTCGCCCTCCCTAAGAGCAGTGAGCTTGGGGGCCCTTTTTTTCCCCTTTTTCCTATTTTTCCTGAGTTGCACGCCGGTTGCCTAGGCCGGGGTGTAACATATGGGGGCTCGTCCAGTCGCTGGGGGGTCCGTGGACCGCTTAAGCCGTCCGCCGTCGCTGGTGGGTCCGAGGGGGGGACCGCTTCAGCCGTCTGTCTTTGCTGGAGGGTCCGAGGGACCGCTCCAGCCTTCATCCGCCGTCGCTGGAGGGTCCGGGGTACCGCTCCAGTCTTCGTTTGTCTTCGCTGGAGGATCCGAGGGACCGCTCCAGCCTTCATCCGCCGTCGCTGGAGGGTCCGGGGGACCGCTCCAGCCTTCATCCGCCGTCGCTGGAGGGTCCGGGGAACCGCTCCAGCCTTCGTTTGTCTTCGCTGGAGGATCCGTGGGACCGCTCCAGCCTTCTGCAGCTGGTGGGCTGCGTGTCCGTGTTTGCAGCTGGTGGGCTGCGTGTCCGTGTTTGCAGCTGGTGGGCTGCGTGTCTGTCTTCGCTGGAGGACCCGTGGGACCGCTCCAGCCTTTCGTCTGTCTTCGCTGGAGGATCCCAGGGCCCGCTCCAGTTTTCCGTTTCCACTGGAGGACCCGTCCAGCCATCAGCGTCGCCGGCGGGACGGCGGCCGGTGCCATATGGGCTGGACATGGAACGAACATTTTTCGTTGGGGTTGTATGTTTTAAATGGTTTTTTTTTTTTTTTTTTTGGGTGGGGGGTATGTTATGGTTCGGCGTTGGCAGTGTATTGTTTTAGGCGTTTTGGTTTGGCGTGACTGTTATGTGTTTCCTGTTTTACTTTGAAAGTCTGTGTTCTTGGTGTGTTCAGTTTACGTTTCCTTGTCTCGTCAGGTCTAATTTGCCCCAGCTGTGTTTCCCTCCTGCGATCCATTCCCTAATTGCTCCCTCTATGTATTTAAGCCCGGTGTTTCTGTATGTCATGGTCGCGATCTCCCCCCCCCCCCCCCCCCCTTGTAAATAGTTTGGCGCCTTGTGTTGTGATGTAAATAAATATCATATTTTGCTTTAAAGACAATAGTGGTCGATACTTTCGTTTTGGGATTATTTTTGTGGTAGCTCGTATTAGGTTTTTTTTTTTTTTTTTTTTTTTTTAATGAGTTCGCCCTCCCTAAGAGCAGTGAGCTTGGGGGCCCTTTTTTTCCCTTTTTCCTATTTTTCCTGAGTTGCACGCCGGTTGCCTAGGCCGGGGTGTAACACTACTAATTCAGGACAATACCTGCATATTTATAAGCCTAGTACCATCAGACATGCACTCGCCAACCACTTTAAAGGTTCAGCTGCTTGCTAACTCAAATATCTAATCAGCCAATCATATTGCAGCAACCAAATGGCATTTGGACATGGTCAAGAACATCTGCTGAAGTCTAAATGGGTAAGAAAGGTAATTTAAGTGACTTTGGATGTAGCATGGGTGCTGGTGACAGACAGGATGGTCATCAGGAACAGGAAACTGAGATTACCGTTCTAACAGCCTCACCAAAATTTGACAACAGATGATTGGAAAATGTGGGTTATTGCAAGGAGTCTTGACTTATGCCGAATTCTGACATGGGAGGGTCAGAAATTGGCACAAACAACACACAGGCATTAATTCTGCCTTGTATCAACACTGAGTACCAACTGAGAATGTTACAAAGTTCAATTAATCTCAAACTGGTTTCTTGAACATGAGAATGAGTTCAGTGTACTCCAATAAAGCACCTTTGAGATGTGGTAGAAAAGGAGATTTGCTTTACAGATGTGAGGCTGACAAATCTGCAGCAACTGTGTCATACTACCACATTAATATCGACCAAAATCTCTGTGTATTACAGCAATCTTGTTGAATTTGTGCCATGAAGAAGGTGAGTGTATGCACAAAGAATCTGAAGATTTTAAGGCGTCATTGTCAGATGCTGAATGTTCCTGACCTCAATTTAATTGAACTACAACAACAAGAACGGCAAAAGATGTAGCACTGCAATACGTGACAAGAAATGTAAACACATTTTAGTGCAAAAAGTTGTTCGTTTAGCATGCAAAACCTGATCCATATTAGATAACTGGGTGTGATTGATCCAACACAAACAGGCCAAGGCAGAAATCTCCATGAAGAGAGGCATGGCACATTCTGGCAGAGCCAAGAAAACATGACCTCACCTATTTGTCAATTTCCCAAGCCAGGGCATGAATCAATTTATGCGAAACTCTATTCTCACATGCAAATAACGTTCAACAAGTCCGCACAGAAATGCTTTCAGATGGGTTTGTTTTTAGGAGAATGAAAGGAAAGACGGAACAACATGGAAAGTTTGTGAATATAAATGCATAAATTACACAATGAGAAAAATGGGCAAAAAAACCCCCTCCAGTTTAGTGTATTAGGTGTAAGGATTGTCAGCCATTAGTATTTCCCCTACTGTTTAACCATTTTAAAATAAATAATAGCTGCTGATTAATTCTTTAATAAATATTGAGACCATTTTCGAGTGACATATTTTGAACCACAAATCAGCTTGCAGACAAAAGCATTTTTAAAATGCAGACTCAGCTGCAGACCTCTGATCCTCTCTGCCACATTTGGCAGTGTAATTATGTGTGGAGAGATCTAAATGACCCTGGTTTTTGAGTTAGCTTGTTTACGGCTGCAATTGGCCATGCACTGGCTGCAAGCCTTTGGATCCTGCTGATACAAGCATAGATTAGCAAACACCCCGCAGAAACACAACCAGCTCGCATTTTATTTTCCCCTGTAGTTTTCAGGTTGATCGAAAAGGAGACTGTTGCATGAATAACATCAAATGTTTCAAACCAATATGACTTGGACTATTGCAAAGAAAAACAACTACAGTCTGTTATTATCATGTGCATATTTTTCCTTTTATGCAAACATTTAACAGATTAAATCAAACAGGAAGGTCACCTGTCAACTTCTGCTTCACCAAAGGTTAGAAGGGTAATTCTTTTATTTGCTCTGTCCATTCTGCAGGCCCAGCAGATACAATACCTGTCGTACAGTTTCCTGTCATTTCTCACAGATATGCACAGTTTGCGTTTCTTTGTAGATTTGCTATCACCACTATCACTGGAACACCCACATCCTTTCTCTATGTTTGCTTTTTAAAAATAGGTATAAGTTAGAAACATGCAGAGGTTGTTTAGACCACACAGTTTCCATGCAGACAGCTGGGAACACGTTAAAATAATAACGCCATGGTTATCTAGCTGTGAGGAAAGGTTGGCTTACTATTGGTTTAGCTCAAACCAAACAGAGAGAGTGGCCAAAAAAATGAGCCAAAACATCTCTGCAGCGACTGACTGGAGCTTGTACAGGTACAAGGGAGCAGCTGTTTATATGGCACACTGTCAGTGTTGCAGCATAACAAGCTCTAATTAATGTAGAAACTGAACAGCATCACTCTAGGCAGGCTCTGGTTTGCAAATACAATTGTCAGAATGACAGATCTTGGTCAATATTTGCTTTGTTTATTACTTTACTCATTGTGAAAATGAATACATTCAACTAAAGTAAACATGGTCACATTTTTTGGAATAAACTCTCAGGCAGACAAAGAAACTATGCTTCCAAATACAGCTCTCATTTTTATTAAAAGATGACATCAAAGAATTTGGCAAATGGTCAGTTTCTGTGGCTCCTCCTCTGAACAGCTTTCCATCACTCTTTAAAATCTGGCCAGCGTGTGCGACACTGACACAGCCGCCAGATTAACCAGCGAAGCGGAAAATAACTCCATTTCGCAGTGGACTTTGTCCACTGGGCATCATTAGCTCATACAGAGTAGTGACTGAGGACCACAGATGTTGTTCAAATGTTAACATCAAGATTACATGAAGGTTATATGAATACATCATTTAAATGGACATCTAATGAGACAGCTAATCTTGATACAATACTAAACATAAGATGGCATAGGATGGAGACCAAACTGCTGTTGTTAGACTGACAGTTTGAACGTGATTGTGTATGGATGGGAGTACTAATAAAAGTCAAATGTAATTACAATCGCAGCACTGCATGGAAGTAAGAGGACATCCACTGGATCAAATTTCATTCATGGCAAAGGTCCAAACGCTGTGGTGGGACCATTCAGGGTAAATGGGGCAATGGCTGTATAGTAGAAGCAATGCACATGTAACCAAAGTAGGAATCCACATAAAACTATGGAACAAACGGTCTGCCTTCAAGTCAAAATGTGGGTAAAAGCCTTCATTTCTATCAAAGTATGCAGTGTACAAACACTCAGCTCTATTTAATCTTAAAAAAACCCAACCTTTTATTTGTTTGAACTGAATTCAAATATGTCTTTCAGGTATGACATATGTTTGCACAGTCGGTCTGAGCTTCACTAGAGGATAAAACAGCTTGACAGCTCCGGGACGAATTGTCTAGAAATTTTGATGAATACATGATGAATTAGAAGACAGTGATCTGGGGGTTTAAGCTACTTTACAACTACCACCATCATCCACTTTAAACTTTAAATATCTACTATTTTGTTTGCGATTTGATTCTTTCATTCATTTCCTCCAGCCTCAGTTTCATGTTGTGTTTAATGCTGAGAGATAAAAATTGATAACATTTGTACCAAATGACTCAAAAACTAGCAGTCCTATGATAAATCGAACTTTCAGCAAGTTTACAGTGTACGTTTGTGGTGCTCCTGTGGTTATAGAGATACCTTTCTTCCTTTCAGCATGACTTGAGCTTCTTTGTAGTTTTGTTTCTTTGCGCCCGCCACAGATCTCGTCAACTTCAGTCAAAGATTTTAATGTTTAGACAAACAGAACATATATGAAGTATTTCAAGTGCAATTAGATGGAAACAAAATGTCAAAAAAAGAGAAAATAAACCAAACTGAATGTGTTTGATTTGATTGTTATGACATAATGGTTTCTGCTCTGCATAGATGTGATGTCTTAGACCTAAAACCACTAACATTAACCAGGTTTATGCCAGCTAATGCATCTCACACTGTAGGTGCAAGGAAGCTTTATGGGCACTGAGCTGCAAGAGAGACTCTGTGTGCTGTACTGTCATTCATACGTGATGAGCAGTTAATCTTATTAAATAAGAAAGGAATGCAGATCGTTAAAGTTAGCAGTTGAAAAAAAAACACTCCAACATACAGTGAGTTTAAACCATAAATGTCATTTCGCAAAGTTAATAAGATAATAGATGAACACAGTCACGTTTCTCATGTCGACGTTATTGGCCCCTACGGAAGCCATTACGTGATTAAGTGCTTAAATAAAGGGCGCAGTGCATCAGATATGGCTGCAACCTTGACAAAGATATTAGGGACAAAGAAGGAAAGAGATTCTATATGTGGCACATTTTGTACACAGTATGTACTTAAGACACTAATCCATCTCCATACCCTGAAGACACAATTTAATCTTAACTCCACCAACAGGAATCAACCTCTGGGTAAAGGAAAATTATATACCACACTTGGACTTCTGAGGCCTTAAATAGCCATTTGTTCTCAACCACGGTCACACATGCACAATAAAGAAATATCAACATGTCGAGACGCAGAGTAAGTCAGTCTTTATGTCTAAAATCCAGTGTGGGAAGCTGTAATAATAAAAACTAAGCCAAAAACCAAGAAGCTATCCTTTACTTCATGGATTTACATCCATGATTGAACCTGCTCGGGTCTGTCTGTGTCTCATGTCAACCATGTAAAATGTCTTGCACTTTGAATCAATTTTTCTGCCAGGCTGACTCCAGAGAGGAACTTTAAAAAGCCGAAAGCTAAATGTCAGCGGCTCTGAGCTCTATCGAGTTTACTCCACTTCAAATGCTTTCTACATGCTAATTCGCCGGGTCTATCTTGGGCACGTTTCATTAACAAACACTTTGAAGTCTCATATTTGAAAGTTCAAAACGTCAAGTGAGAGACGACTGATAAACATCAGCTGAGTGATACGTTCAGACGCACGTTAAAGAGAAACATCAAGGCATGATAAATATTCACTCAGTGGATCTGACCCACAAAGAGATGAAGCCTGTCTGCAGGCGCAGAAACACTGGCACAAACAAGACTTCCTCGAGAAACCACTGCAAAGCCGTGCTGCGCAGTGCATTTGAATCAAACAATATAACTAGAAAAACTGAGGCATGAGATTAGATGTTCATGCAAAATCCAGTAATGCAGAATAGAAAAGAATAGCCTTTTGTTTTGTCAGTGTACATGTACAACAAGTTGTGGGTGCTCCACACCAACTGTGCATGGAGGGCTGACTCACAAACAGTGAGTCACCATGAGGTGCCGTGTGGAAGGCAGAGGGTCTAACAGGTGGTGGGCGGGATGCAGGGGTCACCTGTGAGTGCCCCGGTTTTCCTGAGACCGGAAGATCCGGCGATGGCCTCCAGGGGTGGCAGAGGGCAGCCAATGATTTTCTGGGGCAGTGTTACTTAACCCTCTGCACAGCCTTCCTGTTCTCAATAGTGGCCCCTGCAAACCAAACACCCAGGCAGTAGGAGAGCACGCTGTCCACTGAGAAGATGTAAAAGTCCAGCAGCAGCTGCTGGTCCAGGCTATGCTACCTCAGGACATGGAGGATTAGCAGCTGCTGCTGGGCCTTCTTTTCAAGGGCGTCGGTGTTGTGGGTCCAGATGAGTTTGGCGGAGATATTGGTGCCCAGAAATGTGAAGGTGGATACAGATTTCACCTGTTCTCCATTTATAATGACATGGGAGTATAGTGTCTGTGCCTGTGTAAAAAGTAAACTGGTGTGATGCAGTTATTGTATCTAAAAACACATTGGATGTTCAGTTTATATGCAGTGTATGATGCTGTTATCACAGTGATATTGCAATGGTCTAAATATTCCTTTAACAAACAAGTTTGATGTTTTGTTTTTTATGGTTAATACAATACAGTGTATACAATTTTGATCCACTGGCCAAAGAAACTGATGAAAAAAATTAATTTGTTTCATTAGATGTTAATGATATATGTACTAACCAAACAAAATTTGTATGGGTTTGTAGAGACTTTTGGAGCCCTAATCATCATAATTATATCATATCTGACTCTTTAGCACAATGACCCATTTTTACTGTTATCAGTGTACAATTTTTCATTAAAACCACATTTGAACAAGAATATTAAAATGTGAAAATTCTCTTGGGATTTTCCCACACAACCATCTCTAGGGTTTACAATGAAGGATCCAAAAGAGGGATGCCAACTTTCATAGTAGAATGACCAAACTGTTTTGAGCTCATAGGAAGGTAATCTAACAGTAACAGTAAATCTCTAAACATCTCTGAACACACAACACACTGACCCTTGAAGCAGATGAGCTACAGCAGCACAAGACCACACCAGGTGCAACTCTGTAAACCAAGAACAGGAAACTGAGGCTACAATTTGCATGGGGCACACCAAAAATTGGACAGCAGACATTTGGAAAAACAATTCCAGTAACATTCAGATGGTAGAGTCAGAATTTAATGTAAGCAACATGAAAGCATCAATCAATTCTGCCTTGTATCCATGATTCAGACATTGGTACAAGGCAGTATAGCATACTTTTGGCCCTTTAGTACCAAATGAGCCTTGTTGCTGAACACATCCATCTTTTGATGACCTCAGTCTTCTGACCATGTCTCAAAGTTCAATTTATCTCAAACCGATGTCATGTCCTGAGTTAAGCATAGTGTGACTGACACACACACACACACACACACACACACACACACACACACACACACACACACACACACTGCACATTTTTAACTACTTCTTTTCCATTCAGTTTGTATTTAAGAGCTCTTTTTAAACTGATTTTGTTTAATCCTGTCTATCTGTGCTTTTAGTAGAGATGGGCCTTTACAGAATATGATTTGAGCGATACAGTGGTTGATTTTTCAAACTTTAACCTCCTAGGACCTGGCGTCCACATATGTGGACATCACATTTTGGTTTATTTAGACCAAAATACTCAAATTTGCTCCATATCTACATACGAGGACATTATACTGCTACTGTTCTATCAAAATTTTAAACGAATATCCTCATATGTGGCTCTCATTTTTCTTAAAAACAAAAATAAGGTAAAAGAAAATCTGGTAATTCTTTGTTTTTACATTCATCAGGCCACAATTAGCCAAAATATCAAAGAGAAATTAAAAATGCATGCCGTGGAAGAGTTCGGGTCTTAGGAGGTTAACACAAACAGCAGAATGCATCCACATATTTTAATTCAGTCAGCAGATGCAACATAAAAGGTCACACTACTGTACTACCATCTGTATGTACCATTTTTGATGTATGTCTGTGAAGGTTCTCAGTCATCCAGGTCATCGTAGTCAAAGGAGCTTGCAAAGAAAAGCGTCTGGACTTCTTTAAGTTGCTTGAAGACGTTTCACCTCTCATCCGAGAAGCTTCTTCAGTTCTAAGGTCAAATGGTGGGGAGTCCCAGATATAAACCTAGTGGGAGTAACCCCCCACAGAGGGACAAAAGGACCCCCTGATGATCCTCTAATCGCCTGAGCCAAGGTGTGAAACTGGGTGTGGGTCCCAATCAGCCAGAGTTTCGGGTGTGTTCATTTTTGATGTAATTATCTTGCTTTTCTATTATTTGCTTTTAATGAGAACTATGCTACCCAATTTATATATCCATATGAAGCAAATCTTATATGATTTATATGTATCATTTGCCTTTAGAACATACAGTAACACCATTCAACACAAATCAAAGTGACATTTCACTGTCATGTACAGGACCTCCAAACCATGGCACCATCCACACCACAACCTTTTCACTGAACTTAACATTTAAATGCCAACAAAAGCTTGGCATGGTTCATAACAGTGACATAATAACTATGTGGCATTTAAGAACTTTCTGCTAGATGTAAACTGTCTTGTTGGATAATAGTCAAAAAGAAGTATGGAGCAGACAAAAAAAAATGAGAAAAAAACAAAAAAAACCCAAAAAAAACCCAGGCATTAATGAGTCAGGTTTCTCCATCTACAAATACATGATTTTAATATTCATTGGATGCATGGCTGGGGGGACTACCACTCTCAGTAATGAATCACCCTGACCAGGTTCTGCCAGACATGGGGCTAGAGGGCCTGGTGTAGCACACTGGCCTCATTGTGGCATATGGAATATTATTTTAGCTTGTCTGCACCAATTCCAGTGAAAGTCGAGCCAACTTCTGAAACCTGCTGTTGCAAAGGTGAAACCCAGGCTTCACTATCTGCTACAGCTGTCATGTTTGGGAGGATAACTGCGGGAGTCTGCAGCAGCGTGGGAAGACAGGCCAGAGTTAGTCATGAATGCAATAGTTAATAGGCTTCCTGTCAGTCTGCCAGATCAGACTTAGAAGGTACCAAACCAACACTCACCCACTCCACCCCGAGGGTGTAATTGAGAAAATTACTGTCCAGAATACAAATCTCAAACAGTGGTGGGATAGTAGCAGTAGTAGTAGTAATAGCAATCAGACAATACAGTGTATTTTACAAAGACAGGCACCTTTGTTTGATCAGTGATAAATCAACTGAGAAGGAAGCTCTGGTTTACAATGGCACCCAGCATGTACATTATAATATTACAATATAAAAATACCTGTCTATCACATATATAGACATAATCATAAATCCACCCTATGGGCAATTTTTCCAGGCCTGTGACCCTTTTCAAAACCTAACAGGAGACCGCAACATTGCATTCACAATATGTGAACCTTCACAGTTTTGGTCAGACTGGCTCACCCATTAAGGAGGAGATGGGGTAAGTTCAGACATATATTTTTGTGCTATGATCATATAATAAGATTTTCACTGTTGTGATAGGAATTTCACAAATATGGGATAAATAACCACCCACGAGAATGGCCATCTTATCACACTGGAGGGGTTTGTGTATCCCAGGAGCTATACCTCTCCCAAGGCAAATTAAGGTTGGGTGAGGCGTCAATCAGAGCCAAATTCAGGAAATCCTTATGAAAGAAAAAAGTTAATGAGGGGCCAGCTCAACCTGACTGAGACTGGGCTACTGGGGAGCCACCCTATAGTCAGGCATGGGGACGGGGCTCAAGGGAGAATGCTTGGTGGAGGTGCATTAGTCCAATGGGCCCATGGGACCCAGACCTCGGGGAGAGAGGTCTAGGTTCTCTGCTCAGACTGCAGCCCCGTAACTCTGCCCGAGCAAAAGTTCAGTGAATCAAAGGACAGACATATCAAATATCGCATTTCTCATATTTTATACTGCAAACCTATTTGAGAAAAATCATTAGTAACTAAAGACTTAGAATAAATGTAATGGAGGACACCCTGTGCTCCAACTCAGCAGCAGTTATCTCTAGTCGAAAGAGAGAGGATGGCTGCGGCAAACTTTAACAATCTGGCAAATGTAAAGCTAAACAGTTTGTCACGATACAGACAGGTTTTATTTTAGTTATCGCTTTGTGAAATAAATCTAATGTGGATGGAAGCGGATAAAAAGATCACTTTTCTTCACATTTAAATTCAAGTGAAAATACTGAAAAAGTGACTCATTCGTGAGGATCCGTTTCAGGCAGTTTGCTTTGCCAGGGAATCAATTAATGGAAATGCCATTACTGGTCGAAATGAACCAGTGGCTGGCCAGTCAACTTGCCCAACAGACTTGTTACTGACCCTGGGCCGTCAGGCCATTAGTTATGTTGAACCCAACCATCCATCCCCGCTTATCCTTCTCAGGTCTTCTTTTTGCATATTCATTTAGAGCATATTTGTTATTGACCCAAATAGGTGTATGATCTCGATCAATTTTCACAAGGCTTATTCAAATCCCTTCCGTCCCTACCTTCCATAAAGGGGTTAGGCAGAGGTTAGGATGGATTTAACCAGCTTTGAGTGCAGGTTTTGCTATCATGTTTGAAAGGTTTCCATTTTTTCCCCCTAATCTCAGAGGAAGGCGTTTTCACAATCTAAACTGTTCAGTGAGGCCTGTGGATAATTCTGTATAACTGTGACATTGTTCACCTATGTTGTACTGCGTTTAGCCTCACCAGTCCGCATGTCTAGACAATACTAGGTAAGGAGCAAATGTCACTTCAATGTTCTTCAGTACTTCATGATGCTGCGCTGCTGAGGCACCTTATGCCCTACCCATCAGACCATAAAGAAAGGAACACTGCTCATCCCCTGGTTCTTTGACATTTTTAGATCACACATCAAGGTCAGTCGTATTGTAGTGGAGTAGTGCACCAAACATCCCTGGCAACATATGGTTGCTACAATATGAGCAACTGAACTTGGGAAAATCAGCCACAGTTTTCTGATTAAAGCTTTTCTAAACAAGACGGACACAAAATTCAATGTGAATAAAATTACATCTTAATTGGAGTGAGTATTTAATGTTCCAGCGTCCAGTTTGGAGTATTATTCCAAGATATATATTTACTATCAGGATAATAATCTCACATTGCTTCCAAAGGTTAAGTCCTGAGGTTGTTTGCTTTTCAACATATGATCAGAGTTTATCTGTCATTGTGCCTTTCCCCACTGGTGTTAGTTTACACTGAAACCAGGAGATATACCAGCCCTCCACCACGGGGACACTTTTGTTGCAGGCTCTGTTTTAGGACAGCTCCACTGCGAGGATAGAAAATGCCACAGAAATAAATCAGTTTCTTTTCCTGGTTCGCGATAAGCTTTTAAGGTAATGAGTATGCACAACATTAATCATGATTTGCTCACTTACAGTAAAGGCAATGAAGCTGTTCTATACCTTGAATTAAGATTAACGAATAAACTAAATGAATTAAGATTACATCAACTTTGTTATTTCTGATCGTTTGTTTAACCAGAAATTAGGTTGTACATTTGTTAAATACTTAATCAATTAAATGTTGATGCAGTGAGGGGGTGAGGGAGACTGGAAAACTGGTTTATGTTCTTATTCAACAGCTGTTTGACAAGTTACGTTTAAAACACATTCAGATTTATGTTGCTATTGTTAGTCTCAGTTCTTATCTTTTTGTCGCTGGCGGATTTCCTGTGAGGCTGGTAAAAACATTTTTCACTATGGACTAAAGAGGACAGAAGATGACAAAAGCAAAAGCATTAAAACATGAAAGAGTCCTTTGCTGTAAATGTGTATCACTGCAGCATTATGAATACATATTGATTATATTTTATCAATCCAGTAGTGTCCTACTATTTTCAAGCACCCTAGATTTACTGATTTATTATAAAAGCACCATAGCAACTGATTGCCATAACAGAGACTTCTATCTATTCATAAAAACATACACGGCTCAGAGACACACGGCTTATGGCCCAAAGACTCTTATGAAACAGTTCACATTTAATTTCTGTGTAAAATTTTGCACTTTATTTAACTGCACGGACTTTAAAAGCTTTAGTTACTAATTATTTATAAGATCTAGAGTTTTATTTTGAAAATGTGTAAATTATTATATTATATATAGACTAAGAACAAACATGAAACACTTTAGAAACTTCTGCAACAACTATATACAAGAAATGTTGGTGGTCTCAAGAAGCACTATCAGTGGGGCTTATACACCAAAACATACTAACATCCATCCATCCATCTCCTTTCGCTTTATCCGGGGCCGGGTCGCGGGGGCAGCAGCCTAAGCCCAGAAGCCCAGACCTCCCTCTCCCCAGCCAACTCCTCTAGCCTATCCAGGGGAACACCAAGGCGTTCCCAGGCCAGCCGAGAGATATAATCTCTCCAGCGTGTCCTGGGTCTGCCCCAGGGCCTCCTCCTGGTGGGACATGCCTACATACATACATACTACAACATACATACAACATACTAACATAACATAAAGGTCATGTTGTCCTTTACTTAAATGGCCTGTAATGGTTAGATGTAAAATGTATCTGTCTCCATTTCATGTCACCTCAGACTTTAGTGCAACTCTGGGTCATGCCACCTACAGCTTCTTTGACAATTCTCCAGTGATGGGATGCACTCGTGATGGGAGGGAAGAGGAATGCAGAGCACTAGTGAGTGATTTTGCTGAGTGGTCTGGGAGGAATCACCTGCTTCTGAGAGAAGACCAGAGAGATGGTGACTGACTTCAGAAGGAAGAGGACGAGTTGTACTGCGCACCTCACTAACACAATACTGAACATTTTGTCTCCATTTCTGTTCTCCATTTCCTGATTTCAGTAAAACATATACAGTTGTTTTAGCTAAAATCATAAACAAACTGAAAATGACTGAGAACTGTGTCGAGGGGGAAACTCTTGTATCAAATAACAAAACGATTTGATTTCAGGAGAAATCAAATCAACTAGTAATAGATTTCCAGCAGTTGTTGATCTGTTCTGGGGTAAGGTAAACCACAAGCTCTGCAGACATGAGCTGTATCATATCACCATGTTGGTAGCGAGGAACAGGGATTTAACAAACCTACATTATTTAGCCTACTTCACCGCTAAGCAGTATGCGCTGATTCAACTATAATTCAACCTGTTATTTTTGGGTGAGTTGCTGGGCAGCCTGGCAGCTTTGATCTTCAATAAAACACAACTCTAGCATACGACCTCTGTGGATGCAATACGCTGAAGAAAACACAACCACAAAGCTGAGACGAAGAGGATAACTAGGGTTCCACTACAGTTCATGGTTCAGCCATTTATCACAATAGTCATAACACATTATTATGGCTATAATGCGTCTAAGGTAAAAATCTGAAACCTGGATTTAAACAGAATAAAAATCTTATAGCCAAAATTTCCATGTCTTTCCTCTGGCCTATAGTGCTTTCTGGAAGGAGACATTACTGCTAAGTTTTGTGCTTTAAGAACCAGAAGGCAAGTGCCGTCTAGTTCTATTATATTCAACCAAAGGCGAACATTTTCACAGCTGATATTTCCAAAAGTGGGCAGCTCACAAAAAAAGGCAGCTAGACGGATAAATTACTCCACAGCCTGGAGTAAAAGCAAACAAACAAACAAAAAACTTCATTTTATAATGGAGTCAACTGTCCCTTTGAATCTAGTTTTATTTATTGTGTGTTTTTAATGATGATGTGGTCACTTTCTGTTTTTGGCTGTCAGGCTGACAGCGTGCCGACAGAGAATGCACACTTCCGTGCACTTGGGAGCCTCTTCAGATCTAAACAATTTACACAACTTAGCCACACTGAGGCGGGGAAAAAAAAAGTGTTCTTCAAAAGGTTGTTGCATCGCTTAATGCATTTTATTCGGTCGGGAGTCCAACACAATCTCAGGTTTGGAGGATTTCTGTTCATATTTAACCATTTTTCCGTTTTCTTGTCTCCAGTTTGTGTGCATTTTGAGTTGGACTCACCAACATTTACCAAAGTCCAGATTTTAGCACGTATATAATTTTTGTTTGAATACAATGTTTTGTCTTAGCCCAATTCTTCAGTTCTAAGGTCAAATGGTGGGGAGTCCCAGATATAAACCTAGTGGGAGTAACCCCCCACAGAGGGACAAAAGGACCCCCTGATGATCCTCTAATCGCCTGAGCCAAGGTGTGAAACTGGGTGTGGGTCCCAATCAGCCAGAGTTTCGGGTGTGTTCATTTTTGATGTAATTATCTTGCTTTTCTATTATTTGCTTTTAATGAGAACTATGCTACCCAATTTATATATCCATATGAAGCAAATCTTATATGATTTATATGTATCATTTGCCTTTAGAACATACAGTAACACCATTCAACACAAATCAAAGTGACATTTCACTGTCATGTACAGGACCTCCAAACCATGGCACCATCCACACCACAACCTTTTCACTGAACTTAACATTTAAATGCCAACAAAAGCTTGGCATGGTTCATAACAGTGACATAATAACTATGTGGCATTTAAGAACTTTCTGCTAGATGTAAACTGTCTTGTTGGATAATAGTCAAAAAGAAGTATGGAGCAGACAAAAAAAATGAGAAAAAAAACAAAAAAAACAGGCATTAATGAGTCAGGTTTCTCCATCTACAAATACATGATTTTAATATTCATTGGATGCATGGCTGGGGGGACTACCACTCTCAGTAATGAATCACCCTGGCCAGGTTCTGCCAGACATGGGGCTAGAGGGCCTGGTGTAGCACACTGGCCTCATTGTGGCATATGGAATATTATTTTAGCTTGTCTGCACCAATTCCAGTGAAAGTCGAGCCAACTTCTGAAACCTGCTGTTGCAAAGGTGAAACCCAGGCTTCACTATCTGCTACAGCTGTCATGTTTGGGAGGATAACTGCGGGAGTCTGCAGCAGCGTGGGAAGACAGGCCAGAGTTAGTCATGAATGCAATAGTTAATAGGCTTCCTGTCAGTCTGCCAGATCAGACTTAGAAGGTACCAAACCAACACTCACCCACTCCACCCCGAGGGTGTAATTGAGAAAATTACTGTCCAGAATACAAATCTCAAACAGTGGTGGGATAGTAGCAGTAGTAGTAGTAATAGCAATCAGACAATACAGTGTATTTTACAAAGACAGGCACCTTTGTTTGATCAGTGATAAATCAACTGAGAAGGAAGCTCTGGTTTACAATGGCACCCAGCATGTACATTATAATATTACAATATATATAATATTACAATATAAAAATACCTGTCTATCACTGACCATTACTGGTCGAAATGAACCAGTGGCTGGCCAGTCAACTTGCCCAACAGACTTGTTACTGACCCTGGGCCATCAGGCCATTAGTTATGTTGAACCCAACCATCCATCCCCGCTTATCCTTCTCAGGTCTCCTTTTTGCATATTCATTTAGAGCATATTTGTTATTGACCCAAATAGGTGTATGCTCTCGATCACTTTTCACAAGGCTTATTCAAATCCCTTCTGTCCCTACCTTCCATAAAGGGGTTAGGCAGAGGTTAGGATGGATTTAACCAGCTTTGAGTGCAGGTTTTGCTATCATGTTTGAAAGGTTTCCATTTTTTCCCCCTAATCTCAGAGGAAGGCGTTTTCACAATCTAAACTGTTCAGTGAGGCCTGTGGATAATTCTGTATAACTGTGACATTGTTCACCTATGTTGTACTGCGTTTAGCCTCACCAGTCCGCATGTCTAGACAATACTAGGTAAGGAGCAAATGTCACTTCAATGTTCTTCAGTACTTCATGATGCTGCGCTGCTGAGGCACCTTATGCCCTACCCATCAGACCATAAAGAAAGGAACACTGCTCATCCCCTGGTTCTTTGACATTTTTAGATCACACATCAAGGTCAGTCGTATTGTAGTGGAGTAGTGCACCAAACATCCCTGGCAACATATGGTTGCTACAATATGAGCAACTGAACTTGGGAAAATCAGCCACAGTTTTCAAATCAACTAGTAATAGATTTCCAGCAGTTGTTGATCTGTTCTGGGGTAAGGTAAACCACAAGCTCTGCAGACATGAGCTGTATCATATCACCATGTTGGTAGCGAGGAACAGGGATTTAACAAACCTACATTATTTAGCCTACTTCACCGCTAAGCAGTATGCGCTGATTCAACTATAATTCAACCTGTTATTTTTGGGTGAGTTGCTGGGCAGCCTGGCAGCTTTGATCTTCAATAAAACACAACTCTAGCATACGACCTCTGTGGATGCAATACGCTGAAGAAAACACAACCACAAAGCTGAGACGAAGAGGATAACTAGGGTTCCACTACAGTTCATGGTTCAGCCATTTATCACAATAGTCATAACACATTATTATGGCTATAATGCGTCTAAGGTAAAAATCTGAAACCTGGATTTAAACAGAATAAAAATCTTATAGCCAAAATTTCCATGTCTTTCCTCTGGCCTATAGTGCTTTCTGGAAGGAGACATTACTGCTAAGTTTTGTGCTTTAAGAACCAGAAGGCAAGTGCCGTCTAGTTCTATTATATTCAACCAAAGGCGAACATTTTCACAGCTGATATTTCCAAAAGTGGGCAGCTCACAAAAAAAGGCAGCTAGACGGATAAATTACTCCACAGCCTGGAGTAAAAGCAAACAAACAAACAAAAAACTTCATTTTATAATGGAGTCAACTGTCCCTTTGAATCTAGTTTTATTTATTGTGTGTTTTTAATGATGATGTGGTCACTTTCTGTTTTTGGCTGTCAGGCTGACAGCGTGCCGACAGAGAATGCACACTTCCGTGCACTTGGGAGCCTCTTCAGATCTAAACAATTTACACAACTTAGCCACACTGAGGCAGGAAAAAAAAAAAGTGTTCTTTAAAAGGTTGTTGCATCGCTTAATGCATTTTATTCGGTCGGGAGTCCAACACAATCTCAGGTTTGGAGGATTTCTGTTCATATTTAACCATTTTTCCGTTTTCTTGTCTCCAGTTTGTGTGCATTTTGAGTTGGACTCACCAACATTTACCAAAGTCCAGATTTTAGCACGTATATAATTTTTGTTTGAATACAATGTTTTGTCTTAGCCCAACCTTACACCTACTCTGAGAGCATATTCTAGACTGGCAGTCAGCTGATTTAGTCTTGAATATATAAGCCTTCAAAACTTCTTTGTTATGCATGTACAAGAACACTAACTACACCTGAAGCATTTACAGAATAGTGCATTTATATTTACCTTCACACATTCAACAAAGACACGCAGAAGATTATGATTAGATCTTACAAAATGTAAAACAAGCCTACAAAACCATAAATACAACTAGAAGAAAATACAGTATAGAATACAACTGACTAGTCACACACCAAAAAAAAGTAGTGTGGTTAAGGTGCTACGTGACAGATATGAAACAACTCTCTACTGAAGGGGGTGAATATAATGCTTATATTCAAATGTTTAAGTGGGCTTTAAATAAATATTGTTCTTAATTGTAATGACTGCAGCATATCAGCCTGTCATACTGGAAAATGATACACCGGTTACTCATACCCTCAGCATGGAACATTTTCCAAGATTTTAAGCTCCAGTCCCTTCATGTTAATTCCAGGAATTTAACTGAATAATTATTGGTAAGAACTTTTTTCCAAAAGTCCCGAATGATTAAACGTGTCACCTGATATGCTATTCGCAGCTCATGTCCTCTTATATCTGCAGGGCCAAAGAATCCTTTCTGTATATCATCACATGTAAGGCAGATTTTCTTCTCAGCCCTTAACATTTGGATCTGTTATATAGACTGACAGTTAGAAAACACACACACACACACACACACACACACACACACACACACACACACACACACACACACACACACACACACACACACACACACACACACTAAGATTAAAGACTAAGCATATGAACATCAACCCTAACCTTTTCACTAAGCCCTCCCAACAAAGACTCTACAATAAACAGTGAGACATTAGAATGTAAGCACACAAGAGACCTATAAAGTCCTCCACCCACGCCGTGACTACACTGTTACACAGGAGAAATGAAACCATCCCCCACTTTTCTAGTTCTCACAAAATGTCTAGAGGAAACTGACCAAAGGCTGCAGATCCAAACTGCAGCTGTGTGTTGAACAGAAAAGTGACAATCAATATTTCACAACAGGCACTACTTTTTTTTTGCGGATACGCATAGCTGCACAGAGTGCAGCAATTTGGTTTGCCCTGATTCTTTCAGTTGATAACACAACACTCACCCTAATGGTTTCCAAATCATACTCGTCCAGCACTATCACTTTCTTTCAGTTGCCCAGGGAAAACCTAGCGGAAACTTCAAAATCTTACAGTACGTGCAAAGTAGTTTATTCAAGGCATTTGCTCACTGCCATCAACTTTCCCAGGAGGAACAGCCTGCTCCTGTTTTTTTAAAGAAACACTGTCGGTGAGGCAGGAAAAACATTGCTAAATATTATCCCGAGATCTGTGACGTGTTTACATGTTAGATATAAAAGATTTGCAGCTTGGAATCATTTTGGTGAAACTGATGAACGGGAAGACAGATGAGAGGTAAAGGATCACTGCCGAGCCAGCACAAGGATCAGAGACAAAGTTTAGACAGCCTTTTCCCAAAAAGCTGCCTAAACATTGCCTAACTTTGTCATCAGAAAGTTGAATATTCTTGAATGTATTCAAGAATATTCAGCTTTCTGATGACAAAGCTGGCGTTTATAAGATTACAGCATCAGACTTCCAGACAAAACTCATAAAACATCAGGCACACAAGCCCAAAGGCCAGCTGACAGTGCTTAGAAGTTACAAAACAAGTGTGTAATGCCTTAAGCCCCAGTACTTCCCAGCTAGATTCATTAACCATAAAATAACAATCTGGTGGTTTTTTATGAGTCTTTGTGGGGCTGCAATGCGGTGCTCCAGTTTATTGATAATACTAATAGCACTTAAATCTAATTGAGCATAAAATGGAACATGACCTAAAAGGGGATACTACCAAGGCTTTTTATGTTCATCTCATACATACTGTGTCTCCAAATTGGTCCTGTAATCTGGCAACATTTGCATGTCCTAACCTTCACATATAGTTTCCTGCAAAAATCTTATACAAGTGCATGGTGCAGTTTTTATCAGATAGGATGCTGCAAGTGCAGAGTAAGTTGAATGGACTCCAAATAATGAAAACAGACTACGCTTTCATGAATTTCTATAATATAATAGTGCGAATATTGTTAAAAATGTCCTCTTTTTAAAAAAAAATTGATTCAAAAAAGGTAAACTATTATATACATTTTAAAGTAAAATATTTCAGGTAGTTCATGAATATAAGAAATACAGTTTTTCAAAAGGTTAGAATATTTATTTTAAGCTGGAGTAAATTACGGTTCAACATTTTTTCACTTACTTCACTTATTCCTCGTCTTCTGTTGAAGCAAATGGGAGAACAATAAAGACAGTAACAGTAAAGACTCTTCTTCTCTGTCGTCAACAGCGCTCTGGTTCATGCCAGCCTAGATGCTGTCCTTCCATCTGTGTCTTTCATGTCTAAGGATTCTTGGAATGGTTACTTGCAAGATGATTTTCACAAGGCCTGATGAATGAGAAGCAAGGCTATGCTATCTCATGAGGTCCAATTACCTACTGGATCTTTCTATGAACCTCTTCATGTTTGGTGTATGAAATGCCTAAAATGTTCCTGTACCATCTCTTCTCTGCTGCCAGAATTCTTCTTTGGAGTTCTGCCATACAGGACGTTTGAGCATCAGATGGATTTTGGAGCAAAGACAGATGTTCTTGTCTCCCCAGATGAGCTCAAGTTATTCCATTTGTTGCCTGTGCTATCCTTGAGCCTTCATCTCTGCACACGGCCATAAACAACCAGAAGAGTCTGTTCAGTGACAGGTTGCTTCTCCCCAAGACAAGAACTAACAGACTTAAAAACTCCTTTGTCCCACACAACATCAGACTGTTTAACTCCTCTCTGGAGGGGAGAGGGAGGGGAAACAGGAGGACAAAGGAGGGGGGAACAACTAAGCTGTAGTGCCTCTGCACCTCACTGTACAATACCTTGTGCAATACTTTTTGTAAATAGTCAACAGTGCAATAGACTCAATACTTGAAATGTGCAATTCACTTGTATTTTTATTTTTTATTCCTATTTATTCTATTTATCCCCTTTGTATATTTTATTTATATTTGTCTCTGTATTTATATATATATGTATGTGTGTGTGTGTGTGTGTGTGTGTGTGTGTGTGTGTGTGTGTGTGTGTGTGTGTGTGTGTGTGTGTGTGTGTGTATGTATATATATATATAACAGTTCTGTAACTGTAACTTCGGTCGTTGCTGTGCTTTTTTTGGAAGTCGAATTTCCCAGAGGAACCCACCCGAGGGATTAATAAAGTTCTATCTTATCTTATCTTATCTTATCTGACATGATGGAACCAAGGAACCTGAAGGTTTTCCCTGTTTCCAATCTTGTCTCTCTCTGATTTCAGAGTTGACGCCTTGGGCACTAGTTCAGTACAAGCAACCACTATCATGGGGAAAACTGCTGATGTATTTGTAAAGCTGTCAGCTTAAGACAGCAATCATAAGCTGACACAAAATATCAAGGCCATCCAGTTTGATCAATGTCATCCAGAGAGTGTGGCGTTTGTATAATTTGTTTGTGGGCTGTTGTTTTTTTCCTCCAAATTGCATGAAATTATTCAATTTCACTTGACCCTTTCACTCCTTAATGTTTGTAAAACACACAGCAGAAGTGAAACTATTCCAAAGTGATCTAAGCAGTAAACTCAAATTCATAACAGCAACATAGCTTTTAGACTTACACAATCGATGCAAAGTGAGCCATTTAAAAGTGTTCCGGTTTCATATAAAAGGCATTAAAAAGTGTAAAATACTGAAGCAGGCTGTGTTGAATGACTCCTGAAGGGAAGTGATCTGAAACCATCTCAATGGCCTGACACTTGCCTTCTGCAGATGTCTCTGACACTCACATCAACAATAATGCAGTCAGTCTGACAGTTACCACTTGCATCTCCTTTCATCTCCATGAAGAGAGATGGATAATAGATACACGTATAAATTACTATCATGAGGATATGCTGCTGTTGGATTACTGGGAGAACTAGGGCTGTGCGATATGACCAAAATCTCAATAACATTTGAGTCTAAGGTTTATTTTTAGCACCTGGCGGCTCTTTTTTAATTCTCATCCGTAAATAATCTGCTCTTTCACGTGATTCAGTTTATTTTGAAAAGTCTCAACAGGATCTTGAGCTTTATTGTGAAAGGTTTATATGGAACATAAACAAGCGGACACGCGATGCTGTTACCGTCGTTGGTGCTAACCACAACGCATAAAAAACAGGCGTTTGTCAGTCCGTAGTGTGGTTATATTAAAATAAAAGGCATAACAGTGAAATGATTCTGAGACTTTTGGAAGAAGATACTTGGAAGAGATGGATTCGGGCCACCCGCTGCTTGTCAGTAATAAATGAATAGAAATTCAGCTCCTACATAGGCTGCTTTTGAAATTGTCCAAGAATATCTGAGTTGTGCTCATGTATAAATGAAGAGAGCCATAAAATATTACAACAGAGAACTGTAAAGATCTGGGGCAGTTTCTACTATTAAGGCTGACACTTAAAAACAGAATCAGTAATATGAACTTCTTTTCTGATAAGAAAATCATTCGAAATATACAAAAATAAACAAACCAAAACAAACAAACAAAAGAAAAAAAAAAAAATTAGTACCGGTACTGAGAGGTTCAGTGGCAAGTTTAAATTAAAATAAAAAATAAAAATAAAGACAATAGCCTTAAAGATATACAATATTTGCAGCCTCTGATAGACCACTTGCCCACAGAGGTTGGTGATATCATCCAAAGATGAAAGAGCACATTGGGTTTGAAGGTTCCAGGTTAATTTTCCTGTATTCAACTGAAACTGAGCGATGATCAGAATAACTGCATACTGAAACTGTACAGAAAAGCAGTATGACTGATCTGTTTTTAGTGCCTTTTATTCCTCAAGCGTTGGAAAAGTTAGTTTTATTAAACTCACTCGAGAGTTAAAGTATGGGAAGAGGAAGAATGCAATCAATTTGGATGCAGAGCCAGGAAAACATGTTTTAAAATTGGAATCTTAGGCATTGGCCTTAGTAGGGACTGTGCTTTCAGAGCTCTCTTTTCTGTTTCAGTCCATCATTTTTTAACCTTTCACTTTGATTTGTGTTTCTTCTCCTTCTCTGTGAAAAAGTGTTGAAATGATGTACAGTGGGGCAAAAAAGTATTTAGTCAGCCACCGATTGTGCAGGTTCCACCACTTAAAATGATGACAGAGGTCAGTAATTTGCACCAGAGGTACACTTCAACTGTGAGAGACAGAATGTGAAAAAAAAAAAAAAATCCATGAATCCACATGGTAGGATTTGTAAAGAATTTATTCGTAAATCAGGGTGGAAAATAAGTATTTGGTCAATAACAAAAATACAACTCAATACTTTGTAACATAACCTTTGTTGGCAATAACAGAGGTCAAACGTTTACTATAGGTCTTTACCAGGTTTGCACACACAGTAGCTGGTATTTTGGCCCATTCCTCCATGCAGATCTTCTCGAGAGCAGTGATGTTTTGGGGCTGTCGCCGAGCAACACGGACTTTCAACTCCCGCCACAGATTTCTATGGGGTTGAGGTCTGGAGACTGGCTAGGCCACTCCAGGACTTTCAAATGCTTCTTACGGAGCCACTCCTTTGTTGCCCGGGCGGTGTGTTTTGGATCATTGTCATGTTGGAAGACCCAGCCTCGTTTCATCTTCAAAGTTCTCACTGATGGAAGGAGGTTTTGGCTCAAAATCTCACGATACATGGCCCCATTCATTCTGTCCTTAACACGGATCAGTCGTCCTGTCCCCTTGGCAGAAAAACAGCCCCATAGCATGATGTTTCCACCCCCATGCTTCACAGTAGGTATGGTGTTCTTGGGATGCAACTCAGTATTCTTCTTCCTCCAAACACGACGAGTTGAGTTTATACCAAAAAGTTCTACTTTGGTTTCATCTGACCACATGACATTCTCCCAATCCTCTGCTGTATCATCCATGTGCTCTCTGGCAAACTTCAGACGGGCCTGGACATGCACTGGCTTCAGCAGCGGAACACGTCTGGCACTGCGGGATTTGATTCCCTGCCGTTGTAGTGTGTTACTGATGGTGACCTTTGTTACTTTGGTCCCAGCTCTCTGCAGGTCATTCACCAGGTCCCCCCGTGTGGTTCTGGGATCTTTGCTCACCGTTCTCATGATCATTTTGACCCCACGGGATGAGATCTTGCGTGGAGCCCCAGATCGAGGGAGATTATCAGTGGTCTTGTATGTCTTCCATTTTCTGATGATTGCTCCCACAGTTGATTTTTTCACACCAAGCTGCTTGCCTATTGTAGATTCACTCTTCCCAGTCTGGTGCAGGTCTACAATACTTTTCCTGGTGTCCTTCGAAAGCTCTTTGGTCTTGGCCATGGCGGAGTTTGGAGTCTGACTGTTTGAGGCTGTGGACAGGTGTCTTTTATACAGATGATGAGTTCAAACAGGTGCCATTCATACAGGTAACGAGTGGGGGACAGAAAAGCTTCTTACAGAAGACGTTACAGGTCTGTGAGAGCCAGAGATTTTCCTTGTTTGAGGTGACCAAATACTTATTTTCCACCCTAATTTACGAATAAATTCTTTACAAATCCTACCATGTGAATTCATGGATTTTTTTTTTCACATTCTGTCTCTCACAGTTGAAGTGTACCTCTGGTGCAAATTACTGACCTCTGGCATCATTTTAAGTGGGGGAACTTGCACAATCGGTGGCTGACTAAATACTTTTTTGCCCCACTGTATGCGTTATGATGTGAAACACTGATGTAAATCAGTCCAATTACAACAAATACAATCAATAAAACAGAAGTCATAAACCAATAACATGTAGCACAATGTATTTATATGTATCTGAAGAATAATGCTGAGAGATTTTTGCAACTTAAAGCAACTAGGACCTTTTTTTAAACTTCAGTTTGATAAAACAATAAAATAAATTTAAAATAGCTTTTCAGAAAAATAGAAAAATATCTGGTGGTTACACAATTTCTCTTCCACATAAGAGAAAAGATGACCTAACCTAAGTTAATGCAGGGGGACCTGAGGCAAAGCAAACACAAACGCACTACAGCTGCTCCATTTTACTTGGATTTCTTGGAGTGAATATATTATTTATGCAATGTGGCATTCCACACATCAAATATTCTCAGGAAACCAAAGGCAGGATAATAGGAATTCATTTAAGAATTTCATCCACTTAATTTCACATGACAGCTATTTCAAGAAGTCCTCGGCCCAAATGGCTCACCAGGAAAGTAGCTCAGCTTATATAGTATGTTGCTGTTGGATCTATGCCATAGTGTCAGCAGACTTATCATATGAAATTAATAAGGGAGGAGGGGTCTTAGCTGCTATGGGGAGGAAGAGGAGCAGAAAGTGGGTCATACTCTGAACATACAGTGTTCACTGCATTACAAGAGCGCGACCCTTGGCTTTTCTTCTATATACGATGAACAGAAACAACTAAATCCACCAGCCAAATACTGTGAAGGTCTACCTTAAGCTCGCGACATCTCTAATTCACTGGAACAGAGACCTCTGGATGTGTGTTTGCAGGGACAGTGGTTGATTAGGAGCTTAGTGTGGTTCCACTGTAGATACAACTCTGCTGGGAGAGGCCACTGCCCTCAGGGAGTGCCATTGCCACGATGGCACTTCCTGGCAATAATGTGCTTTTTAATTAACCACATTAATGCCAGGAAACAATTTTAGTCAGTGGGTTAATGTTGTGGTTGATCGGTAACCACAGCCTTCATGAAACGTCACGTACAGTGTTATTTTTAGTGGTGTAAAACTCACTTGTATGAGCAGACCTTATGCTGACAACCAACACTACACAGCTGGATTGTACTCTTGTTCTGCAGACTACCAGTGCATGGAAGCAGCAGTAGACTCCGTGGGGAAGCTGCCACAGTACACTGCCAGTCACTGGGTAAACAAGCAAACAGGAACTGATGTGGCATCTTGATGTATTCCCACTGTCATCCCTACAAGATTTACGCTATAAAAAGACCAAAACGCACTTTTGGTTTAACAGTTTTGCAGGAACATCTTTTGTGCAGCTTTTCTGCTTTTCTCACTGGGAGAACATACCTCATACCTTGAGGTTAAGTTACTAATAGGTCAAAGCACTGGATGAATTGGAAGCTTGAGATTTACTGTGGGCCACAGAAGCCTAAATAGCACACAGATCCCCTTCTAACCATATTTGGCATATCTACAGTACAGATACAGCAGCATGATTAGAAAGAAACTCAGTCTCACTAAAGATTACAAATGTTTAATTCAGTTTTGTTGCTTGCAGTGTTTAATTTGCCACTGCAGTCCCACTGACACCACTAATAAAAAGGGACCTTCATGTTTAAAATATTAAAGTCAACAAGTGGAAAGTTAATGCAACTATTACTTGTTTTAAAATATACATTTTCCCTCGTTTTCTCCACCACATTCAAGTATGTAACACATCTTTTTTGTTTTGACAAATCAAGGAGCGCAACAGTTATTTTCTAGGTTTTGGAGGAGGTTTCTTCCTGTTAAAAGGGGGTTTTTCCTTCCCACTGTAGCCAAGTGTTTTCTCAAATGGGGTCGTTTGATTGGTGAGGTGTTTATCCATATTACTATAGGGCAGGGGTCTCAAACTTAAATGAGCTGTGGGCCACTGCTGGCACTGAACTTCAAGGTCCAACTAGGGCTGGGCCATATTATACCGTTCACGGTAATACCGGTATAATGTTAGGCAACGATAGGAAAATGAAATATCGCGATAGAATGGGAGTAAAACGCGCATGCGCAGTGCCTTTGTTTTCATACGCACATGGCCGATTGTTGAGGAACCAGAATTGGTTTGTAAAAATGGTGCAACTTCCATGATGTGGAACTGGTTTGGTGTTTGTCCGTCAGATACACAACAAAGCACATTTTTTTGCAGAACATGCAAGCGGCCGTTGTTATTGTCGTATTTGTCGGACTAAGATGCTCTTAAATCTGGGAGTAATCTGGGTCCCAAACTCTGTATATTTGACTTCAGGTCAAACAACACTGTAGCATCACTGAGAGTTGAAAACTGTCTAAATTATTTCATCTTTAATAAAACGATCAGCATTGCTGCTTTACCAGGTGTAACTATAAAGTTTAACTTCCAGGCATCCATGAAAACAAAAGTTATTACATTTAACGGAGTTAGAAGTTAGCAGGAAGCTAGCGGAAGTTAGCTCGCTAGTTTCGCTAGTTACCTAAGCATGATATTGCATGTTCTGACTGAGAGATTTCTGAAAAAATTCAAACGTACAGCTCTGCTATCACTTCCAACATAAATGAAGACAGGAAACTAAACAGCAGTGACGTTTGTAGGGTTACTGAAGTTGGGCTAGCTGGTATATAATGATGTGCTACGTGATCGCTAGCGACACAGCTATGTTAGCATAACATAAACAGTGAAGCTGGAGGACGAACACTAACACTTTTCCACTTATAAAAGTTAACGTGAAGGTTCCTCATGGTTAGAGACAAATGCAATCGCATGGCAGGATGCTGTAAACGGACCAAACTTCAGTCAGGAGAACAACTGAGATAATCCATCCACAATACGAGGTTAGTCATTAATATACTGCAACAACATGGGAATAGAGCAGCTGCCAGAGAATTCAACATTAATGAATCAATGGTACAGAAGTGGAGGAAGCAAGAAGAATGAGTTTAATAAAGTTTGATTTATCTGACTGCTTTGTTTCGCTTAATGTGCCTTATAATCCCATGCACCTTATGGTCCGAAAAATGCGTACTGCACACTGCAGTTTAATGTTGCAAAGCACCTCTTTTTAACTTCAGTGGATATTATACATGGTTATGCTCAGGATATGTCAGCCCATTTCTACTGGAAATGCCTTTGGGTTAAACTTTCAGCAAGGAATTTGCATTTGCACTGATACATTTTTTATAAAGCTTTAGTGTACATAAAAACCAGCTTCTTGTTTACGTGAAAATAAATGGAAGGTTGTCTTTTTGCGCTAGTAATGTTGTGGAGTTGTATTTTGTCTCGCATCAATTATATCGTCAGTTATATCGTTATCGCAAATTTTCAAATATATATCGTGATAAATATTTTTGGCCATATCGCCCTGCTCTAGGTCCAACTAGCATTTTATTTCTTCACTTCAAGTAGGGGTGACGTGGGCCACTAGTGGCCCCTGGGCCGCGAGTTTGAGACCCCTGCTTAAGGTCTTTACCTAACAATATGCGATTTGGTGCCATCCAAATAAAACTGAATGGAACTGAATCCCTGATCTGCAAAAGAAGCATGAATTCAATTCTAAAATTAGCTGCCAAACATGGGAAGATTTGTCGGTGTTATTGTGTTTAATCTTTTTTCATTTTTATGCTTTTGATTTTAAATGAGCTGTGGGGAACTTCTGTTTGAAACACAAGATAAAACTGAGACTTCTCAGATTTCAAACTACTGATCAGATCCCTCTTAAATGTGTTCACCTTCCATTGCCATGCTTTCTGTGAGGATAATGTGGGACAGGATAGTGGAAGAGATAATGAAAATTCAAGTCCCCAACAGATGTGCACTACATTAAAAGGCAGCTCTGCACCAAAGATGAAAACCTTTAATACAAGTTCAGAGGCTTAAGTGAAGAAATGGTTCCATTCATTCACTACCTTCCTATGAAAAGCCATGCAAAATGTACCAATGCTCTTTATAATGCTTGCCCTTAATGCAGTGAAGTAACTCACATTATTAATATGTGCCGTGTGGAATTAGCACTAATATACAGAGTTTCAGCACGTAAACAAATAATAAGCTGCTTCCATATATGACCTAAATTTTAGAAGAAATATAGCACTAATCATGTTTCCACCAGTAGTGCACTGCAGTTCAGGTGGGGGTGGGGCTGTTTAGTAATCAGCAATGAGTGTCTCAGAGGAAATGATATTATAACTCAACATCATCACTATGATGAACAACTTTAGAAAGCTGTGGCTTTTCTTTGGACACAATGATTTAGCTTCAAATGGTTCAACTTCTACTTTAAGGGTGGATGCTTCCAGTTTGTGTCACTTTCACTATCACTTGGTGAGCGGTTTTCAAGTGTTTGCTGACGAGTTGGTGTCCCATATAAACTACATGCGGCTGTGGCTTCGACTACCAGCAAGGAGGCTTTTAGCGCAGCATCGTATACCTCCTAGGACCAATTTAACCTAGCAACAGCAAGGAACCTCCCGCAACCACTTGCCAACTGGCCTGTGTGGCTGGAGCCTTCGCTAACTTAACAGTTCTACTTTTTGTCTAAAAAGATTGACTCGAATTTCTGCCCAGTAGACTGATTGGCTTGTACTACGTTGATAGAACACCATTAAATCTATACTGGATCCGAAGTAAAGCTGTTAATTTGTCAAGTCAATTGATGCCTGTATGTTTGATGGGTCTTAATGGGATATGGTGGCTAATCTTTATTCTCAAAAGTCTGCAAACACTCAGCAAAATGAAAGCTAAATTTTTAATATAGAAATAAAGAGTGCAACTGCTCTACTACTCTAACTGCATACTTTATGTGGTGTAGGTTATAGGTTTCACACTATGCCAGTGCTTATTCTGTTAAGAGAAGCCATGCACAAAAAAAGTAATTAGAACTCAGTTTTTGAATTCAAACAATTCAAAACATCCAAAACAAATGAAGCAACTCCTGATCAAAGCAGTTCAGTGTTGGACTCGGTGCTTGCTTTGATACAAACTTAAATAAAACTTCCTCCTTTACTTCAGCTTCCTCTTACATGTGCCTGGCACAAAGAAAAGAGAGGTTCTTGCTAACACAGCAATTTAAATTCTGAGAGCACCTCATAGTTTAAAAGACCTATTTAGCCTTGTGAAACACAAGCCAAAGCACTAAAGAATAAAAAAGGAGGAGCTTTGTGGAGCATTTAAATAAGTGAGGTTGCTTAAGAGAAATTTGTACACAGAACAACTGCTCAAAAAAAATACTCACTCATAGAAAACAAAATACAGCAGCCTCTTCTTGAGTCAAATCCAAAATAAGCACGGTGTTGCATAAACTAAGTGTGTTATGCATTTTTGTTGCTTCCACTGGGCAAAGCTCCTCCAGATGCTCTACTGAATAATTCCTACTTGAATGCAACATGAAGGCAGAGGGCCATTAAAGAGAAGATTTAATGGGATAGATGGATGTATATATACAGAACATGTGACCCTGGACAACATTAAACTTATACAGGTCAGTGCATCTGCTTTACATTGTACATAGAACAGTATCTGTGCTAGCAGCATGGATCAGTTATATTTCTCAGTAGTCACATAATATTGAATATGTGCTGGTGTACTGACAGCTGTCATTATACAATGAAGTAGTGAGATGATCAGCCAGCCGGACAAGAATTTACTTAATCCCAAACTATAAGCATGACATGTTTAGGTTTTGAATGATCTGTACAATGCTATTCAATCACCCTGCCCCCAACTAGCCCTCGGCACCATAAGGGTAATACTCCAGGCTCAGCTGGCTGGAGTGTTCACGCACATCTTCAACCTTTCCCTCTCTCTGTCTGTAGTCCCAGCCTGCTTCAAAATGGCCACCATCGTCCCTGTACCCAAATCCTCCACCATCTCCTCATTGAACGACTGGCGACCTGTAGCCCTGACCCCCATCGTAAGCAAATGCTTCGAGAAGCTGGTCAGGGACTTCATCTGCTCTGCACTACCCGACTCACTGGACCCTCTACAGTTTGCATACCGCCACAACAGGTCCACTGATGATGCCATAGCCCTGACACTACACACTGCCCTGTCACACCTGGAGAAGAGAGACACGTATGTGAGGATGCTGTTTGTAGATTACAGCTCAGCATTCAATACCATCGTTCCCTCGAAGCTGGACAGGAAACTGCAGGATCTAGGACTGAGCAGCTCCCTCTGCAGCTGGATCCTTAGCTTCCTGTCTGACAGACGCCAGGTGGTCAGACTGGGCAGCATCACCTCATCCCCCATCACACTGAACACTGGTGCTCCACAGGGGTGTGTACTGAGCCCTCTCCTGTACTCACTCTACACCTACGACTGCACAGCCACTAACAGCTCCAACATCATTGTGAAGTTTGCGGACGACACTACAGTGGTGGGTCTTATCACCAACGGTGATGAGACGGCTTACAGGGAGGAGGTCAGCGCCCTGACCCACTGGTGTCAAGACAACCATCTCACCCTCAACGTCGCAAAGACAAAGGAGTTGATAGTGGACTTCCGGAGGTGCAGAGAAGTACACACCCCCATCACCATCAACGGCGCTGCTGTGGAGAGAGTGAGCAGCTTCCGGTTCCTTGGCGTACACCTGGCTGAGGATCTTACGTGGTCAGTACACACAAACAAAACAGTGAAGAAGGCGCAGCAGCGCCTCTTCTTTCTCAGGAGACTGAAAAGATTCGGCATGAGCCCCCGCATCCTCAGGACCTTCTATCGCTGTGCCATTGAGAGCATCCTCACTGGATGCATCACCACCTGGTATGGCAACAGCACCGCCTACAACTGCAAAGCTCTCCAGCGAGTAGTGCGGTGCTCTGAACGGATAATTGGAGGTGAGCTTCCCTCCCTCCAAGACATCTACAGGAAGCGGTGCCTGAGGAAAGCGGGGAGGATCATCAAGGACTCCAGTCACCCCAGCCATAAACTGTTCAGACTGCTTCCATCAGGAAGGAGGCTCTGCAGCATCCGGTCCCGTACCAGCAGACTGAGAGACAGCTTTTTCCATCAGGCCATCAGACTGCTGAACACGTCATAGACACCTCAGCTTCACTACTGGAACTTCAACATTATGCACTCCACACTGTATATAAATGCCACTTGTTTTGCACATATTCAACTCTGTATATTTTATATTATTTTTTTTTTTACTATTTAATTTGTAAAAATGTGTATACACACACACACACACACACACACACACACACACACAGGAAAATATTTAGTATACACATCCAGAAATGCATACACTATTATATATTGTACATATATTTATTAGTTTCAGGTTGGCCATTCTTGTATTTTGCTCGTTTGTGTTGTTGTGTTTGCACATCTCTGTTGCTTGTGGGGCTCGCACACAAGAATTTCACTCGCATGTGCTGTGCCAGTGTGCCTGCACATGTGATGTGACAGTAAAAAGTGATTTGATTTGATTTGATTTGACTTGACATTGCTGCAAATGCCCAGCGGTTTGAGCTAATCTATACTGACATAACATGAGTAAAGTCAATAGTAGGTCTTCCCTACAGTACACTACAGGGCGACCAGGAAGAGAAAGATAATGGATAGAGGACATGATAAAACTGCATCACACTGCAGCATGACCAAACCATTTATGCATGTCAGGGTTTTTCCTTGCTCAACATAGGTCTTTGAGTCAGGACTTTTACACAACCATGATGGGTCTGGACTTCTGGTCCAGATTACCTTATTTAAAAGAAGTTTTATAAACTCAAAATACAAAAAATAAAAATTACAACCATGGCGATTTTCCTTTGGAGGGAAAACAAAGTTTCCTTTCCTGCGCCATAACACCTGCAGAGATTAAAAGTCACTCGGCACATAATTCCAAAATCTGGGTGATGGAAGAGCGAGACCAACTTTGCCTATACCCCATATTCAGCAAAAGCTTAATCGGTTGAATTCAACAAAGCTGAAATATCCGCTCACAGTAACAATAATATTCTTGATTGATTAAAATGAAGTAAGTCTCTTTGCTTTTCCCTTGTAGCGCCCGTCTACTGGCACAAAAATGACAATAAAAGCACAGGATGAACTGCAAGACTCTTTAGGTCACTTCTTTAAATTTAGACTTAAAGTCTAACAATTAATACACTACAGCTATAAATCAGAATCAGAATACTTTATTAATCCCTAAGGAAATTATGTGTGATTTGTAGTTTGTGTTAGTCTTGGGATAGGTAGACCCCATCCCACGTTATCTAACTCAAACACAGCAATTCACACTGGAAGAAATACTATTTAATTCAACATGTCTTTGGACCTTCAGAGGAAAACACTTAACATCGAACACAGTAAAGTCCCAGCAGACTCCAGAACTGAAACCTGGGACTTTCGCCCAGTAAGGTGCTAATAGGTGCTAACCACTGCATCACCGTGCCATCAGAGGAGATTGAACTATTTTTAAGGCGACTCAAGGGAAGCACTGAAGGAAACTGAACAAAAACTAAAGTCACCAGTCCATGTGCAGGTGGCCAGCATACTGTTACACTTGTGCTCGCTTTAAACTCCGTGCTGGTGTTTTAAAACCAACTTTGTTCAACAAAAGCCATTTTATTCAATCTCCACTTTATTGTGACAAAGGCAGAGACAGCTGTCAGCTGCTGTAGATCTTGTATTTTGCCAGGCTCTATTCAAACTGTCTTTTCTTCTGTCAAAAGGGGCCTGCTGGTTTTGTTTGTCCTCTGATCCTCTGGAGAAGCAACACAGAAAAAAAAAAAAAAAAAATCTTATAAAGATTTCTTCTCCAGGACAGTTTTCAAGTGAGGCACTGCAGCGAGGCCTTCTGGGGAGTTGAGGCCCATTGTTAAGACAGCTATAAAGGGAGCTTTTCCAAAGAGGGATTGGGCTTGATGAAATGTGATGTATGCCTTACTGACAAATGATGAATAATCTGGTGCATATCTTTAAAAAAAAAAAAAAAAAAAAAAAAAAAAAGCCCCTCTATCATCTTGTCTGAAACAAAACTTCTGTTTCAGACTATATCTATGCAGCACAGATTCCCATTTCCAGCAGCTGCAATTTCATGAGCAAATATATCAAGCTTTTTTTCCATGTTACATTTTTAGGAAATGGCTTGTTGTGTCACCAGCACTTAGATCATTTACAGCTTAAACAGCTTTACTATTTTTTCCCCTCTCAAAGTCAGAAACAGGCCCTTTGGGTCTGTGTGAACAAGTCGTGCGTATAGAATCGGCAGAAAAGCACATTGCTCAGTGGGAATTGATTGAGCTAGAGACTGAGGGCAGAAGGCATTATGTGGTTACAGATGCAAACTGCTGTGGTTCATGAATACCAGACAGAATAGGGCCTGAGGACATACTGTACTGTTAAAAATCAAACAAAGCAAATGGGAGACCAAGTTTTTTAAAAAATAGAAGAACAAAAAATGATATGGTGTGAAGAGGCTTTACTAAAATATCATGTAAGCATAAAGTAATATATGGTACACTACACAGCCCAAACCTAGGTTTTAAAACATCCCTGTCTTGTGGTTAATAAAGCCTGGAAAATACAATACAAACATTGAACTGATCTCTAAATGGGCGTATACAATATTATAGTTCTAAATGGTCCAAAATTTAAGCTGAGGAGAACTGGTGGAGGAGATGGGTTTACCCTTAAGCTGCTGTATGCTATTCCTGGTGAGAAAATGGGCCGTACTGGCCTACATACCTGTATCCTGCAAGCATTTAATGGACTCCATCTGATGAAGCTGAAAGGCCAAACTGCTCCGAAATCAGTTTCCATAACAATCAATTTTACCTGATTGTTTTACTTTCAAGTTTTCTTTACTAATGAGCTTCGAATGAAGTAGAGTCATCGTTCACATTATAAGTGAATGAAATAATCGTGCATGTCTTTGCAGTGCAAGTACCGAGACGGATCCAATGGGCCAAATTTAATGAGCCAAAAAGTTTGACCGACTTCCTAGTGAAATGCACCAGGATGACAGAACATTCAAAATGTTAAACACACAGTGGATGGCAAGAGAACCACAGCTTAACGTTCAGGAATTGGCCACAACAGTAAAACCACCTTCCCTATAATGTGTAAATCTCTGACCCATCATGGCATGGAAACAGGACCTCAGGGGGTGTCCTGCAGTGCCTGGCACTGCGACATTGGCGAGAGAGCCGTGTGCTGGCTCCAAAAGCAGAGTACAACTTTTAATGGGTAATTGCAACGCAGATGGGTAAAGAAAACTTTCCTTATTAGAGTTTCAATAATAAAGCAAATAACAAAGCACCAAACACTGCATAAGGCTCACTTGATACAAAGAAGCACAAATACAAGGACTGCGATCCTGACCAAATATGAGCTCAATCTAACTGGAAAGCTGCATCTGGCTCACTACCCCCTCAGAACACATTCATTCATTGTTGATGAGCAGCATTTTAAACTTGTATCAGCTTTGGAAAGACAAATAATCAACACGAGTACTCTCTTGCCTAAGCACCACTGCTGTGAAAAACAACTGTGCATTAGGACTGAAAGTGTAAAAATATGCCGGGACAGTGTGCATCAGTGCTTCTAGCAAGGATTCACTCTGACACTCTGTTACAATACAGACTGTTTACCATTTAATCAACGGTAAACATCAGTTTTCTTCACTATAATCAAATCCCAAATCCATCAGTCACACCTTCCTCTCGGAGACAGGCTGTTGAAAATAAGCCAAACGTATCGCTGAGCTTTTCATCTGGCCGGCCTTGGACCGCTCGCTGAGTGTATTATGGACTGAATGGATTTGGTTAATGCCAGAGCAGAACAGCTATCCTCTGCAATTACATTAACTAACAGCCCCTGCAGTCAACACAAAGAGCAGTTTGTCAGGATGGGAAAAAAATCCCTCGAAATAAAATGAAATGCTGTCAGTCAGTCATCACGGCAGACTGATCCACTGTCCACAGAGGTCGGAAGCTTTTTAACTCTTGTTCATTGTTTTTCTTGCGATTGTTGCTTAACAAGTGAAACTGAGCAAATGTTATTTTCTGGCAAAGAGTGAGTATTGTTAGAATCATCAACCGCTTGGAGAAGGGGAAATTTCAAATATTTAAAATATTATTATAGTTTAAAATTGCAATATATAACTTCTACAAATATTTATAGATCAGAAGACTTGTGTATAAGAATTTGCTAGAAATCCCAAATTACTCACATCTCTTAGATTTTTTCTGTGTAAAGTATCAGCAACAAAAACACTTTGTATCCAAATTGTATTTTGAGATGTTGAAACTGGCTAATAGTAATAGTCATTGATGATGGGATGAGACTTAACCATTGAGAAATTTTATTTGTAACATTTAAAAAAAAGAATTACACTATAATATTTTGCATGATGTATACACATTTCTCCATATAGCTATAATAAGTACAGAACAGAAACCCCACCACACTGTCCTAAATGTAAAAATCGTGTAGTCACCAAATTTCATTATTTGTAGGAATGGGTGAAAATTCAAATGCTTGGAAAGGTTTCTGCCTCCCTTCAAGAAAATGCGGCCGTTATTCAATCTGTTTTAATGTTATCAAAGAAAAGACTAATGGTCAAATGGGTCAGCGTGATGGAAAAACATACCATCATGTACCATTTCATTCTGGATGTCACAGCCTCTTTTGCCTTACATACAGTCTAGTAGCATCACTGTAACATTATTTGGTTTTTTTTGTATTTTGTTTGTTCATCTACCTTAAAAACAACTCACTGTTCGCCAGTATAGTAATTCTTGGAGATTTAAAACAGCTGCAGGTGTTGTGGTGTATTCTAAGCAGGAATCCATGGCTACAGAGCCAAACAGCTGGAGCTGCAGCAAATCTTTTATTATAAAATACCACATTTTTCATTTTATGTGCTCAAATTCAATTCCAGTGTGGATTCAATGCCCCAGTTTGGATGTGTGAAGGGTGCTACAGCAAAGGATTATGGCAGAGTGGGATAATGTCTTCTAAACGCTTGAACTCAACATTTTCTGACATGGCATTCTGCGAGATACGTGAAATAGCGATCTAGGCACATTTAGGCTGCTTACGGAACAGTAAATCCAGAAAAAGAGAACACAATTAGGATTTTTTCCACATAAAATCACCTTAACTTAATTTAAAAGATGTACACTGAGGATCAGAAGGCATTGTAAGTCTTACTACTGTTTCACCAAGTACCCAATCAGTCAATTCAATTAGATTCATTCCAGTTAAGTTTAACACTAATATGGAAATGTTTTGAGTAAACTAACACTACAATGAACCTCAGTGAACCTTTGCCAGAGACTCCAACACATCCTCAAAGAAGAATCACTTGACGTCAGCACTATCAAAGAAATTTGTCACACTCTTCATCACATTCGCAGTAAAGTAAGCATATTAAATCCAATGAGACAGCTCTTAAAGACCCAGCATTTCTTATCAACTTAACTGCAAGAGATGAAGTCAAAATATCCTACCTTGTGGGTGTAAGGTGCTTGTCCCAGGTTAATGCCATCTTTTGCAAGTTTATCCCGTATGAGTACTTTGAGCTTCAGTTTGGGATAAGTCACAAAGTCATTACAGTCTGTGAACCTCGGGTTATGGTTCCCAGGACAGGAGGCCTGGTGCACTCCTGCAGTCTGTGCGTGACACCTCGGCGTCTCCAAGTCACCCAGTCTGTCTGAGTATGAGATGTGGTGGCAGGCAGAAGCATCCAGAGGCTCTAAGGTGAAATAGTACCCAGGTGCTTTCCTTTTGTCCTCCTCTTTTAACGCTTGCACTGCTGTGAGCAGCCTGTGTCTGTGATACTGAATGCGGACCCCGATAGCATCCAGGTCTGGTTCTCCAATCTGCTTACAAACTTCCAAGTCATCATACCCATTGTCAAAGAATGACTCCACATACTGGGTCAGGTGTAGCTTAGACAGCCACTGGAGGACGAGATTTGGCCCCTGGCTCATCTTAAGACTGGAAATAGAGAAAAAATTTAAGTGCACATCATCATCTCCATTCACACTGGTGCTGTTGCGCTGGGCCTGTGCGGTGGCAATCCAGCACTGTGGGCCGTAAAACTTTACACAGTCTTCAGTTCACTTCTCCAAAGCAAACACAGGTATTGCTTGTGGATAGAGCATTAGACAGCAAAGCAGACGCATATCAGGAGACAGCAGGGTACTGTCAGCTGCCCTTTGACCTCACCCACCCACGCTGAGACACCTGCACTTCCCAAGTTTTCCGGTTCAGACTCTGTTGCTGTCACGTCGCTAAAAGTTTGGGAAAGGGCCAAGGGTTTCACATAACAATTTCCCCTTTGGATGCAGTCAGCGAGACTTCTAAATGCAAGGCTGTTTAGCTAGTCTGAGCAGTCAAGGGAAGCGTAAAGTTAACGTTAGCGGGGGGGAAACTCTCTAAGTGAGTCCGCTGTGTTTCTATTAGATTTTAAAATTAAAGTACAACGATCGACGTCAAATAGTTGGTGTTGGTCAGTGTGCGTCCATCGTCTTTGTTTCATTCATCGCGGCGGCAACTGAGCAACACGCGGAGGTCCATCAAAAACATATATCCGAAGCACAGACTTAAAAGGATCTCGTTTCAAACACAGCAATATATAAAACCTGAAATACAAATGCTACAAAATAAATCACAGAAATCGTCTATGGCTATTCAGAGAACACGTGTTGCGGCTTACTTTGTCCCCGGCTTTTACCGTTTTCAAGTTTGCCGTCCCTCCGCTCCATCCGCCGGTTCGTCAGACAGTGAGGATGCTGCTGCTCCTGATCTTTACTCACCGCTGTAGTTTCTATCCCGCTGGACGACGGGAGTTCTTAGAGCGGCGGCGCCACCTGCAGGGGCTGCTGGGAAATGTAGGAACGGTCGCTGAAAATAAAATAAAATAAAATAAAATAAAATAAAATAAAATAAAATAAAATCCACACACAAAAACATTACAATAAAAAAATACTACCAAAAGTGTTTATTTCCATCCTTTAATTTAATCATTTTAATTTTGAATTTAACTTTTAATAAGTAAAATAAAAACATACTAAAGTCAACAACAAATTTTCAAAAAATCACTAAAACTTACACATATTAAAAGTGTTTGAAACAGACTGCGTGAGAGAAAAAAAAAATCAGTGGAGAAACCCACTAGATAACACCCCCCTAAAAAACCAAAAACAAAATCGGCTTAATCTATATCATGGACAGTGCCCGGATGCTATGTTGGTCTGACCCTTGACCAAAACATTACACAAAGCAGCTGCTGTATCTGTATGGATGCTTGTTTGTGTCATTCAAAAAACAAAAACAAACAAACAAAGAAAAACTTTTTGATAGGGAAAAATTCTTTTCTTTGTTTTTTTGTTGTTTAGCATTAGCAGGAAGTCTTCAAACTAAGTGGATCACTGGCACTCATAATAGTATACTTTTATAGGCATTTAGTATACCAATATGATTAAAACACCACGAGTACCTATAAATATCTATTACATAAATTATTTATACAAATTCTCTACCCTGCTATGTATAAACTTTCCAAAACAAAAAAATGTTGATTAATACTAAATGAGAGTAAGTAAACAAAGACTTTCCAGAGGTCTTTCACAGTGGAAGAGCAAGTGCAAAAATGTGAAAAATTAGACTCTTCTCTGAAAGTTGAAAGTGCAGATGGAAATTTGCCTGAATGTCTAAATCTGGCAGATTTAACTCACACGCTTAAACATGCGTATTCTAAAGCTGTCCATTAAAACGATCAGGTCAGTGTCAGAGCTGCCCCAAAAGTCTTTGAGCAAGACATAATGATCCAGAACAGCCACTGAACTCTGACCTGCGGAGGCCAAAAGATTCAGGTATTAAAAAATATATATATATAAAAATAAAATAAAATGGAAAACACATAACTCATTACGGTTGGTTTTACATTTATTTTCCATTGCACAATAATATCTATATATACTGTATCTACAGTCTAAATTGTGGCAGCAGATAAAGTCAGACATCCATGTGAAATTTATTTTAATAAAACTGTACAAAAATTGCCTACTATGAGAAAATACTGCAACTCCACAGATATTCATCCCAGAAGACAGACGGATGGAAGTATGGCGAGTGAGAAAACCTCGAGCTCTCCTGCACGGTGCTGTGAGCCTAGCTTCCAACTTCAATGCATTTTTACAGCGCAGGGAGAGCAAGAGTTTTCATGAAGCAAACAGCAACATTAACAGATGTACCAATAAAAAATAAATATAATCTCTCGCATGTGTACAATTGGCATGATCAAATGAAAATGGGACGCACTCCGGATGTGTGAAGAGAACTTCAGTTTTGTTCAGCATGGTGGTTAATACAAATGCTAGAACAGACAATCTCTAAGAGGGGATAATACATGGTTGTTTCAAGTTTGTAAACACTTAATATCATGCATCCTTCAATGTGCAATAAGAGACCATTTAGGACATATGTTGCAAACTGAAGCACTTTAAAGTTGAGGCCACACTTTGTAAAAGTACTCAGCGGCCCACTCAAAGGAGGATGGTTCGTTCTGCAGGAGAAAAGCTTAAATCTGAGATGAGCATGTTAAATATATACCAGAAAACGTTCATTGTCATGTCTGGATGATGGATATTTATGCACAGCCATAGCTTGGACATTAATGTTGACATGGAAAACAAATCTGAGAGTGAAGAAATCAGCATAATTGGCAAATGACATAAATAAGCATAGGTTCTGTCATGTTTTGGTCCTTTGAAACATAAGAAAAAGGGACAGAGGAATCAACACTTTAAAAATCATACTAACAAAATCATTTGAAGTACAAAAAAATAGTGCAAAACCCACACAACTGCTCTTCCAAATGGGTTTATCTCAATAGTATACAGTAGATTTAAAATCAGCCATCTAAAAGTGAAGGGTTTTATTCGAAAATGCCATATCTCCATATTGCAACTGCTCATCCAATGTTTTCTAGGTACGTTTTCTTTATTTCAGTGATATAATACACAGAAATAAAGAGGAGGTTTCAAACCTCCTAGCAGTTTCTAGGATCAAGTATTCAGTCAATTTCCATTTCCATTGCTGGATATCCCATTTTGGAATGAAACTCCTCGGGTTTACTTTATACGTGTCCAGCAGTTTGGGGCAGTAATGAAGGTTTCATGCCCATAAGACGAAGCAAAGCCAATCGCCTCCCTAAACCCCGCCCCCTTACACACAGAAGATTTCTTAAGAGTGTCATCAAACTATCCTGACTGACTCTTAACGCCTGGGGAAAAATGAATCAAGACAACTTTGTGAAATTAAGAAACTCTTTGGTGTCAGAAAAAAAACATGGCCGCAAGCATACGGTATGTCACATTACCTGAACCCGCACTGTCAGATTTGTGTCCAGCTGTTGCGCTATATACAACATTTGGCAGCAAACTGAACTGACAAAGTCTTGTCCCCTCTTTTCAAAATAAAAGCCCGACAGATAATGCTCCTATATTGACACAACTAGCAGCATATCCTCACACCTCATGAAAAAGAAATCTAATCTAATTACAATAGGATTCCGGTTAATCACATTGAAAAACACTGTCAAGCAAAAACAAAAACCTCAAAAGACCTATTGTAATACATAGGTCAATATATTGTTATATAGACATTGGCGCCCATACACATATTCCTGAATATATGTATGTTTACAAAGACACAGATATACACGTAGGTAGAGGTTAGCATATATGCGTCATGAGGCAAAGGCAGAAACAGTTTTTTTAAGTTAATGGTTCAGAGAGAGATGACCAACGGCACTGCGTGGAACACGTATGTGTGCTTGGTCATTTCTACTGGCAGCTACAGATACAAACACAGCGTTATCACTTCCATTGTGCTGTAAGAGACACATGCTTTTTTTCCTACACATTGAGAAACAAGACTGAAAAAAAGAAAGAAAAAAAAATTCAGCTACAAATGTATGCCAATAAAAATTTGAATGATCATATATAGATACATCTTTAAGACAGGTAAAACTTAAATTTGTAACCAAAATATATATATATATATATATATGTAATTATATTAAGGGCAATCTTAGCCTTGCCCATCAACACATCATCCTTCTCATACATGACTTTGCTATAGCCCCTTGAAAGCCTGAAGAAAATAAGCTCTTCATGGATTTTCCAGTGTATCCACTCTTATCAATTCATTTTTATTATAGGTCAATGTAAACTCGTCATTGGGGTAAACATTTTCAGCACTTTCTTTTTCGCATTTAATAGACAGAAGAAACAAAATAAAACTTAATGCCCAGCTTCATTTAATCCCCAACTATTATTCGCTTCCCATAAATAATTACATTTAAAAATAAAACAGAGTGATTCCATAAATTCACCATTCGTCTTTCTCACCCAAAACCCATTTGCTTGGTAAAAGCTGTAAAAAGGTATGGTCGGTGATGAACTAGTGTACTACCAGCCCTTATTTGGTGAGAGGCAATAGATTCAGAATCTCCCTGCCCATTTATTTACTCTTTTAACCACTTCAAAGGCCCTTTCTAGACAAAAACAATATATTAAAAAAAAGGAAGGATAAGCCATACTTACAGATGCAAAAAGACAAACTCCAAAAATAATTTAGACAGAAAAACAAACAAGTCCTTCAGTGATTTAATCATTACTACAGAAACTTGCACGTTCATCGAGTTGATTAGAATTGAAGGACAAGGGGTCATCAGACTTTCCTCCTCATTTAAGTCCACTGTGTTTAGCAGACACCATAAAGGGCAGAGAATGACCAAATGCAGTCAGGCTAAAAGAACAGCACTTTATATCTTTTTATATATGCCTGATGGATATATGAAAGGTCCCCTCTTCTCCTACTGTGTGGACTGATGTTAAATGAACGTCATCACTCTCAGGTGAAAATGGAATGAGAGTCTCCTAAGAGCTTCTCTTCTTCCATTTCTTTCCTCTTTCCATCCTCATTGCATTGCACTGGACAGTGTCTGTGCTGCAGAGGTCCTCGGGTGACTGAGGTAATGCAGAGGGATAATATTACGCTGAGGGAAAAAGAAAACGGGAAAAAAAAAGCACAATTCTTTTGCGCATAACTCCCCCGTGGAGAGAAATAGAGAAGAGAAGTAGAGGGACCTGCAGCTCCTCAGAGATACTGGTGTGTGAAATTACAGAGTCCGATGCTCCACACGCTGCCATCAGAGCTGGTACCACTTTTTATCTTTGTATTTCAGCATCATCTGAAGGAAGTAAAGTGGGGAAAAATGTGAATCAGGATTAATGTGATAACCTGAAAAAGAAAAAAAATTATACAAGCGTTCAAACAGATGCCGTTCACGTACATCATGCGCATGTTTGGAAAAGGACTCTGCGCTGGCCATCATGGCTGCTGTTCTCTCCTCCAGCTCGCCCAGCTTCTGCCCTCTCTCATCCAGAGCTATTCTGGCACGGGCAAGTTCTCCCACAACTCCCGATGCGGCCCCCTTCATGCCTTCCATGTTGCCTGGGCCAGGGATGTGCTGCGCCAGGCTACGAGATGCCTTACCTGCAGCTGTTTCTCCAACTAGCAGAGACAAAAATAGATATGCAGATGGTTTGTTTACAAGTCTTTTTTTCATTTTTCCCCTAAATGAAAGGTCACCAATCATTTTACCAAAGACAGTGGAATAAAAGCCCTAAAAAGGTTCAAATTGTTTTACATATAGGACGTGATAGCTAAATAAAGTTTCAACTGTGAAATACTTATATATAGATATATATGTAATAACAATACAATAATATATGAAACAGCTAGAGTAATTCAGAAGCCCGATGACTGAAAACTACACATTTAAAACACGACTGCATTAAGTATTCAAATGCAAACATATATTTAATTGCACTCTGAGGTTTTGAGAACTCTTTATGCAATACTAGAAGGCACTCTGTACTCACAGAGGTCCTCCCTGTCCAGAGACTGAGCTCCTCCCCCAAAAAGGCCTTTGAAGAAACCTCTGTTTGGAGCCTCTGGTGTCTCCACTGGAGTAAATAACTCACTGAGCATCTCCTGTGAAAGACAGAAACATCAGTACATGTATTTCAATATATTGTCTCTGAAGATATGCAGACTCAGCCAGACTTTTTAAATCAACCCGATTAAGGCCTGTATCTCCCTGAAAGAGAAAAAGGAAATTAACCCGCACCTTCAGATCATCTACTGAATTATCTGTAAGCAGACAAGCACTTCACCTTTCTACTGACCTGTAATTTTCTATAAAGATAACTATGAGGAATTATACTGTTGTCTAACGTTAAAATGACCGCAGACCTGATTCAAACAGCTGGCCTACATAAGCATGTGTGCCAACATCACACCAGTTACTTTTCCTGGTTTAGACTGAGCCCGTGTGAGAAGATTTATGTAAAGTAAACACAGCAAGTCTGTGTTGCTATGTTTGGCAGAAATCGCTGCCAAACTCCTTGTTATTTCTGAAATGCTTACAAATAAGAAATGTCTGCTATGTTGGACAAAATTAAACTCCAAATTTAAAGAAACAGTTTTACTGCTGGGGAGTTTTCTTGGGCTCTGAGGCATTTATGCATTTTTCTCTCTGCAAAGCTACTGGCATGGAGCTGATGGTGATCTGATCATTTATCTGACCTGCAAGTTGTCACACGTCTCCTGGCTGTAGGTGATCCTCTGGATCTCAGTAGGGGAGGTGAGGTACAAAGCCTGACCCAGGTTGGAGAAGCAGAATGTTCTTGCTATTCGCATGTCTGTGAGCGGCAGGTAGTTGACATCCAGAAGAGGCCGTAGACTGGGTAAACTGTAATCACGCAAAACACCACACCAAGTTGCTAACATCTATTTATGTTTTCCTCACTTGGTATCTCTGCTTGATCAGAGATTTCAAAATATAAATAACAGCAGACGCTAGTAATGATGATACCTCAGAGTCATTATATGCCCATTAGCACAGAAACAGGCGATGCAGTTAGCCCCGGCCATCTGCACAACATCAGCCCTCAGCACGAAGGAGGTCTCTGTGATGCTGTGTTTGTAGATGCGGGTTTGGGAGGGCAGGGCCACCACCTTGGCCTGTTTCTCCGAACACAGTATGGCAAAGTGAGTATCCTGGCTCTCCTGTGACGAGGGAGGAGAGGCTGGCCTGCGCTTCCGACTCTTCTCTTTTTCTTCATCTGAAGCATTTGGGTCATACCACTGCTCAAAGAAAGGGGGCAGCAGAGTTCCAGTTGCGTCCAGCAGGGCCATAGTTAAAATGCCTCCTTTGAGCTTGACCAGGGTGCCTAAGAAATTAGATATTTTCAGCTTAAAATAAAAAAATAATTGGTCACAGCATAATTCAAGGTCAGCTATAAGTGGCATGTTAAGTTCTTAATTGTCTTCTGAAACTTGTGCAATTTTAGCTTTAAGCTTTGTTTTCATAACTAAACTAATCCTAAAACCAAAACGTTAAGGTCAGGTCTGTTTACCCTTTGGCTTCAGTAAATAAACCACAAGATATACCCATCATGTGGATAGCATGTGACTATTGTAGCACCAAATGATATTGGAAACCATCTGTGTAGCTTTAGTCTATATTCTTGTCAACTCCTTGCACACACATTTCCACACCTTGATCAACATTTGCTTCCCCCTCGCTCCTTTTCAGCAATGAAGGCTGCTTGATCCTAGTTCTAATGCTTGATATTCTAATGCTTGTCAACAAAGGTCACTATGTATCCTCATGCAAATTTTATTTTAAGTTTGTTTTTTGTATTTTTTTACCGCAAGACGCAATGCCAACTGGCTGCTGTAACCTCTGGTCTCCACTTGGTGGCAGGCTGAGGGCCACCATCATCACCGAGCCGTGGGTGGTCCCCACCAGCAGACAGGGGCTGACCAGGCTGTCTGTCTTCCTTGGAAAACTCTCACAGAAGTGAAAGGAGGAGATGGCCTCTCGAGATTCTCGGTCTATGCTGGCTACACTTGAACTGCGTGAGCGGGTGAATGAGTTATCCCTGGCATCTGGACAGCAGGAGGACAAACAAAAGGAAATGAGGAAACAACGCATGTAAAAGTGAAAGGGGTTAGTAGTTAAACTCTCCACTTTAGCATTTTAGTTCTCAGAGAAAAACAAAACCCTGGTTAGAAACATATATTCTGATGTCAGAGGTTTAGCAGAGAATGCCTTCCATCGTATTTATGTACTTTATAGAAATGGAAATGCAGCGGAAAAGAAAAAACACCCACAGTAACATGATAAATAAACCCAAAGTCCAACAAAAGAAAGAAAAAAAAAGAAAAAAAAAAGCTTTTGACATTGTGATGCTCTTTCAGTTTACATTCAAGGAGGCAGTTTACTTTTTTCCAAATGTGGATTTCCGGAATTGATTCTGAAAACTTAATGTTGTTTATTTAAAGAAATAAAAATGAATGTCCTATTATAGGATCACAAAAAAAAAAGCAAAAAAAAACAAAACAAAAAAAACAGGTGTTTTAGAAGTAAGAATTATTCATGCATTATTTTTGTGCTGATGGCAACTTAAGAACAAGTTTTAACCCCCTTTAAAAAGCTAATGAGGGACACCAACATAAACACAAAAGGCCTTTTAACATGGGGGAAAGGCTTAAAACATCGGCCATCACGTGTGATCTTCACAAGAAAAAACTGTAAACAGGAAAAGCAAGATTTTTAACACCGAGTGCAGTCATGCCACTGGAACTTCCTCAAAAAGAAGGAAACGCTCACTGTGAGAGGATTAGTGTTATCTGCCAAATCTGCAGAGTAAGAGCCATAGTAGTGGAGTGAGTTAGTACCAGTTATCCCACTGCAGCCCAAGTCAGACCAAGGCTGGTCCACTCACAGAAAATGGGGTCTGACTTAGTTCTACAGAGGTCCTCCTTCAGGTTCATCCTGGCTGTTGCCGTTCTTTTCACACAACACAACTGCTTCTTACATGTCTGAATGCGCCTTCGTTGGAACCCACCCTTTTCTTTGAGTTTAAAAAGAGAGTGTTTGTCTGAACTTGCAGTAAAAAAAACAAAACAAACAAACAAACAAACAAACAAACACACACACCCCCAAGACATCAGGAACATGACATTCAGAACAACATGTTGCTGGACAGTAAGAAGTAGTTTTGCAGACCTACTTAAAAGCTAGAACCTAATACAAAGCAGAAGATTCAAATAACAAGATGAACACCTGTAAGAAAATACAAAGGTTCTTAGAAAAATGTAAGTTATTAGTTTTGGCTTACCCAGGTCAGTCTTTTGCTCACTAGACGAGCTAATTTTCCGTGACATCTTAGCTGTAACAGAAACAAATACCTCTGTTTTACGGTGAAACAATAATGCCTAAAAGGATTGAGATTTTTTTTAAACTTCTTTGATTGTGAATTACAACAAACGATTCAATAAGTATGATTTTTACCATTTTGTGGCCTTGTTTTCAATGTGCACATCAGTGTGCAATCACTGAATAGAACACAATTTTGAGTACGATTTTTAAACATGGTGATACCAACTGTAAGACAACTGTTGAGGTCACAGTGCATACACCAATCAGCTACAACATTAAGAACTTTGGCAAGTGAATTGAGTAATACTGATTATTTTGTTAGAATGGCACCTATAAACAGGTGGGACTATTTAGCGCTAGGTTCAAACGAACCTGATGGGCTAAAAGGAGAAAAATGTAAAAAAGAAAAAAGAGCAGTGCATGGACCAAAGTCCTCTCACATGGATCATTATGTGATAAATGTTCCTGGAAGGTAGAGGTTACTTCCTGCCAAAAGTGGCCCGAGAAGGGACAACTGGGGAAGGGTCTAGCTCCAATTGCACTAGAAGGGCTAATGTAACAAATTTCTGAAAACTTCAGCACTGTTTGATAGTACAGTATCAAATAGTACTATCAAACAGTACTGTTTGATATAAATGGATTGTTTGCATAGTTTGAGGTTGGACAGCTGCAGAGATGTATGCTGATCCCTGTTAGAAGCTGAAAAAAAACCTACAGTGAGCGCATGTGTATCATAACTGGAACACAGACCAATAGAGAAAGGTGTCTAAAGAACCATGTTTTTACATCATGGAAACGGGGCGTCTGCATTGTTTACATGTGTCAGAAATTACAGCAGGATGCATGATGGCAAGCCAGTGGAAGCAGTGGGACGGTCTGGGTAACGTTCTGCTTTGAGGTTGCTATGGCATTCATGAAGATGCTACTTTGACACATAACCAACCTAAGCATGGTTACAGTCCACATACAGCACTTCACTGTAATAGTAGTTGGCTCTTTTAAGAAGAACAATGCCGACTTGCACCCCCACCCCCAAAAAAATTGATTTTTTCCAGGAATATGAAAAGTTGTTGATTTTGCCCTCCAAACTTCCCAGACCTCACTTGAAGTGAACATCTGTGGGAAGTGGTAGAAATAAAAGAAGTCAAATGCGTGCAAGCCCCATCGAGGTAAAGAGCTTAAAGGATCTGCTGCTAAGGTCGTCCTGCCTGATACCACAGGACACCTCTGGAGGTGTCGTAGAGCCCACGTCTCAAAGGGTCAAACAACGAGGCAGACCTACAGAGTATTATGGAGGTAGTTTTAATGTTATAGCTCACTGGTGTATATCTTGTAAATGACTACTTGTAATAAGACGCTAAACTCTTTTGGAAATAACATTACAATTCATCATAATAAAAGCTGATTTTAAGGTGGTGCTTTTGGTTGTTGCCAGTTTCTTTTCTGTACAAATTCCTAAAAGTTGTCTGTTGCAGTCAGTGACCACCCTGAGAGAAACCATGAGAATACAAATGAGGTAGAGAAGCATCACAGACAACCGATAGAGCCTGTAATGTCAAACAAAGCAAGAGGCAGTTGAGAAATAAGGTAATTACAATTCAGTGAACATAGTTATGCAAAGAGAGTAGGTGGAGAGAGAGGAGGAGGGGAAAAAAATAAAAAGAATCAGTGGACAGCCAAACAGTTAACACTGAACTGAAGCCCTGGAATCAAACACACAGAGCAAGTATCTACAGTCCAAGAGAAATCATTTTGATGTTAGTGCTGTAGAGACTGAGGCGAGAAGCAGATTTTCTATGCTTTTGTTTTAGTTTCAAAAAATAAAACAAGAAAAACAAAACACACACAAAAAATAATCCTCAAGTAAAATTTCATTTTTCCATACTATATTCTAAGTTGTGTAACAGCAGTCTACAGTATTTTGGTAAAAATCTGCATAGAAAATCTGCACCTGAAATTGAAGAGTCATCCTGTCATGCACTTGATCAACCTCCCTGATTCATTTTCTACAAAACCCCTACATTATGTGATTAGTGAAAACCGATTTCTTTAATGCAATTATTCCTTTAACTGGCACAGTATGCACAGGCTTGCGTAGGATTAAGGCACAGTGTGGTTAGAACGCCGTCATTCAGAGAGAAAGAGTGAGTAATCACAAAGAATACATCTGAAAGATACAGTACCAAAGTCATTGGCAACCGTCTTGGAAAAGCGCCTGCTTTTCAACTTCACTGGAAATAAGGTTCAAAAATACAAGTCAGAGAACTTTAGTCACCGTCTAAATATTAACTTTTAAAGGGTCATACACTTGAAAATACAATACCCTTCTCTATGAAATTCTGCTTTTTGTCATCATCTGAATTGCAGGGTGAGGTAGAGCCTACATGACAAATGGCAGCCGATATGAAAGACGAATTTCAAAAGAAAATGATACAGTCGGTAGTTCACGCCAAGACTTACCTGAAGTAGGTGATCTGCAGCGGTCCTCTGAGGCATTGGACCCATCGTTGGAATCACAAGTCGCTGCAGGAGCCACAGAAATTGTAATTAAGAGTCAGACAGGATTACGCTGCAGTTAATTCCTATTGCACATGTAGTAACAATAACAGCTCAAGTATTACAAAGGCAATCATACAACGAGGTAATCATTCAATTTAGCAAGTAAGCTCTGCTTCAGTTTACAAATCTACCACAAGTGAGCTCACTAAATGCATCAGTATTGGCTGTCTAGTAGTCAAATCATAGGTGTATACTTTAAAGATACTCTCTCTCTCAAGTCTGAAATTTGACTCCATCCTCACTGGAAATGTCAAAGAAAAGTCTGTACTGAGCTTTGGAGATTTGGGGTGCTATAATAAAACCAGAGAATGTATCTCTATGTGATAAAAGAAAAGGCTTAGAGGAGAACAATGACACTGTGGGTAGGGGAGAAAAAAAAATCTGACACAACAGGACTTACTGAAGTGAGATGAGCGTCGTTTTTTCATAGACTCAGAATACAAGAAAGAAAGTCTGGACATGCAAGACGTCACAGTTGGAATGTCTTTACCAAATCACAGAGAGAGATCAACAGTAAAAACAGTGAGACAGAAAAATGCCTGAAAATCTAACTGCAAAACAGAAGAAAATGTGAAGTCTCAGCTGCTTGCTGCTGAATTTCTATTTGATTCACTGTTAAAACAGTATATGTTTCCAATAGTGTTCTTGCAATTTGCATAAATTAAAGACTGCTTTTAAAAGGCAACCAAACAAAATGCAGATAAGAGTCCTGCATCTAGCATCAAGCGACTGAGACTAAAAAGAATGAAGACAAACAGTGACTGACAGGATGATTAGGCAAAGAGAGAAAAACACAATAGAAGACATGACAGAAACAGCAAGGCTGAAACAAGTAAACAAGGTTTATGTATTGTTTTGTCAGTAAACAGAATCAAAAGGCAGTGCTATTACAGCAGAGCGGCTCTGCTCAGCTACAGCATCCATTCTAACATGCATGCTCCACTGTCTTTGCTCCTTCCAACTGAACAGATGGAGAATCCGCCAGCGATGCCCCCTGTTGAGGGAGAGGAGCTACTGCAGGGGGTGGTGCTCACAGTGCGAAGTCAGGGCAGCTGCCAAGTGTCAGCTCTGCCTCCCTAACCCACCTCCAACAGCCTCCAAAAGTGTTCAGCAAAAAATAAAGGAATACAAGGAGCGTAGCAAATTATTTACTGTATTTCAGTGAGATAAATGTTATCCAGGGTGACAAGTTCAGCAGAACACAGAGAGAAATCAACAGAAAGAGTGTTTAATTGGTTGAGTGCAGCTCACCTCCGGAAGGCTTTGCTTTACGTGGGGAGCGAGGCTGCCTCTGATAGGGGTCAGATGGGCTGTACAGCTCTGATGTGCCCATATTGAAAAGCAGGGTTTTCTGGAGGTAGTCCACCACAGCCAGACCGTTACTGTTTCCAAACACCACACTGAAAGACAGAAAGGTCAAAGAATGCAGTGGAACTCCAAATTATGATTTAGGCAGGCTTTATTTACTTTTGCACTTGGTTGAAAATGCTTGGTTACAGTGTGCTTTGAGACAGGATATAATTACGATTTCTTTACCCACACAAATTGAGCACAAAAAAGGATACCGAGCTATGAAGACTAGTGAGAGCCCAAAGTGATGTGACCTCATGTCAAAAGCATCAGCTGTATTGAACATAAGAGACTTACAGGCCATAGGAAGAATTGATTGCCAGGCTGGTGATCTGCTGAGGTGGCTCCCCACTCACCCACACCAGCTGGATCACCAGTTCCACCTGGTTGCCCGGAGACTGCTTCAGTGGGGAGCTCCGCACCCTGCATCAAACACACAGCAGGATACGACAGCAGGCTGCAGTTTACACTGGAATAAATTATCATCTATGGGCAAGCTACACTCTGGATCATCATTTTTATTGCTATTATTATTATTATTATTATTATTATTATTATTATTACTTTAAAAGCATTTTATTAAGAGGATTCTTTTTTTCTTGTGTTTTTCATCTCTTCTGTGACAGCCTGCTTCACAAAAACAGAAGCCAAGGCAAAATTAAAGAAATTCCATACTGTAGACATGGTATATTGTCTCGGGGGCCATCAGAGGAGTTGCTCCCTGTTGATGGCTGAGTGGGAAGCTCACTCTCCTGAGGGCTGGAGGAAGCTCCCGGGGTTGGCAGGGTGGGGGTCTGCTCTCCTCCTGGGTCAGGAGAGTCCACTTCGCTAAACTCACACTGCATTCGCACCTCCAAGAGCTAAACAAGAAATAAAAAGACAAAAAAAAAAAAAAAAAAAAAAAAAAGGCTTGTTCTTGTAAATGTTTATCGACTATTATCCTATTATCTATCCATCCTGACCTTAGGAATAATTTACCCATTCACTCTGTCCATTTATTATGCCCCAAGCAATTTACCTGAACAACTTCAGTGGTAATTTCTTGTTTGCTGAACCTATAGACAATAACATGAGCAGATACTCCAGCCACGCACAGCATCCGGCTCTCGGGACACCAGGACAAGGTCTGGATGGCAAATGGGTCCTCATCTACTATATCTGTGTTTGGCTTCTCCTCCTTTCCACGAGCCCTCTCAAACACCTTGGCAGTCTTCAGCTTGTACAGCACTTGAAGCATTACTGTGGAAGGAAAATAAGGACATGATGATTCACTGCGATCAGTGCACTCTCGATAGCACAGGTTACAACAGGAATCGAGGTGGTGGTGATTAATATTGTTCTTTCAAGGAGCACTACGTTCAAAATCCAAGCAACTAGAATTAGAGATGGGAATTAGTTTGTGAACAAAGAAACCCAGAACATCAGTGACGTAGCAGCTCATCCGGCTCGAAATCCATCAGAATTCACAGGTTATTGTAATGTGTGAAGTACAGAAAGAAAGTGATAAGTTTTCTTGTCATTGGTGTGTTATATTGCACAAACTAATGAGAATTGCAAACAGTAATTTCTAGGACAAAATAATGTAGTTCAACACCAAATAGAAGTGTCTGGGTTCAGTAGCATTATAACTACAGGGTCAGTCGTAACTATGGCCATAAAAAGTCTTAAAATATGTGCACACTTCAGTATGTCGTAGTAACAGTAACCATATAACCAATGGGAACCATCAACCAATAGGACCACTTGATTTTTAAAGTTTTTAATTTAGTGCATGAATACATCTCCTTGGAAGGAAAATTAAAGATAAAGACATGCAAGGATGAACTTTTTGTAGTAAGTAATATACTGCTCTTAACAACAAAATACTCACGTGCAGAAGCATCCCAGAATTTGATTGACCCATCAGCATGTCTATTATAGCAGGGGATAGACAGAATAAAAACAAAACAATTAAACATTTATTACTGAACAAGACCTGTGCACATCTTAAAATAAGTAAGCACGACTCATTATATTATTACTTTATTCAATCAATACAGACCCTGTGATTATAATCTCAGGGTAACTCTGTGTGCCTTGGCCCCAGTTTCCCCCACTAATGGGCCATTCCTGTTAAAAACAAATAAACAAAAATGAAGCTTCTGTCTGCGGTGAAGTCAAATGCTCATGTAAAATTCACACAGACAACACAACTGAGTCATTTACCTTCTTACTGTAACCTTGCCTCTTTTGCCGACAGCCGACAGAGTAAAGTGCAGGAATAAGTTCAGCAGGACAGTCAGCAAAATACTCACAGCAGGTCACCGGTGACTCGTGGATAGTCAGAGGATAAGGGTTTTCAAATATGGGATACCTGTCACGATAATCAGTCACATGTTTACACTAAATATTATACAGCATTATGCTACATGTTCTGATCTGTATGTCAAACTTATAGCTGCGATAATAAATGTTAACAAAAGATGCTAGATTTTGTGTAATGTATTCACCAAAGTTTGAAATTTTAATAAAGTTTATTACTCTGTATATTAATATAGCGTACTTTAGAGTGGGCAATGTGGCCATTTGGTGTAGAATCTAGATGCACAATGTAAAATATCCATGTTTTTTGATGCAATATAATTATTAATACAACCACAGCTAGAAAGTTGAATATTTACCCAATCTGTCCGAGGTCTATTACAACTAAATCTTTCTCAAGAAGGACCACCACAGCATAAGGCTCCTGAAAGTCTAGAAAACAAATCGGCAGAAAATTTACATGGATAATGGCATCGTTTCAGTTGGTAACTGCATATGCTGTTCTGACTAGTGTCACAGCTCACCATTTGGATATGGAGTTTCACACAGCGTTAGGAAATCCACAATCGGGTAGTCCATCTCCAGAACAGCAGTGCTCTTTCCGTGCATCACAGTAAGACAGGCTCTCCTCCCCACTGTATCGTAAGACAGACCTCCAGACAGCACCATGAATGGGTCCCTGGGTTTAACAAACACACATATTTTAATAGCTTCTTCAATAAAATTGAATTAGTTGTGGCAGATGAAAAATTACCAGGTGTACTCAGCGGTAAATGGGTAAAGAGGGACACCAAATTTTACTGTGGTGCTTTCTCTGGGGACTTTTTGGCCCGATTTTGATAGAACCTGTGCTGGGAGGAGCCTACTTTTTAATCATTATTAAAACTATATTAATCCCCGTCCTCAAACGCCTGAGAAAAATGTATTAGATCACTTTCAATGAAATGTTGGCCATTTAGTTAATGGCTTTGACATAAGAGCATCTCTTCAGATGCTGCCAGCTGTGTCAAAAATCATTATATTTAACAAGTATCATGAGACTGTTGCCTTGTCTAATTACTTATTAGACAGGGCTTTTTCATCAGCATAAGGACGCTGTCAAGAAGACTAACCTGTTACATATTCAGAATAACAGGAAAGGACATTTTGAGTACAGGATATGGTTTCAAACTAGCGTCCGTTAAGACACAGGATGGGTGGGAACTACCATCACACTCACCCAGCCCTTGTTGTTTTGTATTCCACTTTCAGGATAGGCTTGCATGGTTCTGGCTTTTTTCCATCCTTAGGCTGCTTTCCTATTGGATTTCAAGATGCCAAAAAAACAAAACAAAACAAATCCCCGAAACAAAAACTCATTATATTTTACATTGCAGGAATACAGTACATATGGTGCATATGTGAACATATGGACATGTCGGCATCCATCTGTTACACATGTCAGGTCTCAAAGACTGGCGGGACTACACTTTATTTAAAGGCCTATATATAGTTTTTCCATTAATCATGCCTCTGTGAATATAAACAATACAAGTGTGTGTATACAACAGCTCCTACCATGTGGTGTGATGATCTGTGCGGGCTTGGCTGGGGTTCGTATATTCCACGTGGTCAAAGTGCCATCGGAGTGGCTGCAAACAAACTGTTTGCCCTCATGGTGCCAGGCGACTGAGTGGATTGCCTGAGAAACCACAGTAGCCGTTTAACAGAGTGTGATACATAATGTACAAGTAACATATGTTTGACAGTTCAGAATAGCAAAGTAACTCTACATCATTGGGGAAATCAGGGTTTGTCTCAACAAAGGTGATACTTGTCCACGGATAGTTTGGGTCCCTTCAAAAATTCATGAGTAACTAGCAAAATACATGATAATGTTATTTTGAGCTGTTTTCCATTCTCTTAAAATGAAAGAAACCTAAACGTCCATTTCATGTGTCATTATAAAACTTCATGTGTTAACTGATTTACAAAGAAACCCAACAAGACCAAACATGTTTCTCAGACAACAGTGAGGAACACCAGACAAACTAGTTTCCTCACAAGAACTGGAACAAAGGAAAACAATGCCTTACCTCATCATAATTGTAGCGGTAGTCAGCTTTTTTGCACTTCAAATCCCACAGCACTACTATCCCAGACTCAAATCCAATCAGAAGCTGAAATAACAAGAGAAGCAAAGCAAGTAAGGCTCAGCTGACTGCTGTTAAACTACATTCTGCACAAAACTGGTTCATAATGAATTCACTTTATGAATGTATGACAGTTATTTATTTTACATTCCCTAGTAGACTTTTATGACATTGCTTAAGATGGCATAAGATGCAATATTCTGACATTTACACACTGTAAGAAGCAACTAAGTTTTCACTTACTATGCAATCATGTAAACACTAGAGTAGCTTATAACTATTTTTTCAATAGTTAGGAATTTCCTTGTGAGAACAGGCTAAAAGATACGCATAAACCCTTTGAAATGGCCTGTAAGAGGCAAATAGAAGGGTCTGCATACGAGCGTAGGTGTTTTTGCATTTTTGGCTCTATATGATGTGAGAAAGGATATCCTTAATATGGTCACCTCAGACGAATATTGTCTGCTGTTCAAACTGTGTTTGCAGGGGGCAGGCCAATAGAAAGACAGCTGGCTTAAATTGAGGCTTGTTCAAGACAGTGAATGAAATGAGGGGACGCACCAAGATGATCATTTTCACCTCTAAATAACGCAGAGCTACTCCAAAAGAACTTAACAGTGAGATTCCAGAAATAAAAATCCAATTCATATGCTTCATAGGTATGAGCTATAATACTCTGTGTATTTATTTCTTTTAACAAAAGTGCAATTTATTTGCAGTGTCCCGGAAAAGCACTACTCTAACAACAAACTTAAATTTCAGCAAATGCCCAACTGGTGATAGCAGTAACATGAATTCCTGTGCCAAATTGTCTACCAGCAACTAGTAGCAAATTATAATAGTCAACCCAAATGCTCCTAGTTGTTGTTGTCGCTGCCTTTTTTTACAGTCACAGTGGTAGCCTACTCTGCGCCATCACTGCAGACTGTCCTATCTTTAGCTCTAGGAAAACAGTAACTGCTAGTTGAGGTAAAACATCATTACCTATGATCCAAAGCAGGAATGTCCCCTGCAATCCATCTTTATCTAACTGATTATCTCCAGTTCACTTAATCACTTAAGTGGAACTTTAACTTTCTTGAATTAAAAGCAAGCCTATATTTCTTTTAAAAGACATGAACTTTTACATTATATAACTGAACAGTCTCTGAGATCCAACTAAAAATCATTTCCAGCTCTGCTTCTCCACATAACATCATCAGATGACGTACAATTGTTTATCTTCTCTATAGGCAATGTAATGTTCAGCTATCAGTTACCTTGCCCTCATCCATGGGGTTATCACTGATGTGCACAACAGGCCCTGGGTGTGTCTTGGTGGATCTGTCAGAGAAAGAAAGAAATGGGAGACAGTCCAAGTCAATTTAGGTATATTTGCCACTGATGAGTAAAATGTATCTGATAAATATAGTGATACAGTGGAGCTTTTAGAGGGCGGTAAGATAGAGGCAATTAGGAAAGACATCCAAAATGTAAGCCCCAATCTTTGGTCTTGCACAGAGAAAAAAAGGACAAGATAATAAGATGAAAATGTGCATCAGCGCACCAGAGGGGAGGAAAAAAACAAAAACAAAAATAGCCATGACATATGAGAGAGACAAACAGCGAGGGAGAGGGAGAGTAGGGTCACATGAGGGTCTATGAGAGATTATAGTGTTTCAAGACAGGATCACCGTGGCAACAGAGCAAGGGGCATGGAGGAAGTGAAGGTCTGGCCTAAAGAAAGTGTTGCTGCCTCTGAGTGTGGTCTGGCTCCAGCGGCTAATGATCTCATTGCTGCTGCTGATGAGTCGATACAGTCAGTGATGTCGCAGTGAATAAAAGGAAGGGATGGAGCGGAATATGAACTCCAGCCGGTAATCACCACATTGTGATACACCCGCACCACAAACACCAGGCTTAATAACCAGTTCTCATGTTTGTGAACTGGATTTTATTGTAATAAAGATTATTTTAACCTAGACTGTTAACTGACGGAATCGTCGGTAAACATTACTTTAAATTAACTAGTTAAAACTGAGTTTCATTTCCAGCATAACACCAGATATGATCATTAGCGCCATACACAGCGTTTCTATCCACTGTAGGAGAGTCCACGAGTTTCCAAAGGCAACAAGCTATGAAGCAGAGCGTGGAAAAGACGATTCTATCAGAGGTTCTACAAAGACATAACTGAATATTTCGCTTTAGATTTCACACCACATCGTTTCTTTTCATCTTCAAAATCAAGACAAGCTAAATCATTTCCCCATCTCCACTTCCTGCATCTGACACATTTATCTAAGAGGACGGCATACTTTGCTCTGACACTTTCAACTCCAGGATCTAAAAGAGCAATTTATCCGATTTCACCAGCAGCCTCATACACACGCACACCTTTATGCAACCAATTTTAGCTGCCAGTCACTTTCTAAAATAATCTTTTTTAGCTCGCTGGTGGGCACATGGAAAATAAAATTGCTTGGAAAAACTTCTACTGACTAAAGTTTTCATTTAGAAAAAAATAGTAATTTCACTACCCCTTTTAAGCCCCAATCAAGGGCTCAGAATGGGCAAATTTTGTGGTAGACATGTAACCAGTCCTTTTAAGACATGTACTTCTTTCTGTTAATCTGAATGACCTGAGTTCATGTATCAATGTGTACTTTGATCACTTCACAGCGAGTCATGACGGCAATCTTACTAGATTGTACCAGTAACATTTTGGTATCACTTTGCAAACCACCCAATTCGGAATACATTCAGTTACTTTAAGAGTATCAACGGTATATTAACATTATATAAAAAAAAAAAAAAAAAAAAAAAAAAAACTTCTGGCACCTGCATTTAGTCTCACTTTGCTCAAACTAATCTCACAGCCTCAAAGCGACTTCTTTATGTTGTCCCGACTCAAAACAGTTTTATGACACTGCTTGCTAATGAGATTTGAGGTTAACAGTTCGTTTTTTTTCGTTTCAGCCATTTCTAGAAGTCTGTCTTCTGTGTTCCTAACATGCATGAAATGTCAGACAGCACAACAGCAGTAATTTCATCATTTGCTTGTAATGAATTGTCCCCAATACATTTTACTGAGGCATGCATGAATGAGGTCCATGAAATGATCAAAGTACCTATATAACACACTATATGAACAAAAGTAATAATTCACTGCCTAATCTTTAATTTCAGGTGTATTCCTACTGCCACAGGTGTATTAAATCAAGCATCTATCCATACAGTCTGCCTTTACAAATATTTGTCAAATAATGGCTAATTCCAAAGAGCTCTCTGAATACCAATGTGGTACTATAATAAGATGCCGCTGTTGCAACAACTTTGTGAAATTACTTCCCTCCTGGATATTCCACAATCAACTGTAAGTGGTATTGCAAATTGGAAGTGTTTAGGAACCACAGTAACTCAGCCACGCAGAGGCAAACCACACAAAGTTACAGAACTGCGTTGCGTTGAGGCGCATAGAGTGTAAAATTGTCCAATGGATTGCCGAGTCAATATTCACAAAGCTCCAAACATCATCTTGAATTATCATCAGCACTAAACATGTGTGCTGGGATCTTCGTGGCATGGTTTTTCGTAGTGGAGCAGCTCCAGTAGGTATAATGTGCAGGTGGTCTGGTACTTTCATCTACACAGTGTAGGTGGCATTGAAAGACACAGACTTAATGTCTTTTACAGAACTGTTAAATGTTGCACAGTTATAATGGCTCAGTCTGTACTAATGGGAATGCTGGAGGGATGACCCAAACGACTGAATTCCTAAACTTTATCTAGCAAAATAACTTTGCTAGATATTGCAAGTATGAAGAGCACGTCGACCTGCCAGTGCTGCCCTGTTTGACCAGAAATTATTTTTATTATCACTTGTTAAATTATGTATCAAGTAAATAATTCACCATTTAGCAAAGCTGTTTAAAAATGATCACTTTAAATTCCTGTGTGCTGGGAAAACCTGTATTCGATACACGAAAATGCTATCATAACCAGAAAAGATACTGATAGTGATTTTATCCACCTCGATCATACACCTGCATGTGACATTAAATGGGAACCCCTCAGAAGATGCAGGATGTGATGTAAAATTCCTTGCAAACTTTACAGTGGGTGTTTACACGAGGGAGTGGGTGACACAGGATGGGTCACTGGTGTTATGAAGTGGGCACTTCCTATCAGAGATGTTTGCTGCCAGATTTAACAGAACACCTCCAGAAGTCTCAACTGCAAGTCCTGGCATGGCACAATCACCACCTCCATACCGCCCTCATACCGATCAGAGCTACAGTATTCTCAGCTTACAGGACTAACTGTTTCTGCAAGTGCCGGCAACCGCATTCCTTTGCAATTTTGAGTTTCCTGGTCGAGTGTCAGCTGCACAAAGAAGATATGCAAATAGTGAGTGAGTAATGGGAGGAGGGGTGTAGTTGTGAAATACAGACTCACAGTTCGATGGCTTTGTTCCACATAATAACGTAGCCTGAGAGAGTGAAGGACTCCACGTTGACAATGTGGATGTTTCCTCTTTCTGTGCCGATGTACAGCCATTTGCTCTGGAAGGGCAGGTGGCAGTATGTGATTCTGGAAGAGATCAAGATCCATCACAACCAGGCTTTTTATTATCTCATGACTCAGTTGGCATCAGACGGTTACCCTTGTCCCTAATCACGCTGGTCCAACTGGAAGAAGAAGCAAGTGAGTAAGATTTAATTACAAAGGCCTTGCACTGTGTCACACTAATGAAGCCAGACTATATATAGATCAGTTGGGGGGAACAGCAGAGTAAATACTGTTGCCTATTCTCAACTGGGTGAAAGAAGAATCCAGTCATACACAACATTTACTATCTGAAATAGAATGAACCTGCAAAAATGTTTAGTCTTTTGCTATTAGTCTGTACCTTAATTGTGATTTTTTTTTTCCAGAGGAAATCTGGAGTCATTTTTAAATGAACTTGGAAATACTGACTTAACAAAAAGTGTGGAGTTTCTTTTAACAGACCTGATGGTTTAAACCATCAAGATGCTGCAAAATATCTGTAGCAACTGTTAAATGAAAGGAAAAGTAGCACACAGTCAAAATATACTGCCATTTAAGTCAGTTTACTGCTCATTTTTGTCTTGCCATTTCAGTGCAAATATGTCCCACTGGATTATAGAATACAATAACTTTATTATCAACATCAATGGAAAATTGTCTTCGGTTCACTAAGCAATAAACAAAATGAATCAAATCCCTTCACATCAACCCACATTCATACATACACGCATATAAAACTTCAACATAACAACAATAAAAACACATCACAGCATCTCATTATTCAGTATACCGATTGGCTCTTGGCACAAATGATCCCTTATATACTGCGGTGAACACCGGGTCAGCAGCAGATAGCCGCTCCCCTGGGTGGGATCATCTTATGTTTCCGGTGTTCCTATAGCATTATTATAATGTCCTTCTGGCCAACATAAAATTTCTGCTACATTTGAAAGAGGGTCTGAACAGAGAGAGGGAAAGAAAATCTGCAGGCCAAAAATCCAAATAATGAGCTGAGAAAAATTGCAAAGCTGGGTGATAAAAATCTGTGGGTGCCACATTCCTTCTAAAATGTAGTAATTTGATGCATTGTTAATACTGAACCATTAGTCACAGATTTTCCTTATTGGCTAAAAACAGCTGGTGCAGCCCCACAGCATGTGGCCAGCTGTGAAGGCAAATTTTGTTCACATCAGATGCAGTGTTGCAGCAAATGCAGCAGCAGACAAACAAACACATTACTGTACCTCTCCCTGTTAAACTTGAGTGAATGCAGGATAGCAGGGATTTTTTGCCTCAGGTTCCACAGGTGGATGCTGTCATCAGCTAAGGCACTCACCAGCGCCCCCTGTGGTGACGGTGATAAACAGAGCAGTTATTTGCGTTGAGAAAACATCATGTGGCTTGGCATTGACACTTTATATGGCTGTATCACAAGCATGTGATATAAAGCTCGTAGACTCTACAGTATAAAGTGTGCTGAAGTAAAATTAGCTCAAAGAGACAATATTCAAGTAAAGTCAACTGAATTGAACTGAAATGAATACAGGTTACACCACTAGCATTACTTTTAATCGATGTATAAAAGCACATTCATCAATAGATTCATGGCTGGGTGTGTGAGGAGAGGAGTGAACAGGCTGGGAGCGAAGAGGTGGTGAGGAGGAGGAGAGAGAAAATCAAACAAGGACACAAGGAACAGGTAATGACAACAAACCTCGTTGATCAGGAACTGGAGCTGGATGACAGCAGCGTTGCTCTCGTGCTGACAGTAGCACTCCACCCCTGCACGGCCAAAGCTAAAAAAGTTTGCTCAGTCAAAGAAAACTGGAAAGGTGCCAGGAAGGTTCATGCAGAAATCGAGGAAAACCTATTTTAAAAATGCTGCAACTTTTCTAATATAATTTCATACAAAAAGATGAAAGTGACAATTGCTATTTCCAGCCTTCTGTGATTTTTTCTAATCAAAGGTTCTTAAGTTCTTTGTTTGTTTTTTCTGAACTAAATGGAAGTTGACATTTTCCGCTTGCATTCCTAAAAAGGCACAGGCAAAAGCATGTAACACACTAAACTGATGAGTTATAAATAAAATCAGTGGGCCCTGTCTCCCTCATATATTCACATGCGTCAGCCAGTGTGACGGCAGCATGATTAACTTCACACTCACCTCTCTCTATTGGACTGTTAAGTTTAACTTAGAGATTCTCTGCCTGCTTAATTTGTCCATTCAGAAGCAATCAGGCTGCTCGTTCAGCTAATAAAAGACACGGGGCATCACAAATTATGAACAGTGCAAAAGTCAGACGCATTGCCACGTAAGCATCGGGGCTGTAACGCCTCAGATAAAAACCTCCAAAATACTTTCACAAGCAGCTGAATAATCACAAGAGAAATTGGGGGAAATCCTTTCAACTAGCCTCTAATCACTCTCAGAGACATATGTGCACTGAGTTGTGCATGCAAGCACAAAAGGAGGAGGAAACCACAAGAGCACTAATCATACAGCCAGTCTATGAACAGACAGACAGACCACAGAGACAAAAAAAAAGGTGCAGTGTTTCTCATACTATTAATGTTAGCATGCAAAAGAAATGCTCCAAAGACTGGCAGCTATGTCGACTAAAACCATTTTAAGGCTCAAATAGTATGATTCTGTACAGGATTAAACAAGCAAGCAGTGATCAAACAATCCCTCAGTTCCTTAAACAAACTAAGGTGGGGTTCAGGACACCGTTTCAGGATGGGCTCAACAGTGGACATCAGGTCGTTATATGACAGTGGTAAACTCAGACTATTAGAGTCAAGACTTTTTTAGCTGGCGCCAGTCGAAGGCTGTGGGCAACTGACCTCACATTCACCCACGACCTTTGTGTCCAGTTTTAGCTCCTGGCATTGCAGGTTGTGTACAACATTTGTCAAAATTATTAATGTTTATCATGTTTCCATAGGTCCACAATGAACGAGGAGGAGGAGGAGGAAGAGTCATTAAGTCCATTGCATACCCTCTGGTGATGCATAAATAAGAGCATAAGAGCAGAGAGGTAGCTGAAAAACCAAGAATGGTAATATTTAACAGTGTTTTCATCATATTTCTGTAATCCAGTGGGGGTCATTTAAGCAACCAGGCAACAGTGAACACGAAGTATGTGTTGTTTTCCAGTGATTATCAACTTTTCGCTGTAAGTATTGTAAAACTGATTCAGCTGCAATATAGGTTAATAGTACTGCTGAGCAAAGCTACTTTCTAGGCTAGCAGGAAATTACTAACACGAACCTCACAACAAGATGTTATCACTGCGGGGAGCGAGTGCATTCTTTTCTAACTTCCTGCCACACTACATGATCAAAAGCTTAGGGGCCACAGGTATAATCTACATAGTAATAGACCATCTATACAACAATACATGTTTCTCTTTATTTCTTAATTTCATTGGCAGTGTGGACACAGGAAGATGGGTCACACCACAAAACAAAAAAGCTCAAAATGCTAGTTCCTGTCTCACACTGTTGGTCATATGGTAACTTTCATATGATTTGCTTTTCTCTTAAATTAAGTAACTTCCTAAGTTGAGTAATCAGTTAGTTGATTGCAAGGTTCCAGTTTTTGAGAGGTGAAGAGTTCCTGCTGCTTCTTGTCCTGAATTAATTAACGTTTTGGACTGCAAGACAACACAGCGATGAACTGACTGGATATTAGCTTTGTCTGATTAAATAAAATGCTTTATCCGTTATTAAATAGCATTATATTTTGTAATTAAGATTTCGACTTCCTTGGCACAAAAGTGGGGAAATCAATCACACAAACAACACAAATATACAGAAAATATTGGTAATATTGGAAGTCTATTTGTGCGTCCTACTGAATAGATCAACTCTCTGAGCAACTGTATTGACCTGCACTTTAAGATTTCCAGTCATACTATTAAATCAAATACATTTTGAGAATTTAGAAAACCATTATCTGGTAATCAATCATGAAATCAATAGCAGCGCCGTAAGCACATCACAGGATAGCACAAGTCACGAGTGGGAAATTCATCTTCCCAAGATACCACATGAGAAACTGGGAATGGTGTGGAGCTGAACGCAATTCTGCTCAATATTAATTTTATCTCTTTATAAGCTGCTGCTAGTAAGAGTAGATGTTCCAATGAGGCCCAAATTGTGGCCCCTTGGGAAAGTTAAAGGCCCACTCTTGACCTAAACTGACCCCTCACTGGGCCTACAAAAGAGAGATAGTTTTGAATACATAAGCTACACCCATTAAGGTAGCTAATGTGTCTTTTTAGACTACTGTTGCTGCTAACTGCACCAAACATTAAATTTAAACAAAACTATGGGTGTCTCACTCAAAGCCACTGGGGTTAACTTTTCTGACGAAAACCCTGCAGATGCATTTTTTTTACCCATGTATGAAAGGAAAGCACACTTTAGTCCTAATGTCACAAAGTTTGACATATCACAGCAGATGCCAAATAATTTGCTCTCGTAACCTTCTTAAGGATATCCCCCCATGTCCCTAAAAACATCACACACTTCAGTCATACCCTATGAACGTCAACACTTCCCTGTTCGGTAAACCACTGTGGTTCACCGCAGCATTTCAACATCAGCAGGTTTTCTCACAAAGTCAACAGATGATACGCATGACAGGAAGTTCTCTTTCATGCTAGTTTACCAATAGAAGACTGATAATGTCTTTAGTAGTCTTTCTACAAGTGCAGATATTAATACCAAAAAAGAAGGAACTACAGCGTAGTGAAGCAGGTACAGCATTTCTACTCTGAAAACCTTCAAAAACAAATTCTGACTTCTACCACGATCAGACCAGCCTTTACCTAATAAAATACTGATTTTGCAAAAAGTTAAAATTAATATATTTATATTGGGTTCACTAATTAAAGTATGCAGGGAGAAAACACAGCTTCAAATGTTAGGTTTTTCCTGCTCATCACCCTGTATAATGTTAGTGAGTGAGTATATCCCTAATGTGGTCATCTAAGGAAGTCATCCATGTCTACACAGCACAGAAGAACCACCCACCTGCTGTTCAAACATTCTGTTTGCCAAGTGCAACCAGTCAGAGGAGAGCTGGCTTGTCTATACATGTGTGCTTTTACACTAATGACACACATCAAATGAAAAAGCCGGTATCAAACCAGGGACCCCTTATGCTTATAGCATCGGCAACCAAACAAAATATATCCCAAGTACTCAGCTATTGGATCAACCATGATGTCTAGTTTTTAAAAAAGTTCAAGATGTGTACGGTCACCGCACACAAAGATTATCTGCATGTGCTTAAACACGAGATATGATGGTTTTATAATTGCCAAAACTGCACTGGAAAGAGCACGGAAATGTCTAGAGTTACACACTGATTAAAACGCTGTAGTAGAGGCAGATCTTGTAAAAGCAGACATTTATTGCTTGTAGACACCTCATTGAACTTATGTCTACTGAGCTGTGGCAGCAGTTCCAAACTCCAGGGGCAGTGAGGTGGATCGATACAGACCATCTTTTGATAAATGGACCAATTGCCTGAATGACAGTAATCCCATCAGCTCCACCTTGCACATTAGGACAACATGGAAGCAGTGTATGTTCTGTGGGAGTAGCCCTGTGAAAAAACAGCATGCCCTCTTAATCTAGAGAGTGGATAATGATGAGGACAAAGCCACTTAATGAAAATCTAAACAAGGCAGGTGGGCTTCTTAAGCAGGATACCAGCACAAAGGGAAACCCTGAGCTGATACACTAATAGGTCAGCCCTGAAGGCGTAACCTGGATATGAGTAGACTATCACATGCAGTGTTTAATAGCCTGGAATCCAGGGGCAGTTCTGCTGCTGTGAGTCACGGATGTTAGCTGTAAAAGCAAATTTTTATCCTTCAAAACAAAGAAATACGAAACTGACTTCCAACTGCCTGAGGGGCCACACAGCACTGTGGCAGCTTGATTGTGTGTGCATGTCGTGCAAGTCCAGTTATGTTTACAGCACATACGAAGTGGCATCCTGGCACTGACTGGGCAGCACAGTTGATGAGGTTGGCTCCTCGGCATATGGCAGAGGAGCTGTTCATGCTACTGCAGAGATACCACTAATGAGCCTGGGTGCTCCAGGAGAAGGAGGCTGCTGGTTGCACAGAAACACATCCTAAGCCTAAGAACTCAGATTCCTTTAGCTTGTTTTGGAGATTCTTTTTTTTGTAGCGTTGGATGACAATAGACAGAAAGGATCATTTACTCTGTGAACTCCCGTGCCTTTGTGGAATGCTGAATGGCAACTTAAGTGGAAAAATGTTCCTGGAAATGATTCCAGGAACTTGGACACGGATTTACTTTCCTTACACATGTGTGCCACGACTGTGTGGGTGAGAGTGTTTTTTTGGGTTTTTTTTTTTTTAAAGTAAACCTTTACTTTCCTTGCATGACTCTTCACATGGGAAAAAGGATACAGCCTCAAAGCTCCAGTCTGAGTCCCAATGGCCAAGATTTTCTGTACGGGGTCAAAAGCCATTGAGGATGGTTGATATGGAAAGCCATGACGCACAGTCTGCAGGAAAAAAAGAAGAAGCAGAATTTACATTAGACCTTAAGCCAGCTATTCGATCATCTCCTACACAGTCAAGCTGACATTAAAAAATTATAGTCTCCAAGAAATGCAATCCATCAATGTGGAAAATGTGCTCTATTATCAAAAGAAATTAGATAAAGCATAAACATTATTGAAATATCTTTCTCATGGCTACTTGATATCTGTGAAGTATTAATTTTGGAAAACAACAGTAAAACTCAATATGACAACCTTGAGCTGGACTTTTATTGTCAGAATCTTGCAGTAGCTTATCCTCCAAATTATCATCATCATCAGGCATCTATAACCCAATTGTTTCAGGTTGGAAACGTTGCTCAATCATCCATAAGCTCTCTGCAGCCTGCAGCAGGATTACATAACAGGTAATGCCATGGCCCTGTAACCCGGGGACCTGACCTGTTCTGCTCCCAGCTGGAGTTGAAGCTGGTCGGCGAAACCTTTCCAGGCAGCCCTAACAGTCTGCATTACTAAACCGTGAATGATTAAAAAACAAGGCTGGGGAGCTCTTGTGTAGTGACCTGTGAGGTTATGATTTAAATGATCAGTTTTATTTATTTATTTTGCCAAAGCTGTTCACTCACATGCTCTTATGCACTGTACCCACAAAGATTATGCTCTGAAGCGATTGCTGCACTCGTGGATGGTGGTGGCTTAGTATAAAAATCCAAGTAGAAGTTTAGCTGAAGGTAAGAGAGGTGCTGGATATTTACTAGAGTTGGAGTTTTTGCAATAAAAAGTGTTCTTCTCACCACCTTTGAAACATAACATGGGAAATTTGCAGTGGATCCACTATTATTATGATAAACGAAATACAGGCTGCAGATGTTGCCCTCAACAACTCGCATTAAAACCCACGTTAGACCTGCACCTCCAGCATGAATAGAAGTGAGCAATGTCCAAATGGGGTGGGTGAGTGTTGTGTTGTAATTTTATGATATTTTACAGTGACGAATATACAGTTTCAAAGATTCAGAGCAATGCAAACAGCCCACTATGGACTACATCAAGGCAGGGCTGGCTAAAATAGACTAAAAAAATAATTACATATAAATAAATCACATTGTAGTGTTCAAGTGTGTGACTTTAAATCTGGTGTGCACATTCAAGTGGTTTCCATCCTAAATAATGAAATTAATATCCAAAAATAAAAGCAGTCAGCGTTTTTTCCTTTCTTTTTTTTGTGTCACGCTGCTGTCATCTGACTGTCAGTTCGTTAATGTTAGCTGTTATTAACGGAAACCCACCTTGCAAAGCTGAAAATGCTCCGACTGTAAAGTCTCCTGGACAACATCGTTTTCCCTGGGAGTACCCGGCTGAGCAGTTGCGGAGGAGGAGGAAGAAGCCGCTGTCAAGCCGTCCAGCACCTTCCGAATATTAAACTTCTTCATTTTCCTCCGGTACACAAGCGACGGTTCAGAAAACAGATCAAGCGAGCTACCATAAATTGGATACAGAGAAGGGGGTAGCTGCTAGCTAGTTAGCCGAAATAACGCACAGTTAATACCTTTCTGTATACATCTCACATGTTACGGAGGGTGTTGCCAACGCATTCTCCAAAAGCGCCCGAGTCACGAACATTGGTTTAGAGAGTCCCTTCCGATAGCAGCCCTAATGCGCCATTTATATTGCCAGCTTTGGCGTTTAGTCGACCGGGATTAGTCGTTTCCGCCAGCTCCTTCCCCAACCAGGGCTCAGCGGGTAGCAAAGTGGCTACGGAAACGCAGTGAACTGCAGCGGGGATTGAGTCTGCGCTCTGCCGTCACCCGGATGCAGGACCGGTGTTACGGTGTATTCCGTGACCCGTCAGATTAGGTGACCTCGATCGGAATGTGAGCTGACAAAACGCTTTAAAACTGCTTGTGTTGTTGACACCTGCTGAGAAAAAAGAAGAGCATAAATAGGTTTACATTTATATACATATACATTATATACAGTATACATTTTGATAGCTATCATAGCAAATTAAACCAATTTAAAAGACATCAATATCCTTAAATTATTGTAAGTTTAATAGAGGGAGTGTTATTATTTCTAAACACCTATGTATGGTCATTTTGTGTGGCTCAAAATTCAATTAGAATTTTAAAAAATCCTCAAAAACAAAGTCTTTATTTTTGCCACAATCTTAACGTTTTTGGCGCTGTGAGCTCTTCAAACAATTTTTAGTTATAATTTTTTTTACATAGCAACACAAGGAATTCAGATAGCCCTGCGGCCCCCTGCTGGCTAAAGAAGAGTCCCGAGCAGCCTCAATGCTCGAGGGCTGGGAGGGAAGCAAAACCTTACCCCAGTGACACCTGTCAATCCTTTGAAGAGTGGTTTAAAAGTGCAAACAAATAACGCAGGGAGACAATGTAGCCACAAGCATCTTTTACTAACGCCCTTTCCCACTGAAACGCGATATAAGGGTACTCCTCTGGTATTCTATTCCAATCTATTGTGCATTTCTGAAAAATAGGCCGTATTTCCTCATTCCTTATGTTCCCCAAGGAAGAAGATTGAGGTTATTTTGGCTCTGCAGAGAATTGGACACAAAGCTGGAAAACCTGGTTAAATATTCACCTTTGTGATATGTCATTCTTTTAATTAGCCCATTAAAAAACTTCACATGTGGGCATATAGTTTTATTTTAACTGATTCAGGAATTAAGCAGCTCCCCTTAAATGGTACACCTGACAAAGTCACGTGGAAGACACAAAAGACAGAAAATTGTCGAGTTAACCTAATGAGACATTAAAGCCATGGCCTTTGCAATACACGTTTAAAACGTCAGAGCCTTTTTGTAAATTCGATTTAAGACATTGTTTAGTTTTGGTTCTTTTCTGGATATAATTCTGTCAAAAGTTTTGTATTGACTTTCAATAATATATCACATACAACACTGTGCAAAAAGTCTTGAACTGCTCCTATATTTTGCTTCCAAGTAGATTTTCTTGTAAATTTTTACAATGGCTCAGACTTTCTGAATGTCAAAGCTTTGCTTTGCTGCTCTTTTGTCCATTTCCAGCCCAGTTCTTGTACCTGGCCATTTTAAGAGTGATGTAATTTTAGACTCATGAATCATTCAAGCACAAAAAAAGCATCTGACACAAGATTACAGTGTTTTGTCTACACATAATAGACTTCTAGACACTTTCTTACCTGTTGACTGTTGCAAAAACAAAACAAAACATATTGTATTCTCATTTCTTAAGCTTAATTTATTAACTCGGAATCTGTGCTGCTGTGCTTTGGATCATTGTCCTGTTACGTTACCTAATTTCAGAAAGCTTTGACTTTCAGATAGATGGTCTCACATTTGACTCCAAAATGCTTTAGTATGAAGAGGAGTTCACTCAGTGACCATCATCAGCCCACTACCACTGTGTCTGACAGTTGGCATGAGGTATTTGTACTAATATGCTGTATTATATTCAGTGTTTTAGTATTTTCTTTTTTTATACTGCTTCAGCGTTTGGTATTGATAAAGACCCCCACCTCCTACTACCATCCATACTACACCAAAGTACATGTTAATGTTACATGTTTTTCAGGTAGTCTCTGTCAAATCGTCTGTGTTTATAGAGGTAATTCCTATGAAACCTGTGAGAATGTGCTTCGCATGTATGTCTACTTCTGCATTTTGGCTTAATTCTTGTTAAATAAGGGCATGGTGTAATATGTCATGTGTTGTTTATCTGAGGTTGTACTTGCCCGACTTGAAGGACCACATTATTATTATTATTTATAATGTCCTGATATGTAAAACCTTAGAATAGAAAGAGTGAGTACTTTATTTTTATCATAACTGTATGAACTTCAATTATTCATACTGCTGGGGGAAAAAAAAGAATGCATACCAAATAATATAAATAAAAACATTTTCAGTGCAGTGTGTGGATTTGACAAACAGCACTGATCACAAAGTGGAAGAAGTTGAGTATTTGCATTTTATGCTACTTTAAATATTGCTTTTAAAAAAGTAGTAGCTTCATTGGCACTGGTTATTTTGCAGATCATTACATGCAAAACATCTGATTAGCTTATCCTTTAAACTGCTATAGATAACACTTAAATGCTGCAAATGTAGCTACAAATTTAAAAATCTGATTCAGAAACATGATGCGATGAAGCAAAGCATGTTGGTGGTTGATGGGGGAAACAGGACTGGTTCAGTACTGCCAATAACCCTTTAGAATCAGAAACAGGATTTTCAGATAGAATCAGTTTGTCTCAGCGATGATGTGGACAGCAACACAAAAGAAAAAAACACTTTGTGTCCCTTCTCAAAGTGTCTTTGCACAGGTATATTTTGTGCACTAGATGGCGTCATCTACTAGCAAAACTATTAACCTCTAAATCTGTATTTTGTTGTGTTTGAGAACTCACCTTGTGACAAAAATTCAGAACCATGGACAGCAACGTAAGGATTCCAGACCGTCATCATGGAGCCCCTTGATGGTTCAGGACGTGGTCAGTTTAAAGGGTATAGGTTCATTCATATTCTAGCATTTCTTTTCTTGCATTTATGGACTCGGGCACATCAACATATATAATGTAGGTGCAGGAGAATGTCTGCAAATGTCTGCTATTCAAAGACTTTTTCCACACAGGACATCATAAAATGGGTCACACAAGGCACAATGGGAGACAGTGAGAGGCACAGCAAAGCTATGCACAAAGCTTTACGCTTTATAAACCTATTCACAAGTTTGACTAAATTGAAATTGTCATGCAGTCATGAATATATGAACGAAGCTGCCAGAGAAAATGCACGCCGGAGGGCTGATAAAACAGGGCAATATCAATAATGCACAAGTGATGGGATCTGTTGCTGGGAGTGAGGCTCCCATCCATTCAAACTGTCATATTTATAAACAAGTTAAGGAGCGGGGCTTTTGTGTCCGATGTGAAAAAGTATTGGGGCCAGCATCCCTCTTTGACTTCTGAATGTAGGTCTCCAGAAACTGGGACATACATCCAAAATTAGCAGTTGTGTGTTACTTCTTCCATCGTTTTGCCTCAGGCACAATTGCCACATGAGGTAAACTACCTTGCTGGCTTTTATGCTGCAACTCCTTTGATCAGCATGTAGAGATCAGATGAATTTGTGATGGGGTTTGGATAAATATGGGAAATTATGGTGCCCATTTTTAACTTTTTAATCTATTTTGGGGGAAATTTATGGTAATGCAAATTAATGCCACGTCAACAACTGCTGATATAACAAAACATTATGTGATTATACTCCAAGGTTAAATCCATTCTCATGACACATCTGGAGAGAGTGGCTGAATTTGGACAAATGCTACTCTGAAAAGGTAACCAGCGGCAGGATGTAGAACAGTTCCCTTGCTGCACTGCAAGGACACCGAAAGGTAAAACTACAGGACAGCAAAGAACAGATTGGTGTGCAAAAATAACCTGAGCAACACAAAACATGTCAATGAGCAAGACAAGGTATCGTACATTGCACTGGTTTAAATGTCCGACTTTAAAGGCACTTTAATTTCACATTAATAGCATTAAAACAAACCACTCAATTAAAAGTTATTATTTCAAACGTATTCTGTTAAAACACCTTGTAACTGATTAAAGCATAAAATTTACAAGCCTTTAAAAAGGTCATGGTGACATGATTTAAATGAACAAACTGTCCATGAAAAAGAGGCAAGAAATATATTTGTTAAGTTGATCAACGTAGAATTATCCAGTTACTTTAGGCAGTGTAGCAATAACTAAACTAATAATGAACTTATAAGCCTGGTAACCTGTCGAGGGTGTGCGATGAATGGATGAGCTTGTCATTTACTTCCAAATGGTTTTATTTCAATCTCAGCCAGAATTTAGTGGCTGATATTTTACTTCATTGACACATACAGTCACATACACTCACTCTTCTGATATTTGTTAGATACATGCTAAATGCTCTGCTCCCAGTATAGGACACTGTGTACTTTCTGGGCATTTTCACAAATCTCTTTTCTCCACCAAAATCAGGTCATGCTGATAGCTTTTCTCTGCTTTTGGCCATATCAATCTGAGATGCCTTGCTTATGCTTGGGTCTTAGCTCATCTTACTGCAAAAGTGATTAAGAGATAATTATATGCATGGGTTGCATAACAGAAGAAGGCACAGTGGAAGCTGCAATCAAATAAAGTGTCATTTGATGAGGACTATTTCATGAAATATACATTTTCGCTGTTTTTCTGCATGGGAATAAACGTTAGATAGCTTGTGGCTCCTCATCATAGTGGGTCATTCACTAGCACGTCTTGGTTGTGCAGTGAGTGTCACAGGCTTTTCCCAGCAGGATGTGTATCATGCTGATCTGTTTATTATCCTGACTGGATCAGTGGTTTATCAGAGGAATGAGCTCATTGTCTCCACAGAGGTGTTTATGAGGCAGCCCACACAGTCCATAGATTATTGAGAAAAATCAGCAAAGCAGAAATATGAATATAAAGCTACTGAAGCTTGGTGGCTTTCTGTCATAGCTTCACTGAGGCGGCTGTGGATTCATGTCCCAGCACCACAAACAGGTCAGGTTCTGTTTAACCAGCAGTAGCTTTAGTTTGGCTCTTTGTCTCAGAACAGTGATCTCCCGCAGCACAGTGACTGACTCTGACTCTCCGTGGGAGTCAGGTTCACTTTGATCCTATCCCAGTGGTGCTCTTCAGCGGACAGGCTGGTGTCACACAGCATTATTTGTTTGACAAGGAAGGCACCTGCCTCTTCAATATTTATATCTTCCTAAAAAAAAAAAAGCAGGGAAGAACACGATTTAGAACATTGTGCGTGCATCCGCCGGGTTAAGTTTTTGGCTGCGTGTTTTAATATTTTAACATATTTATATGAACAGGTTATATGCAGTAGCTGCAGTGATAAAGTTCACACATGCAATAGAGCATACCCTCATGCAAGTCTAATGCATGATCTCATGCAGTATGCTTACTTGCAATATGAATATTTTTAGATATAAAATCTATTAAATTAGTCAAACAGAATCCAATCCCTGAGATAATCAGTTAATGATCTGCTGAATATCCTAACGTTATTACCTCTAAACACCCAACACTGACTGTTACTGAAGGCACATATTCCCCTTCTATGGTTGCACAAACCTTAGCAGAAGTCTCAAACCAGCCCAGGAAGCTGTTGTCTTTACAAAAGCTGTCCAGAGAGGACACCAAGGCTCCATCCTTCCCCGTCAGGTCACATTTGTTGGCCAGCAGGACAGCAGGGATCGGTTGGCCACTGTCAAGACGCACTTTGGTATCCAGGTCTTGCTTCCACTCAGAGGCAGCCTCCAGGGTGCAGCTGTTTGTAATGTCAAAGACCACTACTGCTCCCATCGCCTCTTTGTAGTACACTCTGGACATGTTCTTAAACCTCTCTTGGCCTTGAGGGATAACAAAATTATGTGTGTAATGGATCCTTTTGCTCAACTTCTAATAAAACCTGGCTGCAAGTAGGAATGTGTCTTTTTTTTCTCATGGATAGGCAGCTATTATTTCTTTTTGGTCTGAATTATCATGTCAAATCAGACTGCAACCTAAATGTTATGTAAGAACTGAGAGACTACTGATAATTTTCTGAAATAAAATCATATGTTTCCATGGACACTGGCTAGGATTAAAATTAGCTCTGAGTAAAGAATGGATCAAAAAAACAACAACACTGCAGTTTGACTTGAGTTTCCAGGCACTAAAGCATTCAGCAAATTTAAACTTAAATTTAAAAATGTGTATAAAAGTTGTGTCACCAAAAAAGAACTAAAATATAATTTCCACAGGGGAAAAAATGGATTTGGATGAATTTTAAAAAATGTGCAATTTTGGAATATTATGTGCAAATAAAATGCTTTCCTCCAGAGTTCTTGTTTATTTAAAATATATTTTAGGCAAATAAGTGTACTTTCTATCATTTTAAATGTAAATGTACACTCAGCACCCACTTCATTAAGTACACCTTGCTACTGGATTTGTGACATTTGTGACTGGAAGCAGTCGTAACAAGATGGGTTCGCTGTGGACATAAAGGGGTGGCCATGGTCAACAACAATCCTCTGTAGGCTGTGGGGTTTAAAAAATGGAACTAAGAGGCCCAAAATGTGCCAAAAAATAACCCACAGTAACCACAACCAGTCTGAATTGTTGATGAAAAGGCAGGATGGAGCCAGATTTCCAAATTCTGTACCTACCTTCCAAAGGTTGCTGAAAAAAATCAAAAGTCATCAGACCAGGAAATGTTTTTCCAATATGTCCAATTTTGGTGCGCCAGTGCAAACTGTAACTTCAGTGTTTTTACACTTCTGGTCTTCTGCTGCTAAAGCCCACCTGCTTCAAGGTTTGATGTATTGCTCATTCATTGAATATCATGGTTGTAATAAGTGGTTATTTGAGTTACTGTTGTCTTAGCTCAGAGGAGTCTGGCCTCTCTGCTGTCCTCAACAAGGCATTTTCACCCAGAGAACTGCCACTCATTGGACATTTTCTCTTTTTTGGACCATTCTCCCTAAACCCTATAGATGTTTTTTGGGGAAAAATCCCAGTAAATCAGCAGTTTCTGAAATACTCAGACCAGCCTGTCTGGCACCAACACCCGTACTACATTAAAAGTCATTTAAATCACCTTTCTTCCCAATTCTGATGCTCAGTTTGAACTTCAGCTGTTCATCTTTACCATTCACATGCCTAAATGCACTGAGTTGCTGCAATGCCAATTAGACATTATGTAGAACATGTATACCTAATGCAGTGGCTAGGGAGTGTATCTCTGGTATACTCTATTCAAATACACATTATATATAAATAAATGTATCGAGATATTACTTTACTACATTTAAAACGTTTACAGATAAAAGCTTTGGAGAAACTTTTTAAATCGTGTTTTCACAGAAGTGTCGCAGTACAGTTTCTACAGAGTTTATAACAGATGCCATAAAATTAGATTTAGCCTGTTCATCCAGTATTTTTGTACAGGAATTTGCTTTATAGTTTTGAAACTCACCTCCAATATCCCAAAGCTGTAGTCTCACCACTGTCTTAGGATCCCATTCAATTGTCTTTAGGGCAAAGTCAACTCCAATGGATGCTTTGTATGTTTCATCAAAGCGTTTATTAACATAACGCATGACAATGCTGCTTTTCCCAACCCCCAGATCCCCAATGACTAAAACTTTAAAAAGCTTCTCTGTAGATAATGTCACCGAAATCCTTCCCATGCTGCGGTCCACGAGCTGACAGGCATCGAGACAGATAAAATATTTTCCTAATAATTGTGTAAAACTAGGTCACATTTACACAGAGTTTTAAAGTAAAATAACAATTTGTAGAAATAACAGTGTTACAACACTCTGCGTTATTCCCTGTGTCACTCACTACTTCCTACGGTGTCCCTGTTTTGAAATTCTTCCTTCAAACCAGAGCAATAAAAAGCTGACCTTTGATTTATAAATCACTAGCAACCACGCCAAGAGCACAGAGCCACCTAATGTTTCAACTTGAAAAACATGAAAGACAAAAGCATAAAAAATATTTAATGTACTCAAATCAAACAAGTGCCCTTCAAAATTGTCGTCTACAGCAACTACCATTTCAAAACTGTAGATATATTTTACACTGAACTTCATATAGCTTATATCGATGTATAACTAATGCAAATAGTATCACTTTATTACACTATACAATTTTGATAGGAAGTTAAAGTCTAAATATTTAGGAAATGGATTGTTGTACACAACCAATCACACACAATATAAGCATAAACAGCTACTCTCTTCTTTAATACTAACAATTCATATAGAATACCAAAATAAGATACACAATTCATACATTCACAATACAATAATATAGAGTTCTGAAAGCGGATGTCTATTTATAAAACATACAAGTTTAAAACTGGTTCAAATCGCCTCTCAAGACCATATAAATAAGATAAATGTACAAAAGAAAAACAAACGTGGCACTTGAACTTGTCCTCTGCTACATTCAAGGTACAGTGCAATTGTTTGGCAGTACTGTATCCATCAGAGATTCACAATATAATATCTTTTTTCACAACAAAGTTGGCATTTATTAACATTTTACCCTGCACTTCAAGCTTAAGTAGATAGTTTTATAGTTCTGGGGGTGTAACTCTTCTTAGCTGTGAAGATGGATGCCACTTTTATGTCCGTATACTAGATACGAAGCTACTATGAGCAGCTAGAAACATATACGAGAGTGACATTGACCTAGTTTTCTATTTCTCGCCAAGAAAGTCAATGAGGGAGTTTTAAAAAAAAACAACAACTCTTGCTTTAAACCTCTACATTTGCCCGACAAAGGTCATGACACGCAATGTGTCACACAAAACAAATTTCCTTATTATTAAAGTGAATAATTTTATATTAGCTATGCTCATTAAGTTACCTTTAAAGTCCAAAAACTAATCAGATTGATACCTAATCTACATTTATCAAACAATATTTCATAAATATATATATATACAGTTATTTTTGTCTCTAAAAGCTTATATTAGAAATTTACAGTATGTCTCACCCTTATCATTTAAAAGCTATTAGGAGTGAAAAATGACTTGACAGACCACGGGATCACTTTTTCCTTATGTAAAATCATATACAACACATAAAAACTTATAGTACAAGCGTCAACATTTAGGGCGTGCCCTCACAGAGTTGAGGAGCTTTGCTTGTAGTCTCTGAGGATGACGGAGGCGTATGTGACATTGGGAGGTGTGCACAAAATCGACTCGGACACTGGCGAGTTGGGAAAGGGGCTTACTAGAGCACCGGTGCAATCACGGAAAGGCGAGGGGGGCATCAGAGCCAGAGAGTCCTCTGTTGCTAATTTGACCTCAACAAAGTCCTCCTCGTCATGAATCTGGGAGTTGTTGTACATGTAGCCGTGGAGAAGGCAAAACTGCTCATTCATTTCCTCCTCTTCTTCCTCCTCTAAAGGGAAGACAGGTTCCTCATCAAATGGGTCAAGCTGCATAGGCAGGACAGGCTCCTGCTGGATGAGGTGAGCCTGATGGTACACTGGCATCCCACCACTGACAGCCTCAGGCATGCTTATCATATCACGGATCTCAGGCATGTCACTGTTGAACTTGCTCACCACCCCCTCCTCTTGCAGGCGGTCCATCACGACATGTTTGGGGGGGATAATGCTATTTTGCTGCAAAGGCTCGGGGGAATAGAGCTCCACTTCCTCGTGCACATCTTTTTTCAGCCCACTGGCAGGCATTTGCCCGTGGGCCACCATAGGGGGAGTGTCAGGGGAGTTATAATGGACAGGGTCACTCTCATCCTCCTCAGCCACATTGTACAAAGTCTTAGTGCTGAGGTCTGAGAATTCCAGGCCCGTGTTATGGTAGGTATTAGTTAAGGGTTTGATGACAGCCATCTGATTGGAACCTGCTTCCTGTCTCTTCACATGCACTGACAGTCTGTGCCACATGTGATCCCCTTTTGGAGGATGTCTTGCACCTGGTTCAGACCATGACACAGACTTTCCATTAGAACTATGAACAAAATAAAGACGGCTGTTACTTCATAGGAACCCAGAAAAGTGGAGACAGAAAGAGCATTTCTGCTTCATGTAAAAAACTAATGTCATTATTTTTATTTGATTTGATTTTTTTTAAAGTATTGTCAGTATTACAGGGTATCTACAGGTTTTGAATATAACATCTCAAAAGAAACACCTTAAATGCTATTGAAGCCCTGGAGAAACCCTGCATTCTGTATTAGGGATCTAATTTGCCATCCCTTAGCACACAGAGATGCTTGTTTTAATTTTAATAACAGATCAAGGGCTGAACTGGCTGTGTGAATTGGGTACTGACCTATATCCGTCACAGTTTACAACAGGTGTCCCTAGGAAAGTGAATACAGTAAGACATCACGTTCCCTTTGAGAGGGAATTACAGTAAAACCAGCATCCCTGAGGTGCCTCAGGAGCAGGACTCACAGACTCAATTAATGAACCTACCTGCCATTTCCAGTGTTCTTTTTCCTCTTGAACATGTTCAACAGGCTGTTGCTTCGGCAAGCAATTTTACCGTCGCCGACATGCATGCGCACCGCATCGGAGGTGGTGAATGCGCTGCGCACGTTCCTCTCAGGTTTGGCGATAATGATGTACATCTTTGGAGTGAACATGCACCCCAAAGCTACAGTCACGCTGAGGCTCACAGAAAAGGACGTAGTGATGATTTTGTAGTTGCTGCCAAAGTAGATTGGCACAAACGCCAGCCAGATTATACATGTGGTGTACATGGTGAAGGCAATATATTTGGCCTCATTGAAATTTGCAGGGACGTTGCGGGTCTTAAAGGCGTAATAGGTACAGCTCATGATCAGCAGGCCGTTGTAGCCCAGTGGAGCTACAACACCAAGGTTACTGGTGTTGCAGATCAGGAAGACTTCTCTGATGCTGGGGTAAGATTTGACGGGTTCAGGAGGCTCCATGATGATGAGGGTAATTTCCAGTGTGAGCTGGACACTTATCAGGATGAAGGCGATGACCACCTGAGCCCAAGCGCTCATGAACCTCGGCTTCCTCGTGCAAATCTTCTTCTTGCTGCCCGCCAGGATGCGAGCGATGCGATTGGTTTTGGTTACCAGGGCTGAGTAGCACATGGCAGCTGAGAGTCCGACGAGGAGTCTCTGGAGGTAGCAAGAGGCCACGGTGGGTCGAGCGATGAGAGTGAAAGGGCACAGATAGCCCAGGAAGATCCCTGCAAGGATGATGTAACAGAGCTCCCGGCTGGAGGATTTGACCACTGGTGTGTCGCGGTATAAGACAAAGATGAAGGTAACAAATGATGTTACCAGGATGCCCAGACAGGAGAAGACCACCTGGATAATGGACTCTGGATTTCTCCACTCCAGATAGCGTAGAGTGATCGGCTCACAGCCTGTAAAGGGGAAAAACATGAGTTATAAAAACACAGCCACAGTATACTAAAAGCTGGCCAACTCTATACATTTTTTATCCCTTTAGCACCAGCTCTGGGGATATATTCATGATTATTTAGAGAAACGTAGTTAAATAAAGGGTTGTTTTCAATGAAAAGTCTAATATATTAACGTTGTACTGTATGGACACATTAGAAATTAATAAAATCCATCTTTGCCTGAGAAAATACAGTAAGTCTCAAAGTAGGTTTTTAGTTCAACTATAAATAAGCCTCTTTCTACTCAGCTATGGCAAGGCTGGGTTGCAGCCAGCAGAGGAGGGGTGCTGGTGCAGCAGGACAAAATAACTAACTGCTTTTTCATGGATCCAAATAAGCTCGCCTCTCTGCCTCATGCTGAGAACACACTTTGAATGTCTAATTCATGTTGTGTTATTTATTTATTGTACAATGCCAAGAGGTAGGGTTAGAAAAGTGCACAATAATATTTTTATATCCTTCTTTGTGCTACGCATTATGCTGTTTTCATGTGTATCCAAACATCTGTGGCTGTAAAAATAAAAAATGAAACAGCATGGAGGAAGGATGATCCTATTAAGGAAGTGTCTTTGAAAGCCACAGAAGACCTTTGAAAGTGGGCCAGAAGAGTGGTAAGTGAACTAGGGCTGCTGTCGGATGAAATGGTGAAGATGATGAATGGCTCTCAGGTGTCATGGGAAAGCAATGAAAATAGGACAGAACAGGTTTGTGAAATAGCGCTGCAAAAATCTTAGCGGGACAGGCTGTACAGGGTGCAGGTAAGAGGAGGAGAAGTAAAAGCTTGGAGGAACTTAACTTTAAAAAAAAAAAAAAACTGCCTCAGATAAGCCAGAAGAAACTCTTCTTATCTCTGCAAGCATCAGTCATGCAGCAGAAACATACCCTGTGACCACTGAAGCAACCTAAATTCATCTAAATTTAAATGACAAAACTGCAGAGCAGCAAAATTTGCTGTGTGGATCAGATGAATCACTTTGTCCAGGATCTTTTTTGTATACTGACTGGAGCATTGGTGATTTCAAGAAGCTGGTCGACATTATCTAAAATGCGTTTATTGCATTTATTTACTTTTTAATTGAGAGACCAGAAGATGGTGTTTGTTTGTTTGGGGTTTTTTTTGTTTAAGCTTCAAATTGTGTTTACTAAGATTCCTTTGTGAAATAGGCTATAAAATCACCCCTTTGTTCACTGATTTACTAATATAGTGTGTATAATTTTTGTGAGGACTGTTACACACGTCATAGTATATTAGGACCCTTTGAAACATCCAAGTATAACATGTAAAAAACTGACCTTTAGAGGTGTTGGGAGGTTGATTAAATTTCCTTTTCCCTTTTTCCTATTTAACTAATCTCTAAAAAAAATCCAGTAGGGTCATGTGCCAGGCCCTGCACAGTATTTAAAGCAGCTAAAGATTTACACAAGCGGATAAGTGAAGAGTGCAAGCAAACCTTCCAGTTCTTTGTCAGGCCACCAGCCCAGGTCACAGGCCTTGCACGTGAACTCATCCTGGACGTACTCATTGTCTTTGCAGGCAGTGCAGATCCAGCAGCAGCTCACCTCTCCCTTCCTTATTACCTGGTTCATAAAACATGCAAGGTAATCAAAAGTAAAAAGACTCTTCTAAAATTAACTATATTTATCATGGATGTATTTTGATGTCCAAGGAAGGCCAGATCTACATAAATATTTAAATATTTGTTTTCAACACAGTAAAAACAAAGATAGAAAGGTTCAGCATAGGGAAAAAGACATGAGAAAAAACACCAAACATAAACACAACCTCAGATTAACAACACCACATGATATGTCACACCATGTCATCATTTATTTGATGAAAACTAAGCAAAAATGCAGAAGCACTGTGTAAACCCCATGGTTTAATAGTGTGGAGAGCCGTGTTTATGAAGCAATAACTTGAAGTTATCATTCTTTGCATGGCTTTATAATTCCCTCACATCATTGTGGCAGAAGTTTGACCCACTTTTCTTTACAATGTTACTTCAATTCATTCAGGTACAATGTTGCCAAGCTAACTATTTATGTGCGAGATGAACAATGTGGGGCCTACTGTGTTTTGTAAAAACTTTATACAAATACCTCATACAAGTGTGACGTAGAGACTGAATAACAAAGATGTAACAGGGATGTTTGATCACAAGATGTACAAGATCCGAGCCTAACCTTGATTTCTCCTTTGGAGCAGGGCTCACTGCAGACAGAGCGGACCATCTCACTGCGGTTCATCTGGATCATGTCATCATCGATACTCAGCATGCCCTCGTGCCAGGAGCCGATGTTGATGTAATCATAAACACTCGTCTCCACATGCTGAAAGTTCATGATCTCATACCTGATTGTGGAAAGAAAGAAATGGCTCAGAGGAAGATCTTTCACCATTGCTGATAGATGTTATGTTTACTGGTATTTCTTAGGTGGATCATACTCACTCAGCATAAAAGAAGTCACTGACCCTTTTATTACATATAATTTGGAGAATATTTAACTTTATCTCAACGGCTTAACCATAAACTTTGTGATTTAATGACATGAACGGACTTACATGAGAATACTGTATGTGGCTTACTTACTGGAAGTTCTGTGCTGTTATGATCACGATTGTGCTTTAGATCAGCCAATAATCACCAACCACTTTTCTAGAGATGCCTATTCAACTGCTCACAAAAACATATATCTAATCAGCCGCATCACATGGAAGCAACTCAGTGCATTTAGTCGTGTAGAGAACCTGCTGTTTTTTTTAATAAAGTGATTTAAGTGACTTTGAACCTAGTGTGGCTTGTGGTGCCGGATGAGCTGGTCTGAGTATTTCAGAAACTGCTGATCTACTGGGATTTTCCCACACAACCATGTCTAGGGTTTACAGAGACTGGTCCAAAAAGAGAAATACCCAGTGAGTAAAAAGTCCAACAGTCCTTTGGGATGTGTTGGAATGGGAGATTCACATTGTAGAAGTACAGAAAATCTGCAGCAACTGTGTGATAATATTGTGTCAACATGGACCAAAATCTGGTCCAACCCACTAGCAAGGTGTACCCTGGTTAATGGTGTGTCTTGCTAGTGGGTAAAATATCCAGGAAGCGTAGTGCCTCAATTTACATTTATCAGCAGTTTTTAAAACATTACATTTATCCCGGTTTTAATCACCTTTAATTTTAATTTAGTTGTTCTCTGTTACTGAATAGTGAATATATTGGATTTTTTCCCTTTAAGCACTGGTGGTTCACTGCCCTCCGCTGGGTGAAACCGAAGGTCAGTTAATGCTGTCTTAATTAAACTACTTTTTCTAAAAATGTCTAAAAAAATTCCTTTCACCTAAAACAATAAGAAAAGTGGGTTTACCTTCCAGGAGAATCGCCGTTCTCATCGAACCATATGTCCTCCCCGGACACGCCTGTGAAGGATGTCTTCAGAAGGAATTCCAGTAAGTGGCTTCCATCAACAGGCTTCATGGCATCACAGAGCCCCACGTGGCCGGGACAAAGGTGAGAGTGCATATCGTGCAGCCCGTGGGCCATCGCATTGATGGCATTGATGACGAAGCCCATCTTGCTGTCTTGCACGTAGTTGTCCTCCAGACTTTCATAACCTGCCCACACATGAGAGAACAGTAAGGATTCAGCTTCAAGACAAACATACAGGGAAAGACTTACACGAGGTGCTTTATTGCTGCAAGCAGAAGCATCTTATGTGGTTAAAGTTTACATTTCTACATTTCAGGTATACCTAATATCTTGTCTAGCATGATGTAACATATTACAAAGGAGTGATAGGGTGCTCACAGATTCATTCTTATAACTGCTCTCTAAATTCAGCCAGCAAGCCACATGTATCTTTGCCTCTGTGGGATACTGCTTTAAAAGAACTGGAAGCCTTGGAAGATGGCTTCAAATAATCCTTGTTACCATGGCAAGACTGTTCATTTCTGCAGTCATGAGTCAGGATTCAATTAGAGTTGGCCTAAAACGATAGAAACCACTGAGAATCAGTCTCCTCAAGCAGAAAAACAAACCAACACGTATTTGAATCTTTTCTGTTCTTATTGGGGGTTTTTCTCCAACGAACGGGATGAATGAATGAGACAAAAAATATCTGGAAGCAAACACTGTGTGATGTTCAGACACACCCTATCAGTTCAGTGTAATGCAAGCTAGAAGCAGAGTAGCAGTTTATCAGTTGCATTGTATTAAAGTATAACAAGCTACACCATGCATTCACTGTGTTTTGGTAAAACTGGGAGCCAGGCACAGACCCGTCATAGAGCTAGAGCACTGGCAGGTGAGGTAAAAGAAACACCGATTGTCTTGTTGCATCTGTGAAACCTACGGTCCTGTCACTTGTTATTCCCGTGTGTTTGTATATTTTAAAGCAAGATTGTCCTCCCTGAGACTGGTTCTGTTGAATATTTCTTTCTGTTAAAAGGGAGCTTTTCCTTCCCACTGTTGCCAAGTGTTTGTTCATTGGGGGTTATTTTTGTGATGGCATTTTCTCTTACTGAACTACATTTCCTTCATAGGTGTACACAAAACCAGCGTAACCACACAATGAGGATAAGGGCGATCGTGGCTCAAGAGTTGGGAGTTCGCCTTGTAATCGGAAGGTTGCCGGTTCGAGCCCCGGCTTGGACAGTCTCGGTTGTTGTGTCCTTGGGCAAGACACTTCACCCGTTGCCTACTGGTGGTGGTCAGAGGGCCCGGTGGCGCCAGTGTCCGGCAGCCTCGCCTCTGTCAGTGCGCCCCAGGGTGGCTGTGGCTACAATGTAGCTGCCATCACCAGTGTGTGAATGTGTGCGTGAATGGGTGGATGACTGGATATGTAAAGCGCTTTGGGGTCCTTAGGGACTAGTAAAGCGCTATATAAATACAGGCCATTTACAGACAAAGAACATCTATATTATATCCTGTGATTGCTCCTGAGCATTCATGGAAATGCAGCTGTTAGGAAATGCAGGTAATGTGCCCGTTGAAAACAAAGTCCAAACTTTGTATCCATGTAAGTCTGACACGAGGGTCGGATGATACCAATAGGCTGACACATTGCTGGATAATTTCTACCTGAGAAAAATGCCAGTAAGGAACAAACAAATAAAAAAGCAGAGGCAGAAGTCTCTCACATGTCATTCTTTGAGGCTCAATAGTCAGACTGAATTTCTTATATGCAGAGACAATTAAAATTAGTGCTGCAACTGAGGACTAAGGAAAACAATGCCCTAAATCATCACAAGAAAACAGCAAAAGAAAGCAACATGTTTAGAGTCTGTGCTAATCACAGATAGCATCAATGGTACAAACAGTTCACCAGAACATTTTGATCTGTACAGCCAAGCAAAGGTCTAAAGATTACTTTGTGGAGGTATGTAATAACGACAGGAGAGGTCTCTGTGTCTCACTCCAACTTTATTAACTGACTCTCAGAACTTCACATATATTGAGCGCCAAAATCTCCACCCCAACACTTCCGTTCAACTTGGGTGTGAGTGGAGCCACCTGGTGGTCCGCCACACATACCCCCCCCCGAACACACAGTTAGGTCCCTATTCAGTCCAGGACCCTGGGTCTAAGCAAACGACCCGAACGACTGAACCTGGGAGGGAGAGAACAGGCAGAGGAAGGTCCATCCTGTGAACGAGGCTGGTGAAGGCGAGCAGGAAAGGCAGGAGGAGGCTCAAACGCCGGTGGTCCGGGGGTAGTCCTGGGGGGAAAACCAGAGTCTGTCAACCCCATCGAAGGAGGGCGGCCACGGCGAGGGGCCTGGGCCGGCACTACATTACTGTCCGGAAGAACATGTGCAGGTTTAAGTCTGTCAACACACACAGTCTCCCTTCGACCCCCAAAATCCAAAACAAAATGTTTCCGGCCCGGTTCAATAACCCTGAATGGGCCGTCATACAGCGGCCGCAGCGGTGTCCTGTGGGCATCGTGCCTGACAAAAACAAACTCAGCAGTCTCCAAAGTCTTTGGAACAAAGGTGTCAGGCACGCAATGGTGCACCGGACTAGGAACCCGAAGCGAGTGCAAAAGCGGGTTGAGAGATAGCACTGATGGATCGAAGCAGGGAGGAGGAGTTTCGGGCAAGAATTCTCCAGGCACGCGGAGGGGCTGACCAAACACTAGCTCAGCTGGGGAAGCGCCGAGATCCTCCTTAACCGCAGAGCGCAGCCCAAGCAAAACCCACGGGAGGCGGTCAACCCAATTACCATCCTTTAAGGAGGCGCGAAAAGCAGCCTTAAGCGACCGGTGGAACCGTTCACACATCCCATTAGCTTGCGGGTTGTATGCGGTTGTGCGGTGGACTTTAGCCCCCAGTCCATCAGCCATGGCCGACCAAAGCTCGGATATGAACTGGGGGCCTCTGTCTGACGTAATGTCCGCGGGTGGGCCGAAACGCGAGACCCAGCTTGACAAAAACGCCTTGGCCACCACTGCTGCGGTAGTGGACGCCAGGGGAACCGCCTCCGGCCACCTGGTGGTCCGGTCAACAACAGTCAAAAGGTGCGTAAAACCTTGTGACTGCGGCAGAGGACCCACCAGATCGACATGCACATGATCGAAACGTTTGCCAGGTATGAAGAACGGCTCCAGGGGCGCCTTGGTGTGTTTATGAACCTTCGCACGCTGGCAGGGAATGCACGCCGACGCCCATTCCTTAACAGATTTGCGAAGGCCTGGCCAAACAAATTTAGAGCTGACCAGTTTAACAGAGGCCCGGACCCCTGGATGAGAGAGAGCATGTACCGAGTCAAAAACTTGACGACGCCAGGAAGCGGGAACCACTGGGCGAGGGCGGCCGGTGGAAACGTCACAGACGAGGAGGGGACCACCGTCCTGCACGGGTCTGTCCTCTAGTATGAGGCCCGTCTGGGTGGATTTAAGCGCGAGGATGTCCGGGTCACCGCTCTGATCGGCAGCCATGGCGGAGTAGTCTATGCCGAGAAAGACGGGAGAAACCAGCGCACGGGACAAACAGTCAGCCACATGATTGGATTTACCAGCCACGTGCCGAATGTCCGTGGTAAACTCAGAAATGGCTGCCAACTGGCGCTGCTGGCGTGCACTCCATGGATCAGAAACCTTGGACATGGCAAACGTCAAGGGTTTGTGGTCCACGTATGCGGTAAAGTGACGACCCTCGAGAAAAAACCGGAAATGACGAGTCGCCAGGTGGAGCGCCAGTAGCTCCCTGTCAAAAACGCTGTAATTGCGTTCGCTGTCACGTAGCGTACGGCTGAAAAAGGCGAGCGGTTGCCAGACACCCGAGATTCGCTGTTCCAGCACCGCACCCACCGCTATGTCTGACGCATCGGTGGTCAACGCAATCGGCGCTGAGGGGGAAGGGTGGGCCAGAAGGGCAGCATTAGCTAACGCTGACTTAGCATCAGAAAACGCTTGGATGCTTTCCGGAAACCAGTCAACGGAGTCATTAGCGTTCTTACCTTTTAACGCCCCATAAAGGGGCTTCAGCAGATGTGCCGCTCTGGGGAGAAAACGGTTGTAAAAATTCACCATCCCCGAAAATTCCTGCAGTGCCTTAACATTCGTGGGACGCGGAAATTCCGAAACAGCTCGGACTTTGTCAGGCAACGGAACCGCGCCCTCGGCGGAAATACGGTGCCCAAGAAAATCGAGAACGGGCAACCCAAACTGGCATTTAGACGGATTAATAATCAGTCCATGCTCCGCCAAACGCTGAAAAACCTGCCGCAGATGGAACATGTGCTGCTCCTTCGAGCTGCTGGCCACCAGTATATCATCAAGATATACAAAAACAAAGGGCAGCCCGCGCAAGACCGAGTCCATCAACCGCTGGAAGGTTTGGGCGGCACCTTTCAGGCCAAACGGCATGCGCAGAAACTCGAAAAGGCCGAAAGGTGTAATTACGGCGGTTTTGGGGACATCCTCCGCGCGCACGGGAACCTGGTGATATCCCCGTACCAAATCGATCTTCGAAAAAACCGAGGTCCCCGCAAGATGGGCGGAAAAATCTTGGATGTGGGGAATGGGATAACGATCGTTCTCTGTGACATTATTAAGACGGCGGAAATCCCCACAAGGTCGCCACCGACCATCAGATTTAGGCACCATGTGTAACGGAGAAGCCAGGCACTGTTCGAACGCTGCACGATGCCCAGACGCTCCATGGTGGCAAACTCTTCCCGAGCAACAGCCAGTTTGGCAGGGTCGAGGCGGCGCGCGCGCGCGAACACCGGGGGCCCTACTGTAGTTATGTAATGCTCCACCCCATGCTTCGTCACAGTGCTCGAGCACAAAGAAAATCAGCGCCTATTATAGGCACAGAGCTAGCAGCAACAACAAAGTTCCACTGAAAGTCACGGTCGTGAAAGCAAACAGTCACCAACCTTTCACCGAAGGTTTTGATGGGAGAGCCATTAGCCGCTGTTAGCAATGGCCCGCAGCCCTCAGCTAGCCTGTCCGAGCCAGCCGGGGGAAGAAGGCTCTTCTGTGAGCCGGAGTCTACCAGGAAACGCCTCCCCGAGCGTGAGTCCTCTAAGAAAAGCAGCCTTTCCTTGTTGCCAGCGGTCGCGGCTGCTACAGAGCGCTGACATGCCCGTTTCCCTGGGTCTGGGAACTGCAAGGCGGGAGACAGCGCCGTGCCTTCGCTCCAAAACGCTGGTGATAAAAACAAAGCCCCTTTCCGCGGTGCCGCCGTGCAGCGATTCCGGCCACTGCGGACGAGTCGGAGGGCCCCTGGAGCATCGGTGAGGGGGCGGGGGAAAACGCTGGTGAGTCCTGAACAATCGCCTGAACGCCGAAAGTCCTGGTAGCCAGGAGGATGCGATCCGCCTCTTCCGCAAGGGAGCGGTAATCCTTCGTGGCCAATAGCGGGGGGTTGGCAAGGCCAGCGCGCACTGGAGCCGGCAGCTGTCGGAGAAAGAGGTGGGTGAAGAGAAATCCTCCGTCATCCGCGCCCAGCAAGGACAGCATGCTCTCCATGAGCTCGAGAGCGGTACCGTCGCCCAGGCCCGCGAGGGAAAGGAGTTTCTCGGCCCGCTCAGCATCAGAGAGGGAGTAACGCCGCAGCAGCAGCGCCTTGAGGGCGGCGTACTTGCCTTGGGCTGGGGGGTCCCGGAGGAGAGTCATCACGCGGCGGGTTGACAGCGGGTCAAGTGAGGCCACCACATGGTGGTGTATCGTCGGCTGAAACTCCACGAAGAGCAAACTGAGCTTCTACGTGCACGAACCATGAAGGAGGATCGTGAAGCCAAAAATCCGGCAATTTAAGCGCCACAGCAAACGCAGCCATCGGCGGAGGTGAAAGTCCAGCGGCAGCCGATGCTTCCAGGCCGGAGCTGGCTTCGTCGTCGAGCCTTAGCATGTTCGCTACAGGGGTCACCAATGTGGAGGTATGTAATAACGACAGGAGAGGTCTCTGTGTCTCACTCCAACTTTATTAACTGACTCTCAGAACTTCACATATATTGAGCGCCAAAATCTCCACCCCAACACTTCCGTTCAACTTGGGTGTGAGTGGAGCCACCTGGTGGTCCGCCACAACTTCAAGCATTTACACCGACCATCAATGTCATACTGTCCAGCTGCCCAAAGCATTCCTCGGTCGCCATCTTTTCCAGGACAAAGCCATATATATATATATACATCCACAGGAAGTTGTGGTGTTAACAGGTCTTATCTCCTAACTCTTCAGGCCAGGGCTGGCTCAGCAGCGAGGGCAGTAATGAGCAATGGAGGAATGCAGGGTGACACTAAGGACAGCAAGAGACGCTGAAGCACTACCACCAAAACCTGCTGCACGCAAAACTTTAAAACTACATCCAGAACCTAAGAAAAGTTGCCACTCCTATAATATAACATTTTTCCAAAAGTGCACGAATGACCAATGAGTAATTTAGAAGTCTGAAATCAAGTCTAAAAAGAAATCAAGGTTTGCTTTTGGATATATTAAAATTGAACCTTATTTTAAGCACTGCAGAATTCTTTGTTTTTAAGTGCCATTAATCTTTCATTAGGATTTCAAGCTTGAAAAGCTTTAATCTTCGCATCTATATGTCATAATTGAAGCTGAGATTGTGATAATTAGACAATAGAAATGTACAGTAGAGAAAAAGATGTCTTTATTTATTTTATCTATTAGGAATAATGTATTAACAGATACCTATGCCCTTCTAAAAGCAAGTCTCTCTAATCTGCAGCTATGTAGGAACTTGACACTTTTGGGCTAAACTTGAACGTTTTTCGCCCATTTCCTTGAGTTTAAATTTATACTAATGCAAACATATACTAAAATTGTAAATTGAAAAAGATCCCACTATAATCACACCATGCTGAATATCTGCCACCAGATACCTTTTTATGACACTTTAAGGTGGAAAATTACAGCATGTCTCCTCGGATGGAAACACACTCTATAATATATGTATTATGTGTACAGTTAAAAAAAATGTTAATTGACAATGCAATTCATGTCGTCCACTATTATTAATAGTAGCAGTAGTAGCATTACTGTTACACTGTTGGTTGAAAGTATGTCATTGTTCAATCCCTATGGGTCTTTTACAGATTCAGAAGGAATAGGTTAGGTCAAGTCAGCTAATGTCAGTACTTCTACTAGTTATAGGTTATAAGTCAGGCTCATCAGGCTGTGAGCATCTCTTACTGGCTTGCAGAACATTTAACCTAAAAATCAGGTATGTCAGAGTTTTTGGAAACAACTTATTATTCTTAAGGAGCAGGAATGCAGATGATTGGTGTTTGCCCTGATTTTAGCATTTTATACATTCATTTGTTGCGTGTTTTCTCAGCCATACTGTCAGTCTATGCAGTCCGTGAGACAGAATTTATTCTGTCCTATCCCGCAACATTTATAACAGCGTGGTGGCTTTCGCGAGTGTCATCCATTGCTGACGTGTTTGTTGCCACTTGTGTTAAATCACGTAATGATCGCTAAAAAGGACTGCTGGGAAACTCACTGCCTCTGCAAACAAACACATCAACAGTAAATTTAGTTGGGTAGCAGCTGGGTGAGCGTCCGATGGGATCTGCTGGTGATGACCTAGTTTAACAGCTCCTTCGCTTTGACGCTCGCCGCACTCCTCTGAGCTGTGTGAGCTTCAGTCATGATGCAATGATGTCATGATGCGAGCATGCAAGCAGAGGACCTACTGCTGCACGTCGGGATTAGTCGGCTGCATGACAAGTGAACCTTCTCTGTATATTTCATGGATTAAACTGTGCAGAGATAAGAAGAAAATGGATCCCAGCGTATGCATTACCTGCATGTTAACTGCTATTTCTGTGGCTACATGCAATTAAGCGAGTTCCCATCTCACTCAAATGTTATTGGGCTGTTTTATGCGACTGTCTTAAGGCTAGAAAAGGTGTGAAAGCACAAAGTGTGAGCAAACAAGACCCAATTGTTGAGCTTTCAGTGCACAGGAAGAAAAACATCCCAATAGCTTCATATATTAGAGGTCAACTGAGATTAATTGGAAATGTAATAGAAAGAAAAAAGATTATCAGCAATGCATTTACATTTTCCCAGCGTGTGATAAAACCTTAATATCAGTCAACCTCTATGTATATTTCCAAAGTGAGGAGCATTATGGTTCCATTAAAAAGTATTCACTCACCATCTTGGAGTTCTACACCAAAATAAATAAATAGATACACATATAAATAAAAATAAAATAAAACAAACAACAACAAAAAAACAAATGTTTGCAGGACAGGACAAATCACTATATCTCCACCTATGCCTATGTGAATAACTGCTATTAAATAATGATGCCTCATAAAAATGAATAAAAGCAGAAATATGCGTCATATATCAAAGAAATCCTTGAAAATAATGTGCAAAGGAAAAAAAAGATGCAATGGCAAAAATAAATTCCCAAAAGTATCTTTATAGCCTAAAGTCAAAAAATGTTTTTTTGATTTTTGCTGCATGCAACATTTTATATTTACGTTTATCAACATGTTCAAATAGGCTCATTTTAAAATAACTGATTTTAAATTTGGGGAGCTTGAGAAACATCTTAATCCCCATAAAACATAAAGCTTAAGATTGAAAACGTAAATATATAGAGGCTTTTATTTTAAAAAGAAAAACATATGAGTGGTGTATAAAACAGTTATGTCTTGGAAACATGCTTGTTGAGCATTGTTTCGAGAAATTAACAAATAATGCATTAGCTCTGTTATACGTGAAAGGATTTAGTTTACCTAGATCATCATCCTCTGTAAAGCCAAGTGTCACAGAAATGAACAATATAAAAAAAATATGTGTTACTGGATTGACTTAGAGAGAATTTTACCCTCTGGCAGTCTAATTCATATTTAAATAGCGTGTTCCAGTTTGTGGGGCCCTTTTGGCATCATCCTTTGGGCATTGAACGCATCAGAACAGTTGAAAAAGACAAGCAGATGTGCACGCTGGCGTAAAAACGGAAACCAGGAATAAAAAAAACCTAAACAAAGCAAAAAAAACAGCAGGAAAACATCATAATTGCTTGACGAGTTGTTTAGCTACCTGAGCAGTTCCGTGCATAATTCAAGTTCTCTTGCGGGTGTCCGGGAAGGCGGCACTGAAACCGGTACTGCCAGAACTCTGGAAACCATGGGTTGCGGGTGTTGGTGCTGAGCTTGAGCCTCAGGAAGTAGTCGTCGAATGAGGAGACCTCTTCAGAGTGCAGCTTCACGGTGATGCCTCCCACAGCCTCCTGTTCGTACCCCTCCACCACCTCGACTCGGTCTGCCCATCCATCACTGCGGAGAGAAGGAGGACATTGTAATCATTTCTACTTAAACTAGACACCCACTTGCTGCATTGTATGTCTAAAAATTATGTCAGAGCTTAAAGCATTGCAAAATCTTTCCTACTGACCTTTCAAAACTCATAATATTATAAATAAATAATAAATTATATCTCTTTTGTGGGAAAGAGAAGAGAAAGAGAAGGATCTAATCAGAGACAGTTAAATTGATGTATTTGCTAAAGCTCTGTTATCAAAGGAATATCTTTTGCAATCAACAAAATATCAATACACAACCCAAAACCTCTCAAGCATTCAAACCTAACCCTAAAGGTTATCTCCAGCTACTGCATTTTTATAATTTAATAACAAGTCACACAATATTAGTCAGCATCTGGCAAGACAAAAATAACAAACTGTTTTATGCTGCCGAGCTCCAAAAGTCAGCGCACACTAAATCCTGAAGAAAAACAACATCTCCCTTTTGTTTTCCTGACTTTGTTTCCCTTTCAGCCTCCCCGCTGAGGGGCGTGGAGTGCTCGCTGTACTTGCTGAAAGAAGAAGAAGAAAAAAAAAAGCCTCAGTCCACAGACACAATCACAAGTCTGGTGAGAATTCGCAGATTAGTACTGCGGCTCTGCAATCTGCCCCGGAGAGAAACAAACTCCCACCCAACACGCAGACTCTAGAACCCTAAGTGTCAAAGCTGGTCATAACTTGTATTTATAGCTTTATACTCAACACTTTGAAAGTCAGTTCAGCATCTGATCCTGTTACAAAAGGTCATGCAGACAAAAGAGACTTTTGGATGCTTCAGATTTAAATTAGAATAAAAATGAAAACCCCATTTCTCATTCATTTCAGTTTCAAATGTGTTTTATAGCAGCATTATGCAGTGTAGGATCAAGTCCTTGATATAGTCATGTGGCATTGTACGTCTCAGCGGGTGAAATGAAAGCTGAGAAAAGGGAATATGAGAGACTTTAAACTGAATATTCCAGTGATGATTTGACAGAAAAACAGCTTCTTAAAATGCAGCGACACACTGAATGGAAAACAAAACATTACAGATCAGTGACAACCTGAAGAAAAACTTCAACCCTTCAGTCCTTTTAGCCACAAAGAAAGGGAATCTGGTGGCACATTAGCTGCACAGAGCATTTTGCTGTCATGGTTTGGGTCCACTTGCTTGTAAATCAATCCAGCTATTTTAAGAGATTACCTGTATCCTATGATGAAACATGTTTATCCTGATGATGAAAGCAACCTCATGTGATGATGGCACTGAAGATGGTCCACCTAAAAGACCACAGGTGAATACATCTCTTGACGCTCTGCGGTTGAATACAGACCAAGCCGGGGAGTGGGCGATATATTCATCTACATGCTGCAGACAGCTTCCTCCCATACACAGAGAAACAGCTGCAAGGTCAAGATCACCTTCTCTGATTTCTCAAGTGCATTTAACCCAATTCTTCTTCTACTGAGACGATGATTTGTGAAGTAGTCTTGGAGGAATCATCTGCTTCTAAATGTGAATAAGATCAGAGAGGTGGTGATCAAAAAACGATGACCCGTGTCTAACTTGTGACAGGATTTTGATGTGGTGGAGAAGAACAAGTAACCGGGTGTCCACATCTACAGCGGGCTGAATTGGAAGACGAATACAGGCTGTGAACAAAGAGGTGATGAACAGGCTCTATTTCCTGAGGAAGCTGAGACATGTGCAGCGAAATGCTGGAGATCTGTGACGAAGGCAGTTTGCTTTGCTGTGGTCTGCTGGGGGAGCAGCATCGGAGCTGGGTCTGGGATTGGCTGCAAACTGGACACTTTTGAAGCTGTGCTGGGGAGAAAGTCACTAACAAACAGTTGCTCATCATGGAGAATCATTTCCAGCCTCTGGATTCATTACTGGACAGGCAGAGAAGCACCTTCTCTAACAGACTGATTCAGCTCTGCTGCACAAGGACAGATACAGGAGCTCTTTCTCACAATACAACAAATATAACTGGAAATATGGAACAAGTGACATATTTATTGTTCTCATTCATTTAGCTATTGGCTCAAAGCTTGGGTCACTGGATAGTTTGATAATAATAATGTGCTATCAACACATTTAAATCCAGCTGAGCACCTGTGGGAGATTTTGGACTATCATGAAAACAGTAAATGAGGAAAGACAGAACTCCAGCAGGCTTACAGATTTTGAGATTCACTGCTAAAGTGTGCCAAAGCTGTTCCAGTTTTGTCCAACACCTTATTAAGAAATGTATTTTGGTGTCTTATCATTATCATTATTATTATTATTATTATTATTAGTAGTAGTAGTATTACCTGCCTTTACATATGTTTGGTACTAACTCAAAGTTGCAAATTTCCAATATTCTTGCAAGTTATAAAAACAAAATAAAAAGATAAATATCTGCAACACTTTTCTGTTGTTGATGAGAATCGTAGCCTCTGTTTCCTGCTCTTAGCCCAGCTTGCGTGGTTTTCTGCTGCTGTAATCCATCTCCTTCAAGGAGATACATATTCTGCATTCAGAGATGCTCTTCTGAAGACTTCATCTGACACCACAAACCAATCACTAAATCCCGTTTCCCCCATTCTGATGTTTAATTTGAACTTCAGCAGGTCGTCAGCTCATCAGCTTTGGAGAGTAACACCATGTGGAGGTGTGGTCCCTGGCTCAGCTGCAGGGGAGGAGTGGAGCAGTGAGTTCAAGGGGGAAGTGCTGGGAGGCAGGTGAGGTGACAGGTAATGGCGTTTGACTGATGACAGGCTCTGTTTCTTTTATAGTGAAGGAAGAGATGAGCGGGAGAGACTGAGATCTGGACTGAGACTGTTTTCTTGTTGTGCAACTGTTAATAAAAGTGAAAATAGTGAGCACAACCATTGCGTGTGTTGTGTGCCTGTACACACGGCCTTAAAAGATGAAACAATAAGAAGAGGGCTTTAACATTTAAACAAACATTTAAATCTGGTCCAAAACAATTAAATACCCTTCAAAACAGAATATTTAAAAATATTGTATATATTACACAAACCCATCCACAGGACAAAAATAGCACTTTCCAGACTTCTACAACCCACATTTTGTTTAAGAAGCGAAAGCCAGCAGCATCTTTGGCTTGGCTGGTGCTTCAAAAATAAATTGACAATGGTTGTCCAGCGTGACAGTATCAACAGTACCTGGCCATCTGCTTCTCAGCATCACACTACCCCCAGTCCAACACTCTGGGTGCCAAAAACCTACAGCTCTGACGTCAACACACGCACATACTGTACAGACTTCTAACACAAGTCTGAGCTCACACGTCTGTGAATCATTTAATTTGGGGCACAGTGGTGTTATTAGAAAAACTATGAATGTAGAGCCAAACAGTTTTTTTAATGAAATCATTTATTTGATCACTAGTCAAACATTGCAATCAAAGTCATAAAACTGATATTTTCTATGAATTCCAACACAATGGGGGCTTCACTGGAGAGTTGATCAAACGAGTTGTTTGTTGTTTGTGATGTGTGGGTTCTGCAGTGTGAGAACAGCCATCTCTTTCATCCTCCACACAGCAGAAGATGGATGGCTGATGACCAGCACCTCAGGCATTTCGATTTGCCCACTGCACAGGCCTGCGTGTGTTCACTTACTGCATTGCTCTAAAAAACATTTTCCTTTTTCAGTAGTCTCCTTGACCCAGAAAACACACACGTGTGCACAGACACGCACACTGCTCTACCAAACTCACGCCCTCCTTATCTTCAGTGTAGACTTTCACAGCAGTGCAAATTTAAGTAGAAGGGGTGAGAGCGAGTTTAGGCTTTAATGTGTCCTATTTTTTTTAACTTTATGCACCTATTCCATCATTTGGGTCGCAAGTAAATCGGGCTGACTCCTTTGAATCTAAACATTAATAAACCACTCTTGGCAAATCAGCCGTAGCTGGCTTTTAGCGTTGGTTCTACAACAACTGCTAACTGGACTTAAGGTGAACTGAGGCTCCACAAAAAGGGAATGCCTGGTATATGTGCTGATATAAGCTTTGATGTTCACTACTCCACTTTCCCCAGCTTATGCTGGAGGTGCTGTCCCATATTAGCCCATCCCTCCTGTGATCTGACAGGGAGCGTGAATGCATTATTCATTACCGAGCCAGACTCAAAGCATCTTCTTGCTTTCAGGGGAACTCTGCTACCGTTAGGAAAGGAAGAATATTTTGCTTCATATGAGCTTTTTGTATATAATCCATTCTGAGTACAACTGAGTGTCACAACATGGAATTCAGCATTCATATTTCAGTCAGCAGAGTGTCATTTTTCTATGTTTAGCATTTAGTAGAAGACGAAGGGCTCCTGAAAGGATCTTCTAGTAAGATGCCTAACATCTTTTCTCTAAAAGGTAAAACATTAACACTAAATTTAATCTTTAAACGTGTTGTGGAAGAATAGTTGTTAAATATTTGGAAACTGCTAATCCTTATCTTGACTGACAGCGTGTGAATGCTGCAGAAGAGCTACTAATTGATCCCAAGTGCCAAAAATAAGCAGAGCTGGAGCAAGATGGCATTTACAGCAGTACAAATTTCCCCATTTGTACACACTGCACAGGTGTTATTTTTAGATGGAAATCGCCCGTTTAAATTGCATTAGGGTTTGGAGTTGTGCATAATTTATGACATAACCACTATGAGTGAAAGATGGGTGCCATTTGTTGTACCATATTTCATTCATATAAATTTTATAGTGAGTTATGGGCACTCCTTGATAACCAAGGTAACTAGGCAGCACTGATGGTATCTGATAGCTCCCTAGACCTGTCCTCCAAATATGGTCATGGGTCACGTCGGCTTCAAAAGCAAGTCCACAAACTGATGGCTAAAACATACTGGCATCTTTTGTAAAGGTCCATGTGTGCAGATATACCTTGGTTTGATAATATTTGGTCAATAATTTTGCACAAGCACCTCAGGTTATTGAAAAATGTCAAGTTTTGAGATATAAAACACAGCTAGTTTCAATATGCCTGTTGGGAGGATAAATTAAAAACCCATTTCTAGAAATGTTGGGACGCTGTGCAAAATGTAATTAACAGAATGCAATGATCTACAGAGCTCATAAATCCATATTTTGCTCACGTCGAACATGGAACATTAAACATTTAAACTGAGGCATTGTCAAATGTTGGGATGGGGGCAACAAAACACTGAAAAAGTAAGAGGGAATTAAAAAAACAGCTGAAGGCAACTAATCGGGTTAATTGGCATCAGATCAGTAATAAAATAAGGTATTTAAAAAAGAGCATCTCAGAGAGGTGGCATTTCCTAATATCAAAGATTAGCAGAGAACCACCTGTGTGCAACAAAACTGGGTCTACAAATTGGAGAACAGTTTAAGAGTAATGTTCCTCAACATAGAATTATGAAGACTTTGAATATTTCCACATTTACAGTACATAATATCATCAAATGATTCAGAGGATCTGGAGAAATTGCTGTGTTCTTCTTCTGGACTAAAGAGGAATGAGACCATCTGGATTATAATCAGTGCTCAGTTTGGGGCCTGTGTCTCTGATGGTATGTGGGAGCATCAGAATCAGAATGCTTTATTAATCCTTGAGGAAATTATGTGATTACGAAACTAAATTAAATAACACAATATATTTGTGTGTGTGCATGAGCAATTAATGATTTGACAAAAGCCTTATAACTTTGAAACTATGATTCGTAAAAGTGTCCCATATATAAAGATTTCAAATAATATGTCAAATTTGACCTTTGACCACCTCCTTTACGGTCAGTAGATGTATCTGAAGGTCAAGGCATTACTATAATAGTTATATAGAGCTATTTATAACTGTTTCTTACTGCCATTGTTTATATTGGCAACATATCAACAGTGATGTATAGGGAGTCGATACATCACGCTATTTTGTATATTACAGTAGCAGGTTATAACCAATTAAATAACAATTTGAATACATGTACAATGTTTCTGAATAAGTAAACTGCAGCACAAATGTCTTAAAGTATATTTAAAAACAAACAAACAAGGAAAACAAAATAAATATATACAAAATATAGTAGTAGTCCCTTAAATGTAAATATTGCCCAGAGCATGAGCTGCCTTGGGGGAGGTTTGCTTTCTCTGAGTGCATCTTGTCTGAGATATGTTGCAGCCATCAAATTCAAAGTGACATAATTTTTTTCTTTAAATGCCACATTTTTGTCATTTTAAACAGTTAATATTTTCTACACTCAATTCTGGATTAAATATGAGTTAAAGAGATTTCCTAATCATCCAGCATCCTAACATTTTTGGGATTGAAATCAGCATTATTAACACAAAGGCCATTACTCTATCTGACATACAAATATGCTTCTTATTTATTTAAACTGATATACTGACTGATTTTTGTGGATATATAAAAATACAGCTACTTTTGAAAAGCATCAGCAAGAAAGATTTTCTTCTCGTCATTGTTGTTCTTTTATTCCAAAGAGCACCGCGACTGACAAACCTAAAAGCCCTGTGGGAAAACATTCTCCAACAAACCTGCCAATTAGGAGGAACTCTCCGGCTACTCCGAGCCGTCTCATAGCCATGAGAAGCCCTCGGACTGTCATGCCTTCACAGAAGCAGACAACAACTCTGGCTTTAGGCAGACGCTCCCGCAGCTTTCTCAGCAGCCTGTCGAAGTGCTTCTCCCCAGCATTGCTGTAAATCTTGTCAGAATGGGCGATGCAAAGGCCTTCCTGCGAGGCAAGCTCTTTGAATACTTCCATCCCACTCTCCCCATAGTTACCTGAGAAAGATAAAAGGAGCTGTCAGTTTGGCTCATTCACAAGAAAATGTAAAGGGTTCTCATTCATAAGTTCATTCTGTCATGTTTTATTCTATAAGATGTTCTTTAAAGGAAATAATCCAGAGGGAAAATTATCGAAAAACTCTTCTTTTAAGTTCACTGTGTCCCCAGACCTCTTGCTGTGGAATCAAGAGCAGTGCAACTAGAGCAAATGGGCCAACCGTGACCTCAAGAGTAGCATCAGAGGATGAGCACTCACATAAGTCTTGTCATTTTTAGGTTGTCCGTCCAGATGTTCGCAGTCATTCAGCTGCAGCATCACTCATAAATCCAATAAACAGGCTGTAATCTAGCTTCCTCTGTAACATTTAACACCTACTGCTCATATTTAATTCATTACAGAATGACAAACAGGTATTCATTTCTGTAAACAAGGAAGGCTTGCCAGGTTTTTGTTTGGATTTAGCAGATGGTTTTAAACTTGTTTTCATATTCCATCAGTTAAAACTGATTTGCAACAGCTTCCGTAACCGTGTCTCGGGTATAAAAACTGTGGGAGGAAACGTAATTAGAATCTGATTATAAAAACATGCCTGGAAAAAATGAGTTTGGGATGACTGTTGTGTTTTGAGCAAGTGTTGTACAAAAATGATAGTTTATGCCTCAAATGATCTTTAAGGCATGAAAACAAATGGTATAATTACCATAAAGAGACCTCACTTCTCCTCTGAAATTGCCCACCACTTGAACGAATATGGATTAGTCACACAAAACAGGCTTTAATCATGTCTGCAGCCACCTGCTGTTGGAACAGCAGTACATAAGCCATACTTAAACTGAGCACAGCCACTTCATTAGTTACACCTTGGTAGTATTCCATTGAACCCCCTTTTTCCTTTCAGAACTGCTTTTAGTTTTCTTGAGAGTGTCATGAAATAGCTGCAGATTTGTGGACCACACATCTGCGATGTGAGCCGTTCCACCACATCCCAAAGACACACTACTGGTTTGAGATCTGGTGACTATGGAGGCCATCTGAGTACAGTAAAATCACTGTGATGTTCAAGAAACCACTGATGAACTGAGCTTTGTGGCATCGCCCTGCTGCAGGACCATGTCATGGTGTTTAAATGATGCACAGTGGGTGCTAAGGGGGGAAACGTCTCCATACCATAGCATACCATACCATACCACCAGCCTGGACTGTTAATACAAGGCAGGATGGATCCATGATTTTGTGGTGTTTAGCCAAATTCTGAGCCTACCATCTGAACGTAGTAGCACATGTCAATACTTATCAGAACAGGCAACATTTTTCCAATCTTCTATAACCCAATTTTGGAAAGTCTAGGGGAACTACAGCCATCCCTGTTCAAAGGCAACACAAATAGCACCCAGTGTGACCTTCCGCTGCAGCCCATCTGCTTTAAGGTTTAGGGATGCTCTTCTGCATACCTTGGTTGTAATGAGTGGTTATTTCACCTTTAAATCAGCTTTCTTACCCATTCTGATGGTTCTTTTGAGCTCTAGCATGTCATCATGATCATCTCTGAATTGACATTTGTGTTAAGGAGTAGTTGAATAGGTGTGCCTAATGAAATGAGTTTCTTATAAAATACATTAGGTCAACAGAAACAACAGACACTATTAATATAGAACCGCATTTTTGCAAATGAAGGTCAGTTTACCTGTCAAATTGAATCGTACTCAGCTAGTCAGTAAAAACATTTTTGGAGAGTTTTCAAGCTTGCAAAACCTGCCAAAATGATGTCAAATGATTTAATCTAGAACTTCTGTAGGTCTAGATGAATCTAGATTTCATGAAACTGCACTCGAAACAGTGTATTAGAAGGTCTGTATCACACACTGGAGATGTAGGGTTTCAACAGTGTGTATTTTCAAACACAGGAAGCCATGAAGGGGCTTTTTTAAAAAGCTAATGAGTGGCATTATAGGTAATGTAGGAGTCTAATAAGCTAGGTTCTTATTAGACTACTGTACTGTTTGAGTTTAGAGTGCTGTGTTGTGAGCCCCCAGCTGATAAAGAAAAGTGTCTTACCCTCTGTGTGAACGGCTGACACATAGGTCCAGTTGTATCGTTTGACAATGTCCACCAGAGCTCTGGCTTGAAGAGTATCTGAGGGTACAACCCTGAGGAAGTACTTGAACAGTGTCTTGTCACTGAGGTCAATACTAGTTGCAGAATAAGCGATCTGCGGGATGTTGAATAGCTGCAGAAGGTTTTGCACCTGAATGGCAACAGAACTGGAGCCCGGCCCAATGACTCCAACGATGGGCTTCTTGGTCGGTGGTGGCTGACTGGAAGGCGCCCCTTCAATGCACCACCTGGAGCCGTCGCTCTCATCCCGGATGGAGATGAGAGAGTCTCGTATGAATTCGATGCTCTGCTCCAGAGCCACCGAGGAATGCCAGCAGGAGTCTCTGATCTCACATCCAAGGGTAATGTTGGGTAACAGATTTGGGTCCGAGTTAATCCGATCCAAAGTGTGGAACATGGCCTCCACCCTTTGGATGCCGTACTGCTCGCGGACCTCTCCACATTTCCTCTCCGCCACCTTCTCAGCTGATGGTTGGTGGTGGACAGAGAAAAGGGCTCCAATTATAATATCCCCGTCCATCCTCGCCACCAGGCGAGAGGCAGAACTTGGCACCACCGACCTCTCATACTTTCCTCTGGACAAACCGAATGCCTCGAACAGTAAAAAAGGTAAATATAAAATGCTTACGACAGTCAGGTAAATCATATTCGACATCGTGCCAGAGGTGCTGAATGTAGAATCATGTCCACTTGGCCATAATACAGGGCCATCAATCCTCTACGAGCAAATTAAACTCATCTGCTTCTTCTTCAGTGTTTCCACCCTGCAAATGAGACATGGAGCGTTAATTCTTGCTTTATAATACATTTATTACATTGACAAATCTAAATAATTCAACACATGTATTTCAGAAATCTGTAGGAGAAAAAATACTTGCAGATCAATCATCTTTCATCCAATCACACCATAGCTAAAAATGTAAAAATATACAGGAGATCCAACCAGGCAAATACTTTTTGGGAGGGAATAAGTACATATCTAAAGATACAGAGCTATTTGAAAACTGAGAATGCTCAAATTCTAGCACCACGGACAGCTGCTACTGTCCTAGTTGAGGATCTCAACTGATTCTACATTTATACCTTTGACTGACCTGTTTACGAAGTTACAATCCTGTAATTCAGCTAGAGACCTCTTCAGTCATTGATAAAGACCCCTGTGCGATCATTTGGATGATGAAATATCCTTTTCACACTTACTGCTCTCTTACTTCATATTAAAAGTGTCAAGTTAGTGTCAGTTTCAGGACAAAATGCTTGCTTAATGCTCTCAACAGCTTTAAAATCCATCATGATTATCAAAAAATGAAATAATGAGTGCTATATTTTGAACTTATTAACATTTAAAGCCCATTCGTTCTACATTTTCTTCTGAATAGTTGGTTGGATTTTCTGACATTTAGTGGGTTTAGATGCAAAAAAAGAAGTGAATGAACATTTAAAACTATCACAATGTGCATGCTATTGTGTGTGCACTCCATTACTGCTTTTTACAGTAACAAGTAAGGGCAGTTTTATGTTTAAGTCAGTCATTACTCATGCCACAGACAACAAGCTAGTTACAAAAGGAGTTTTAATATGTTTAACAACTGTATGATCTAAATTACAAGAAAATATCAGTTCACTCTGTAAACAAGTCACCGTGTTGTGTTTCACTATACCAACTGAAAACATGGAACTGCTGATGAAAGAGTCATGTCTGCACCTTGCACAAAATACGGTATATTATTTTTCTTTAAGTCATGTGAGTAGAGGGCCAGTGAAGGGGGGTGTTCAGTCAATTCAGGGAATCAACTTCATGCAAAGACTTCAAGTATTAAAAATGAATTAATATCTATTAATATCCATCATGAATAAAGCTATGCAACAGTAATGAAAAAATTTAAAGTATTCTGATTTTATATTTTTTTGGGTAACTGAATTGAGCGAAGATCAATGTGGACATGGTAATTATTTAAAAAAAAATCTTTGATACATGTGGCTGTTTTCTACAGTTGAGCGAAGTTAAGTGAGTAAAAGAAGCCTTTGGAAATAAGTATTGGACTATTTTGACAAAAAATAAATCAAAATCAAAATCAAAAATCACTATGGCTTGAGCCAGAAATGAGCCATCTCAAACAGCACACATAATGACTCTGCCTAAATACTCTTTATTATCGTTTAGCAGCTGTCTCCAGGTCCTCAGCTGCAGCTATAAAACGGTGTCATTCACAGGTCATAACATGCAACATCATCAGCTGCATGCACATGCATGTTTAACAGTCTTAAAGACGTGATTTCACCTACCTGAACCAGGTAAGGACATAACCGGGACATAGTGGGTCCGTGTCTCCTCTGAAGCCGCCGGTCTGGACTCTTCTGCCTCCGAAACACAGTGGGACTCTTCCTCCCTCCCTTTCTCCCTCTCTCTCTCTGCACTGGTGATAAGATGCTCCCTTCTTCTCCTCTTGCTCACTGCATTTTTAAATCGGGTCAAACTCACTGCAGTGTCCCTGATTTAAAACCAGAGTTCATGCACATCACGAGGGTCAGTGATGCGTCGATTGATAACATTTTGGAAGAGATCGGGGTGAGAGTGAGGCTCCTGAGAAGCATATTTTAAAATAAATAAATAAGTCGGGGATAGATAACGATTTGACAAGCTTCCATTAAAACCCCCTGGACCAAATCAGCGCAACGTAAGAGACTGTTTATAGGCAGTCGCTTACTTTATGCAAACTTCAAAGAGACTCGTCAAACTTCAATTTAATTTTTCCCTCCTGCGTTGTGTCTGACACGGACAGATGTGATGTACTTGTTATTCACTACTGCAGCTGTCAAAAGAGAGCGGGCTCTGCTGCCACCTTGTGGTGAAGGGGGTGATGCCACTGCTGCAACCTCACTGAATAAAGGTTTACTCAACCTTAACCTTTGTAATCCTAACGATTAGACCACAAAATAAGCAACCAGTACAGCAAAGAATTTGGCATTGCATGAACTCTCTATAAACCTAAAGCTTTGTGCAAAAATGCTGACTGACTCTTTTTTCTTTTTTTTCTCTTTTTTTTACATTTTGCTTCCAATTTTCTTGTAGTTTTGGCCATTGACTGCTTTTCGGCTCATTTACAAATCAGTGTTTTTACCTGAGAATTGTCAGAGGAATCTCTGTTTTTTGTAACGCTAAGCCACATAAAAATGACATATTAATCATTAAAGCATAACAAAAAAAAAAAACAAACAAACACCCAACTCAAAGGATGAAACACTGTTGTGTCTACATGTAAGAGAAAACTTAGCAAAGAATCAAATTTAATTCTATCTTTAAGCAGTTTGTTACCAGCAGCTTGTTAGAAAAAGGTATAATTTGTGTCCTGGTCCAGGTAGTCTTTTTCCCACTTCTTTCTTTTCCTTTCTCTTGCCTGCTGCTCTCTCTCTCCCTCTCTCTCAGGTGGAGTTGTGGACCTGCTGTTCTCGCTGGCAGAGCTTCTGATTTTCTTCAGCCCTCATACCAGTTCCCTGTCTTTTCATCAGATGCCAGTGCTTTAAATGATCATCTGCCAAAAAAGGATTACCGGTATTTAACCTGTTCCGAAATGCTTGTTGACCTATAATCAAACATGTTTCTTATCATTCATATTAAGTCATTTTCAGCCAGAAAGAAAAAGTAAAGTACAAGCCGTAGTTTAAGCAAAATTATTTTTATGCATCCTTTAAATAGTCTTACTGACAATAAAAATAAAATTTTCATGAAGCCATTCTTAAGGAAGGGAAACGGGGAGGAAATGGCAAATTACACCAGAACTGGCCTGAAAATCAGTGGAAACAAGTCTAATTGGGTGATGAATCAAGATTTGAAATTTGGTTCTAACCGGCACCAGTATGTTTGGAAGAGGTCAGGAGAGCGGTACAACAGTGAGTGTTTACAGCCTTTTGCAAAATTTGGTTTGGGACCATATTTCAGCCAGCCAGTTTTCAAATTTCCTGGAACTATAAACACATTAAAAAAACACATACAGCCAGATTTTAATGCAACACGCACTGCCTTCTGGAAAGCATCTTATTGGCAACTGCTTAATTTTTCAGCATGATAATTATTTTTAAACACACTGCCAATGCAATATAACCACAGCTGGAAAAAAAAAACATGCAATAGAGCCTATCAGTCATGGACTGGCCTTCCCAAGACCCTGGACATCAACGTTAATGAAGTAGTGGTAGTAGAAGAGATGACAAGAAAACTGAAAAGAAGAAAGAGTTCAGGCTGAGTTGAAGAATAAAAGTGGTCATATACAAATATTGACTTTTAAACTCATTAGACTCGAACAAACTCAGTTTTTGTCTGTTTTTGTCTGATATTGGCAATATATATATAACCATGAAAAAATGTAAAGAAATGCAAAAAGAAAGACAAAAAAACAATCATTTGGAGCAAATCATTTAATCTGTTGTAAGTTTTGAGTCATACAAATTTGTGTTAGATAAACTTAATCTGACAGTTTCCCCTGCTTTGACGTCATTTCCTGCATTTAAAAATGGCGGACGTCAACATTGATGTCCGTAGATGAACTGTACAGCGATTCAGCCGGATTGTGTGGAGCTGCTTCAACATGAATCGGTTTCTCGTCGTGCTGTATTAACAGGAGCAGTTTGAGGCAGGCTCGACAAGTAAATATGCTTTTTTTCTTTTACCTTTTTAATTTGCTTGTTTGCAGTCAGGGGATGAAATGTGGCGCGCTGTGCGAAAGTGCTCTCATTGTGTAACACTGTTTATACCACAGACTGTTGTGTGCTGATGGTTTCGCTGCTGACTGAATTCTCAGAGGATAAACTCTCCCCGCAGGGAAGGAGCTAATTTTAAAACTGCTATTTGTAAGCCGTCGTGTAGAAGATGTATAAGTTAGCCAGCTAGCAATACATGTAGCCTGAGCCATAGGTAAACACAGATACAATGTAGGTGAAGTGACAGGCTCCAGCTGTGGATGCAAACTTAAACTCTGACAGGTTGTCTTGTGGGATATGTCTCATTCGCTTTGATAGTTTAATAGCACAGTAAGTACCTCACATGCTGCTTCCATTGATATGCTATCTTCCAGTATGAGCCTTGTTGACCTGTTGGTAAATAAGAAGTCTGTTGTATCCCATAAGAGGCCTTTACTGTGAAGCAGGGTTTCATCTTAACCAGGAAACTTCAGGGTCAACCCTCAGTTTTCTGTACTACAAAGGCAGATCACTTCTACCTGGGATCAACATCAACATAGTAGCTTATGGTGCCAACCTAAATAAGTGGACACGTTAAAGTCATTTTCCGGATTAGAAATCAACATACATGGTATCACCACCTATTGTTCTCTGGAGAACGGCCTCACCATTATTGGAACAGCCCTTGAATTCAATTTGTCCATCCACTTTCTTCAACTTATCAAGTTCTGGAGATTATCCCAGCTATCATGAAATAGAATAGAATTAGAATTAGAATAGAATTCAACTTTATTGTCATTGCAAATGTCACAAGTACAAGGCAATGAAAAGCAGTTTGCATCCATCCAGAAAGTGCTTTAGCAATAATATAGATATATTACAGAATATGGAACTATTATAGGTATGTTACAATGTACACGGTATGAAGGTATGTTATGAATATGCTATAACTATAAGTATGTACAGACTATAGTGAGTTTACAAGCTATGTACAGGCTATGAAAAGGATATAAATATGGTTAAAAATATGAAACTATACAGATTGTAGATATACAATTGTGAGTATTAATAAACAATTGTAGAACTATAATTATTGTATTGTACAGAATGATTGTCTATACTATTCATATGGTGAGAAGCAGGGTATAACAGATTGCCACATTATTTTAGGGTTAACACAGAGACAGACTCACATTCACCAAGTAACGTAAGGGAGATCTTTGGACAATGGGGGGAAGCCAGAGTAAATACAAACTCCACACAGAATCCAGACTGGATTTGAACCCAGAACGTTCTTGCTGTGAGGTGATGTCACTAACCACCACACCATCATGCCACCCTACATCAGAGGACTAAACGTCAATTTAATGAAATACTTACGTATGATCAATATTGATTCCTGGCTCAGTCAGAGACACACATACATTTGGGTTTTGTCAGGAAGGGCAATCAGCATAAAAGCTGCCAAAAGTGGCATTATACTGTCATGAATAGGGAAGCAGCTAAAGGTAGCTTTGTTACTTAATTCTAATCCATCAGATTCTCCTGTGTCTTAATGTCAGAGTATTTTGGGTATGCTGAAGTTGCACAGGACCCAAGTTCTCCCCAAACAAAATAGCGTGGCTGAATAAGAGATCAGCCTTGAACATCACAGGTGCTGCCACTCTCATAATAACTGCTCACAAGGGATATCCACAATATGTCGTTGAAGTGGTCTTATTATAATTAACTGTTGCAATTATGGGTGCTCGTCTTAAACAAAAAAGTTTTTTAAAAAAATGAAGAAAGCTTATGTACAAGTAATCCCAAGGATGCAAGAGGTTAAACTTTTTAAAACTCCAGTTTTTCCTACTTTTGACTCTGTATGATGCCTCTTGCCCTATGGTAGCTGGGAGAGGCTCCAGCCCCTCGCGACCCTGACAAGGATAAGTGGAAGAGGATGGCTAGATGGACTCTATATGATGTCAACATATTACTTCTAAAAGGATCATCTTAGACACAAAGCTCTAGCTGTGAGAACAGAAGCATTCATGCATGTACAAACATACTACAGTATTAATATAAAAGTCTTTGTAGAAACATTATTTTTGCTGTGGATCTACCAGCAGTTGATTAATGCTGTGCACACTCAGGAGCTGGACAGTTTCCGAAAAAGTCATCTGATAAAGTCAGCTTAAAAAGGTTGTACCAGGGCACAGTAATACATAAATATGGATTTAGTTGAAATGTGAATTATGCATGAGTACTAGTAGAGTATATTAAGTCCTGCATAAGTGCATGTAAAAATGTAATGATTTAAGGAGGGATATAGGCTAGAAGGCAACATAAATAAACAAAATGTTTGGTTAGTGGAAAATTGGATTTTACTTAATTTTGTTTGTGTAAAAGAAAAGCATATTCCAGCTGCTCCCTTATTCACCAGGTGTTGCCATACTCTATAGCTCTGCATATTTAATTTGACAGATTTTTTGAACTTATTAACATTTAAAGCCCATTCGTTCTACATTTTCTTCTGAATAGTTGGTTGGATTTTCTGACATTTAGTGGGTTTAGATGCAAAAAAAGAAGTGAATGAACATTTAAAACTATCACAATGTGCATGCTATTGTGTGTGCACTCCATTACTGCTTTTTACAGTAACAAGTAAGGGCAGTTTTATGTTTAAGTCAGTCATTACTCATGCCACAGACAACAAGCTAGTTACAAAAGGAGTTTTAATATGTTTAACAACTGTATGATCTAAATTACAAGAAAATATCAGTTCACTCTGTAAACAAGTCACCGTGTTGTGTTTCACTATACCAACTGAAAACATGGAACATGGAACTGCTGATGAAAGAGTCATGTCTGCACCTTGCACAAAATACGGTATATTATTTTTCTTTAAGTCATGTGAGTAGAGGGCCAGTGAAGGGGGGTGTTCAGTCAATTCAGGGAATCAACTTCATGCAAAGACTTCAAGTATTAAAAATGAATTAATATCTATTAATATCCATCATGAATAAAGCTATGCAACGGTAATGAAAAAATTTAAAGTATTCTGATTTTATATTTTTTTGGGTAACTGAATTGAGCGAAGATCAATGTGGACATGGTAATTATTTTAAAAAAAATCTTTGATACATGTGGCTGTTTTCTACAGTTGAGCGAAGTTAAGTGAGTAAAAGAAGCCTTTGGAAATAAGTATTGGACTATTTTGACAAAAAATAAATAAAATCAAAAATCAAAAATCACTATGGCTTGAGCCAGAAATGAGCCATCTCAAACAACTTCATGCAAAGACTTCAAGTATTAAAGGGATTTGTGTTTCCTCTGGAGACCGAACCATAGATCTTTCACTTATTAGGTGAATGAGTAAACCACTTTACTGTGGAGCCATGGTCTGTATGACGGAAAGTTTTTATGATTAAGTTATTGTTTATTATTAGGCAATAATCAACCTTGTTCAGGGAAACTCAGGAAGGATATTTTCTCTCTGCCTACCAAATATAAATATAAGTATCTGGCATATGCTACTGATGTAGTTATGAATAAATAAATGACGTTGTGTTTATTTTTTTTGGTGAGCGTTTCATAATATTTGCCCTCTTTGCAGAGCTTCACCATGAGTAGCCGAAGAAAGAGGGCCCCTCCTGTGAGGGTGGATGAAGAAGCTAAGAAGAGGTTGAACTGGAACATGTTGGAGGACCGCAAGAATGAGGAAGTCCAGGAAGATGAAGAGATACCGACTTGTTCCATTCTTTCAGCGGACCCAGCTCCTAGTAGCACCCTCCTCTCCCCTCCAGAGGCCGCCACAGAGGCTGCCTGCACCCCTGTCCTGTTTACAGAAGAACTTCCCAACACGTTGTCCGACATCACCGCTGCTTCTACCTCTCTGGCGCTCACTGTGTTTCCACTTTTGAAGCTCAGCCACATCTGGAAAGCACTCATTGGGGAGTTCAGTGTCAGGCCAGCCTGGCTCCCATCTGACTGCGATCAGAGAGCTTTCACGTTTCACAGGATGGGTGAGCAACTCTGCATCAGTTACAGCAGCTGTGATGAGAGCTCAGGGGTGCAGTGCAGTCCTGATGAAGACACTTGTACGGCAGAATGCAGCCTCCGTAGGATCCCATTGGAGGACCTCGACTGGCTACAGAAGAGGAGGGTGGTGCAGCTCTGTCACCAGGCAAAAGACGACTCAGTCAAGGTATATGTAGGTACTTTTACTGGGACACAAAGATCCATGTTTAGGCTTGATTTTGTTAATAAATGGTCATGAAGTTACCTGGCTTTTAATACCATATATTTTTTAAATCAGCTGTCTTTGGCTGGAGTAAAATTGTGCTCCTTTAGTCAAATCATCAAACAGTTCAAGTTTTGTTAAACATTATTTTATATTTAATCTTTTTCCTGGCTCTGTCTGGCAGGTGGGGATTTGCTTGCTGGAAACTGGGCTCGGGAAGCCAGAATTCCTCAGTGAGGGAAATGCTCGGCTCAAAAAAGCAAACCAACTGATGCAGAAGTTAATGGAGTATTTCTACGATTTCATTATTCCCGGTAAGCAGACTCCAAGTTCTTTACACCATACTATAGCAGCACAGGGTTTCCAATTCACCTTGACTTGTTTTTGTTGCTTATTCTCCATAAAGAGGTCGTAGATAATGAGGAGGAAGAATGTGATACCGACCTGGAGAGGCAAAATGTTGAGGAGCTCTACGATTATGTCAGGCATATGCACCAGGAAGAAAGCCAGAAGGTGACCTATGACGTTCAGCATAAGGCTCTTATTCCTATACTCAGGCCCTATCAGAGTCAAGCAGTCAACTGGATGCTGAGAAGAGAGAAATACAGGACCAACTCAAGTAAAGGTGCCTCTGTTCATTCCCCTACAGCTCATGCACCTTTAACTGGAATTTTAATTGAATTGAATTAAGTTAGATCCCTTTGAATTTAAGAATTTTTGATCTCAGTGGTTTGTCTCAAAAAGCATCATATTCAGTATTTACTGTTTCTTTGCAGAACAATCATTGCATTTCCTCTGGCGGGAGTTGATCGCTTTGTGCGGCAAAAAGCTCTTTTACAACCCTTTTATCGGCTGGTAAGAACATAGTTATTCTCATGTTAAAGGTTCTGATCATTTGGAAACATTTTCTGCCTTTTCAATATTATAAAGATGATGGGAATCTTATCTTTCTGCAAACAGTTTACACTTAAACTCAATATAATCCACAGGCCTCACTGTCAGCAGTTTTTATGGGGACTACTATTTAAGTTGAAACCACAAAAGTTGTGTGTGTTATTATTTTGTTTGTTAAGCACCATTAGCATAAAACTTGATGGGAGAATTGTTATCTTAAAATCACAACAGTAAAACAGGCTGAAGGGACACCATCAGTGGAAAAAAACGTGTGTAATTTGAATGAGTTGACCTTTAAACTTGCTGTTATCACATTAAGGTGACTCTCAGGTATGATATAGTTCTGCAGCTACTAGAATTTAGTTTCTTTTTTTATTTTTAGCTTAATTCGAGAATTTCCACTAGCTGGCATTGAGTGGCCCGGTGGGATCCTGGCTGATGAGATGGGGCTTGGAAAGACGGTGGAAGTTCTGGCTCTAATCTTGTTTCATACCCGGCAGGACCTCGAACAAGAGGCCCTCACACTCCCTGTGGTTAGTAGACCTCTACTGTGATGAATGCCACATTTGTTTTCTTCCCTAAACGTTGTAATCAAATCTTATGTATCATACAATGGTTTATGATTTATTTCTTTTTTTAATCTCATGGCTTTGCAGGGAAAATCTGTGAATTACTTTGTTCCTCCTCCTCCGCTAGAAAGAAAGAAAGTTATCAGCTGCAAGTCTGAAGCTCAGCCTAAAATTAAAATATCCTACCCAAGTATGTCACTCAAGTCTTTTTAGGCAATCCGCATAAGTCACTGAAATTTCACACCTTTTTGAATGATACTTATATTTCTCCAGCTGTGCGTGTCATGCTACTCACTGCTATAAAGGAGATGAGATCTGGCAAGGGAGCCTCAGTCAATGCCATCTTCACCTACATCCGAGCCACTTATGGCTATGACCTCCTCAAGAACCGCAACCACATCAGGAAGACGCTGACAAAGCTCATAGATGACGGCATGGTTGACCGGGTCAAAGGTCGGGGCTTGGCGGGGTCGTTCAAGCTGGGAAAGAAGTACAAAGAAACAAAGAAAACATTTGCAGGATCATCAAAGTCTGTAAGAATAAAGAACTTCTAATATGAATGTTTCATGCCACAAATATGACTTTATTGCGTTGCCTGAGTTTGGTCTGCATTTGTCTTTCTTAAGACTTCGAGAAGCACAGATTGCACGCCCAGGAAAATGTTTCAGAGACGAGCAAAAGAAAAGGCAGAGGCAGCTCTACAAAACTCTCTCTCAGACGATCAGAGAGATCCGAGCACCCCTACATCTGACTGCCCTGTCTCAGAGGAAGCAGAAACAAAGACAGAGTGGGATGAAAGTCTGAATGAGAAAGCAGATCAGCCAGATGACATGCTGGATTCTTCCACGGCACCGTTACAGGTTTCTCAGGATAAAAGTGACTCAGATACACGAGACATGTGCAGAATAGCTGATCTCCCCGAAGAAAGAGGAGAAGCTTCACAGCTCGATGATGACAAGGAGACGGAAACCCCCACCAGAGTGTCTGTCGTCCCGTTTAACACCCCTGACTACAGATTCGAGTGCATCTGTGGTGAACTCGGCATCATTGACTACAAGGCCCGCGTCCAGTGTATGAACTGTCAGCTGTGGCAGCACGCAGACTGTGTGAACTATAAAGAAGAGAGCCTTGAAACTACACCTTTCTACTGCCCTCACTGCCTGGTAGCCATGAAACCCGTGTCCACAGGAGCCACCCTCATAATTTCCCCGAGCTCCATCTGCCACCAGTGGGTCGAGGAGATCAACAAGCATATCAGGTCCTCCTCCTTACGAGTGCTGGTGAGAGAGTAGATTCATACATCAGTCTCTTGGTAGTATCTCATATATAATATGCTTAAAGTCTAAAATAAAAATCAAATAAATCTTAAATGTGCTTCCTGAGTAAAACCAAAAGGTGGTTTTGATTATTTACAGTTATTGTTTGGCTCAGTTTAGGCACAAAACTGATTGGTTAGATGTAAGTAACAAAACTGTTTTGTTAAGATTAAGAAAGACCAGGGTTTGGTTTAAAATACACCCTCTACCTTCCAACTTTCAGGTACTCTGAAAATGATACACTCACTTAAATCATTGCATGTTACACTACTGTACCATCACAACAGTGCGAGTCGTCAGTTGCAATGATGACGCAGAGCAGGAACAACACAACATTGTGCAAGCACTACACATCTTTTATAATTTGTTAAAGCACGCACTCTTCTCTCTCTCATCTGTGTTTAAGCATGCCTAATTATTTTGCCTTTCACATTCCTCTTTAGGTTTATCAGGGTGTGAAGAAACATGGATTCATTCAGCCTCACATGCTCGCCGAGCAGGACGTGGTCATTACCACCTACGACGTGCTGCGCTCTGAGCTCAACTACGTTGACATTCCCCACAGTAACAGCAAAGACGGCCGCCGCTTCCGCAACCAGAAGCGTTACATGGCTATACCCAGTCCTCTGGTAGCTGTGGAGTGGTGGCGAATCTGTCTGGATGAGGCTCAGATGGTGGAATGCCCCACTGCGAAGGTGAGATCATTCAATTCTTGTTGCATCTTACTTTGTTTTGTTATTTAAACGTAGTTTATGCGACCACCTGACGTTGATCCCATCAGGCTGCGGAGATGGCTCTACGTCTTGCGTCTGTTAACCGCTGGTGTGTCAGCGGCACTCCAGTCCAGAGAGGCTTAGAAGGTAAAGTGAAGAAGCTGTTACCACAGAAGAAAAAAGAAATACTATGAGTATGAATGCAAATTGAATTTTTTATGTAGCATATAAAGATATAAAGATAAAAATAAGTGTAGGTTTTTACTGCCTTTACCTGCCAAAATATAATAAAGCAAAGTGTTTTTGAATCTATGCACAGATGTAATTAATCTGTCAAGGTTGTGATTTCAGTCTTTGGTCTCTTCAGCAGTAAAAAAAATAATAATTAAAACTTTTGTTTTTTGCTGTAGATCTGTATGGCCTTGTGCTTTTCCTGGGAGTTGACCCATACTGGGTGAAGCACTGGTGGCACCAGCTTCTTTATCGTCCCTATCGACGTGGAAATACGGAACCTCTGTACCATGTGATCGCTCAGATATTATGGCGATCGGCTAAAAAAGACGTCATTGATCAGGTAGGATTTTAAAAGTATTTTTCTGATCGTTGGCCTGGATTTCATTGAGACTGTCTGAAGAACTATTTTGTTTGACCCATTTTTTTTTCATATGAAACACATCCTTAAAGCTTTCTCTTTTGAATGTTTGTACTCATCTTAGATGGTCCTGTTAATCTTTCTCCAGATTCAGATCCCGCCTCAGACAGAGGAAGTGCACTGGTTGCACTTCTCGCCCGTCGAGGGTCACTTCTACCACCGTCAGCACGAGGTCTGCTCCCAAGACGCTTTGGTTAACCTCAGGAAGATCTCAGACTGGAGCCTGAAACTCGGCAGCCTCGACCGCCGTACCGTCAATACCATCCTGTGCCCGCTGCTCAGGCTGCGCCAAGCCTGCTGCCATCCACAGGCTGTCAGGGGGGAGTTCCTGCCTCTGCAGAAAAGGTATTGTGTTCTCAAGATGCTTATGCATGAGATGAGGTCTTATTAAAGGCAGCTGCAGCAGTTAATTAACAGTCCAGCTGGACTAGATCATAACATTAGGATGATTGAAGCCCCCCCAGCAACCTTTTTGTTGCTGGGGGTGTTTATTTAAAGCTGACCCATTCTGTGTAATCTGCACTGGAGGATTTGTTAAGCAGGTTTGCCTGCCTCTCTGTAGCACCATGACAATGGAGGAGCTCCTGAAGTCCCTGCAGAAGAAATGTCGAGTGGAGTGTGAAGAAGCTCACAGACAATTGGTGTGCGCACTCAATGGTTTGGCTGGAATCCACATCATCAGAGGTATAGATCCCCACTTCTATACATCTGCTCCCTTTGCTCTTAGTTTCCCATGGGAATTAGTTTAAACAAAACAGAGGCCACGATCCCATCTTTGTGTCTCCCGACACTTTTTGCACCGGGATGTTTTGTTAAGGCTGGTCTCAGTAAAGCGATATGTTTATTGTTACTGCACTGAGGTGATTTGTGCAGCCAACTTTGTTTGCTTGACATGTAGTGGACATTTTAAGTGGCACTAAGGATGACTATTTCCTTTGCCACCTGCAGGTGAGTTTGCAGAGGCAGCAGAGATGTATAGAGAAGTGCTCCGTTCATCAGAAGAGCACAAAGGCAGACTGAAGACTGATTCGTTACAGGTATGTGGCCTCATACATTTCATCTCTACAAAGACTGAGGGAACACATGACTTAAAAACCAGAAGCTAAAATCTTTGTTTCTGGCTCTTAGAATGTATTGACATAATTAATTTTCTATTACTCTTGCCATTGTGGTAAAACAGAGGCTTCATGCTACCCATAACTTGATGGAGCTGCTAAGCGCTAAGCATCGTGGGATTCCTCCTACCCTCAGAGATGACAGACTAGATGAAGAGGTGATTCACAAATATATATTATACTGTCAGAATGTATCTATTTTTCTTCTTTTTAAATCAAAGCTGTGTTTTAAGAATTACTACTGCAGTTTTTTCATTCTCCTTGTCTCTGTAGGCCGAGCAGCTGCGACAGCACTACATGACCAAATACGACTCTGAGGTTGCAGATGCTCGGCAGGCTTTGCAGCCGGTGCTGCAGAACATAAAAGAGCTGAAGCGAAAAGTGAGAACTTCTTTACACTCGGGGAAATTACATATTTTATGAAAAGATTACATATATAAAGAGAGACATAAGTGATGTTTAGGAGTGCAAAACCAATATCTTAAGATCATAAAATTTCTGCATTGATTGCCTTTTTATATACATCCTCTGCAGCTCCTAAAATGAACTTACTTGAAATGTATTTAAAATGACATTTATTTGGATCTGTTAATGAACTCCAACAAATTAGCACAGCAAAAAGAAAACTGCATAGCAGGAAATTGGAGCTTACTGATCAAATTATTTTAATAAAAAGAAAATAGTAAATGTAGCTAATGGCACTATAATTGGCATTCTACTCGTTACTTACACAAACAGTTAAAGTAGTTGAATATCACTATGATTATCTATCTTTCTCAAGGTCAAGCTGAACTCTCCCTGGTGGCTGGATGTTATTCAGAGGGCAGTTCGCTGCTCCACTGATGACGACCTGGTGTCCCGCATCAAGAATGAGCTGACGTCCAGCTACAAACAACAAGCCCACAAGCTCTCCATGGCAGACAAGTAAGCACTTTTTTATCAAGTAGTTCCGAGTAGTTGCATAGTGGTTGCAAGCCGTTACCTTGAACTTATCAAAAGACCAGGATGCTTCAAGTGTCTGGTGTCCTGCAGGTTCCGTGATGGCTATGGTCTGCAGTTTCTGCTCACCACACAAATGCAGGACCTGATGAAATCTCAAAAGACCGTGCAAGATGCAGTGAAAAGTCTTGAGGGTCCGGCCTCGAAAGAAGTTATAGAGGAGGCCACAGTTTGTCATCTCAGGCCAATGCGACTGCCACTCAACAAGTATGTCGTCAGCATTTTGCAGCTTCGTACAAGCACTGTTAGAAACCTTAAAATGTTCAGTTTATAAAGTTATGTGGAGGTTAAATGACAGCTTTTCCTTGTGTTACATAACACTTCTTTGTAAATACTCTGAAACTTATTTTACCTAATATCTGTCTTGTCATTTTCTAGCTGTGTTTTTTGCAAAGCGGATGAACTTTTCATAGATTACGAGTCCAAGCTGTTTTCTCACACGTAAGTAGAGCAGTATTTTTAGATCCATCATTAATCAGATTACATAACCAAGCGGTGGTTAATCAGTAAAATTCCTCCACAGCGTCAAAGGTCAGACAGCCATCTTTGAAGAAATGATCGAGGATGAAGAGGGGCTGGTCGACGACCGTCTCCCTACCACTAGCCGAGGTCTGTGGGCAGCCAGTGAGACAGAACGCACTTTGAAGGCCATCTTGTCTTTTGCCAAACTTAAACGCATGGACCCAGACCTGGTGGAGGAAGGAAACACTTTTATGGAACTGTTTGAGAATTGGAAGAAGGAGTACAAGGTTTGTAGGCACACCTACAACATTACAAGGACAAACGACAACAAGAGCATCTTTTATTTTTTAAAAAGCTGCATTTTTCCAGTAGGGCTCCAATAGGCATTTGGTATTATTATATGTATTATGAGGAGTCAGTTTAACAAAAATTCTTTTTTTAAGTCTTTGTTTTGGTGTTGGTGTTTGTCCTCAGGTGCTGCACGAGTACTGGATGGTGCTGCGTAATCATGTGTCAGCCATCGATGAGCTGGGTATGGCCACCGAGAGGCTACGTGTGCGTCTGCCTGATGAACCAAAGCCCAAACTGCCGCACATCATAGAGCCCCACGAGGCGAGTTAAAGACAGTGACACTCATTTAGCATAGCTGCACGCTTATGACAGTCTGGTAAAAGATAATTTATACAAGTTGTGACAACATGACTGACTTGTTATTAGGACTGTTAAAGGATTGGCTCTTTGCAGAGTTACTTTGCTTCATAGACTAACTGTCTGCAGAGATTTAAGGGGGGTTTCTTCACTGTCCCCGAGTTTTCTCATGTTATTGTTGGATCAGTGGGTTTCTACATATAATATAGATCTTTATATTTGCAATTTAAAGTGTCCTGATATTTTTCATTAGCTGACCCCTCCTCTCGATTGTTTTGCTCCCAGGTGGAGCAGAACAGAGTCAAACTTCTGAACGACCAAGCTGTGGCAAAATCTCAGCTCCAAAAGAAGCTCGGCCAGTTTTTGTATCTCACAAATCTGGAAAAGGTAATTTTATAGGTGATAGTAATTACACAATTCATAAATTTACCCCAGCTAAATGTATTATGTGAGCTTACTCTGAACAACATACATTTCTTGATCCAGTCGCAGGACAAGTCTACTGGAGGTCTGAACCCAGAGCCGTGTCCCATTTGTGCTCGGCCCCTGGGACAGGAGGTGAGAGTCACTACTTCTTATACATCTTGGTTGGTGGGAACATCTCAGTAGATCATCAGTTTGTGAAATATTCATACCAGCCTGTCTAGCATTTTCGAACAAACCACTTACAATCTGCTTTCTTCTCCATTCTGATGCTCAGTTTGAACCTCAGCAGGTCATCTTGACCGTGTCTACTTGCCTAAATGGAATAGGTTGCTGTCACATGATTGCCTAATTAGATATTTGTATTAATAAGCAGCTCAACTGGTGTACCTAATGAAGTGGTTAGCGAGTGTTTGTAATTAATGTCAATAGTTATCCATACTCTGCTAGTCATACTTTAGAATAATATCTCGCTCTTCTCTCTTTTCCAGTGGGCCGTGCTGACGTGTGGACACTGCTTCTGTAACGAGTGTATTGCTATCATTGTGGAACAGTACAGCGTGGGCTCAAGGCGGCGTGCCATCAAGTGTGCCATTTGTAGGCAGACTACATCCCACACAGAAATCTCTTACGTGTTCACCACCCAATCATCCAGTCAGGACCAAGACATACCAGTCAAGGTCAGCCAGCGACCCCATTTTCAAAGAAAAAAATAAATGTATAACACAGCCATGACAACGTTCCTCTTCCTGTGTTGTCAGGGAAGTCACTCTACCAAAGTGGAGGCAGTTGTGAGAACTCTGAAGAAGATTCAAGTGACCAACCCCGGGGCCAAATGTCTCGTCTTCTCCACGGTAACAGTTAACTATCCGCACTCTTCAAGACTTACTTTGGCGATATCGAGTTTGGATCTGACCTGTTTTGTTGCCTTTTCTCTTGTGCACAGTGGCAGAGTGTCCTGGACATCATCGCCAAGGCCTTGTTTGACAATAACATGGAGTTTTCTCAAATCAACGGGATTCACAAATTTCAGGTTTGAATTTGACACATAATGAACGCCACAATTTTTAATACACACCCCTGCTTTTTAACTTTTGTATTGTTTTGTTTTTTGTTGAAATACCACAGACTGTATGATAGATTTAAACATTTACAGTAAACCCCCTGTCTAAGGACTGTCTAAATACCTACCTACTAGGTTTTCCTTGGTGTGTATTCTCCACCACCAGCAGCTAAAACAGCTGTTCGGCTTGCTGCTACACCTTGTTCTTCATTTGAGGTTGTTTTTGTTTTTTTGTTTTTACCTGAGATCACTCCCTTGAGAGCACACCAACCCTAAACTCAATATTTCTTCCTTTACCCCGGGCCGCATGTTTGTTTGTTTTTTGTGTGTGAGCTATACTGCCAACAAACAAAGAGGTTAATCAATTGGAGATGAATTCTTGCCTCTCATATGCAGAAACTTAATAACAATTAAGGTTTTTCTGTAGTAAAATACAATATAAAGACTAATGAATACATTCATTGTCTATGTTTTTGTGTAATACAAAGGAGAAACTGGATAAAATCGGCACGTTAAATAATTGTTTGAATTTGAAAATACACAGTATTTAAATTGCAGTATAAATTTTCAGGGAATCCTCATTTTTTTCTTAAAATAAATCAATTACCGAAGCATCTCTTGATACAGATATGACTGTAATTTGTTCATTATTGCACTGTTCATTGTGGTTTTCCAGGAGAATCTAAGTTCCTTCAAGTACGAAGAGAAGATCAACATTCTTCTTCTACCTCTCCACACGGGCTCCAATGGGCTGAATATCATCGAAGCAACACATGTGCTGCTGGTTGAACCAATCCTCAACCCTGCTCATGAGCTCCAGGCAATAGGCAGAGTGCACCGGATTGGCCAAACCAAGTAAGGAGCAGGCAGTAAAGTGTGTCAGTAAACCTCTGAAGTTTCAGCATAACTTTGTGGGTCCTTTAGAGCTTTGTGTAGATGTGTTGCTGCATCTACACGAAGCTTCTGCATTTTTCTCATCTTGTGAGAATTGACTTCAAAGCTGCAGTTTATTTTTTTTTCTTAGATTCATGTTTAATACGAGTGCAACCTCCAGTTATTTAATAAAACTATAAATCCACAACTATGCAGCTTATAATATGTCAGAAAATAAAGCACTTAGAGTTCAGCAGGATACACTGAAATTGATTTCATTAGTTTTTTGTTTTTACTCACCACTGTGCTCAGGGATACACAGTTCTTGACCAAAGTGCACTTATATAGCATGCACACCTCTGTCAGTGCTGTACACACATCATTATTCACTGCTTCTAGTTACAGATCTGCATCAGAATGCACAAATGCATGTAAATTAAATCCAACTAAGAGTACTTTTTTTTTCATTTAGGAGCAGTTAAAGTCTGACAAAGGAATGACAATGTGGAGAATTTGTTAATCCTTTTATCCAAATAATATTTATATTAAATTATCCACCCTCTACTGAACAAAAAACTAAACAAATGCTCATTTTTGTTTCCTCTCTCCACCAGGCCAACATTTGTTCACAGATTCCTCATCAAATCTACAATTGAAGAGAGAATGCAAGCAATGCTGAAGACGGCAGAAAAAAGGTGCGTGTCAGTTCTTAATGATGCTATTTTTGTATTTAAATACAAGTTTAAGAGGTCAGGGGATACGCTGTTGTCAAAGTACCAATAAAAGTCTTTTTGATTCCAGTCACACCAGCACAGCCATGAAGCACTCGGAGGCTGCGGTACTGACAGTCGCTGACTTGGCTGATCTGTTCACTGAAGACACTGAACCTCTGGAGTGAATCTCAGCACTGGGCTCCTCACTTGGTACATACCAAGTAAAGCAAACAGGAGAAAAAGGGAGTTCACGATTTACACAGCGGTGACAAATTTTGCACATTCCACTTTTTTTATATAAGCATCCTGATGTTATGAAACGAATTTCCAAAAACTATTTTAAGAAATCGCTGATGGATGATGACTACAAATTTCTTACTTGTTGAATTTTAACTCAATTTAGAGCTGATGCATTTGCATCACTTGTCATAGTTGTATCTTACTGGTCCAACTTGTTCAGCTGTGTTTGTTTATCGCATTTAGTCAGGTGTGTTCATTTATGTGCAACTTCACTGTATCTCCAGATGGACTGAACCACTTTGAGGCATTCTCACAACATTCAGGAAATAAAAGTCTGTGAGTGACGGGTCGTCCGCCTGTTATTGCCAGATTTCTTTGTGCCGTCCTTTTACTGTGTGGTTAAAAAAATGAAGCAGGAAGAACGCCATTGATTTGTGCTCACCTCTGACATAAACTCACTTTTACTCTTTTACAACTGAAGTGAAAGACTGTCGCGGGATTTCTTCGGCCGGGCAATCGACCTTAAGTTATTTCACTGTTGAAACAAAGCCACACAGTTTGGTCTAACAATGGCGCCCATCTTATTTGCAAGACAAAAAGAAGCACAATGTGCAGATTGTTGGAAACTAATCTTGTAAATCAAACTTGTAAAAATTGTGTGAAGATGTTTTGTGCTTTACAGCAACTGTCTCATTCTTTTCTATTCCTCAAAATCGTCTGGTCAAGCTTAAGAATCGTGTGGATTAATTAAATGTTACTTGTCTTAAACTGATTAAAATAATCATTCCTCTTGTATTTTATGGTCTCTTCTGCCACACACATGCACTCACTGGTACTTGGCATTGTTAGCGAATTGCCCTTGACTTGTAATGCGTTTTCTTTTCACCTGACTGACTGCGATTCCCGTACTTGTAAAGATTTTAAGATGTCCAGACAACAAAGAGGGACAGCCTCGTGCTGGTGTTCCTTTTTACATGGTTACCAGACTTCTTGTTAGTCTGTGTAGTAAGAAACGGTCATATGATGTTTACTAAGAGAACGTCGCCACAGTAGGCGGTGACATGCGTGTTACCTTGGACTCCCCCGGTTCCCCCTATTCATGCGTGGAATCTCATTGTTGTTGGGGGCATCATTCAAGCTGGTGTTTTTTAGGGCTTGAGGGAGGGCCGCAGTTCTTTAGTTTTCAAGGGGCTGGAGTAAGAGAGGGGTACTACATTTTCTGGTGTCAGACTGTGGTGAATAGCTCCCAGAAGATTCACAGAGTGTCAGAGAAGGAGCCAAAAGGTAGTGGAGTGGCTGAGCTACCAGAAAGCAGAGGGAAGATGGCATCTGCCAGTTTGGTTTTTGTCTGGCTACTGCTCACCATGAGGATGGTTACCTCGGCAGTCTATCTGGAGTCTGAGGCGGAGGGTGAGCACACGTTTCACAGCTCACAAATCTGGGGATGAACAAAAAACAAACTGATTATTGATTAGCATGTTTTGTTTTGTTTTACTGGCTGCAATAATTGTAAAAAGGTTCTAACTCAAGAGAGGAGGATTTAGTCCAAGTCCAGTGAAAGCTGGAGTATAACTGGTGCCTCCTTTGGCAAAAGCTGTATGCCTTGACATTAAATGCAGTGACGGGTTTCAACCACATTCAGGTCTTGACTCTCTGAAAATGATTGAGGCTAATTTTTAAGAAAAATATATAGAAAATGACCTGTATATACATACATAATGCTCAAAAGTACTGAGTCATAGTATAACTTTCAACAAAAGAGGAAAATAATCATTCTAAAGCTAATATTTGGATATTGTTGGTTTGGTTGATTTACTTATTGGTGGCTACACTGTTGGTCCGCTACATGTGCTGACTGGTTAAATAGTAATATACCTGTTTATAGGTGCCGAGTGTAAAATGTGACTGATAAAATAACTTTGTTTTTTTTACTGTTAGAACTTAATGAAACTGTCATTTGCACCAACGACCGTATGGAGCTTGTTATTCCAAGCGCTTTTTTTCTCAACAAAGTTCCTCCTGTTTACGTAAGTCATCACTGACCAGTCATTAATAATGCCAAAGAGCACTGTGTCATTTTGAGTAATTATTACATATTTGTCTCTATTTGCTTTGTGTCTTCTCTTTTAAGGCTTGGGATTTGCATTTAAATGATCCGGAGTGCCGTGGTGATGTAGTCGGAGAGGACTATGTTTTCAGCATTAAGACAAATCTGTCAGATTGCGGCACTATAATGGTATGATCCATCTTTGATTTGCCTTAAAAAAATAGAGGATTGCTCCTTCAGGTGATCTTTTAAGAGTGAACTCAGATATTAAATTCAGGTAAATCTGATAAGAAGACAAGTTACTCTTTACTACCTCCATTAATGTTAAGAGGATTCTCTTCATAATGAATTAAAGGGTCTACAGGTGCTGCAGGAATATCTTCAGATCCATGATCCATCACCTTCTTTCTACTGTGTTGTGAATGTGGACTATGAGGCTCTGTGTTCAGATTTTGTATGGAAATTAGCTCATAGCAAGTATAATAGATGGACAGAGAAAGGCACACACGCTGAACCCAGAGAGACGGGAAGGAAGAGAAAAGAAGGGGAGGAGTGGCATTTCTTCAAGAAAGACGGACAGAGCTGTTCTTTTTGCCTATAACAGGACAGGGCCTCATTTAAAGCATCAATGGGACTCTGAATGGCCTTGTATTTCTTATTTATCAGCATTCACGTGGGCAATGAGGCTCACGGTTATTTTAATCCAGCTGCTCTACACTGAAAGTCAGCCACTGCTTAACACATAAGTGTCCTTTAAATCCTTGGAATGCTTTAAAAATTTTCTTGTAAACCACCTAAAAGGTTAACACGGCTTTCAGCAGTTCTCTCAGTACTCAATTTCTGCGATTTACAAGGTTTTTGCACAGAAGCTGAGGAAAGTAAGTATGCTCTGAAGGAAAAAGGGCTGTTGCTAAAGGAGAAGAATGTCACAGCTGTCAGTCATGCTTTCACCTTGACCGTAGCACCTTTTACACCCTGCCATCAGAGACGCCACGTTTACAGTTTCCTCGCTGACATTTCTGGATGTATAAGACTCAGAGCCTTCGTGATAAGTGCACGTAGCAGTGGGGGGTTATGTAGTTTGCTGCGAGATCTGTCAGTGGTCCTCTCATTGAGGCTGCCCCGGGGGAGCGATTGAGTGTTTACCAAGAAGTAGTAAAAAATGTTGAACTGTTAGAGGTAAAGACAGTTTGTCCTGCTTTGTAACCATGGTCACCACCCTGCATCTCAACAGGGACCTGCAGAAACTTCACACACCAGCTTTTCACCTGTTCCCATTTTATGGTTTATTTTAAAAGGATGGTGACAGCTGAATAAGAGTATTTAATCCCAGTGACTACTCAACCTAACTTTAACTTAATCTCTGTATTATTATAGGTTGTTTACATTACAGTATAAAGCACCTTGATCTAACTGTTATGTGATTTGGCACCTTATGAATGAAACTGAATTGAATTAAAAAATGAATGTGGTGATGCTAGCAAATCCACTTTGCCAGTATTCATATGTACCACAGTAGAGTTTATGTATTGTTAAATGTTAAGTTGGACTGGTACTTATATAGCACCTTTCTACTCAGTTGAACACTTAAGGCACTTTCTAATACAAGTCTCTTTCACTCAGTTACACAAACATCCACACAGTGCTTTTATCTATGCCTAAGTGCTTTCTAACATTCACACACACTTGCACCCTGATGAATATGGTGGCATGGTGGCAACTCAGGGTTCAGTATCTTTCCCAAGGATACTTTAACATGCAGACTAAAGGCCGCCCAACCTGCATTATGTTAGACTCGTGTGTATATGTCTTTTATGATGTCGCAATCCAGACATTAGTTAGACAAAGGCATCAAACTTAACTAAACTTCTAAACTTTCATAAAAGACATTCTCTTAAGATCTCCACTATTTAATCAGCCCATCACTTAATTTCTATTCCAGGTTTCTGCAGTTGTTCTTACCTAAAACAGCATTATTGATTCCTATTTCTATAAAAATCTAAAAAGTAACGGTAAAGTAAACAAGCTACATTTCCCCTCACTGACCATCACACATGCTATGTTCTCTCCATAGGCCTCAGATGACACACACATGGTGTTCATAAACACCATACACAACAACTACTCAGATATTATCACAAGAAACTACATCAACATAACATTTGCGTGCCGCTACCCCATCAACTACATGGTCCAACAGCCCAACGGAGAAAACATGATCAGAGTGGACATCAGGTAAATGTTTTCTTCTTTTCTGACTTTTCTCCAACTGGAGAATGATTTGTTCTCAACATTTGGCCTATTTTAATAAACCCATTGCCTCTGTAGACCTATCACTCTGAACACTGAGGATGGGAATTTCTCAGTGTCAATGCTGCTGTACAAAGACGAAGCCTTTGAGGACAGGTGGACCACTGTGCCATCGCTGACTCTGGAGGATAACATCTTTGTAAAAGTTTTCATGGTAAATCGCAGTGAAATGTCAGTTTAGTATATTTTTCACCTCCAAATAGTAAAGATGTAGTTCTCACCTTAACAAGCTGTATTATATATTTGCAAATTGGAATGATGCACAAAAGCAATATGTTGTATTTGCATTTGATTGGCAGGATAAGTATATCTGTTAATATCTAACAGGGATTATATATACTTGGCTCTGACTGTTAAGCATTCAAAGTGTTGTTAATATTCACAGCTATTTTTGAGTTAGTTTGGGTGTGCTCTTACACAAGGTTAAGCAATATGTTTTGTGGGTAGTTTTCCAACCAGTGCTGGAAATCTAACACTCCACCCATGACTAGACAGTCATTTGAGTCCTCTTTCGTGCTGTTATAATCTCTTGGTACACCTGTTGTTTACTTACTATGAGTCATCATTTTGTTGTGCGTTATGGAAAACTGTTTGTCCTGTTTAAGGAATTAATTGACCGTTGCCGAACTCTGTCTGTGTCACAGATACCTTCTCATCTGCAGCTGCGTATGGAGAGATGTTGGGCTACGCCGACCAGTGATCCATACAGCAATATTCATTACACCTTCATCGCAGACAGGTCTGCCTCTGGACTGTTTAAACTGAATGCAGATGAAAATGCATGATTGCCATGTTTACACCACATACTTTGAAGGTGTGGAAGCTTGTTTATGGCGTTCTCCGTGGCTGTGTTGTTTCACCACATTAGCAAACAGTTCCACCTCCTCCTATGGGTGCACTGTTGAAATCTGAAATAAGAGAGTTTGTTGCATAGAGAGCTGTCCAGACAACAAATCTCACAGGCTGGTCATGTGACTCCTGGCTGAGAGGCCACATGCATTTCACTTCAACAGCTGTGCATGCCCTTGACAACCAGGCAGTATTTGGTACTGTTGGCAACAGCAGAGTTATGAAATGCACCAAGATTTCTCAGAGCTAAAGAGATGAAGAGATGAAAGCACTCAAACACTTCTGTGTTGTATCACCTCAAGTTATGTTTGCATTTTTTTTATTAGCTGTTTCTCCTTTTGTTATATTTAAAGTGCAGCATCGTGTTTCATTGCTATCAGCAGGCCTCTTAGACTTGTCTCCTTCCCTCTAGCTGTCCAGTGTTGACCAACGACCAGACTCTGAGCGTGCTGAAGAACGGTCAGGGCCCAGAGGCCACGTTCAGGATACAAATGTTTAAGTTTGTCGGCAGCTCTTATACCAACGTCTTCCTTCACTGCAACGTCCAGATCTGCCACAGTGGTCCTGGTCTGTGTCAGCCTGTGAGTGACCTCATGCTGCACCCATTCCTCAAACTGATAGTCAGGAGCCAGTTCAGACAAGTAGCCTGCTATATGTCACCAATATAGACCCGTCAGCCTAGGAGTGGTTTTCAGCCATATGAGCTGCCATCATTTTAAATATACAGTGCTTATGACTGTATATTTGACTGCTTATGTTGGTTTTTAAATTTCACATTTCACTCGTGTATTTGCCAAACAGAACTGTTCCGGTGAAGATGGATTACTGAGAACACGGAGAGAAATACCACTGTCCCATACAGTGTCTTACGGACCCATAAGACGACTATTAAACCACAGTGAAAATCCCAGTCTAGGTATGTTTAATTCAGTCTTTGCAGTTAATATAGTTTAACTTCATAGTTTAAAGATTCCAGACACTGTAAGCAGTTCATAAGCATGCAGACCCACTTGTGTGTAGATGCAGGAGGAGTCCCAGCTGTGGAGACCTTTGTCCTTGGAGGACTGCTGCTTGTCTTGCTGCTGGTAACAGGAGTCTTTGGGAGGTTGTGGCTTCGCTCCAGACATTTCTACCCAGCACGGGAAGCACAGCTTACCCTGTCCAACATTCATCACATCTCAGAAGTGGCCTCATGAATTGTATGGACTTTATAGAATTAGTAAATGGACACAGGAAAACATACGTACACGCGTTTTTATAATAATGTTATATGTTTTGTGTATTATGCTCATTAGAAAAAAATTTTGTTTGATTTGTAAAAAGCTGTGGGTAATAAACATTTCTCTTAAACACATTCCTGATATTAAGATACTTGTGCTTTATGTCATTATTTTTATTTTGTGCTACTTAATTCAACTGCTGTATACCATTTGTATTTTCACTGAAGTAAATTCTTTCTTGCATGTGTGGCTTTTACTCAAAAAGCAACTGTAGTGCCTTTTCGATTGAATATGATCCAGAGCAACAAAACAAAAAACATGCCCGAACGTTTAATGTTTTACTTTTTAATGTTATATGACACACAAATATGCTGCTCAGTTTTGGGTCACATGGTTTTAGTTTTAACACGTGACCCAAATAGCAGATGTAAATAAAACAATGTTCTTAAATTAATCATGTTTAATCGTGTTTCACGTTTAATGAAAATGGATGTGAATTTGCTGTTAATGCTTCCTGGATATGACATGAACAGTAATCAGACTTTTTTTTTTTTTTTTTTCCTTTTTATTTTCACAAATAGTACATAATTACATAACATGATACAGTGTACAATTCAAAACCAAAAAATAAACAAACAGACAAACAAACATAAAACAAACAAACTGATAACTAAACACATAAAAAAAAAATGAAAAAAAAAAACAGCTCAGTTCCATTACAGTTTAAACACTCAAGAGAATCCTTGTAACATAATATTAGAAACATCAGGTTCCACATAGTTCAAGTATGGTTCCCACACCTTAAAGAATTGATCTGTTTTTGAATGCAATATACATGTAAGATATTCCAGTGGCACTAAATCCAACACTACTCTTTTCCAACCTTTAATAGTTGGTACTTTTTCATAAATCCATTGGAGTAGTATATTCTTCCTTGCCGCATAGGTGAGAACACAGTACAATCTCATATTATTCTTGGATATTAATCGCCGGCTGGGGAGGCCAAGTATGAGAGACAGAGGGTCCATCTCCAATTCACAACCGAAAATCTTCTCCATTTCAAATAGCACATTAGACCAATATTCTTGCAATTTCAAACATGACCAGAAGCTGTGAGTTAGGGTACCAATTACTGTCTTACATTTAAGGCACATGGGTGAAAGGGTAGGATTATATTGATGTCTGCGAAACATAGATATGTGCATTCTATGTATAATTTTTAACTGTATTGCTTTGGTACGATTACAAACTGATATTGATTTGGCGTAACTCCAGACATCTTCCCACTCCTCATCATCAATTACTATACCTAATTCCTTTTCCCATTTGCCTTTAAGCCTCTGTGACGTCCCTGAGAGTACAGAATATAAAGCCTTATAAAATATCTTCACAGGTACCTCTTTGTCTGTTAAAAATAATAATTTTTCAACAGGAGAGACTTCATGACTCTCACTAAAGTTAGTACTATGCAAAATATAATGCCTTATCTGTAAGTAACGGAAAAAGTCATGCTTGGGGAGAGAATATTTCTCAACCATTTGGTCAAATGGCATAACTACATTATCGGAGAATAAGTCCCTCAGTCTCTGAATTCCTTTGTTCTTCCATTCCTTAAAACCTATATCAAACATCCCCGGTTGAAAGTCAAGATTATTCACAATAGGAGTAAACATAGATGTTAGCTTCAACCTTCCCTCAATTCGACATACTGACCGCCAGGCCTTAAGTGTATTAAGTGTGACTGGATTATCACAGCTCAATCTAATATCTTTAAAGTTCTTGAAAAACAATAGGTCCCTTAATGGATACTTTGAAAGAGAGGTTTCAATCCCCAACCAGATAGAGTGTGAATTATTTGTGACCCAGTCATGAATATAACTCATGTGAGTACTCAATTGATATGTTCTAATATTTGGTAAATCTAGACCTCCTACTGAACCTGGGAGCTGCAGTGTAGCCATCTTAAGTTTTGGTCTACGTTTGCTCCATATAAAAGAGCTTAGCCAACTATTCAGATCCTTCATCACTCTATTTGAAAATATAACCGGAATCATTTGGACAGGATATAACAATCGAGGTAAAATATTCATCTTAATCAAAGCTATACGTCCTAGCCAAGAAACAGGTAGGGAATTCCATCTCTCCAAATCTTGCTTTACCTTCTCGAACAGAGGGGAAAGACTTATTTATGATAGGATAAGTTATAATTTTACCCCAGTCTTTTTATCTTTATGCATAAAAATGTAATTAGTCTTTCTGAGTTTTTTAAGCATCCTCTGATTTTTACTTGTATGCCTACATACAGTACCATGCAAAAGTCTAGAGCCACCACTCATTTCTTTATGTTTTTGCTGTGAAAATGGGAAATAGATTAAACTAATTATGAATCATGCACAAACACACATAGAAATGCAGCATATAAGTATTCTGTATGCAGTGTACCTCTCCTGCCCTCCTCCCACACATACTGATTTTGATTCACCACACTATCAGACTTGTTGCCACTGATTTTCAGTCAAGTTGTTGTGAAAGTTTGCAGCCTTTTATTCCAGTTTACCTCCATAAGAATGGTTTCTTCACAGCCACCCTTCCACTAGGACCATGTCTAATGATGATTTGGTGCATAGTAGAGTTAGATGCATCTCTCAGGTCTTTAATAAGCTTTTTCCTCTTTCTTAAAGCCATAACTTTCCGATTCTGTGCCAATTCTGTGCCAGCTGCAGACAGATTTTATACCTGACACTTCTTCTGTTGTCCTCCATTTGTCCAGTTTCCTTAAGTTTTTTTAAGGACACACCGCACACCATGCTGTCTAGATAGATATGAGCTATGATATGAGCTACGTTTTCAGTTAATGGCTCTTTGGGAATCACCTTGTTGGTTCAACAGTAGTATTTTATGCCCATTATATCATGTTGTCTTTGACTTTCTGTAGATTCAAAAAAGAAATTGGAACAAATTATGTGTTTTTGCCACAGGCTTCTAGTAACGAAGTGTGTCAGAACAATGGTTCACTCCTTGAGTTAAGTGCCTTGTCATGCTGGTATGATTCATAGGTCAGTGTTAAGTAGCTTAACAAAAATAAAAACATTCCTCTGAAAATTAGTGAAAAGGCAACAAATGTCCAAAGAAATACTTTGAAAGACCTTTAGAAAGCCAGAAGAACTATTGCTGGAGACCACTTAAAAAATGACAGGAAACTGTCTCCTTGGAAGGAAAATATTAATTAAGGGTAGCTAATTAATATTATCTCAGGAGTCTATTCCCATTAAATTTCCCAGACTGCATCATAAGCACCCTAATAGTGATTATAGATGTAAAACTGCCCTCGGGGGTTTTCCCACTCTGTTTATTTCAGTGCTCTCAGGTCTGCCTCCATAAACCTAAATATGACCGGGACACCGGCCGGTTTACGTGATGACGTAGTACTGCGCCGCAGTATCAGGATCAACATAACTCCGACTGACCCCGAGCAGCGAGGAAGCAGCTGCAGCCTGTTCAATTCATAAGAAGATTTAAACACATTTAATACCGCGGGGTGTTTGTGTAGTCACAGTTTCCGTACTGCAGGCATCGACGGAGCTGTTAAAAGTTAGACAATATAAATAAAGCACACTCGGAGAGCCCAGCGACTCGGGTAAGTTGTTTGTAGAAGCTGTGAGCTAGCTAACTAATTAGGCTAACAAAGTGTAGCCGCTAACGCTAACCGGCTAGTCATGTTGTTGATGTTCTTTTGTTTACTTATTAAGATTTTTAAAGTTTTGTGACTTAGCTTGTCATTCTTTAACTTTATACATTGACACGTAAATGCATACTTGCCAAGCTGCAATTGGATGTTGTTAACATGTAATCTGTTGATGGATTGATGTGTTAGGAGTTGTTGCTGTGTTTTTGTTTGTGTTTTTAGCCAGTTGTGCTTGCGTAATTTAGACAGCGGTCGCCGGCCAAGGCATTAAAGACTTGAATAATAGCTCTTCTTTGTTGCACTGCATTGTTAGGGCTTGCAGCATTGTTGTGGGTCTTTAATATGATTGTTGTCCTCTTAGCTTGCGTTCATTATCCCACAAATCCCCTACACAAGCAGCATGACCAAATAAGCCCGGCGTTATAATTCAGAAGTATTTTGGTGGCTGTGTTGCACCCGGTTGGCAGGTTGAATTGTTCGCTGTTCTTGTTTTACTTGTTACCAGAATTCCTTGAAAAACTAAGGGCAAGTTACAGGGCCTAAAGGTCCTGGTGTGACCATGAAACCTAAGATGGGTGTTGTGAAATGTTACTGAATAGCGTAAAGGTTTACAGTGCATGTGGAGGGAATCGGTGACAGGGCTTTTTGAAGGCACGTGTGCTATTAAATGGTTGCATAGATGGTATAATGTAACCCTAGACATGTTTTGTTCCAGTTAAACCTAAAAACAGGGGTGTTACCATGATGTGTGAGATTTCTCAACAAAATGAATCTATTTATCATTTTGTTTCAGGGTTGGACACCTTCTCCAGCTATCATTAGGGGAAAAAATGGAGACTCTACACCCCCACTGCCTTAAATGCATCAATAGAAGATGCATGGTGAGACCAGAGACAGGTGTTTCCTGTGACCTCATTGGCTGTCCTCTTGTCTGTGGGGCAGTTTTTCACTCGTGCAAACTAGAGGAACATCGTCTGCTGTGTCCCTATGAACGCCTCCCTTGCCTCAACAGTGGGTTTGGCTGCCCTTTCACTATTGCAAGGGTCAGGATGGCACAACACCTTGAGACGTGTCCTGCAAGTATAGTATGTTGTACTATGGAGTGGAACCGCTGGCCTGTCAGCTATGCTGATCGCAAGTCCTATGAAAACTTGAGCAAAGACTTCGATGAGGTGGAGCAGTTAGACATGGCTTTGGCTCTGCAGGATCAAAGGATGCTGTTAGAGTCCCTTAAGGTCACGACCACTGTGTCGAAGAATGGAGATAAAGAATTAGATGAAAGTGATAAAATGGCCACAGCATCAAGTTTACCAGAGACAGTGTTAGGTAATGCAACAGTGGAAATGGAGGAAGAGCCCTTTAATGAGCTGTACAGGGCTTCAGTGGAGACGAGGAGAAATTTAGCTGCTGCCTTGGACATCCTCACTAATTCCAAGGACATTAATGTAATTGTTGGAAACTTAAATGGTGAAAAGACTGATAAGAGTGGAGCACTCCATAATGGAGAAAATGGTGATAGCCATGGTATTTATGTTGCTGAAGGCGGGAAGAATGTAGATATGCAAGAAAGTGACTCTGATTCAGAGTGCGAGCTGGGAGCGGTGGGCGGAGTGGAGAGCGCTGCTATAGACGATGGAGAAGAAGATGGTATCAACTGGGTTGAAGAAAATGATTTTGTTGAGTTGCTTTTTGATGAGAAGGAAGACGACATTGATGAACCGATAAATGATTCCAACCTTGTCTGGCCAGAGATGCCTCAGAATTACATGCCTGTTGTAGCACTGGAACCTCCTGTGCCTCAACAAGAACCACTTGCACCTCCAATGCCATTCCTACTGTCTGATCATGTGAGAAATAACTTCTTGCAACACTTACCCACTGAACTCAGGTACAGGTGCCTGGAGCGTAAGCTACAGAATGTAGAAGTGCTTAGAGGAATAAGTATGTTTACATTTAATGGACGTCGGGCCCTGCTGTCAGATCCTTATTTGTTTCGAGCGAAGATGGAGGACAAGGCAGTTGACACATCTGACCTGGAGGTAGCAGATGACCCCATGGGCCTCCATGGCATTGACCTTATCACTGCAGCTTTGCTTTTTTGCCTTGGCGATTCTCCAGGAGGCAGAGGAATCTCAGACAGCAGGTTTGTTGATGGCTACCACATTGATTTTGGTACGCAAACATTCTCCTTCCCTTCTGCCATTCTTGCAACCAACACCATGGTGGGGGATATTGCTTCAGCTTCAGCCTGCGATCACGCCAGTCCACAGCTTTCCAACCCCAGCCCCTTCCACACTCTCAGACTGGACCTAGTGCTTGAATGTGTGGCCCGATACCAAACCAAACAGCGCTCCATGTTCACATTTGTGTGTGGGCAGCTGTTCCGACGAGATGAATTCTCATCTCATTTCAAAAATGTTCATGGAGATATTCATGCTGGACTCAATGGCTGGATGGAGCAGCGCTGCCCCTTGGCCTACTACGGCTGCACCTACTCCCAAAGACGATTTTGTCCATCTGTTCAGGGCTTCCGGATCATCCACGACAGGCACCTGGGTTCTTTCGGGGTGCAGCCTGGTTTGCCGTTGAAAACTGGGGACACGCGCCTAAGAAAGAACTGCCAGTTTAGCTCTCAGTGTGACCAGTTCAGCAGTCTTCCATTTGAAGTTTTGCAGCACATAGCAAGTTTTCTGGACAGCTTTAGCTTGTGCCAGCTCTCCAGAGTGTCCCGCATCATGAGAGATGTGTGTGCCAGCCTGCTGCAGATGCGTGGCATGGTTGTTCTGCTGTGGGAGAAGAAACGGCGTGCTGATGGGTCTCCCTCATGGCAGATCACAAACAAGGTTTGTCCACTTGCACACTCTTTAAAGACAGCTGAGAGCAAATTTCACTTGTCTGTCTTGTGCTCAGCACATGAAAATAAACAAATTTTCCTATTTCTGTTCAGGTGTGGCGATTCAGCACAGCCTTTGGTACAGTGAATGAGTGGAAATTTGCAAACATCGCCAGCATGGCTGATCACCTCAAGAAATGCAAATTTAACACAATTTCTCGTAGGGAGGAGGCGATCCCTCTGCCATGCATGTGTTTCACCAGAGAGCTCACAAAGGAAGGGAGGTGTTTACGTTCAGTTCTCAAACCAGTAGCATAAACAGTGAGGTCATCCTTCAGACTCCTCTGGGTCCTATAGAACTCAAATGCACATTTTTCCTCCAGTGTTTACAGACATTACGACTCTTCCGGCCTCAGAAAGACAACTCCTGGTTGAACTTTACCTGTGGTTCTCTGCTACACAGTGGAAACAGTCTTCAATCCCTCAAATAAGACAAAGCCAGTAGTGAGCTGGCATATACTTCAGCTGAGGCTGACCTGCTGCAGTCACACATCAGGACTATAAAAAAGCAAATTGAAGTTCTAGCGTTGTATCTTCCTCTCTGATATTAATCCTGGTGTACTGAAGTTGTATCTTTACCTACTCTGACACTGTGTAAATATCGAATGTTTTTGGTGTAGAATTTTTAAACAATTTTTATATCAAAAAGTCAGTACCGTGCTTCATTGGTAAGAGTAGAGCCTTAACTTGAGATACACTTGATTTTTCTCGCCATGAGGTCGTTCAGAACATCTGTGAGATTTCTCCACTGCTTCACGCTAGAACAGTTACTGCTACCTAGAACGCTTTGACATCTTCTTTAGATACCTACAGTGACCATGTGTGTACTGCTTAGAACTCAGATTTCACAGCGTTAATTCTACATTTTCACATTGACCAAACGTCTGTGCTCCACTTTACAGGATTATTGAACTGCACCAGCATGAGCATGCTCACACCTTTTTTTTTTTTGGCATGTTTTAGCAGTCACAACAGTGGTCCACCCTCAACTTTTTTTCACACTTCTGACTAAGAGGCGGCTTTGTTAGTCAGGGTACAGAGACATGAAGCAACACTATTTACCAGTTGAGTGTCAGTACTATTTTTTTTTTTTCCTGTTTGTTTTTTAAGCCACGGTTGGCTTGTGGTTTTTTTTTTTTTTACCAGCTATTTTGACAAGTAACCAGCAATTATTTAGAGGTTCTTTTCTTCAAAAATCTAAATGTAGCGAAGTCAAATAATGAATGTACCTGGTGAATCATCAGTGACTGGTTAGCAGGAAGCGTGGTTTCCTTCCCCTCAGTGTCAGACCTCAACAAATCCTGCAGGCCAGGTTCTAGGAAAAATAACGGGCACACACTTCCCTCCTTTAATAAGCACCATTAACTATGATCATATTCACTATTTATCATGGTTTTCAAGTTGTTTTTTTCTTTTTGGCACTACATGTCCGCTATTTTCACGTATTGTTGGTGTCTCAGGGTCGTATCATGAAGCTTCATCTCACCGTAGTGTATTTGAGAAAATTGCTGAAAATGCCACGACAGCTGGTCAGCTGCTTTATTATTACAGGATCCGTGGGGAACTGTTTCAGTATTATAGTGGTGTGAGTTGCAGTGCTGAAATAACATGGTTTTCATGTTTATCAGTAAGGTTTTGTTTGGTTTTTTTAAACTTATAAATCTTCGTGATTGGGCTTGTTGAACAATTTATTTATTTATTTTTGTCTAAATTAAGAAATTTGATGTAACAAAACTTGTAGTTCCCATATATAGAAAGAAATCTTCAAAAACTTTTTGAAACTGGTTTAAAATGACAGACATGTCATTAGTTAGTGATGAAATATGGGTATGGTGTGTGTTTCTTTTTCTTTTGGATGTAGGAAAGCCCAAGCTGTGTCAAAACTAAACTGTCTTTTTCAGTTTGTGTGATTTCTTTTTTTTTCTTCGTTTTTTTTGTACTGGTACATTTATTATTATTTTTTTTTGTTTTAAGAAATGCAAGTCTGCCTCTGTTAGGTCTGGATTTGAATTACTGATTTGCACATGACGGCATGTACTGTAAAATTTAAATCCTAAATTTGACAGGTTGTCTTTGTTGAAGCAGCAAGAATGCTACTCCTTCCTGTTCTGCATGTAATCAGTCCAGTTACAGGCTAATTTATACAGTTTGTTTCTCAGGCACCACGCATTAATATTAGTACATTTTATGTCCTTTCTTATATTATAGAAAGAGAGACAGAAAGAATGAAATCAACAAAACCTGATGAGATGCACTAACTCTTTGGCGTTAAAGTTGTCCGAGTGAGTTGAATGAGGAACTGAGCATGCAAATCAGGCTTTTATTCTGTGGATGTTCATGCATGTAAGAGGTCTCCAGATCACTTTTTGTTTTGCAGTCTTTGCACCTGGAGTGTATCAGTATTTTGGGTTAAATTATCACTGCTGATGGGTTTTTTTTTTTCTTTTGTTTTGTTTGTTTTGTTTTGTTTTTTTCACCACAGTATGCCAACTTCATTTGTTTGACTTTTGGTCCATTTTAATAAAGAGACTCTTGAGTTCTTAAATGTTTCGACTTTTAATCTTTTTCAGTATCTATCAGAGGTATGTCTGTATATTTAGATCAGGTGTACACTAACAGATGTTCTCTTCAGACCCACTTAGTCTACATATGATTGGTTCAAAAGCCATTTCAAACTGTACTCTAATATCTTTGTGTTTTATTCCTTCGTTTTGACCCATTGCAAAGGCAGAAGAATATAAATAGGACACATTGTCTTCTTTTAGTGCCAGCAAAGTCTTGAGAGATTTAATACAGTGTCTGTGAAACTGGGAAAACAATAATACAGCATTTGTGAAATAATATTTCCCTCACCGCTAGATGGCACCACATAAACAGACCTTCACCATCAGGGTTTTTTTTTTTTTTTTTCTTTTATTAGTAATATAAACATACAAACAAAATGCACCATATATTACAGATTCAGAGAATAAACATTTCTTACATATTAGCAACTTTCATATATAGTGAAAATAAAATATAAAGATGGGGTCACATAAATTAACAGATTATTAACTCACTAAATCAAAATCTTCTACAAAGGAAACAAAAAAAGCAGCCTTTTTCTTTTTAACTAAAGTCAAAGATTTAACCAACAGGTTTAGGTCGTTTTTCCAGTGAGCCAGTGTTGGTTTAATCTTAAAAAAGCGACATTTATGTATAAAATACTTACACAAGATTAATAACACATTAACACCATAATTAGCTTTCTTTTCTTTCAAAAACACTCCAAACATTATCATATTTAAGGTAAATGGGGTAATTTGAATCCCACTGGAATAAAGCCAGGTATGAAAATCCAACCAAAATATTTGTATAAAATTGCACAAAAAGAATAGATGGTCCAAATCCTCCTCTTCTGTTTCACAAAATACACAATTACCCGTTTCTATTTTGAATCTATCACTAAGGAGTCTATTTGTCGGGTAAATTTTATTCAAGATTTTAAATTGGACTTCTTTCCCTTTAGGAGGGATAGGGAAGGTGATATAATCAGTTCTTATTTTTTCAATTTCTTCCCTTTGGAAATCTTTTAATATGTAATTACGTCTAAGTAAATTTGGAGAATAAAGACTCCTTAATGAAGATCTAAGAAACTTATTGTTGCATTTAACATCACAAAATCGAATACCATCTATATATAATTGCCTTAACTTGGGGGAGATGTCAGAATATATTATATCATTTACAACTATGTTTTTAAGTGACAATGGAATGGATTTTATAACCCGATTAAATTTACTTTTAGAACATTGGATATTAAACTTTTGGCAAAAATCTTGATGTTCTAGGACATGTCCTTCCTCATCTACAAAATGGGCAATTGCCCAAACACCTTTTGATAACCAATCTTGAATAAAAATAGATTTTCTGTTCATCAGTATATATCTATTGTTCCAAATTGGGCTATTATGTGGAGTGAAATTATGTTTAAATAACATTTTCCAATAAAGAAGGACCTGTTTATGGAATTCAGAGAGTTTAGCAGGTAGCTTAGTAATTTCAAAGTCACACTTTAGGAGAAAGTCGATACCCCGTAGTGTGTTAATTCACCATCAGGGGTGCGAAACCGTCCACACAGGAAATATAAATAGGCCTCTTGGTACATAACATCTTCCACTGCGATGATGAGCCAGGATGTGATTTAGCTGTTGGTCCCCGGTTGGTGGGTTTTGATTCAAGATAAGAATGAAGAGAAAATAAAGTATAAAAGTCCTCATCATTGACTTCGTTTCAAATATTTGAATAAAAGCGTCACTGAAGAATGGCAATGATGAAAGCTTCTTCACGTGCATGTTACTTTGCAATTACGTCTCCTTTTGTTACAGCATTTGTAAATCTGTTAGAAAGCATCAACTACTGCTTTTTAGGGGCTTTTGAATATTTAAATATTAATATCTGCTACTGTACTGCCGTTTTGTTTACATTTGGACCACACTGTGTAATCAAATACCTGTTAAGTCTCAAATCTATAGTGAGGCAGTGAGGCGTGCCCCTTGTAATTATCCAAAATCTCTCTTAGTTTCTTAGCTGAACCAGAGTACATGCGTGGTAAGAAAAAAACAGACAAAGCAATGGCAAACAATGGCTTCGCAACAGGAATCTCAAAGGAAGGTGACAATTATTACTGTGGGAGCTTAAGCGCAGAAAGGCTGACCATGAAGAGTAAAGTCGTCCTGAAGTGCATAAGACTGCACGCATTTCCTCCAAACATCGGTTAAAACTTCCGTTTTTACCAGGAGTGGGGTTCGAACCCACGAGGACTATTGTCCATTGGATCTTAAGTCCAACGCCTTAACCACTCGGCCATCCTGGTGAGTGCACGTGCACAATCAGCGCATGTGCACAATCAGCGCATGGCTCACATCAGATAAAGCCGTGTGACTCCAGCACGCACAGCTACCAGAGGCGTGACGCCACAGTTCAAATAAACGCGCTCTTGTCGGTAAATGCCCCCAGTAGAAACCGCACAGCACTGCTAAGGAAGTGCAATCATTGCAGCCCTGAAACTCATTTCAACACAGAGCAGAGGCAGTTAAGTCTGAAAACTCCCACAGGTACACAGCAGTCTGAGTCACAACACCCTCAGTTTACCAGCTGATGACTGGGATTCCCCCAGTGAGGGATGGGCTGGCCCAGAGGCACGGGGAAATAAGGGTTTTTAAATTTTACTACCATCACAAAGGGCAGTGAGATAGGCCTCCTGTGCAAACAGAAAGTCCTCTGACCTGTTTATTTTGCCATTCTGTTCTGTTTCTCCTGTAACATTACCTGTGCAAACACCGCATTAAGTCAGGCAAACTGCCCTGTTAAAGAGATTTCACTGGCTTTGGTGACGTTGGTTGTCTGGCAGTGATAAACAAAATCATTGACTTTCTAAAGTGGAGCTGAATAACAGATATTTGTGTGTTTGTGTTTTTTTATGTGAAGCAACACGTGGAGGAAAAGCACAGCCTTGGCTTGTAGCTGGTGATGATATACATGGGGGTGGCTAACATATAGTTGCACAATCCTCACAAATCTAACTTGCCTCCCCAGCTAACCACAATTGCTGGTTGAGCTGTGATCAGTGTTTCTACACACTTGTGAAGCAATGGTTGCAATAAGAAACACGTCTATAGCAAGTACCGGTTCCAAGCTTAGCTGTAGATGCACATTCAAGTTGTCCAAATATAGCCACTCCAAGGCATTTATTTATAAATAAAATCATACTTTATGGGCTTAAATATTGCAGACTGTACAAAGCTAAAAGCTAAACAAAGCTGCAAGTCACATGAAATAATAATTTCGATGTTTTTACAGCAGTCATGTATGCATAAGCTGTTCTCAGTAGCAATCAGGAAATGTAACTACCATCATCGCACTGTATATATTTGCACATGTGCATGTGGTTTGAATCACTCTGACTAGTTGATATCAACTCAATAAAGAAAATGATACCAGAATGTGATATCTGGACACATCTAGAGCAGCAAAAAGCTTTCATGTGAGCATTTAGAAACATTTGCAGAGAAAGCGGATTTGAATCAAATGTTCTGGTAGGGGGTGGGAACTGGTGGCGCCTCATTTACAGCATGGGAAACAACAACAAAACAGCTTCTTGCATGGATTGCTTTTCTTGTATATCTTAGCCTGCTTGATCTGCGCTGAAGCTTTGGCTACATAGTCCTCTGTTGCCCCTACATTTGCTTCTATGTTGTCCAGCATGCAGCCCTGCTGCTCCACCAGCATCGCCATCTGGAAAAAAAGGTCATGAATGTCCCTGATGCGGCCCTCCAGCTCCAGCAGCTCCTTGTGCCTATTCTCAATCTCGTTGAGAGCAGATCTGGCAGTCCTCCCTTCCAGCAGGAGATTATCCGAGAAGACGTTCCACTTGCCCGTCTCAGTCATCTCGTCTATCTGCTCCCTGGTTACCTCCTTGCCCATGATCTCTGCTTGCCTCTGGATGCGGGTTTTGCAATTCTCCCTTTGCGCCATTTCAGCCTCATTGTATTCAGACATGGCACTGTGGAAGGCACTGGTCAAAGACACATACTGCGAGCGCACCATGCGAGCCAAAGCTGATGTAACTCCGTGGACTTCCTCCAGCTCCTTGCTCAGCTTCCCCATTTTTTCCAGCTTTTTATAAATGGACTCCCCTCTGGCCTTGATGTCTCGTCCCAGTGCGTTGGAGTCCCGCTTGATGCTGCTGATCCTCCTGACTGATGTGAGGAACCTGGTGTTCTGCTTCCCCAGACGTTTCACATCCATTCTGAGCAACTGGATCTCCTTCCTCATCGCTTGGGCATCCTTGTAGATGCCATCCATCATGTCCTCACCCTCAAACACAATGGCGTGTTGCTCGAGAGGCTCCTCATCCTCACCGGCGAGTCTCTCGTTCTCTGTGGGCTTGTACTCCTGCTCTGCAGGCGTGAAGGCCTGCAGCTCAGTCAGTCGGTCCTTCATCTTACCTGCAAGAGTCATAGACATTTATTCACCTCGCTAATGGAATTGTGGGAAACGCACTCTTTACTCTGTGGTGAAGAACTAGATAAAAAACTAATATCAAAAATTCTAATGGCACAACTTTATTTTGCTGGCTTTGCTCCTCTTCATCTTATTTCCTGTCACATGTATACTGTTCATATTAAACATAGCAGAAGTTTCAAATAGTGAGGTCAGCACATGCAAGAAAACAACCAGGCTTTGGACTGTTGTTTCTACTTTCAGCTCTATATGATGTCACTTTTTACATTTACTTTTTACATATATCCTTAACATAGTCATCTCAGGCACACAGCTCTCTGGCCTTGAGCACAGAAGCCCCACCCATCTGTATTCAAGCCCTTTGTTTTCAGCTAATCAGAAGAAAATTGGAGTAAAGGTCGGTGGCCATAAAGAGAGAGGACTTACAATGACTTATTTGACACGTTAACTTAAATGTTTGAGATTATTCTGAAATGTGAATCATGCAAAGCTACACAAGTTAAGTTACAGTTTTTTTTAATGTGTGGAAAACCTCCGGTCCCTTACAGAATGAAACTGGATATTGGATAGCAAATAAGATGGGTCATGTTCTTTGGTCATTTCCTTTCAATGTTGCACTGAAACCTCCTGTTAACAGAGAGAAGGAGGGGCTGGTATCACACTGAGTTCTTCTTTTGATATGTTATTATTAACATTAACGAATAAATGTTAAGTCTCACTTTTAGATAACGATAACAGCTTTTGATGTACAATCCAAGGTGGCTGTAGGTCAGTGAAAAGTCCTCAAAAGCAAACTGGTGAGTTACTTCCTCAGCTGTATCACTCTCATCATCATGAGATAGAAGTTATTTTAAAAGTTCCTGTCCTTCAGGAAGCGGTTATTTCCTGCTAAACCAATCCATTCCTGAGGTGCACTGTGATGTAGATAATGTTAAAAATCCTCACTAAAGTGAAAAAACCACATCAGAGAAGCGCAAAGCATCCTCTCCCGTGATAAGGTGAGATCGGGAGGAAACAGAATAGCTCGAAAGCAATCTTTTGATACAGAAATCGACCTGTATGATACAATACACCTATGTATCGATTACTGAGCCTATATCTATATAGAGAGTACAACAGAAGGCGCAAACAGCCTACCTTTTTGTGTCCTCCACCGATACTAGAGAATCAAAGTCCCAAAAGCAGAAGGGGCGAGTACGGAAAGACTCATTTCCTCTTTTTTGTCTCGGTTATAAATGCAAATTTCAACATGTACCAGAGTCAACTTGGTATTTTTGAAGGAGGTCTTGCATCACGTCCTATACATTACAAGTGACACGCTGACATTACACTGCCCATATACCCTGCAGCGGGTATTAATGCGGAAGATAACGCCTTTTCCCCTTTACACATTTCACTGCTTCTCGGGTTTGATTCCAGGAAGGAGGTGTAGGTCAGTCACAGTCATTATATATGGTGGTTTTTATGTCAAATCCTGCGCATTTGGAATTTGCGCAATAAAGGTTTTGTGTTGTAAAAACCTTTTAGATTCACGAGTCGACCACGAATCTCAGTCATTTTCATTTTAGTTTAAATTCTTCGCTGTGAAGATAGAAAAGAATACAAGAAGCACGAAAAAAGAAATTCATCTTATTATACTAACATAAAAACGCGATTAGAAGTTCAACACTAACCTTGAAAACGGAAGGAAAGCCTCAACATAAAACACATTTAGTGTTCAGGAACAAGTGTTTGACACAAGTGGAAAGTGCAACCCCAATATTTTTACATGTGGTTTTAATGATCAGGTCTAAAAATATACAACGAGTATTAAAATTTACATTTCTGAGAGAAAGGGGAAGGGGGGAGGGGGGCGTTACAACACTGGGAGTCTTGTAACCTGTAATAAGCAATTTTCTTTGGTAGTTGGGCAAGGAAAAGCCTTCATAATTGCTTTATATGTAGGAACAGAAAAAGTGCTATGGCCATTTGCTCCATTTAGTCAGCTGCAACAGTCCTGTGTTGAAAAAGTGAAAATGTATCAGAGTATTTAAAAAGCTGAAGTTCTCGCAATGTCAAATTACAGATGATAAAGATCAAGCTGAAATGAAGAAGCGATAGTTACACAAGGGTTTTTTTTAATTATTATTTTACTTAAGGGGGACAAGTCACACAGACTTAGTATAGGCTGATATCCAGACTGCTGACACTGTCCTTTGGCTGGTATCATACAGTTACAGGAGCAAAGGCTTTATCAACATTTGAACAGAAATCATTAATTGTTACAGTCATACCAGCCTGTTAATGGCTAAACTTTTATACTTCCATCAATAAAGGCCGCATTACAACTTCACATAAAATCACATAAAGTCTAAATATACCTAAAATAACAATCTAAAATCACCTAACTTAAGTATTTAAGGTTAAATATTAACAGTTCTATGAGTCTTTACATTAGCAATTGCCCTTTGCTTTTACAGATAAATGCCTTAAATAAATATTTTACTATAGATCTATTTTTAAGCACCTATACAATTCAGGCTTGCAGGAAGTGGAGCTCTTCCCAGAGAAACGGAGAGTCAGCCAATTGGTGGGTCTTGTTTTATGATGACCAGCGCAACTTGGCTTCATCACCATCAGTGTTCAAACCTTTCTATTAGTGGCGCCATCTACTGTGCTCCCATCTGTGGGTGTATCCTGGAAGCCAGTGCGATTCATTAAAAGTTTCACCATATTTCAGAATCAATAAAAGCTTCATAAGACCTAATTGTGATAACATGGAAAGCAGGCGCAAAACAGCTTCTTGAAGGGGTTGTTTTTATCAGATTTAATGGCATTATCCAAATAGACCCTGCTTTCCAGAATGATCACACCAACATTTTGAACATTTTTCTGGATATTTTCCACTCCTGTTCCCTGCTCCTCCATGAGGACAGCCACATCTAGGAACAGTTCCTGGATCCCCGCGATTCTCTTCTCCAGCTCCTGCAACTCACGGTGCCGGCTCTCTATCTGCATTAGTGCAGACCGGGTAGATTTCCCTTGTATCTGGATGCTGAACACAGTCAATTCTTCACCCTCCATCATCTCCTCCAGCTCCTCCATGCTAACCTCCTTACCCACTATCTCCATCTGTCTCTGGATCTGCTTTTTACAGGCTTCCCTGTGGTTCATCTCTGTGTCATTGTAGCTGAACATCACCTCCCGCAGAGCGTTGCTCAGGCAGTGGTACTGTGTTCGAGCAATGCGCACTGTGGGGTCCAAACTGCCGCGTTGGACCTCCAGTTCACCTCTGAGGTTATTTAGCATATGCAGCCTCTGCAACACAGCTTCACCTCTGCGTTTAATATCTGCCCCAATTGCGTTGGAGTCCCGTTTTATCACAATGGAGTCTGAAGTCTTATTCAAAGCCTGATAGTTTACGTCCTTCAGATCTCTGATGTCATTTTGGATCTGCTGGATTTCCAGACGTATCAGCTGGGCCTCCTTCAGGACATCATCCAGCTCATTATCTCCAGCTGTTGCTTCATGATCTGATAGGTTATCTAGCTGCACTGTACTAAAACCCTCCGTGTCAGTCTGTACCTGATGCAGGTGTCCCAGTCTGTCTCTCATGGCTGGAAGGAAACAGAAAAAAAGGTAGATTTACTCATCTGGGAGAAAAGGTTCATCCGTGACTTGAAAAAAAAGCATCACATCCAATATATTTAGTGTTTAGCAACTTTTAGAGGCAATGAGCAACCTTATTCTTCATTTGTAGTCATGTTTGAGGCCAGTCTTCAGCTTCTAAGGGAGGTATTTGGCTCTTTGGCTGCTAAAGTTGAAATTAAACTATGTTGAACAGCTAGGTGTGTGTCTGTGTGTGTGAGCAGACTGCTTTTTCAGAAAAAAGCAGTCTGCAGCAGTTCAAAATGATGACGATGGGAGAAGTGAGTGTCTTAAAGTGAAAAAAACCCCCTCAGCGTTATGAAGCTGAGGAGATTATTATCATCTGTGGGTTCGTGAGTACGTGCAGTGCGTTGTGTAAATTAAAATAAATAAACAGTAAGCTTTGCAGCTGCTTTTAGTTTTTATTTTTCCAAAGTAAATGAATAAAAACATTTCAAATTGAAATTAAAAGAAATATTTACTCCTCAAACTTGGTTTAATTGATTACAACTAAACATCTTACTGCTGAACCGACCGCCACCGCCTGACCTTTTTACCCTGAATTGGCTGTAACATCCCTGCTGAAGACATAAATGCTTCCTGTTTTACAAGCTAAAACAGAAAAACATCAAGAGAAAGCTGTTTCCCAGCTAATGACTGTAAAGTTTATTCTGTTAAGCTCATCTTACAAAATAAAACACAAAGGTCTTGTAATCAGTGCATAGCACTGTGGCACATTTTCTACATCTCCAGTATCGAGTAATCTTAGATGAATTCTCCTGATCCACTAGGACGTGTAGTCTGTCAAAGACTTGCCAAACAAGTTCTCAAACAGAGAAGCTGTTGGATTTTTTCTTTGTTGCAATACTTTGAATTAAAGTGTTTTAAGCTTTGGTGACGGTTTAGCTCCCAAGCAGATCAGGTAAACATGAGCCTCAAGGCTGAATGCAGCAGCCCAGGTTTGATTTGGACTTGAGGAACTTTAACACTCTCATTTCCTACTTTCCTGAAAAGCCCCACCCCCCAAAAACAAAAATAATAATATTAAAATTATTTTAAGCTTAACTCAACAAAAACAACAGAAGAAAAGCAAATCATGTTACTGATCACCATCATACAAAGCAGACATGAACTCAGTCACAAGGAAGTCTGGTTGGATTTAAATGATTTTTACAATAGATAATACAAATTTTACATTATTGAAACATATAATCTATTATTCTGAGCACTGAAAAAGCCTTATTGGGATGTGAATACTTTCTGTAAACATTAACAGTGTAAAGTACATGGACATAGCTGTATGATTTTGCCAGTACTGGCCCTTTTCTTTAAATCAGTAGTAAATCACGCATCATATGATTCATCAAGACAAATTCGCCCTTTCTATCAGATGCGGTATAAACTCACTAACAGTTTAATGTCTTGTATCATGATGCTGTGCTGACAACATTTGCACTAAAAAGGTCCCCTGAGCAAACCTAAAGAATATAAAACCTATGAAGCTATGATTATAGAATTATTATATCTTACTTGTATTGTTCTTAGTTAGCCGTAGATGAGTTTCAGATACTTCCTTGTCCTCTGTAGTTAAAGGCGATCATGAAAATGGGAGTTCAGTCCAGTTAGTAGAGCGACGGCTGCTTTAAGAGCAAGTGATTTTTTAAAACTGTTAACCATCATCTCTGATAGACCTGCTTATGAGGAAAGGTTTTTAAAAACAAAACTTTCTGCATTCCTCTCGTGTCACGTGGAGACGTGAGGTGACGTACAGTAGGACAAAGCCATGCTTGTTAACGATTTAACATAAAGATGAAACACTCGTGCTTACATTTCACCTCTGTTATCATCACCTTTACCGCACTGCTTTTAAAAAAAAAAAAAAAATAGTTGTTTTCTATCAACAGAAATGGCAATGAAGGGGGTAAATGGCTGTGCTGAGGCCTTGACAAAGCACATATAAGATAACATCAGGGATAGAGGTCACTGACTTTGGACACACGACATGTTAAAAAAAATAAAGAGGAAGTATTTGAGATAGCTTATCTTCCAGAGGGGTGGGACCAAAATGTTCTTATATGATAAAAACTCAAGTCTAAAAAAAAAGAAAAAGAAGAAGACATGAAACACTGCCTTCTTTAGTTAATACTTCTACATCCTTTCCTGTTTCATGAAACACAATCTAAGTGTGAAGCCACCAACCATCAAGTGATTTTCAGTCATGCAGCCAGAAAAAGAAACTCAAGCTGAATAGATCATTCGGTGCATAGGCTGCATGTGCATGAGCAGTAATTTCCATCGGCCTACTGAGTTTCTGAGTCACTGGGATTGTTTCTCACGGGGGATTTTTTTTGAAGGCCAACGTGTGCCCTATAGCTGTATAAGCATAACTGACACTTTACTCTTAAGACAAAAGCATAAATGAAACCATGTGAAGTTAAAAATTCCCCACTAAACCACAACCAGCAGTAGTGTTCTCTTTCACCGTTTCTGTTTTTAGCACATTTCTCACTCGCCTTCTTAAGACCTGGTGTCATGGGCTAATGGAGAGAGGACACAAATGTAGTACATAAAGAGAAACTGGGTATTGACTAAAAAAGGAATAAAAGAAAGCTAAACAAAGGGCAAAAAGATTACCCTAACACAGCACAGGAAGGACAATTAAAGAAAGACAAGGAGAAAGAGGAAGACTGGACTATATATAGACTGTGGACTAAATGGGGAATAACAGACAGAAGAGGAAAAAGACACAAGTGAAACACAATCACAACATCCTTTACTTCACAAAGGGGGAAGGAAAATTAAAAAGCAAACTGTTAAATTTAAGCAGAAGACAGCTGATACTAGACACTAAACATGATAACACAGAAGGTGGAAGAATATGGAGGGGAAACATAGACAAGGGAAACACTGTGGGAACTAAAAACCCCAAAAGAAGAACTTCCAAAAACCACACAGGAAACAGAACTCAAATAAAAAAAAGAAGCTAAAGCTCAACATCGTTAGAAGAAGACGCCAAAACAGGATTCCAGAATTAAACCTTCACACAAAATCCTAGAAAATCCTTAAAGACTAAGAAACCTGTGTCATTTTTTGTGGTCGATGACAAGAAGCAAATTCTAACACATGCATTTGTTGTTCAATTGTCTGTTCAAATCACAACAAAGCAAAAGACCAAAGGATCAACCCCTAGATGGCAACAAAAATAAATCGTTCAGTCAGAACATCTCAAATTAGAACCTGAACTTTGTTTTTATAGTTTAACTGTCACCTACAACTTTGAGCAACGGAAATATTGACCACTTTATTTCATTTATCTCTATACAAGAGTGAAAGGGAAGTTTTACAAGATGCTAGTGAGACCTGCTGTGATGTATGGTTTGTGACGGTGGCACTAACAAAAAGACAGAAGGTGGAGCTGGAGCTGGAGGTGGCAGAGCTGAAGACAGACCAGGATGGACAGGATTAGAAAGGAGTGCATCAGAGGGATGGCTCAGGAAACAGAGTTAGAGAGGCATGCAGCATCTATCTGGGTGGTGCAGAGAGCTATTTTCAATATACCAGATCAAATGTTTTTTACTTGACAAAAATTCACAGTCAATAAGTGTAAAATGATCTGATATTTCATGAAGAGCCAAGAAAGTAAAAAAAAAAAAAAAAACAAAACACATAAAAAAACAAGTAAAACAAAGATTAAACACAACTTTAATGAAAAAGCCCCAGAATGCTTAGGATTTAGTGGTTCTACTAGTGGTTTTGCTGACATGGCTATGCTCAGTTTGTCCAGTTAGAGGGAAGGGATGATCTGTTAAGCACCACCTCTTCTGCTCACTCACTTCAATCTTCTTCTTCTATCCAGCTTGCTGTGCCTTCTTTCTGCCACACCCTCACGGGAAGCAGAGCTTTCAGCTGCTCTGCTCCCAGGCTGTGGAACTCTCACCCCCCAGATATTAGAAGCACTGGTTCTCTCCCCCAGTTTAAATCAACTCAAAACCCATCTGTTCAAATCTGCATATTCACTGTGAATTTATTGTTTGTTTATTTTATCTTGTGCTTTTTGCTTTTATTGTTCTTCATTGTAATTGTTCTATTATGTGTTTTATTCTATTGTTAAGTGTCCTTGGGTGTCTTGAAAGGTGCTTTTAAATAAAATGTATTATTATTATGAATTTTTTTCTGAAATTGTATTATTTATCGTAAGAATAACAGTCTCTTCAGCAGTGTTACGGAGACTTGGAGACCTATGCTTTTTTGTGACATTTTTCTGGCCCGCTTTACTCCCCCTTCAACCATCACAGAACCCCTGGAATAAATCCTGAGACCCACTGGCTGCTCAGACATCTTGCATCTTAAAACGAGCCACTTTGAGGTGGTTTGGATGCCTCCTGGAGGCCTTCCTTTGCAGGTGCTCCAGGCAAGCCCACCTGGGAAGAGAATCTTGTCTAGCTTGGGAATACCTTGGGAACCCTCTGGAAAAGGAATATTAAAAGTATTGACTTTTTTAAATGTGTTTTTTCTGCATAACAATAAGTTCTTTTTTATATATCTTGTGTTTGTACTTAAAAGGCGACTTCACCCATGAAACACATTTCTTCTTACACATTTTTCTGTTTTGGATCTCTAACCTTGAGAGAAGTCTAATACTGAATGTGATACTAATGGCACTTAACTTGGTGGTGCTCAAAGCTAAAAAAAAACAAAAAACAAAAAAAAGCTCTGAAAGCCCCAGCTGCAATATCTCTTTCTAGAAACCTTGAGGGCAGTTTCATGAAGGAACTACTTTTATTTCTATTGAACTCTTCCCCCTGCGCCTGAGGACAGGCTAGTGTTGCTAACGCTGTGGTATAAACAGTGATGGCTGAGCTGCACGTTTCTTTTGGTTCAAGTACGTAGAAAGAATGATGTACACAAAAGGAAAAATATATCAATTAGAGGTGAACTTCTGCCAGAGATTCACTTTTGCCACATTGTCTGTGCAACATGCCTCAAAGTCTATGCAATATGTTGAAGTATTTATTATATCCAGCAGATGTCAGTGATAAAACAATCAGGTCTCAGGGCCACAGATACAACAGTACTTTAATCTGCTCCAGCAAAGCTCATTAAGTTTCCAAAAAACACAAAAACAAAAACAAACAAACACATACACACAACGAGCAACTAACTAAAGACTAAGCTTTATACTTCTCCAAGTCATATGTAAACATATGCAGCTTACATTATTGTTTTAACAAATTTCTGTTATTACCTTTTGAGACAGATGGTGATATTAAGAAACATCACATAAGATTAAAAAGCATGTGCATTAGACTTATGGATCTTTATTTTTGTGGACAGTTTTTATTTTTAGATATTTTCCCAAAGATGTTCAGGCTTTTTATATATTGCAGTGTTTAACTTATTTCCAGCACCAGATGCAGCTAAAAAACAAAAAAAAAGGGGGGGAAAAGAGAAAATACAAATTGAAAGTTCCAGTTAAATTCATGTAATCTGTTTTTTTCAGTCAGCTGGTTCTAATTTAAGCAGCAATAAACCATGTTGCATGAGATTCATATGTACATTTCCCTGGTCACAAGTTGTGATCTGGGCATGTGATCAGCAAACTAACTCTTAACATCAGACTCTAACTTTGACACTCTCTGCACTGTTTCTCAAAGGTCCAGACCTACCAGGCACAGTTAAAGAAACACTGGGAAACTGTTCATTGTGAACTAGCCAAGACTTCTTATTCTTAATGAAAAGCTGCAAATCTGCTAAACTCAATGACAAAGGTCTACTTTGTGCACTTGGACAGTTGAACAAACCATAACACTGTAACACTTTGCCACGTTCCTCTGCAAATTTCCCTTTTTTTAAATGGAAATGTGAGTTTTACCTACAGAACGTTTTGTTACATAACGGGATCGCAATGTAATGGGTCAGAGCATAAAAAAGTGCCTTCTTAATTCTAGGTTTTACTGATAAGATCCAGTAACTATAACCGTCTTAAAAGATATCTGAAATTCCTATTTAAAGTACAAAATTGGTGTCAAATTAATCAAATATTTACTAACTGTGATAAGATGATTACCTCTGTAGAACAACATGCTTAATGCAATATATTACAGTTGCTGTCTCTGTGTGTTTTCCCCAAAAGCAAGCTGCAGCCATGTTTATAGTATACTGATTTACAGTTAATCACATTTTCTGCAGTTCTGTAACATATACGGTGCAACTGTGCAGTGCAAAGATTAAAAAAAAAATAGCTGTGTTAAAAAAAATTTTTTTTATACAGTGCAATAAATTCCGTTCAGACATAAAAATTGAGTCATCTGTTAGGTCTGAATTTTATACATAGTCCTTTATGATAGCACAAAATGCACAGGTAGATGAAGAGGACATGTACACACATGCAAGCTGACTCACGGAGACCCCCTGCACTTTTATTACATTATGTAGCATTAGGCCTCAACAGCTAGGCTGCTGTAATCAGTGGAGAAAACATCAGCTGTTTTCACTTATCCAAAGTTGTGACTCTAATTAAGTGAGCTTATTAACTTTGTACTAAGGTTCACATAACAGCACCAGTGTCTCAAAGAGTTTGATCAAATCAACATGAATGCCTGTCATGGGTTTGCAGAAGTTTCTCTGCTCTAAGCTTTCCCTAGGTCTCATTTTATCCACCTTGGTGACATATCATACTGCTTTTTCACTGAGGTGAAGAGAGGACGTCACTGCTTCTATTACAATATGAAGCAAAATTAGTGCACATTAGTGAACGCACGCAAAGCTACTGGTCCGGACGGGATTCCCGGCCGCGTCCTCAGGTCATGCGCGGCTCAGCTGGCTGGAGTGTTCACGCACATCTTCAACCTTTCCCTCTCTCTGTCTGTAGTCCCAGCCTGCTTCAAAATGGCCACCATCGTCCCTGTACCCAAATCCTCCACCATCTCCTCATTGAACGACTGGCGACCTGTAGCCCTGACCCCCATCGTAAGCAAATGCTTCGAGAAGCTGGTCAGGGACTTCATCTGCTCTGCACTACCCGACTCACTGGACCCTCTACAGTTTGCATACCGCCACAACAGGTCCACTGATGATGCCATAGCCCTGACACTACACACTGCCCTGTCACACCTGGAGAAGAGAGACACGTATGTGAGGATGCTGTTTGTAGATTACAGCTCAGCATTCAATACCATCGTTCCCTCGAAGCTGGACAGGAAACTGCAGGATCTAGGACTGAGCAGCTCCCTCTGCAGCTGGATCCTTAGCTTCCTGTCTGACAGACGCCAGGTGGTCAGACTGGGCAGCATCACCTCATCCCCCATCACACTGAACACTGGTGCTCCACAGGGGTGTGTACTGAGCCCTCTCCTGTACTCACTCTACACCTACGACTGCACAGCCACTAACAGCTCCAACATCATTGTGAAGTTTGCGGACGACACTACAGTGGTGGGTCTTATCACCAACGGTGATGAGACGGCTTACAGGGAGGAGGTCAGCGCCCTGACCCACTGGTGTCAAGACAACCATCTCACCCTCAACGTCGCAAAGACAAAGGAGTTGATAGTGGACTTCCGGAGGTGCAGAGAAGTACACACCCCCATCACCATCAACGGCGCTGCTGTGGAGAGAGTGAGCAGCTTCCGGTTCCTTGGCGTACACCTGGCTGAGGATCTTACGTGGTCAGTACACACAAACAAAACAGTGAAGAAGGCGCAGCAGCGCCTCTTCTTTCTCAGGAGACTGAAAAGATTCGGCATGAGCCCCCGCATCCTCAGGACCTTCTATCGCTGTGCCATTGAGAGCATCCTCACTGGATGCATCACCACCTGGTATGGCAACAGCACCGCCTACAACTGCAAAGCTCTCCAGCGAGTAGTGCGGTGCTCTGAACGGATAATTGGAGGTGAGCTTCCCTCCCTCCAAGACATCTACAGGAAGCGCTGCCTGAGGAAAGCGGGGAGGATCATCAAGGACTCCAGTCACCCCAGCCATAAACTGTTCAGACTGCTTCCATCAGGAAGGAGGTTCTGCAGCATCCGGTCCCGTACCAGCAGACTGAGAGACAGCTTTTTCCATCAGGCCATCAGACTGCTGAACACGTCATAGACACCTCAGCTTCACTACTGGAACTTTAACATTATGCACTCCACACTGTATATAAATGCCACTTGTTTTGCACATATTCAACTCTGTATATTTTATATATTTTATTATTATTATTATTATTATTTTTTTTTTTTTTTTTACTATTTAATTTGTAAAAATGTGTATACACACACACACACACACACACACACACACACACACACACACACACACACACACACACAGGAAAATATTTAGTATACACATCCAAAAATGCATACACTATTATATATTGTACATATATTTATTAGTTTCAGGTTGGCCATTCTTGTATTTTGCTCGTTTGTGTTGTTGTGTTTGCACATCTCTGTTGCTTGTGGGGCTCGCACACAAGAATTTCACTCGCATGTGCTGTGCCAGTGTGCCTGCACATGTGATGTGACAATAAAAGTGATTGATTTGATTTGATTTGATTTATTTAATGCCTTTTAGGTTTAGAAGTTTAAAGGAAGATTTAGAGCATATGTTTAATAATCAAAAAGCTTTGCAAGAGGAAAAATCTCACTTCATTGTTGTGAATGAAGATGTTTTCTTTTCAAATTGATACAAATTTAATAAAAATAAAATTGGATCTGATCAAAAAAACCACAGACACAAATGATAGGATTTTCCTAAAATAATCAGCTAGAGACAAAAACAAGGATTTATGATACCACATCATAATAAGAAATTATGAAAGGAAAGTTCTAAATAAAATGTAAAAACATTAGAGAACCAATTATAAACTGTAAATACTGAAGATGGATTGTTTTGCTGAAATCTTAAAACTGATGGACAACTATGCAGCCGGGACTGTTTGCCAGCAGCAGTGTTAAACCGTCTGTCCAGCACGGGCAGTAACAAAGGTCAGTCCACAACAAATAATAGCAGAGAGATTCAGTGTCCAGTAGGCCAATCAGACCAATCAGTCTGGTCCTAATTCTTTTTCAGAAGAGCATTAACAAATTTAATCTTTTTATGAAAGTTAAAATGTGGGGTAAACAAGGCAGGGTTTTTTTTCTTCCTATCTCCAGAATTGGCTGAGACTAATCTGTTTAAAGTCCCACAACAATAAAACCTCACCTCAGTCAAACTAAGCAAACCGTTTAGAGCTGGAATATATTATTTCATGCACTTGTTATAGGTGTAAGTGACTCAGCTGGTTCCTTTAAGGCCTCATTCCCCTTTAGCATGCTCTGTGTCTTGAAATCTATTTTTGCATTAGCTAATGATTTTCATCTTGTTTTATGTCTGCAGTTTCTGGCAGAAACAATTATACCTATGCTATATTGCACTTACAAACATGTTTTGTTTTGAGTGAACAATGCTGCATCTCCAACAAGAGCTGCTCAGCAAACACATACGCTACAGGTTGGTGAGGAAATAAATTGAAATCCTGAATGAGTGGAGTGTATAACAGTATATAACAAAGGCTACTACAGCTTTTCTGAAGACCTTCCTATATATGTTGACCAGACACTTTATTAGGCACAGCTTGCTAACATTAGGTTAGACTTGCTTTTGCCTTCAGAAAGGCCTTAAGTCTTTGTGGCACAAAATCAACAAGATGATAGCATCACACAGTCTTACATCCTTCATGCAATCTTACAACATTGCAAAACTGCTCTATTGGATTGCGATCTGGTGACTGTGGAGGCCACTTAACTGCACTGAACTCAGTGTCACATTCAAAAAAGCAGCTTTTGGTGATCTGAGTGTTGTGACATGGTGTGTTATCCAGCAGGAATCAGCTCTCTGAAGATGTGGTCATTAAGGGATGGACATAATCTGCAACAATATTTAGGTAGACTGTGATGTTTAAACAGTCCTCATTTGGTACTAAGGGGCTCAAAGTGTGCCCAGAAAATGAACCCCACATCATTATAGTCTGAAATGTTGACACAAAATAGGATGAATCTATCCTGTTCTAGGGTGACAAGAGTGGCACCTGGTGTGGTCTTCTGCTGCTGTAGACCATCTGCTTCAGGGTTTGTTGTGATTCCGAGATGCTCTTCTGGATACCTTGGGTGTTACGACTGGTTATTTGAGTTACGGTTGCCTTTCTAGCAGTCTGTTCAGTCTTCTCTGACATCTGCTATCAACATGACATTTTCTCCAAGAGAACTGCTGCTCGTTGGATAGTTTCTCTTTTTTGGACCCATTCTGCTTTTGTGGGAAAGCAGAAGATTATTTCAGTTTCTGAAATACTCAGACCAGTCTGTCTGGCACCATCAAGCACAGTCATTTAAATCACATTTGTCCTTTTTCTGATGCCCAGTTTGAACTACAGCAGGTCATCGTGACCATGTCTACATGCCTAAATACACGGAGTTGGTGTTGGCTATGTGATTGGCTGCTTAGATACTTACAGGTGTTCCTAAGAAAGTGAGCAGTGATTAGGGTGTGTTTTATTTATAGTTGCCTAAAATTCTGAGTTTGGCCTTACTCATTACTTTGGCATCTAAGTAAAAAATTGCCATGACCATCATAAAGCATATGTAATACTGAAGAAAAAAAAAAAAGCTATGGAACAAAGACACCCCCCCCCCCCCCCGCCCGCCAAAAACAAAACAAAAACAAAACTAAACAAACAAAAAAATCATCTACCACATTTTCTTGCCTAAACTGGCATTATCATGTAAGCCCAAACACTGCAGTGCTAGTGCTCATAAAAGAAGTTTCAGCAAAACGCTTTAATGAAAGAAATGCAGCTTAACAGATAAACACATTATTAGTTTATCTTTTATTTTTTCACAGTCAGAAGTCAGACTGCAAGGGGTCAAGCTTTTGAAGCAGCCTTTTCTAAAACGAATCTTGTATTTTAGGCAGACTGTTGTGTGTTTGTCTGCCCTGCTCATGATATTCTGCCCACACGCCTCAGTTTAAACACCAAATCGAATTAAGTCTGTTTTGCTCAAGAGGTACATTTGACCAGTCAGCTGATTTTCATTTTCAAGAAAACTTTTTTGCCAGCTTTAAAATATTTGATCGTTTCCATACACTCTGCTGTTATGAAATATTGTTTGTGTTGGACTGGTAACAGATCAGCTGATCAACACTAAATACCAAAAAAGAAACCCTCAGAATGACATGTTGTGCATTCAGAGGTGCTCTTATGCATACTATAGTTGTAATGAGTGGTTATTTGTCTCCCTATCAGTCCTTCTCTGACCTATAGCATCAACAAGGCATTTACACTCAGAGAACTGACATTCACTGGATATTTTCTATTTTTAGACCATTCTCTTTAAACCCTCAAGATAGTTATACAGGAAAATCTGAGCAGATCAGCAGTTTCTGAAATATTCAGACTAGCCAATTAGTACCAAGAAACATGCCACATTCAGATTTGCTTTAAATACCTTTCTTCCCCCATTTTGATGCTTCAGCAGGTCATCTTGATCAGGCCTACATTGATTGGCTGATAAATATTTCATTTTACAAGCAATTAACATGTGTTCCTAATAAAGTGGTTTGTGGAGTGAACAGTAATTAACCTCAATATGAAAGCACTTTTAAAGTAGATTTGCTTTGCTATGGCTTTTTTTTTTTGTTTGTTTTATGGAGAAATGTCGTATAATTGTTGAACAATTTCTCCATGCAGTCTTCAAAGTGGGCACTCAATTTTACTGTTTTTAAGATTCTGACTTAATAACAGTAATAATGGGTTGAAGTTTTAAAATGTGGTCATGCTAACAATCATGTTAATATGTTTGGGGGTTTTTTTAGCATTAGCATGCAGCAGTTTATATATACTGTGTTTATATAAGGCTGGCAATTTGCTATTTAAATGTCCACTTCTTCCCATTCTCTAAAAGATGTTTTAGTAGTACATCTGCCCATTTTAATGTTATTAAATAAGTTATTAAGACATACATTTGTTTCCCCCAGAACACTTCCCACTTATTATAAATTAATTTAAAAAATGTTATACATAAAGAGGATTGTTCTAATTATAAGGATGTAGGATTTAACATGCTGTCCAAAAAGCATCTCCCTAGAAGTATTTGCAGGGCCGCTGATGTGATGGCAACTTTAGCAACAGGCAGGTTGTGACATTTTCCCCAGACACTGACCCACAATGTCCAGCCGCAACTTCACTTTTGACTCTCATGGGCCTATATGACATTTGTTATAATGAAACCTGTCTGCTTATTTGTCAGACTGAATGTGCCCTACAGTTTTTGATACATAAAATGATTGCAAACTTGTTCAACATGTATTCTTTTCATTGTACAGGTAATTTTACTAATTTAGGCAATTAAGTAATTGGAGGAATACTATAACTATTATATATATATATAATAGCCAGCCAGTAGTTCATTTTAACTATTTTTAACTGTTAACCATTTCTATAAAGATTTAAATAGTTGTTGTTTTTTTAAAGAACATTCTTGGTTTCAAAATTCTTAGGTTTTGGGTTTTTGGTTTTTTTTGTTATTGGGTTGTTGTTGTTTTTTTTATAATAAAACTAGTTATAAAATCCACTTTCCGAATAACCAAAGTGTTAAACAGCAACAGACTTTCTTATTTAATGCGGCATGCATTTGCAGCATCTGTTTCCGATGAAAATATCCTTTAAATCTTTAACATAGCCACTCGTTGTTCAGTGCATCTGCGGGCTAGTGCATCCTCACCAGTGCAGGTTTATGCTTGTTGCTGGGACATTCTCTTCAGTAATCTGAGAGCAGGCTGTTTTCTCTGCAGTTCTTTTTTTTTCAATGCAGAGAGAGGCGGGCCGAGCCGGGCCGGGTCAGCTGGCTCATATGGCTTCATGTGATTCTGCAGGGAGGTGTTAATCTAAGAGGAAAGAGTTTTTCCAGCATCCAGACTACACCATTTGAGAGCTGACCGGCTTCCGTGGCTCAGCTGAGCTACCGGCCTGTTTTTCTTGTGGGATATCCGTTTCACTCGTGTGGCTCATTCCGGATAGCGACGCGCTGCAGTTCAGATAATGGGAGACACTCAGTCTGCGCAACGTGCGGACAAGAAGGATGCAGAGGAGGAGGAGGAGAGCGCAAAAGTGAATGATGTTCAAACTGTGCAGGATACTGAAGACAAGGTAACATATCCCAAGAGCCCCAAATTCTTCCTTTATGGCTGTATTAACTTTGCAACAAGGATTTAGCCTGTCCTCTTTTCCAATCAGTGGTTTTCATTTGATTCATTATGGTGACAGAGAACAAACAGTAGGCGCTTTGAAAGATTAAAAAAATGCTGAGGCTGGATTTTGTTGTTGTTGTCAGGACGGTGCACACGCTGCATGCCAACACATCAATTAACGTCAGAATAAAAGGAAAGTCCTTGTCCCTTCAAAGCGGATGAGTGCATCCAGCAATACTGGGACACTGACGAGCAATGTGATTATTTTTAAGCTTTTCTGTAACAGGAAGCATTATTGATTGCTTTATATATTGTGCTGGGTGCACAACAGCCTAGTGTCATTTCTCCTTAGACATAAAGACAAAGAAAATAAAAGGGGAAAAAGTCTTATATGTGATGCATTTCATATGTATATATGTCCCACATTGACTGAAACTCTTTTTGGCCCCATTTTCCTTATACAGCAAGATTTGCAAAATTGGAAAAAGAATAATAATTGTAAATCATAGCCTGAGTCTTACAACACAAAACTTAAACCATTTACTGTAAAAGTTGTTGTTGTTGTTAAATGGATTGTGTGCAGTGCCTCATGTTGCAATTGTGAGTAAATTTAATGGCCCTTGACTGCTGGCTTTTGGCTCTTGAGGCTACCTGATAACTTACATAGTATTACTCTTCTGAATAGTCGTTTTTCACTATTTCATTGATGGCGCAGAGGTTTTCATTTACTGTAGATGAAAGAGGAAACAGCATGGAGGAATGATGACCTTTCATTCTTGGAGTGAACCAAATAAAGCCCATGGGAGAGATGGAATTTCTCCCCTGCTGGACTAAGCAGAAAACAACATTGATTATTAGTGTACAACATTATAACAGCTCATGCCGATGAGGATGTCAATTAGCACTGTCCTGTAAGAATCAGTAGAGAAATTGATGCTTTTTCTTGGCGATGTTGTGTTGATTTGATGCTATATTCGAGCATGCTGATTGTTATTAAGGTGGAGACATGACACTGCTGGAAGAAATCATGTGCTTAAGCTTGGAAGTGGGCTGTTAAAAAGAAAGAAAAAACACTAATCCCAATAAGTTGTATTTAAATTGTGATAATGGGAGTTGATGATGATTATGGCCTTTAACTATCTAAAACTAGGTTGTTTTGCCTTCAGTTGTTATTATTTTCGGGCTCTTGGAGAGCTCGGATAGTCAGTTTAAATTCAGTTTAAATTAGATAAAGCACTTAAAATAAGGCAACATTATAACATGAGTAAAAAGATAAGCAAAACTCTGTACATCTAATAAATTGGTTTAAAAAGTTGAAAAATAAGCTTAACTTGGAAATAATATTACCGTCTGATGTATTTACAGTTGTTTATTTAGGTTTCTTCGGCACACTATTGGGTGCAGTTAAGTTTCTTATTCCCTAAACCCTGCTCAGACATTCCCAACTAATCTGACTCATGGATTTAGGATTGGAAAAATCAGGAGCGTTGACTCTAAGGCTGCCACAAAACCTAGCCAATAGTAACTGGTCTATACTGTTTCTATAGGTCTTTGGCATCCCTGTTAATTACAGATGGAAATTCTTCAGAGGTTCAAACTAGACTTGTTAAATTTTTTTCGTGCCATGCACACATGAGCAGAGATTTATTGTACATTCAGTTTTGTGCTTTTTTTCAGCCTCTCAAAACCAATGGGCAGATCTCTGAGATAAATGGAAAAGCAGACAGCTCTATAGCAGCACTCAATGGTCACTGCAAAGACGAGATTTCTGCAGAGGGTGGGTATTCATAATTTGTGTATTTCTGCCAGCATGGTTTCAATAGAAGCGCAAGTTGTTGGGTTCTAAGTGAAAGAATCTGTTAGCACACTAGGCCGATTTTTCAAAAGTATTTTAATGATTAATTTAATTGTTGATTTAACTATCCTTTCCTCAGACAAAGATGTTGCAAAGACAGAAAAGTCCCCTAAAGAAGAAAAAACTCCAGTGGAAAGTGTTGACATCAATGCAAAGACATCACCAGATGAAGCTGATGCAAATGAAGTTGAAAAAGTAGAAATTATCGAAATGGAAGAGAAGCAAAATGACATCAATGAAAGTTTTAGAAATTTTTTCAGCAACATTGGTTTGAAATTGACAGTTAAAAAAGGCTCTGGTGAAGAGGCTGAAACAGATGTGCCCGAGGAACTACCAAACATACCAGAGGAGGTCAAAGATAATGCACAAGAGGTCAAAAGTGAAAATGAGGAACAGAGTGTGGATGTAAACACAGCACAGGAAGCAAATGAATATGATTCAACAACATGTCCCAGTCTGACAGATGGAACATCAGAGAATATTGCAGAAAATGCAGACATAAAGAAAACAGAAATCAAAGAGGAAGCTGAGCGTGATAATGATGATGCAAGAACAACTTCACCTGCTGTAAATGAAGATGGACACCAGGATACCACACAGGAACTGCATCCAGCATCACCAATGATTACTGAAGAAAAGGTGGTTGAATCTCCATTAAAAAGGTTTTTTACCACAGGAATCTTTTCTAGTCTACGGAAGAAAAAGAAACTTGCAGAAGATGAGGTGACCGAGAAAGAACTGGTGGATATGGGGGAAAACGAGATTGCTGAAATAGCAGAGCAAGCAGTGGAAGAACAGGATAAGGAGGAGATTACTCTTGATACTGAGGCAGCTACAACTGAGAAAGGACTTGGAGAAGCTAAGATCGTGCCTGCAGTAACCACTCAGGATGATGTTAAACCACCTTCCATGAAGAGATCAGATGGTGAGGGTGAAATACTAAACTCTCAAGAAAAAGAAAAAGTTCAGGCGAGTCCACTGAAGAAGCTAATGTCAGGCTCTAGTTTCAGGAGTCTTTCCAAAAAACAGAAAACAAAGAAATCAAGTGACACAAAGATCACTGACTCTCAAGAACAAGTCTCTGATCAGCTGCTGTCTTCAACAGAGTCAGCTGAAAATCAGAAAGACGAAAGTCCTGCACAGCCCTCTGCCCCGGCAGCAGAAGAAGAGGACAGTGCATGGGCAACCTTCAAAAAACTTCTGACTCCAAAAAAACGTAACAAGACGCCTTCATTGAGCAATGAACAGGCACAAATCTCAGGTTCAGTAGATGAGGCTAAACCAAGTGAAGGGGGGGAAATATCAGATCACAGCACAGAAGAAGGGAAAAAAAGGAAAGACTCATCTGTGTCATGGGAAGCTGTTTTGTGTGGATCTGGAAGGAGAAAAAGCCGAAAATCATCAGACTCAGAAGAAGAAACACCCCCAAATAGCAAGCAAGACAGTGGACTTAAACAAGGTGCAGAATCACCACTAGAAAGATCTAACGAGGCCCAAGAAATTAAAGAAGGAAGTCCTCCAGAGAGTGATGGGGAGTCAACATGGAAATCATTTAAAAAACTTGTCACCCCCAAAACAAAAGCTAAGGATCTGGATGAAAGCAAAGATATCATTCCTTCTGACAATGATGTTACTCAAGCTGAGTCCACATTTTCTATTAAGAATCTCCTACCTGGAAGAAAAAAGAGAAAGCCTGCTGAAACGCTAGAACAAGTATCTTTAGATGAAGCTGACAAGGAAGCTTCAGGTGATGAAGACTCTGAGACTCCAGCTGTGATTCCACTGTCAGAGTTTGCAGATGAAATGGGAGAAACCAAGGCAGATGTAGAAAGTTACATACCAGAAGTAACAGACAATGAAGTCCAGCAGGACTCCACTCCACCTTGTGATAGTCTTCCACTCGAAACACAAACGTCCCAAGACAATGAGGAAGCTTTAGAAAATGAGGTTCCTAAAACACTGGCTACACCTGCTCCAGTTGAAGAACCAGATGACCTTACAGAATCAATCAGTAAACACCAACAACTCAGTGATATTCCAGAGGAGGGAGTACTTACAGAGACCATGGCCACTCCGGCTTCAGGCATTGAGGAAGCAGCAAGAGATGACACAATAGCAGAGGACCTGGTAGAGATCACATCTGAAGCCATAACAGCTCCAGAGCCTGCTGATGTTACTGTGACAGATGAAACTGAGATGATCTCTGCAGTTTCCCAGTTATCAGACTCTTCAAAAACATCTGGTAATGCAACACCTGTCCCAGCTGAATACAGTGTCAACAACACAGAGTTGTTGCTAGAACAAGTTGCTGAAACCATCTCTGTAAGCACACATGTAGTCCCAGTGACTTTAGAGGAGCCAAGTTCAGAAAGAATAGTTAGTTCTGTCTCGCCTCAATCACTTGAAACATTTGAAAAAGAACAGCCGAAAATCCTGGAAATACACAAAGGATCAGATGAAACAGTGGTAAACGCAGAGCTAAATGCTGAACCAATTGATGCAATTAATGAAGTTGAGGCAACAGCCCAAACAGAGAGCATACCTGATGTTAACAAAGCTGTTTCAACAGAGATTGTATCTGAGATTGTATCTGAGGAGATTGACAATGCAGAAGTCACTGAAGATGAAGTTCATGAGGTCAGTGTTACACAGGTGCAAGAAAGCATGAAAGAATTAGAAGTTACTGATGACAGCCAACATGTGCCAGAATGCATTTCTGAAGAAAAGGAAGAGTTACCTCAGGAGACATTACCTGAAAGTGATGAAGTTGCTCCAGATAAAGGTTCTCTAGTTGTGGCAGATCAAGTAGAAGAAGATGCCTCAAAAACTGAGGCTCAAGAAGCAGAGTCAGCTCTTTTTGTGGCTGATGAAACTAAAGATGGAAGCATCGAGCAAGAAGCCCAAAGTTTGTTCTCCATGGGGGATCAGATCAATCAAAATATTACTGAGCAAAGTCAAATTGAAGCTGAACCTTCTGTGGTGGTGGATGAGTTGGAAGCACTGGAAAATGTAGAAAAAGATGTAAAAGCTTCAGAAGAGGATACTGTTCAGTCACTTGAAGACGAAGCACCACACTTAGATGACATACCAGCAACAGAAATAGTTACAGACGATTCCAAGCAGACAGAGCATCTTGCTGAAGTGACTGTTGAGCCAGAAGATAGACACAAACAGACTGAAGCTCCAAAAACAGAGGATGATGAAGTGAAAGATGTAGTGGAAGTTGAGCAAAAAGCCACAGCAACTGCAGAAGAGGACAAAGTTCAATCACCTGAAGAAGAAGCACCGGCCTCAGAAGATGTTCCACCAGCAGAAAGTATATTTGAATCCAAACCGATAGGAGAGCATCTCACTGAAGATGAAGTTTCCATTGAGCCAGAAACTAAAGAGACACAGTCTGAAATTTTTGAAGTTACAGAAGTGCCAGAAGGTATTCAAGCCACAGCATTACAATCAGAAGAGGATAGTATTCAAGAAGAAATACAGCGCTCACAGGACATTCAGTCTGCTGAACCAGTAACAGATGAATCCAAACATACAGGGGAACATCTCATTGAAGTGACCGATGAGCCAGAAACTAAAGAGCGACAGTCTGAAGTTTCTGAAGTTACAGAGGTGCCAGAAGATGTTGAAGCCATAACATTTGGATCAAAAGAGGACAACATTCAAGAAGAAATACAACCCTCACAGGACATTCAGCCTGCTGAACCAGTAACAGATGAAAACAAACAGACATCAGAGCATCTCACTGAAGGTGAAGTTTCTAATGAGCCAGAAACTAAAGAGCCACAGTCTGAGGTTTCCGAAGTTACAGAGGTGTCAGAAGGCGTTCAAGCCACAACATTGGAATCAAAAGAGGACAGTGTTCGAACAGAAATACAACCTTCAGAGGACATTCGGTCTGCTGAACTAATAACGGGTGAATGTAAAGAGTTAGCAGAGAATCTCATTGAAGTGACTGATGAGATTAAAAAAAAAGAACCACAGCCTGAAGTTTCCAAAGTTCCAGAGGTACCAAAACTTCTTCAAGCCACATCACTGCATTCAAAAGAAGATAGTGTTCAAACAGAAATACAACCTTCAGAGGACATTCAGTCTTCTGAACCAGTAACAGATGAAAACAAACAGACAACACAACATCACACTGAAGTGGCCGATGAGATTCAAAACAAAGAATCACAGCCTGAAGTTCCAGAAAAGGTAGAAGCTGTACAAGCAGCCATATTAGATTTAGAAGAGGGGAGTGGTCAGTCATGGGAGAAAGAAGTAATATCAGAGGATGTTCCACATGCAGAAAAAGATCAGCCCCAAGAGGCTAAAATGTTACCAATCACTGAAGATAAAGGTGAAGCACTGGATGATTCCATAACCAAGGATGTTCAAGAACCAGCAGTGTTACAAGTGGTACAAGTCGTCACATTAGATTCAGAGGAAGGTCAACCTCAAGGAACTGAAGATGAGGTGATATCCAAGGATATGGGGGCAATGGAAACAGTTACAGGTGAACCCAAGCAGAAAGCAGTTGACCTAATGGAACCAGAAGCATCACTGCCTGATGCAGAAAACAATGTTCCTGCAACTGACCGTGAAGCATCCAAGTCTGCAAATGCAGTTGCATCAAGTGTTGAGGTGTTTAGCACTCAGGAGCTTGAAACTGAAGCATTGCTAGAAGATGTTCCGAAACCAGACACTGACCGCATTACAGATGAAACTGAGAAAAAACAACCAGGCCAGGATTTAGAAATAAACAAAGATCAGAAAACCGAAAGCATTCCACAAAATGATCAAGCTGAACACGAAGATAGAAAAGGTGACGCTTTGGAAGAAATGGTACCAGCTGCTTATGTGCCTTCTGCAGAACAAGAAGAAGAACAAGCAAGTAATGATCAGGTCCATTGTGAGACTTGTGTTGACAGTGCTGAAGCTTCAGAAGAACCCAAATATGACGAGGATGTTAGTACAGCCCAAGTAAGTGTTGATGGAGAAAAAGCTGGTGAACTTCAAGGCACTGAGGTAATCACTGCTGCCACTGAGCACGCTGTAGTGATGCAAGTAATAACATGTAATCTAAAAGATGTTTCAGCAGTAATACCTGATGTTTTGATTGAGGAAACAACTGAGATTCGAGAACACTTGATAGAAAGAAAAGCAAGTGTGATGGAGGTAAAGGACACTTTTGAGAGCACAACACCATTAGAGAAGAACAATGTCATTAACACAGCAGAAGAAGGCAGTGTGGTTGTTATGATGCATGTTCCATCACTAGAGTTTGACGACAATCACAGATTCCAAGTGCAAGTGGTGGATGTTGATATCAATTCAGCAGAGAATATTGTCAACACAATGATTGAGGTAGGGGTTACAGAAGCCAAAGAAGTTATTGATGTTTGTCATGAAACTCTTGAAAAAGTAGAAAATCTATCTGCCTCTACTGCAATCGAAGAGGAAGTGAATAACGAGGAAAACAATCGAACTGTTCAAGAAGTTATTCAATATGTAAAGGGGAATTTACCAGGGCCCACTCCTGAATCTGTGCCAGATAAGTTGGAACAAGAAGTTATAAAACAACCAGATATTAGCGAGACAGTTCAAAGTGCACCAAGTGAACCAGAGGATGAAAAAATGATGGACAGTTCTGGGGAGCTCATAGAAGAAGAGGATGAAGGACATGGGATCCCAGCTGAGCAGAAAGAGTCTGAGGATCAATTGCGAATTTCTGATTTAGGTTTAGATATCTCTACCCATGATCACACAGAGGATCTGGAAGAAACTCAAGGTGAGCGGCAAAAATCAGAGGTATGTGTGACAGCGGAGGATGCAACATCTGAAGAATTAGCTAAGAAGAAAGATGGCGATACCACCACAGAAGCACAAAAACTACAAAGTACACAAAGCCAGATTGTTACACCAAATAACACAGGATTAGTAGCCCCCCAGAACACGGGTATGATCTCGTCAATAGGTAATGTAGAGTCTCCTTCAAGCCTGTCCTTAGAATTCAAACTTAACATACAGTTTGGGCAGCTAAAGGCACCAGCATCCCCACCACCTTCTGCAGAACCTGTGAAACAGCTTAATGTGTCCGAAGTTGCTGTTCAGGCAGTAGAAGCAGTGGAACCTACAAACCTGATAAATGCAATGCAAAGAGCTGAGAGCGAGAAACAAATGGAGCTAATGGAAGTCGCTATTCAGACAACAGAAATCACTGAATCAGAAGCTGTGGTCTCCCATCAGCCTAAACTTCAGGACGTTGCTGTTCAAGAAATGGAAACAACACAACCAGCAGAACAAGCTGAATCAGAGGAACCAATAATCTCCAAAATCCAGGCAGCAGAAACCACCAAACCGCTGAAGCAAATCACAGAGAAAGCAGAAAAATTAGATTTAACTGAAAGAGCTAAGATATCAAAACAGCCAGTACTACAGGCTGTTAGCATCCACACAATAGAAACAATAGAACCAGTGGAACAAATTCAGTCAAAGCAATCGATAATACCAGACATTCAGGCCACACAAACGACAGAACCTGTGATGCAAAAAGAGAAACGAGGCCTGTTGATCAGTCATCCTGCAGTCTTCAAGGCTCGTAGCAAAGAAAAAACAGCAGAGGAGCCCATTAAACAAATAGAGGAGGAAAATGATGACGTGTGGCTGGATGCTGAGGAAGACATTTACACCCAAGAGGAAAAGGGGGCATCCCACATCAAAGTGGAAGAACCCACGGAGCCTCAAGCTGGAAGTGCACATGAGGGAAGAAGGAGGGAAGAAGATCCTGAATCTGAGTTTGAAATGGCACCTGATACCAAGAGTGAGGATGAGGAATATCATCAGAGATTGCATGAAACAGGAGGAATAGGTGAAATTGAGAGTGAAGGTGAAGATTTTGCTGTTGCCCTGGAGTACCCAGTAATCACAACATGTGTCACTCAGGCAGAATGGGATTAACCTAACCCAGCTCAAGTGTTACTAAGTGGTAAGCCACATCTTATTCTGTATATTTTCACAATCAATTTCAATTAAACGTATGCCCTTTTTTGTATTTCTTTTTGTAGGTGGAACAATCAAAAAGTAAAAGGAAGAAAGCTTCATAAAGCCATCAAAGCCTTTTATTTCACATTATGTTGCACCAAAATATTCTGATATTTATTAGCGAAACTAGCCTTAATTGCTAAGATTATCTTATTATTATACAGTATATGACTTAAGAGAGTGTTTTGGAAAGTGTGCATTGAAAAAAAAGGTTAATCTTCTCAGGGGGCTTGAATTGTGATTTTTGAATGATTTTAGAAGTGTGACAATGAGCTATTTTACCACGCAGGGGCCTCAGTAAATTTAACTACCTGTTTGTCATGTAATGCAACTTCATTGCTAATTTTGTCAGGTCTCTCCACTCATAATTCATACATTATTATGCCTAAGTTTTTGAATAGAATGTATATGTCAGTAAGTCAATAAGAATATCATAATATATTTGTTGAATCTTTTCACCTTTTATGGTAAAAAGCTTAAAAAACGTTCAGGTGTTATTCACAGACCACATTAAATCATGATGTATGTTACCAGTTACAGCACATAGAAACACCTTTTTATAAAAATTAGCAAAATGTAGATATTTCCACAACACATTTATTTGCAATTAGTATTTCACTTATGCCACATGATTTAAAAAGTCAGACCTGAACATACTGGGGATATATATATATATATACATATATTATTATTATTATTATTATATGTGATCTTGTACATAATGAATATTTTAGTGATTAGAATTTTTACTGTGAGCAGTTCGAAAATATAAGCATGGTGAGAGCATGGCATGAAGCAAGGTGTGACAGTGTTTAATTTAAAGCTCAACTTAATTAAATACGCAGTTAATCTAATTTTAATCAGCAGTGCCTTAAGCAACCATGTTTACTCAAACTTTTCTGTTCTCCTGTTCTTTAACAGGCTGTTTCTACCACTGAAAAAAATAAAAAGTGGAAATTTTGATTGTCTCAAAATTTCAAGTTAAGCTGAGAATTTGAGATACTAACCCTGAATTTAGACTTAGAGACAGGAAAAAAAAAATCTAAGTGCCAGAAACAAGCCTCCTCACTAAGCTTGATGCCTGAGGCTCAGTAATCAAACTGCAACAGTGAGAGAAATAAGCTTGTGAAAAGGTATTTATGTTAGCTGTATGCTTTTACTTTGAAATCTCATTTCCATTACTGCCTGTTATGGACAATCCTTGCTTGTCTGATGTCACTAATATTGATTTATGTGTATTTATATGTTTTCTGATATATTTACCAGTGTTTAATTAATAAAAACTATTTTATTTGAATAAATTAATACATATAAATTAAAAGTACTTCAGTAATTATTTGTTTACTGCAAAAGAAAAGAAATCTGTTAATAATGTTTAACATCCAAACACAGAAATATTGTATATAAATACTTTATTCCCATCTTTTATAACAGAGTTACAGTTGGTGTTTGGGACTCAGTAAATCTGGATGCATTTCTACATCTCCCCCCCCCCCCCCCCCCCCCCCCTTTCTTTTTTAAATCAGCTGCAAGATCAGTGTCAAGGTGTGGGAGTCCCTGCCTTCCCATGCAAATAAGACCTTTTAAAAATGCATCTTTGACACTGACAAGAAAACATAGATGCTTTCTCATGACGTAAAAAGAAAATTAAGAACATAAAGACAAAAAAAGTCCCAAAACATAAAGGTCAGATCATCACAAAAGATTAAAAATCTTTTTTTGCCTACTTTGATTTTTCTTTGTTTTTTTCACAGTAATAAAGAACAAATGTGTGTAAAATACTGCTCCCGCCCGCAGCCAAGATCCCCAGTAACAATTTGTGAAATTCTTGATTTAAAAATAATTCATGGTTTTCAGAAAGTTGCTGATGTAACACATGAAGAGTAAATACATTCAGCGTGATCTAGGTCCCCTTCATGACTCAGTGCCTTCGCACAGTGCAGCATTCTTCTTTCATAGCTGCTTGTGCCCTTTTTAGAGTTGTTGTAGCTTCAGAGCAGCAATTTAGAAGATCATTTTTGCGAGTTCAAACATAACCTACAAGAGAAACAAATGAGATGCACTCATTATTAAACATCTCCCTGTTTTTTTTAAAGCATGAATAAAGGTTTGTTTTAAAAATGCTGCATTCTTTGAGGCTTCTTGCTTGACCTCTTTTACCTCAATCGTAATCAGGATGACTATCATCCACTCCAACCTCAAGCTGTGCTTCTCACTCAGGTGGCTCCTCATCAAGTCTGTCAGCTGCGTGCAATGTTCCAGCTTCTCATTCACAACCTAAAATGAGATAGATTATGAAGCTACATGGGCAAAAAAAATGATTGAGTGTTAACACAAAGACCCAGCAGCGATAGTTTATCCTTTACATTGACTCTGCGGTTGATGCTGAGGAACTGGCACGTCTTATCGTAGAGTTTTTCTAGGTTTTCTCTGTCCCAGTAGAAATCAGGCGTGAGGAGAAGGTCAGATCTCAGGTTTATACAGTGTCTGTCAAAGCAGAGTGTAAATAAAAATACTAAAGTACGGTAATACTAGAAAAGCAAACAAACAGCAGTTTTTGCATTTAGAAATAACATGTATAATTACACAAAACTCAAGGTGTATTACTTGCTCATAAATAGTGAATACAAAAATAGAAAGGCTGTACTTTCCTGAATTTACCTTAATGTGAAAAGCTCTCCTATCTTCTGCATAACCTCTGCAGAGGACAACTTGACTCTTTTCCCAGACTTGAGTGTCTGGGTGGGAAAGGAAAAAAAAATTAGCATGCTGGCCACGTGCATCTCCTAACACACAAACAACCATTATAAATAATCAATTATTCATTCTTGCTGTTAATTGTCCACTGTACCTCTGGAATTGATTGAATGGACTCTACAAAGTTGTCTAATGCTACCTCCCATATTGCCAACTTCACTGGAAAAGAAAGCAAAGAGAAAAGGTTAGCAGTGTTCACAGGAAACAAATACATTTTTTATGATTCAGACTGGAAATACAGCTTCTCACCAGACAAACAAAGTGCATTTGAAAATGCAAATTTCTCCAAAACAGCTTCCTCTTGATCCATATCGTCACTCAGAATAAAGTTGCCACGCTCAAGCTTTGTATTTCCCCTGAGGTGGAAAAAAGTGTCTGTTTAGAAACGTTACAGAGTCTGAAAGTACTAACAAAACAAAGCTTGAGGCTCATCGTACTCTCCCACAGTGTAGTTAATCTCCTCATTTTCCCAGTGGACTAACGCTACTTCATAAGGCTGGATCTCATGGTGTTCCAGGATTCTCAAAATGTTTTTCATCTGTAAAGACCGAGGGGAAATTACAGAGTTTAACAATAGTATAGTAGAAAAGTGAACTGGAAATTAGATTAACTGCATTAATGGTGATGTTTGCTTACCGTTTTCTCCTCGACATTCCAGAAAACTACTGAGCCTTCTCTAAAAATTTAGAAAGTGGAACAAGTCAGTGTTTAGCCCTTCCTCTCATGTTACAAAACAAACTATCAGTTCAAGGTAATCATGAGGCAAGCAGTCAAACAAAAACTCTAGCTGAACAAAACAACTTTTAAACTTAGAAACTTTAGACTGAGATCAGGCATTATGGGGCCAAAGAAAAAAGCAGCTGTACTAAAGAAGTATTAGTAACTACACTGCTGAAAAATGCTAAAGGAATGCTTGATTGTCAGCGTATAACAAAAAAGTCAGCTAAACTTCAGGGATAGCAACCTGTAAGTTAGAAAGCATAAACTATTAAGACTCAGTTTCACCTGCTCTGGTGCAAATCAAAGGGACAACAGGTGCAGGGGAAGACAACAACAAGACAACCCCCCAAAAAGGGAATGGTTGCCACAGACCGTTTCTATCTCCTTGTCCTTGCTACCACTAGTAACATGAGACACTATCACCATCTCAGCCAGGTTGCACAAATAGTCCAACTCCTCCAGGATGGCAAATCCACACGTGCCATGGCAACAAAGTTTGCGTCTCTCAGCACAATCTCAAGAGTGTGGTGGAGATACCACAGGGAGATACCACAGCAGCAGGACCAGTATCTGCTCCTTTGTGAGAGGAAGAACGGGAGGTGGCCTACAAAACCTCATGTGCATGTTTTAGATCAAACTGTCAGAAACAGACTCCATGAGGGCGGCATGAGGGGCTGACATCCATCAGTGGGACCTGTGTTCACATACCAGCAACATGCAGATCGAATAGCATTCACTAGTGATCAACAAAACCAAAAGGTCCATCAGTGGGGCTGCATTCTCTTTACAGATGAGAGCAAATTCACACTGAGCATATGTGGCAGGTAAGAGTCTGGAGATGCTGTGGCGAACGTTATGCTGCATGCAACATCCAGCATGAATGGTTTAGCAGGAGGTCAGTGATTGTCTGAGGAGGCATATCCTTGGAGGATTACATAGACCTTCACAGCCCTCCCTGACTGCTTAGACACAATGCAGTGGGGCCTGGCCTCACGTGGCAAGAGCATCAACAATTTTAAAAGCCACCACTGATTAGCCTTGTGTAATCCAATCGACAATCTCAGCAATTGCATGTTTAGATTTGTGTGTGCATCTGATGCTGAGAAATAGATCACTGATATAGGCATACAGGCAAACCAAGGTACGCCTGTATCACCGAGTACTGACCAAACCAATTATCAATAATCCTCAAATTAAGCCATATTTTTGACAATGTTTGAACAGAACTGACCTTTCTACAACAAAATAATACCATTGGAGACAAAGTCTAAACCAAAGCGCATCAGCATTACCTGAAGAAGAAGATTTGTGCATTATCATCTGGTTTTGCAGCCATGTCTGTGCTTATCACCAGAACATTCGAGGCATCTGAAAATAAAAACACGACGATCATGAAAGCCATCACTAATAATCTAATGCACAGCTGTATGACCTTTTCACTCATACCTCTGGGCAAATCTATCTCATGGAAGCCGTGGTTTATCAAGTCGTGAGAAAGTGTTGGCAAATGATACTGATCTGCTGTTGCAAAAGCAATGCACTGCATCATATCCTATGGAGACAAACAATTGAATCAACACATAAAACAATACCAGGCGCAGCTAAATAAAACATTTCACTACACTAAAGGGTAAATCACCTTGTCTTCACTGAGGGAAGGCTGGTTGGCTCTGGACGGCTGCTTCGTCCGTGGTCCCTTGGGTGCCCTCTTCCCAGGCACTGTGGCTGGTTTCAAACCTGGTTTCAACACTGACTTTACGAGGTTGGTTGAATACAAACTTGTTTGTCCTCTTGCACAGTTTGAAAGTCTCCCAGGGTCAGTCAAAAACCCACTGCTAAGACTTTTACATCCACTCAAAGCAGGCAAAGAAACATGTCTTTTCTGCTCGTGCTGCTGATGAATATAGTTTAAATGGCAGGTCCTGGAAAAGCTCCACGGAGCACAGTGAGTACTGGCCGAAGTTAAAACGCAGCCTGATCTGCTCCCTGCATGCAGCTGGGCTCCCAGTCTGGACCACAACGTCCGGAGAAGCATCTTCCATTCACACTCACCTACAAATAACCTGCTGCCAAAGGAAAGTGCCTTTAGGTGACTGGAAGCACAGAACTATGTTAAACAAACAGATCAACTTAGCTAATGGACGTATAGTTATATTGTTACACGTTAACTCTAAAGTATAGACAACAACAGGAATCAAAAGTGCATCAGCAAGCAAAACACTCGTATATCCTGCAAACTAATTAGGATAATACATTCAGCAGTACTGCGGCTCCATGCCTGGAGCTAACTTCTGTATACATGCCAGCCGCAGACAATTCAGTGAGTAGAAAACGTCCGTTTCTTCGCTTACCAGGTTAGAAAAAACAAAATACGGTGTTAAATTAATTCACAAATTCCAGCTACCTTCAGTGTTTACAGTCTTGCATACATTCAAAGGCGGCGTGTTTGTTCCTCGTCGCTTGTTTCCTGCTCGAAGTGACGCAATACAAGTAGTCACATTAAGCTCTCAGCTCTGACTTGAAGGTAGAGCGTTTCCATTTTAAGCTGAACTATATTACTTACTAAAACTTCAAAACACAGCAGGAAGTACCTTAAAAATACTCAGTCGTTTATATTTAGACAAACTCGATCAGTTTATGAGTGGAAAATGTCCGGTAAGTGAAGCTCATACTGGGATTGAGCAGAAGGGCTACCTGACAGTCTAAACTCAGGGCTAACGTGGTGCTCATGGAATGACCTTCACATTGTTGCACGTTCAGCGTGACTTTGGATTTTTTTTATGTTACTATATAAATTAAGAAATCAATTTTTCTAAACTAAAATAAACTAAACTAAACTAAACTAAACTAAACTAAACTAAACTAAAATAAAATAAAATAAAATAAAATAAAATTCCACCAACTTGATAAACGAGTTGATGCCTGACAGGCTCAGCTACATCGCCCCCTTCTGACTGAGCCTGTGTTTGCTGTTGCCAGGAGACTTCTTAAAACAGAGGCAACATCTACTTAAAGTTCACTTCTCACCTCTCTTATTTGGAGTTATGGAAAACTCTAACGAGGTAGGCCTTAAAATATTTTAAATGTCTACTGAATTCAGTCATAGCGGAGGAAAAAACTAAATTGATTCCTATGTTGGCAACTTTTAAAAATAGATTTAAAAAAAAACATTTAATAACTATTTAGTACCTTTCTTCAACCTCTGTAATTAACAGTGCAATGAGAAGGAGAGGCTGAAGATGAGGGTTGCTGTTTTAGAAGAGAGTGTGAAGTCCAGTGAGGTGGAGTGCAAAGCCAGCAGAGAGACGGTGCTGAGGCTGGTGGCAGAGCTGGACCAAGAGAGGAGGAAGGCTGCAAGCAGTGTAGCAGCACTTGATTCACTCAAAGTGGTATATACACAACTTAAAAGAGTAGTTACTTTACAGTACAAGATTTCACATGTCTGGACGGCTTAACCCACGAACTAAAGGATTTAGTAGCGTTGTGTAAAAACTACTGACTTCTGTACGAAATTGTTAATTTAAAGATTTTATTACTTTAGGAGTAACTGCTAAAATTGCCCTATTGTTGTGGTGTTTGTATGTCATTTAGGAGCTTGATGGTCTGGCTGTTGGGAGAAGAAGTGTCGAGATGGAGAAGCAGACCCTAACTGAAAGACTTGAGGCCAGTAAGAGAGTAATAGAGGCAGCCAGGCGAGAGTCACACTGTCTGGAGAACCAGGTGGAGGAGCTTGAAAGAAGGATCCAAGAAGCTGAGAGCAAGCTGCAGGCATTCTTGGAAACGTTGGTCGGCCTCCTGGAGAAGAGGTGTGAGGACGTCATCCTGCCCACGGAGAGAGATGTTCTACAGACACTGGATAACCTCTGCAATAAGGTGAGGAACGTTGGGATTTCCAACAAAAAATGCTTAAAAGCTGCTTTAAAGCTAAATTTGTTCTCCAAGGTGCAAATGTGGCTCCAGCCAAACAACACATTTGCTGACAATTATAAATCACATTGTATTTTAGCTATTAGGATTACTTTTTGTTAATCGCTATATGTCATGAATGATCAGTTACTTGTGTAAAATGAAACATACTGGTTGATTTTTTTTTTACCAATAAGCATGCAGGTAGCACTTTAATCTCAATACTTGCAATACAGCTAAATATTTTTTTTATTTTAATTTGCAGACTAATAACTACATCGACTGGATAACTCTGTAAAGTAGAAGAATACGTCCCAAAGCACAGCAATTGATGCAGTTACTTGTATCTTTATGTTAACTCTTCCTGTTCCATCTGTCAAGGACTTAGTCCAGCTGTAAGATAAAAAGGAGTGTGCACACAATAGTTTATGTTACCACACATTTTCACTATGCTGGTCTTTCAGAGCTTGCCAGAGGTGGAAATGAGGCTGTGTTGTGTTTCTGAAAAGCTGAATGAGCAGACAGAGCTTCATCACATTGCACAACAGAGGGCTCAGCTTGCAGAGCAGCAAGTCCAAGACCTGAGGGGAAGACTGCAATGTCTGGAGGCCGAACTGCTGACAGCAGACATGCATTGTGACCGATTGCAACACAGCAAACAGGATGTGAGTAAAGTCATGTGACTAAGCATATAAGTTACAGATACAGGTTGGTATAGCGACACATTCCTATGATTTGTCTCTTTTTTTTAACAGTATGAGGAATTCTTGGAGCAGCTGTCCAAGACGATGAAGGTTGAGGACTTTGACATTGATCTTGACTTCAAAATGAAGCTAAAATTCATTCTGTCACGTGCCGAACAACTTGTTAGACAAGAGGGAACTGCTTTAGTTGAGAGTAAAAGTCTGACTTACAGCTTACAACGGAAGGTAGTTTTTTTGTTTGTTTTTTGTTTTTATCATTCACAAGTTTATACAAGTGGAGAGTGGTGCTGAACAAGCAGATAATTTACCTCTAAATGCACAAATGCAGCTTAAAAAAATGTATACAGTTGATTTAAAATATTCCCATTCCCTGTAGTTGAAATCACAGAAGGAACAAATAGAGAGCAAAGGACTCCACATCCAACTACTGAGGAAAAAGGTTTCAGAGCTGGAGGAGGAGAAGAAGACCCGATCAGCATTGGCTGCGGAACAAAATGATGCACAACTGCAGGCTGCGAGGCTGCAGAAAAAACTGGAGTGTCTTCAAAGTGAACTGAAAGCAACCAAACTTTCCAACACTGAGCTCAAGGCCCAGCTCTCCCATACCAGCGAGCTCAAGGTAGAGGGGAGAAGGGTTTGGGCCCAAATTCACTCCAGGGGGATTTTCACTTCATAATGTTTTGTGTATTTGTGTTAATTTTGGGGCATGGGTTGGTGGGTCATTGAATCATATGCATATGCAATCAATGCATGCTTTCAAAGTATCAGAGTATCTTAGATTAATAATTTGACATAATTAAATAAAGTCACTCTTGTTTTACTAAAACCCGACGCTCACTCGAGTCTCTGCTGTGCCTAAAATGCCAAGCTGAAAGTCGCGCAACAGACTCAGACCATGCAGGAGCAGAAAAAGAAGCTGAATCTGGTGGCGGATGAGAAGGCAAAGGTGGAGAAAAAGCTGAGCGCAGTTAGCTCAGACCTGCAAAGCCAAGAGAAGAAGACAAGAGACGACCTACAGGAACTCCTCACCCTCAGACAGAGCCTTGCTCAGCTGTCTGAGAGGCAGAGAGAGGTAAGAGTCAAACGACAAATAGGAAAACTTGTTTACCATGCTTTCATCCACATCTCATGACCTTGCACAGCAGATGTTTGTTAGCGGTCATAGAGCTCATTTAATGTTGTTTGTTAATATAAATAAAGGAAAGGTCACAAGATTTCTGAAAACTTTTGAACCAGGTAAGTTTCTTTTTTCAGTTGGTGGATTTCCGCATGCTGGTTTCTCAAACGTTGGGCCTGGATGCCACAGCGTTGGCTCTTCCAAATTATGAAATCATCAAATTACTTGAAACCCTTCTTCATGGCCATTGTCACCGTCACCACCTTCATCATCATGTTAACATACCCCGGCACTACTCGACTCACCAGAGACCTCACCTGCAACAAGTCCAAGAACTATCCGATGGCTCCAACCTGGATGTTACCACCTGCAGATCTCACGAAACTTAAAATGTATTCACTCCATTCATACCAAAAATAAGTTGAAATGTTGAGAAATAGTAGAGATATTAATTACTTTTGAAACATAAAATAACAATTTAAAAGTTTTCTTTTATATTTGTGTTTTCATGGGAAGATCAATATAAGTATGATGCACAAAGGGTGAAATATTAAAAATGCTAACTCACAAATAAAATGACAACTTTTAGAATGAAGGTTTGGCATTCATTGTTTTTGAGAGTCGCATATACATACATTTCTCATATTATTTCTTTTTGCATTATATACATATGTTAAATAACTCTCGACTGTTATACATTTGATACTGAACTCACAGTCTTATAAAATATGCAATAATTCTATTGGTCATATTTCTCAATCTTAAAGACATATTTCATATCCTGAAAAAATAAAACAGCAGAATGTATAAAGACCATGGATGACTGTTAAAGGTTAAACTCCTGCGTTGCGTCTGACTTGGATATTAAATTCACTTGACTTGGCTTAAATGACTCTTGCATGAATCCATGTGGTTCAAGTTAAAAATGGACCGATTACCACAGACACAACGATGGATGTAAGTAAGTAAAAGCAAAGATTAAAACTGCATGCCAAAATACAGGTAAAAAAATAATTGCAATGTAAGATATATTAAATGTTTTTGCTGTTTACAAACTTTTAGTTACAAGCAAATTCACAGGCTATATTTCAGCGTTTAACTTTGGTGCTATCGGCTTGAGAGAAGTTACGTCATGTTTACACCACTGAGTCGACACGTCGTTTATCCAGCAGATGTCCACTGTGGGCAGAAACCTCCAGATCCATTACACCAAAAATGCAAATTAACTGACACAGCATTACACAGAGTAACATAGTGAGATGCTTGATCCTATGTGCTACACACAAAGATATTAACTGTAGATGGCAGCTGTTATTCTGCAGTAAAAATGGACGAGCAGGATTTGTTTTTGCTCCCAACGTGATTAACCGTTTCAAGGATATCAACATGAATCCCACTAAGGTCATTCTGGCTCAAGAATACTAAACATCAGTGGTTTTTACGTCCATCTACACTGGAGGCGGTCCGTTGGTGTAGCTCAGCATCGGGTAGAAGGAATGAGCAAAGTTGTTGGACTGAGCACAGTAGTCCTCCTCAGACATTGGCAGCAGAAAGGCAAAAACCACTAACAGGAGCAGGAAGAGCTGGAGAGGCAGTGCGACCCAGAAGACGCGCCACAGAAACGAGGACCTACGAGATGATCGTGTCTCCGAGTCAGAAGGGAAGGAAGCGGATCCAGCGTCGCTGTGAGGCCTGCTCACACAAACACAAACATTCACAGCCCAGCAAAAACAGGATTAGTCAAACACAACTATGGATTATAGACTTTTAAAATCTCCTTCTCATCTGCACTACTGCAAATGTGTTTCCAAAAAGACTGTGGCCTGAATGTATATAAAAGCAGAATGCAATGGATTTTAAATCATTTAAACCCAACCTAAATTAATTATCAATTAAAGGGTTTTTTTTTATTAATTAAAAGAATTGGCAGACCTATGTCTAAATTTCCAGTTACTTTTCTTAATTTCAAGCTTGCGTTAATCAGTCGAAGTTTCAGACAATAACTCGAGCTTTTGACTCTGAAATGATTTTTTTCAGTGACAGAAACAAGCTTCCATCCAAAACATGTAACATGCTGGAACAGAGTTCTTTAAATTGTAACTTATACTATAGTCTAACCAATCAAAGTCTGAATTTCTTCATGGAAATGATGGATAGTTGGTCCTTTGGCATAAAGAGAACATGAGCCAACATCTATTATATGATAATAACAGTAGATGTAGCTTTTATAACTTGACCATCTGTGAAGAAAGATACAGGATAAATGAAAAAAGATAAATGCAGGTTTTGAAGCAACACATGCTGCCATCTAGATATCAGCTAGCCTTGTTTATTTTAGCAAAACCACAGTCTCTGTAGTAGAGACAGTTTGGGTGATACTCACTAAAAACTCTTGATCACAATTATAAACATGCCCTGCACCACCAATTTGAAACATGGGGCTGCTTTCAAAATTGACTGAACATATATAAAAACATAGAACCGAATTTTAAAAATCAATTTACATGCATTTCATCATTTGATTTCTTTATATTAAATATAATTGAGTTTAAATGATCATTGCATTTTTATTTTATTTACATTTTGCACATACTCCCGTCTTTGTTGGAAACACTGTTGTACTTCCACGGCAATATAATAAACCAATCTTACATGTACAAAACTGCTTCTCTTTGCTACAGAAATAGTAAAAATTACAAACAAATCAAATTAGTCTAATCCAATAAACAAACTTCCCTTTAAAAATTATCCTAATTTAATATCCTTCTCTCCCCACTCTTAACTGTTTTAATGTTGTCTGCATAGTTTCAATCCAAATAAGATCTCAGTCCAGCGACAGTGGATGTAAGCACCATGCTGTGTTTGAAAGACATTGCCAACACAGTGTAAAGCAATGTTAGACAATGTTTAACATTGTGATCTACATGCTGACTGAGACTGGGGTGGATCAACACAAGTACGAATACGGTCACAAAACAGTTTTCACGGCATACATTCTGCAATCCTGTGCCAGACAAAGACATTTAATACGAGAGCTTGCATTTCTTTGCAAAAGGCGTTAGAGTAAAAGGCAAACGGCATGCTGCAAGTAACAGCTGAATTTGAGAATACTCTTTTTATTCATATAACAATGGAGTCTTTGAAAGTTTGTGTCCTGTTAAAAAATGCAAAGCAAACGGAGGCGGGAAGAGCACGGCAATTAGAAACAGCATCTTTGACCCTGGTAGTTAGCTGCGTTTTCTTAAATCAACAGTTTGGGAAATCCAGTTCACTTTCTAGATTTAGAGTTAGATGAGATGACTGAAATCCCTTTGTGAATTAAGATGTTAAGATGAAGCTGGGACAGAGCCTAGTTTAGCATGGACACTGGGAGGAGGAGGAAAGAGCCAGACACGCTGGCTGTTTCCAACTGCTTCCACGTCCAAAAAAGAAACATAAGGAAATAAGCAAATTCACAAAATGTCATACTATGAGTAGTAATGTGTCATTTTTCTGTCACCATCACCCTCAGTAATACTGTCTTCTTATAGCCTCAAAAAGTTAGAAGACACGGTCAGTTGAAAGCAGTAATATAGGGGTTTACATATGTATGTATTGTAAAAAATAAAGTATTCAGAATGTATTTCAATTAAGAAAAATCAAGGCTGCTTTGCTCTCTAAATGTATTTTTCCCTCAATCCCAGAATGCATGAACAAAGTGACTCGAGCTGCCCTGTGTTTTTACCGAAAGTGCCCCTTTACCATTTCCCAAATGGAGACCTGAGAGGCAAGACTCACAGATGACAGACTGAGGGGGGGGGAGATGGTGGATACTCAGTGAGATAGCAGCAGCAGAGGGAGAAGAAATGTAACACACAAGAGAGAGAATCAGCGCAAGAGAGGAAGAGAGCGGCCTTTGCATTGTTCATTGCAGACATTTACTGGCTCGGCAATTTGAGAGCAAAAGGGTGTGTGTGTGCGCTCAGTATCAGCGAGGAAGTTAGATATAGAGAAATATTTGTGTTATTCATAAGAAACGCCCTCTGGTTAGCAATATTAAGCAGCCAAGGACATTGGCAGAGAGGAGGCCTTGCACCTTTCCTTGTGAAACTCCTGTCTCGGATGCGTGGGCTACCACTCACCTGATCGCCTAGCCTACACAGAGCATCTAGACTTACAGAAGATGATGGAATTCATTATCATGAGCTGCTATTCTGGCACGAGCGTTAAAAGCTGAAATTCTGAATATTTGTTCCTTAAGTGTTTCATTTCAAAGCTGAAATCAACTGATCTCCAAATGCATCATGGGCTGCTGAGTTCCATTATCTTCTGGGTGTGCTAGAAACCAACAGAAAGGTACCTGTGGTGTGGACTGCTCACAGAGGGTCCAGGCTGTGACAGACTACATTTGCCCCGTTGCTGTTTGCAATGAACAGGGGGGGGGGGAGGTAAAAGAAAGAAAGTATGTTTAAGTCCAGGCAAATCAAGACAAAGCTATTGATGAAAAGAAAACCCAAAATGAAAGAAGAGCAGCAACAAAATCATACGTGAAAGTGACTGATTTTGTAACCTGTTATAATAAGGAATCTGGCTCTTCACAGTGCACAACTACTTTGAATTGCTTCAGCTTGGGAGTGCAATAAAGGGACTGCTACAATTATGCAATGTGATGCATGAATCTCTTTGGAACAAGGACATTTAGTAACATACACATAGTATAAGCAGGGACATGCTTATTTGGACTGATGTACAGTTGAATAATGAGAAAATAATGCTTTCTCATTGCTGTTGTTGATGCCATGCTTGCTCATTAAACCAGCAACAAGTTCTATGCTACACTTGAAATTAAGCAGCTGCACAATAGCCAGTAATCCTAGCTATAATACTACGAGGATTGAAACGTATCTACAGTGAGAAGAAATTTAAGGGAAGTCTGAGAAAAAGAAAAGGGTTTCAGAAATACTGGAAGAGAAAAAGAAACAAACTGGGCAGAGCTAAAAAGCCTGCCAAGAAAAGGAAGGAAGAAGTAGAAAAGTTAGAAAGGAGGAAATCTCAGGAGACTGTCTGGAGATTGACAACATGCAAGAAGAGCAAAAGGCTGGAAAAAAGTTCAAAATCCAGAGGGAGGGAGCGTAACGCTGGTTGTGGAGGTGGAGAAAGATTTGAAGAGCGTGAGGAGAGATCTTGGGATGACAGGGGTGAATCTGGCCTTCACTGGGGCATTTGGGGCATTTACTCTATGTGTCTTAGGGGTTTCCAAACACCTGGTTCTCATATAGCAGCATGTACAGGTAGAGATAAACATTACCGATCGTCTGTGACTGGGAGTACTCCTTCCTGATACAGGACTGAGGGAGCCAGACGTGTCCAGCTCATCAGCAGACGACCAAGAGGAAAGATCCTGATGTTGGAAACAATCGCAGATACAAAGAGAGACAAAGCAGGTGAGAGTTAAGCAAATAGTGACCCCTTTTCTAAATGTGGCCACAGACTACACAGAGTGGTTGGCAGGTGATTAGTACTTAAAAAAATCTAACTGAAGGACACAGCCAAACAATATAATACACTCAAGTAAAATTAAGTGTATCCTGTGCTGAAACAATCGTTTATTTGCAAATATGATATTTTTTATTCAGTGCAAAAATATGCTCCACATGAGAGCTAAAAATGTAAAACGATTACACACTTACAAGATTCTGGCAAATTGCACCATCACAAGTTTGCTCCCCACCTTTGCTAATATTGTACATTAAGGTGTGAGTAACACATTTGTGACTAATGAAATATCACTGAATATGAACCTGTGAATTTTCAGCCTGTCTGCGTTTCACAGTTCTTTCTTTTTTGAGCTTTTTTTTTAGATTATAGCCAAATGTATTCATTTTATTTTATTTTATTTTTACAAAAACCACTTTAAACTTGAAAATTCTGTTTTTAAAAAAATCTGACGATGGAAGAAATTGAAAATGTTTCTGTCAAATGCTTTTTGACTTTTTAAATGCAGGTGAATATAAAAGAAAGGTGTTCAGGTAACACATGACAGGTACACAAGTGACTGAGGCTCTACCTGTTGACTGCTTGTGATGTCCAGAATCTTGGCCAGCTCTCTGAGGTCTCGGGTTACTTCCTTTAGCAGGAGTTTTAGGCGGTTTCCTATGACGTGAACCTTCTCCTTAGCCTCCAAGCAATCACTGCCCTGCGAGTTGACCAGCAACTGGAGGGACATGTCTTGTAGTGAAGCAACTTTAAGCTGTGAGTCTAGCAGCTCCTGGCGGATTTGCTGGAGAGAAAATTTAAGCGATACATTCAAAAAAGAAACCTTTTACAGAGTGGATTTATGGAAGTAACACGGAAAGACGCACTTAAGTTTAAGAGTGTGACAGTTTGGTACCGTGAGTGTTTTGTGATGCTCATGGAGAGTATCACTGTCCTGGATGGGATCAATGGGAACCACCTCATTCCTCCTGCGATCGATGTTTTCCAGCCAGAGCAGCAGACCGTGACTCATCTCATGAAATTCCTATTGATCAGATGAAATTTGGGAAGGTGAAGACCCAACTAGCATATCATAGAAGGATATTCATACTCATGAGCAAGTCGATCTGTTCAAACAGTCCGACTTGATCAGCACTCACTTGACACTGCATCAGAGCTTCCTGTAACGAAGACCTCCATTCCTCCAGCGCGCTGCCGAGTTTATCCCAGTGGTTGTTCATGTCTTTCAGTTTGCCTTGTAGCTCTCGGGACTCGTCTGTCTCCGAATGCAGAAACTCCGCACTGCACAAGTTGATGGAAAGCACTATAGCTTTGCGCTTGTCATACGCCTTCTGCAGCTCCTGTAGACAAACACGCATGTCCATGGTGACGTACAAGTAATGCAAAAAATTCCCAATTTGATGACAAAACAAGGAAACAGCAGGAATAAAGACTATAAGGTATATATTTATAAGTATTCAAGTAAGAAAATAACAAGCAGAGTAATAAAAAAGTTAAAAATAGGGACTTTACTACTAAAAAAAACCTGTACCTTGAGCTTTTTGATACGCAGCTCAATCGTCTGGATGTCCGTGCCAAGCTCCAGTCTACGCTGCTGCTCCAGCTCTTCCTCTGTCTCTCCCAGCCAAGTCAAGATTTTGTTCAGGTCAGAGTTCAGCTGCTGCCACTGCTGCTCGTTCTGCTTTGTTCTCATCTCCTTGCTGAGGTCCTGAGCCTGCAGGAGCTCCCAGCGCTCAATCACTCCTAGATTGATGGATGTGAGACCAAAAAGATTATGTTAACTGAATTTACCAGCACTGTAGCCCAATGGATAATTCATATTTTTTTCTTTAACAAGCATAAATTAACATAAATTAAATGCTTATTTAAGATGGGGGATAGTTATAGGTATTACCTGAAGTCTGGGACTCTGAGCTGCTGGGATCTGCCAGTCCAGACACCGTATCCTCTTCCTCCTTCAGCTCAGAGCCCATCCTCCTCACTGTGTCAATACTTCCACGACACTCGCCCATCAGTCGCAGCTACAGAGCAGTTAAAAGACTGGTTATTGCAGGCAGTGTAACAGGATTATACTGACTATTTCAAAATTGGAAAAAATATTGTTAAACTGAAGAACCAAGTGAGTTCTGCGAGGAGAAAATAGATTATTAAAAAAATGTGAGCAAAAATAAACAACAGCAGCATTCAAATAGACAAAGCAGAATTAATTGCAGTTAAATGTACAGTCCAGAGCAGAAAAGCTTTAAAGAATAGATTGTTCTGAGCTCTAAGCGTAATATGAGTAACACATACATATCCCATGTATGAAGAGTCCGTTTCTGTGCTTGCAGAAGTGCGGCTGCGGCTGCTGTCCGTTTGTTGCAGGTGGAAACGGCTGACATCCAGAGGGTGTATATGAGAGTCTGCAGCAGCAACCTCCCCTGTTAACACAATATTAGCTGATTATATTTCCATAATATATTTATGAAACATGTTTAACATCAGAAAAGAAGGTAAGCCCCCCTGATTTAAGAAAAATAAAATGTGGAGAGCGAAAAATGAGAAGTAGACAGGAATGCAGATTGTTTGTTCTGGCCTTTTGTCACAAATCACAGCACTCCCTTTGTGGCCCTTTGCATCGGGAGCTGCATCCCTGATTTGAAATAATACGTTTAAACCCCGTGTTTTTTATGTGATTTGCCTTTTCGTGAGACGTCTAAACAAATCTGCAGTCCCTTCTATAAGAATCAATACATTTCTTTCAAAGAAAGAAAAAAAACATGCAAATCAACAAATCCAAACAGGTTAGCTACAAAGAACAAGTCAAGTTAAAAAAATGAATAAAGCTAGTTAGAAAGAAGGGTTAGGCTGAATTCCATTTCTGTTCTGCTGAATTAGAGCCCAAAGCAGAACAAGTGAATAGAAGGAATAAAAATGGAATTGACCCTATTCCCCAGGGTTAGAAAGTGTTGCCATTTGTGCCCAAAGTGTGTTTAAGAGAAGAAATGAACACAAATCAAATTCCAAGCTGGTGAACAGACTACTAGTGTTTCATCACTCAGAGTGTGTCTGTTATTTCTGGCCCCAAACACATGTGGCATGCTGGGGTCTGCTGTTGCCTACCAGTGGAAGACCTCAGTGTTTGTTCTGTTAGTTTAACAAAGGCCTCAGGGCTCTCTGGGATCACTACATCTGGAAGAAACATTATACAGTACACACATTTAGCAGTGGGCTTCAGAATGACTCAGTGAACTGATTATCCTGGTATTCAACGGCACCAAGAAAATCCTCGCCATAATGTAATCAGTCACAGATAAACCCTTCACTAACTTTCTTGTGTTCCTTTTGTGTTTTTCTGTCCCCTATGGGAACTTTTGATGTCATTTTTTGGACTTCTCAAAAGATGCAGAGGCAAAGTCGTTTAAGATATCGCTCTTCTAACGTTTTTTTAACAGCTAACAGTGATAAAGAAAAGTTATTATTCTGAAAAATCTCTTAAATTTCAAGCATAGTTTTGCACTGGTATGGGAACCTACCTGACAAGCCTGAGGCAGGACGCTGAAGGAAGTCTCCCTCTTCACTCTGCTGCTCTCTGAGAGCCCTGCTTGCACTCTCAAGCCCACGGCTCAGGTCGTAGTCGTGGTCCCATTCCAGGGGAATGGAGTCCACGCTTGCTGGGGTGTCTCTGCCCGAGCGCTCAGTCCGGAGCTGGGCAGCCAAGGAAGCTGAGCGACCGGAGGACGGCAGAGGCGACAGGAAGCCATCCCCCAAACGTTCACTCCACGGCAGACTGGACAAATCACAATGCTCATCTAGCTCCAGCTCACGATCGGACAATGACACTTCAGTGTCGTCATCTGCAAGCTAAAGATAAAGGACTTTAGTATGGGAAAGATTACATTTGGACCCAAGCCACAGATCTGTCAGATTCTCTCAATTTTGAGGTCTTACAGGAAGGCGAATGAGTTTCTTGTAGTAGCGCTCCACTCGACCAAACACCTCCTGACAGTAGCGCTGCAGCTCCTCCAGCTCTTCCTCGATGACAGCAGCATCCAGAGGCTCACTCTTCTCTATCAGCGCTTCCCCCTGGTGGAAGATGTGCTCGATCTTGGCTGTTGTTAGAGAAATCTCCTGCTGGAATGACTGTGAAGCCGGAGAGAGACAAGCTGTTAAAACTAAACACAAAGTTGTGTGTGATGTGTATCTCACATTAATTATGAAATATCCATTTAGCTGCTCTTCACAAGTGCAAACTGACTCTAGAAATGAAGATAAAATGAACATATGTAAGAGTCAGTAGAAAGCAGTGTTTGAAAAATGCACAGTGGATTTTCTTGGTCTGAAATATCATGACAGGCTTACCCTGAGTTGTTTGATCTTGGCCTGAATGTCACATTCAGAGAAGTGCTCGATGTTGGTCAGCTGAAGGTCCATCTCTGTCAGCCAAACCAAAATGCCATCTCTGGCTGTCTCAAACTCCTCTCTCTGACTAATAAAGTGCTGCACGTGTAAAGAGGGACACTGGTGTTAGAGTCTATGCTTTCACATCATGCAAATGGAACAAACCTTTGTTCGGGCTTTATTAGTGAATAATAAGCAGTCACAGAAAAGTTAGATGAAAAGAAATGAATCCAGAAATGCATGACAGAAATTTAAATTAAAATGTACAAAAATGAAATGGAAATAATATATAAGTACTAGTAGAACAATTGTACCTTAAGCCTGCGGAGGATGGATGCCACCCTCTTCTGCAGGTTGTCCCATCGCTGGTTGGCATCATGTGCCATCTCCTTCAGCCGGCAGGAAGAGTCAGTGCGGTTTTCTCTGGCCAGGCGGCGGTATTGCTTATTGATTAACTCCAACTGAGTCAGACTCTCGTGAACTTGTCTCTGGAAGGCCTACAAAAACACATTCATACATTTTCTCAAGAAATTTGCTTTTGTGTTTTAGCTTCATGTTTCGTTTACATGTTTGCATTTGAGAGATAGAATTTTCTTATTTAATGCTGTCCTACTAGGTGAAAACAGTAGGTAGTTTGATCATTTGTACAGAGTACACAAAATAATTCTGCAATACCTCAAATTTCTTTAGTTCCTCCTTGGCTACAGTATACAGCACACCAGAGGAGTTGGGTAGAGCAGCTGTATTTTCTGAAGTGGCCAGCCACTCCTCAAAACGTGCAAAGTCGTCCAGGAACTTTTGCCATAAACGCCATGTCTCCTCAATCCTAACAGAGGGAATAATTTCAGGAAACAGTTATAACAGTTACCTGTTATCCATAATAACGTATGCATTTGATGCTTTCATCTAGTGTGTAACGTCTTACTTTAATCTCCTCTCCATAGACAAGGCACAGATACTCCTCCAGCGGCGATCAAGGCTCCGCGTTGCCTGCTGGATGGAGTCGCACTCTGCATCGGTGGCGCAGGCGTCACAGTCATGCAGAAGCACCTCACATAGATTCAGCACAGACGCCACTCCTGTACTGTGCTTCTCTATGTCACGCTGAAGCTCCTGACGGGCAAGAAAAGAGTGACACAGTAAGTAATAAGATGAGAGACAGAAGGAGAAGGAAGAAGCTTGATAGAAAGTTAGAGAATGACTTTTTGAAAGTGGTTACAAACTGTACAACAATAACTTTTACTAGTGTATTATATCACAAAACCTGTTTGCATAGAATTGATACTAATAGTTACATTTTCATTATATGATTACAAAAATGTGAATGTTTTTAGAAATTTCAGCTAAATGATTACAAAGCCCTGTTGCCTGTCTGCTATTAAAGAGCTTGCATTTGACACAGACTGAATGATTCCTGGCAAGCTGCACATATGTATTTTAGGTCCTGTTTAGTATATTATGTCACCTGCTGCAGATCGAGCTTCCTCTGAATCTCTTGGGCATCACAGGAGTCATAGGCGATAGGTTTGGACAGCTCTGTTTCGATGTGGGCGAGCCAAGAGCGCAGGCTGCTCATGTTTTTATCTAGCTGCTGCACAGCCACTAGAGTTTCTCTCAGTTTCTTTACTCTGTTAAAAGAATTTAACAGATTAGTTACAAACAACCCAGCATGGGATAAAAACACAGCTGCACAGCTGTGACTGCACGTCTGCTCACCGCGCTCCAATGAGATTGAGGAGATGCTGCCAGCGGTCACTGACTTTGTTGAGTTTTTGTTCGATTTCAGTGGCTTTGCTCTGGTGACTGGCCCTGGCCAGGCGCTCTCCTAGCTGGTGCAAATGTAGCTTGTTCTCCTCTGCTACTGTGATCTCCTCCTGGTAGTCCTGGCATACAACGCAATGCAAACAGGAAATTTGAAAAAACTGCACTTGTAAAAGAAGCAGAGTAGGAAAAACACAACGTAACTGAAATACAACAATTAAATAACACTGTCAAACTTTGTAAATATCTGAGGTGTGTGCAAACCTTGCGAAGCTTCTCGATCATCTCCTCAATGCTGACGTCTCCATTCTGGGACACCTTGTTCTCCATGTTAGTGAGCCACTCGCAGAGCTCCTTATACTTCTCGTTGAAGACAGTCCACTCATTTAGCTTCTCGCTTACCTGCTGCCTCCGCAGTGACAGCTGTGGAAGAACAGCAATACATGACAAGTTAACTGCACCTCTCTGCAAAGCACATAAAAAGTGCCAACGAATGCATGGCAATTTAAAACAAAAGCTAATAAAGATCAAGAAGGCTCAAAAGGAAGCCGTTCAGACGCTTTCATTTGCATCACGCAGTGAGCGAGTGCTGTATTTCCTGTGTGTGCAGTTTATCCGCTGCACACAGGATGCCACTGTGAAAAAACGAAATCACCTTGAGGTTTCAGCTTTTCTTAACTGACTGACTGATTACATTAACTTGTCACGCTAACTGTTCCTCTCAGTGTATTCCTTTCTCAAAATTGTTGCACAATGGCACATTCAGCAAAATCGAACTACTGCTCCAACCATTTAAAAAAATGCTGAGCAACATCTACATATACAAATATATGCTTTGTATCGTATAGTGAAGATTGACATTAGTAACATTGTCTCCTGGGACTTTTAACTGTTACACAGTAAATATTGTGTAATATGTAGAATGTAGCTATAAACTAATTTTTGAGAATCAGACTTTTAGCACACAGTATATTCAGAGAATCCAAAATAGTAAGCGACTGTGCCAAGAGTTGTACCTGGTGGCAGATTTCATCCCACTGTCTATGCAGCAGCTCAATACGCTCTTGTAGGACAGAAAGGTCCTCAGCACTGATGTAACAAGAAAGTGACTCTCTCAGTAAGGTCAGATGGGCCAGATCGCCTGTCCAGCCGTCAAATGTATTTTCCAAATCCTGGAAAAACAACAGTGCCACTATAAAAACACTAAACAAGCACCTGAACAATGTAAAACATCAGCTCAACATACACTTAAATAACTCTACATATATGTCTTACACCTAGATGCACAAAGAAAAGTCAATTTTGAAAATGTTCAAGTTGTTACCTTGCAGCGGATCTGTTCAGCTTGCAGATCCTCATTGTGATCGGGAATAGGTTGAGAAAGCTGCTTTTTGAAGGCTCGAAGCTTTTCCAGTGATCCACAAATCCCTTTTTCACTCCTCTCCCAGTCCTGCGCTCAACAGATTACAAACACAGGCAAAATTACGAGTTGCTCTAGAAAGCTGTCCTCACTGAAACTACAAATAGAAGAGATTGGTGTATTATAAGGAAATCAATGTAAAACTTTATACATACAATGGAGATTGTCCATACAAATGCAAGAATTATAGGAGCCATCAAGGTATTCTGAAGTGGCCTGGAATTCAGAACATGCTAGCGTATTGTCGTTTTTACCTTTAACAGAGTGGAAAGCTCTTTCTTCTGTTGTTCCAGCCGTATGCTGGTTTGTTTCCATCGCTCCTGGACATCAGTGAGCTCTGCCTGCAGGGTCGCCTCTGCTCGGCTATCAGCTGATAAAAGCAATTGCCTGCCAGCCTCCACCGTCAAGATATAGCTGCCCTGCTGATGCTGCAGCACCTTTTCCTTCATCTGAAAAAGGAAGAAAGGATTCTTATCAAGCTACAAGCCTGTTAATTTACACAGATAACGCCCAACCCACAATTGCAGTTACATGTTTAAGGTTATCAGATATTATATTTTTGGTTTATTACATGAAGAACATCACATTGCAACAGCTTCTTAATGTTAGCTAGCCTTTGCTGTCACTGCTGTATTAATGTGTATTACAGTCAGGTTTGTCACTATGTACCTGGACCGCGTCCAGCATAGTACGCGCTTGTTGCAGAGGAACTGTATTCCCTGCCTGAAGGGTCTCTGTACGATGGGACACTTCCAAGAGCCATTTGCGCAGCTTGTCCACCATTTCTCTATACCGCTGCCACTGGCGGATGAGACCATCAATGATCCCGCGCCTTTGCTGAGCACGTCGCACTACGCCCTGCCACTGGTTACTCAGCAGAGCCAACTTCAGATTGAACTCATCTCTGTAGGTGATTTCAGAAAGACAGGAGACAAAGAAAGGCTTGCAGTGGAGTATGGTGGTAAACAAAGATCTACAGAGTAGTCGAATAGGTTTACCTGTCATCTACCTGACCCTGCTCTAACATTCTCTGCCCATCACTGATGATGGAGTGGAGGATCTGCTGCCGACTGAACATCTCAGCTTGGAATAACTGTAAGATAAAAAATATTAAATTTGTTATATGTGTTAACAAAATTAAAATATACTGCTTGAGGATCCTTTTCTTCAAATGGGCCCTAACCTCATGGGTTTTCTGCTGTTCCATTAAACTCTGGTAGTTCCCTGAAATTTCTACAGCCAGATTCTCTTCTGTTTGGACCAAGAACTCCATCCATGTTTCACACTTTTCAAGGAAGGTCTGCTGCTGCAGCAGGCATGACTGAAGCTTGCTGCAAGGAAACAAACAAAAGGTGATCTTATATCTCAGTTAGATGGGGAGAGTGGCCTTTACCAAACATTTGTACTGTTTTTTATGGTATTTGTGCCAGTCCTTCATTCATTCATTATTGTATTTATCTAACCTTGTTATTTAACAGAGTATCTTGAATTAGGATGGCTTTAAACCTTTTCAGATTGGCTTGTAATTTTCTTGTCTTACCTGAATCTCTCTGTGGTCTGTGCTGAGGCGGTGGACCAGCTTCTGTTGAGGTTCTGCACGCGCTTAATCTCAGAATCGTTAAGAGGGAGCCGGTAACCAAGCTCATTAAGACGCTCTAACTCAGGTGCCATACTGCTGAATTTCAACATGAGCCTCTGTAAAGCCCAGAAATTACAGAAACATTTCAGCTGTCGAACCAGTACGTGATATTCTGTAATTTTGTTCACCAAACTCAAAAAAGAAAACAGTAAAACAAACCTTGAGGTCCTCCATGCGGTCCTGGATGACCGTTAGGTCAGTAGAGCCATTAGGATCTTGTGCTTTCAGAGCCTCTTCAGCTTCAACTACCCAGGACCCCAGTGATCCCAGTTGATGGTTAAAGGTTTCATAGTCTTGAACTCCAGTCTAGTATAGAAGAATGCCAAAATACTGGCTTGGTAACTGATTGCCTATACAAAAAAAAAGTATGTTTCATAAATCTTTTTTTTTACCTGTAGAGCGGTGAGCTGTCTAGTAAGAGCCTGTTCCACCGCAGCTAGCCGCTGGGTGAGAGAAAGGTGATCGGACTGGATAGCAGACGCTGCTGATGTATCCACCTGCTGTTTCAGCTGCTCTCCCAGTTCTTGGAGAACTTGAAGTGAGGCCTGGACTGGAGCTTGGGACCTGAGCAACTCCTGAAATAAAACACCCATAACATTCAGGGCAATATGTCTTCATTATCAAAACTTAATCATAACATCCAACTGCACCAAACACGTGAGGGGATGTTTAATATATTAAACTTTTCCTTCATATCCATGTGGGTTTCACAATGAGGCTTTAGAAGTAAAATACTGAGGAGTTTTTCTGTTGTTGCAAGTTGCAAAGCTGTGGCTTGACTCACGCTGCATTCTTGAATCCAGTCAGACACCTCATCGTCAGCAATGTCCTTGTTGCAGGTGGTCTTGAGGAGCTGATCTGCTTTTTCCTCCTGCAGCTGGATGCTGTTGCAGCTCTGCTCATAAAGCTCGTTGTAGCGCTGCCACAGCTGAAGCAGTGCCTTGCTGCTTCTGAGACGCTCTCCAATCTCCTCCAGTAAGCCAGTCCATCTAAGTGCAATGACATGGTAATACGCTAATAAATGTCTTAAATTCGTTAAAGAAACACCAGTAGTAATGATAGTAATAAGCATAGCACCATGCTAATTAGGTTCACCTTGCGTTGACATCTTTCAGGGCATTGTTAAGAGAATCTGACACTGAAGGGTGACACTCCCTCAGCAGTTGGTGGGTAACAGCACCAAATTTTCTGAGACTGCTCTCCTGTTTTTCCAGTTCCCCTTGCAAATCCTTCACAGTGACAGATACAGTGGTTAATTCACCAGCAGTTAAATGATCACATTAAGAAACATACCCCTAACATTGCTACAAGATTTCAGAAACTCATATCTATACAGTTAAAGGCTTTAGTCAGTAAACATGTAAAATACACTGAATGCCCCTTTATCTTAATATACCTGCAGACTTTGCACTTGCAGATGAACAGCCTCCAGTGAGCCTGTGAGGAGGCGGAAACGAGACACAGAGTACCTTCCCTCCATCAGGTAGCCATTGATCTCCTCTGAAGCGTGTTTGTATAGAGTCCACTGGTCCAGCACTGACTTCAAGCTGATCTTTAGCTGCCCAATCTGTAGAAGGTGAAATCAAAAACATGCATCTACATCCAGTAAATTGCAAAATCAGGCCAAAGTCAGAGCACGAGAGGGATGGACAAGCGAGCATAGAATAAATGGGTCTAACCCGGGTAATAAAAAATAAACAAAAAAGAACAAGGAGATTACCAAGTGGTCCAGGTTAGCCCAGGTGTGATTGACACCTTGGAGTGTCTCCATGACGATAGCACAGGCCTCATCAGTCTTATTTTGAACAAGGGCACAGCCTTGCTCTTCGACTCGCTCCAGCTCTTTCTCTTTTTCTTTTACCAGTTCCTCCATTTCCTTTAAAAAATTGTTTTTATTTAGCAAATACAAAGACAAGATGAAGGGCAAGAATATCTTAATCAGATCTACAGTACCTGGCAGTCTTTTAGAGCATTCTGCACAGATGTCAGATCCTCTATCCGGTGTTTCCTCTTCAGCCTTTCTTCTTGAGTTGCCATCCAAGACTTCAGGGCCTGAATGCTGCTCTCATAATCTAACCACATCTCCAAGAGGCTCTCAAGGAACTGGATCTTTAAGAATTTCATGCAAAAAAAAAAGTTAACTTTGGATGTTGCATTGATAAAGGACATTGGGTGAATATGCTGTTGGTTTTATTGTAACATTATCAATGATTACGTCCTCACCCTCTCATTGATGCGGCCTTGTAGGATCTGCCAGCGCCTGTTCATCGCTCCCAGACGCTCAGCAAAATCTGTTTTATCACTGCGCTTGCTCTCCACATCCTGACCACTGAGCTGCAGCACTGACTGGTTGACAAAGTCCACAGTCAGCTGCTTACAGCTTAAATCTACTCTGAATCCCTAAAGTGAGGAAACAACAGGAGATTTTATAATAAAAGATCTACAGTTAGAACCAGTAGTTGCATCACCATTATGATCAGGTTAGGAAAACTCCATGTTTAAAAATCAAAATTTTAGCTCTCAACACAAGAAGAAGAAGAATTTTATCTAGAAAAAAACCTTACTTGCAATGGCAAACCACAAAAAAACCAAAACCATTCAAACCAAAAGTTATATTTTTGATTTAATAAGAGTTCAGACCATACATGTAAACAAAAACTGTCATGAATCAATAAAAAATGCTCCACTACCTTATATTTTTGCAAATAGTCTTGAATCACACTTGATCCCACAGAACTCTTGAGGTTTTCTTCATCCTCGTCAATGACACTCTCCATCAGCGATATCCAGTTAAACAGCTCACAAATGGCATGACGGGAGGCCAGTTTTTCCATTTGGATCTAGAAAAAAAAAAAGAAACCGATATGTTGGTAGTTTAAAAACAAACTGCAATGAAAACTTTTGCATGCAAACTGGAGAAGCAGAAAGAGGTAATCCTATTTGTCCTGAAGCAGGTAAGCCTTTTTAGTCTGGCTGCATGTGACGATACCTGATGCAGCTTCTCCTGGACCACTGGGATGCGTGTAAGTAGCTCAGCCCACTGAGTGTCAATCCGTGCCAGGTCAGAGCGCAATACCACCGTGTCCACTTTCTTCAGCCGCAGCAGCTGGTTGCCCTCATTAACCACTGAGCTCTTAAGGCTAGACTTTCCCTCAACTTCTTTTGAAAATTCCTAAAAAAGAGAGAAGTGGAAAATCATCCAATCAAAACTATGTGGACCAGACTGCAGCAAAACAGTGCTACTGCAGAAGATAATAACAATATTAAACAAATACAAGTAAATTTGTAGTATATGCTACAGTTGAACTGAGGTGTTATGTTCATGCCTACAACTGCCATTAAGTGAGGCAGCTGGTTGGCCAGCAAAAACAAAACAAATCAACCAAATTGATTGTCTTTGGCCTCACAAGGAAAGCAGAGAGATGATCTCTGACTGTTTCCAGCTCCTGTGGCACTAACACCGCCTGCGTGTTCCAAAACTCCAGACGCTCCAGAGCAGACTGCAGCCATTCGCTCATCTCTCCACACTCCCTTTGATACCTAAAGAAAAAACAACTGAAATTAGACCGTGCACTCATTTACCGGATATTTATATCCAAAGCCTAAGAAACAGTCCTTATTTTTGAAGTCTTTCTGACCTGGTCCAGTGTTTCAGAATAGCCTCGAGGCGTTGTAACTCCTTGTTGACCTTGGCAGCGTTGTTGAGCCAGTGTTCCCCCAAGAGTGCGAGCTGATTCTCCAGCGAGGGGCAGCACACTGACAGTAACAGATGTTTACCTTCATCCAACACCTGGTAGAGCTTGTGCTGGTGCTCCGCTAGTCTCCCCTTCAGACCCTTTGCAAAGAAGAAGAAGAAAATGTGTTTCCAGCTAGATAAATATATTTTTCTACTTTGCAGCAAAGACAGGAAGCCCATTTTGACTTGAACCTTTCTTTAAAGCTTAATCAGCATGTAAGAGAATTTAAGTGGCTTCTTCCTTTGTCACAGCTAAACAATTAGCCCGATGTAGTAAATTTACACCTGAGCTCATGTGACATTGTACCTGGTATAATGATATTCTGTCAATAAGCCTTTCTTCAGTTTCTTCAACCAGACCAACAGAAGGAATACTTTCTTCAACAGCCTCCAGATGTTGGTTCAGACTCTGGTAGTCCTGCACCAAACGGCACCAAGTCTGAAAATAAACATTATTATAAATAAATATTTAAAATTCAGTCGTCTGACAAGTACATCTTTGCTCTTTTAATCAGCACACTTGTTACTATGTAACTATAATAATATTTTTTTAACTTTACCATTAATTTGATTTTTTGTCCTACAGTACAACTCCAACTCTCATAGCTACCAACTTTAATATGTAATTTTTTTCAAGGTAATTAAAAGGCTTTTAAAAATGTGTTTATATAGCTAGTGATGTTCTAATATATAACATTTAAAAACTAAGTAAATGTCTTTCATTAAACATGTCATATCTATTATATCTACATGTAATAAGATACAGTTAAACCAACCACACTTGGAACTGGTCACAAAATTATCCGTTATCAGAATTTTTGTGACTATGTTAACCTTCCTTTTACACAAATATGGCATATATACTCCTTCACCTACCTCTAGGATACACTCCAGTTCAACTCCTTTACTGTGTGCCTCTTTGAGGACTCTCTGAGCCTCAGCTAGTGTCTCTTCCAAGGCTTGGTTTTCTTTGGGAAGCATCAGGCCACTGATCTTCCTGAAGTATGTTTCCGTTAGAATCATATGGGACTCTAGACCCTGGAAGAACTCCTAAAAGAGGCCAGAAACAAAGACGATCAGCTCTATTTGTCTCCTGCATCACAACAAATTGGGTTCAACACGTAACCTTGTTGATTCTTTAAGCCTAAAGGATTTAGCAGGTGACTATACTTTATGTTTGTCCAGGTGATTCTGGACTTCCTCCACAGAGCTGGCAATAATTCTCTGATCGGCAGCCATCTTGTCTTTAGCTGTGTCCACCAGGTCTTTCAGGTCCTGCAGAGCACGTTCATACTGCTCCTTCAGTGCCATGTTCTGGTTCAGCCCACTGCGCCGGGAACCCACTGTCATCACCAGCTCCTCATAAGAATCCTGGAAAAACACAAAAAATCAGTTTCCGGTTGTGCATCTTTTGAATTTGACGGTAATTTCTTCACTGTACATTCAGAAGTAAAACCAAATTGATGATTTCTCCGTGAGCCATCAATCATGTATGTTACCTGTAGTTTGAGCAGTTTGTTTGTTGAGATCTGATCCGCGTGCAGTGCTGATCCTCTGGTTTTAAGTTCTGTGATTCTTTGTTCAAAGTCTTTCAGGCTCTCCTCTGCACTGGCAATGACCTGAGAGAAACCGATTAGATGTATTAAAGACATTCACAGTAATGTTCTTGTTTTCTGCAAGCTTTAATGGAAGATGGTTAAAGCTTCAGGAGGAATATTAGTCAACTCTTGCATTACCTCCAGTTGTTTTGACGCTGGTCTATCCATTGCTCCAGCTAGGGCTTGCAGTATCTGGCATTTGGTCTCAATTAAAGCAGTTTGAAGAAGCTGCAATTCAGTCTGTGTAAGACACGAGGTCATTTATAGGAAATTAAGACAAAATGCAAGCATGTCTGGTTTCATAATATAAAGATATAAATGTTGTTTCCTATAGGCTTGTCTTTGTCTTCTGCAACAGTGGCTTAACTTAATAAAAAGAAGCATTTCCCCAGCGGCTGTCTCTTTAAATCGTCAAACATTAAAGGGCTTGAAAAACAAAAAGCACAATATGAGGCAAACCTGATAGGATGTGAGTTCATGTGCTCTGCTCCTCATTTGGTCACAGCGTTGTCCCAGAGCACAACCCAGAGCTCCTAATCTCTCTTTGAGGCAGTTAAGGTTGTCTTCCAAAAGTACTTGTTCTTCGTGCCTTAACGCTGAAGATGAAGTGAGCAGAGTTTGGCTGAGCTTCACCTCCTCCGTCATATGCCTCACATCGTTCTCCAAGGTCTGCAGAAGAGGTCAGAATCATCAGCTTGATTTATACTAAATAATTACAAGGTGAAATCTGTAATATGGGAAAGCATTTTGATTGACGGTGTAACACTGCAGTTAAAATGACATAGCTTTATTTTTATGCACCAGCACCATGCTTCCCACCCAGAACTTTAGCCGCATGCTGGTGTAGACGTTACCATTTAACCCTTCTGATCATGTGATTTATTCATTTCAGATTTCCTGCAATATTTACTGAAGCTCCACAAATAAGGCCAATTGTACCTCCTGCTTTTGTAGCTGGGTCTCTGCATTTTCAGCCAGCAGCACTGAGCCAGAGAAGACGTTGTTCTCCACATTATCCAGCCAGGAGGAGGTGGATGACACAGCTGTGTAGAGCTGTTGTTCCATCTGCGCCACCTGTGTCTCACCACCACCAGGCTACATACACATGTACATGGGAAGAATGTACGTTTTCATTGAGACCACATGCTTGAAATAAAAAGTTGCATTTCCAACATTGCATTACAATATAATAACAGATATGCTAAACCTGCGGGGTGACGTCTTCTACTGTTTGCCTGAAGCTATCGTACAGAGTCTTCAGAGAGGACCTGTCAGCCTGGGTGTCTCCTTTAAACACCGGCCCAGATGTGGACACACGGGAAGCTCTCGAAAAAACCTAAAGGACAAAAAATACATATTAAACACTCTGATTTTTTTTTTTTCTATTGAGTGTATGCTAACAGGAATTAAAAACACAGGGATATGTACTGGCTGCTTGTGGTCCTGCTCCAGGGTTTTCTGCAGGAGCTGGAGTTTAGTTTTGAGCTCCAGTCTCAGACTCTCCCATCTCTGCCTCATCTGCTCCCGCCCAGCCTGCGTTTCCCTTTCAGCCAAGGCTGCCGGTGAAAATGGTTCTGTCATACTGCAGGATGACAGAGAATAAATTAGTGCTCTGTTACATTACTTACATTTATATTCTGCCATAAGAATGAACCTCATACATATACTTCATATTTTATTATTCAGTTAATTATTATTCATGTATAATATAACTGTTATTAAGAGACCTGGCACTGCTGGGTGAAGCCTGCAGGATGAGGATCTCCTCTCCTCTGCTGGCAACTGACTGAAGAAGCTTTTTCTGCTCTGCAAGCTGCTCTTCCAGTTCCTACAGTAGAAAACAAGCAACAAAACAACAGTGTTAGACTGTATGTGGCATCACAAAGAAACATTTATGAAGTTATTTATACAAATGCTTGTTAGACCCTTAGGGATACACATGTTTTGGTGAGAAGCACATATTTTTGGCTCCTGTGGGGACATGTCATTTATTGCACACTCACTCCTTTTTACATTCAACTCACAGATGAGGACTGACCCAAAAGACAAATTAAAGTTTGTCATCAACATTAAGATAAGAACATTTATTGTGCATTCCTGGGTAATAGTCAAAGAAATCCAATGACAAACTATGTAAGAACGTGTATTTAAGTCTATACTGAACTTAATGAAGGTTAAAAAAAGAAAATCACCTTCTGTCTCTGAAGACTGTCTTGGTGCTGTTGGGTTCGTGTGGTTCGGGCCTGGGCCAGCCAATCTTGTACACTGGGACTCTGAGAGAGGCTGGAGTCTGATTCACTGTCTTCCTGCTCCTGCAGAGAACCCTGTCGGATCAGAAAGTTAGATATAAGACAAATGCTTCAGAAAAAGTAGTATTATCAAATACAACAATTCAAAATTTACATGTGCATTTGTTGTAGACCCATTGCTGATAAATACACCAGTGCAAACTTTGCAAATATGGTAGTCACAGTGAGGACCAAACACAGAGTCAAATATTCTGCACTACATGCACACACATTAGCAGATGACAACATTTAGCCCATGCAGCAACCTCACCTGGATGTTACTCTGTTTGTCCTGTAGCATCCTCTGCAGCTCCAACAAACCACCCTTCAGTGTGCGTAACTTCCTCGCCAAATGTTCAGCTTCCTCTCTAGTGTCTGTGCGGCCTCCCCGCAGCAAGTTCTCACTGTGAACTGACAGCTCTGAGAGGGCCAGCACCTTCTCTTCAATCTCCAGCAGCATGTTCTGCAGCAGTAGGAGGAGAGACGCCAGATCAAACATCGTGTTTCACCGCCTACAGGAGCTCCTCCATCTACACGACAGACTCTCCAGCTATGGATGAACCCCCTTCACCAGCAGCTTTCCCTGTCCAAAGGACAGGGACGGCTCTCATCCTTGGCCCACCTCTTCGGCCTTGCCTCCTGTGCAACATATTACCGCTAATCCTTCAGGCTCCGTGCTCTTCAGCATACATGCTCCCCCTCAACTTACAAACCAGTTTGTCTGTGTAGAACACCATTCTAATTCCAGACCAGCTGTCAGTGCCCATCAGTAAAGATTATCCAGATGTTTAAAGAAACATTTGTTTTTTGATATTACTGACATTCCTTTGCAATCGTTAGAGTCTGCATGTTATTCTACAGCAGAGAATCGCTTCCCACCCTGCTATCCTACACTCCCTGTACTCTAGGATTCCCCTACTTGGATATTCTAGCAGCTTTGTCCCGAGCACCAATCCAGGTAGCGAGCTCTGACTACACAGCCCTAGGCTTCTAACATGCCCCTGTCGCACAGAGAAATCTGCATAATCTGCTTAAGACTAGTGCTACAGTCACTTAGGTCCAGCCATGTGAAGGTCCCTATTACTCCTCTAATACGCTTGTTTACTCACTGAAAGGCCCCTGACCCCCTGAAATGATCCATGTGTAATAAGGACAAAATACTGAAAGATGAGACGTAGGTAAAAATCCACTGACAAATCTGATTTGCACTAGTGTGCTCAGAAAAAAATCCCTGAGCATCTAAAAAGTAATCCCAGACATCCACCTGTCATTTCTGAAAATTTCCTGTGACATGCATTATTAATTAACCCCACATTTATATTCACAAATCCATTAATATTCTCAAGTACAGCAGTGTTTGAGGCTGCATTACTGCAGGTGAACAGCAGGGGGAACTCTTACTTGACATTCAGCCAGTTGATTCTCCATATCTGTCTCCTCTGGAAGTTTAGGTTCAAGGAGGGACAATACAGCACTGCGCATTTTGCCCAACCACTGGTCCAGTTCATCTGCCTGGGTGTGATAGAGCTGTACGGCCTGTTCCTGAAGCTGACCCTCCAGGCGGTCACTGACACGCTCCTGAAGGATGCCACATCCAATTTGAGTTATTATAACAACTTTCTAAGTTGGTATTCGAGAAATAACGTTTGATTAATTAATAAAACAACTATTTCTACTATTTGATATGATTTTTGCAAAAAATACCTCTAATAATTGTTGTTTCCCTGAGGCTTTCATGTGGATGGTGGCCATCCTCTCAGCTAACACAGCAAGGGAGGACTGCATGGCCAGCTGGTCAGCCATGTCTGAGTCCACAGCATCAGTGGCCAAATCTTCCGTGAAGCTTGTCTGCAGCCGGTCTATTTCTTCCTGCGCACTCTGAATCTCTTCTATCAGACCCTTTACAAAACAACCAAAAGTTAGCCTACTCAGTTTACAAGCAAGAACTGAGATAGTGATGTAATGTTTACACAAAATACCATAATCCTATAAAAATAATATTAAAGATTCAAAACAAGGTGATAAATACATCTTCGAGAAGTCTGACTTTCCTCAACTCAGCTCTCTAATCTTCACAATATGCAAGCCCTTTCTGTATGTGACAAACCTTATGTGCCTTTATGTGGCTATCCGGACTTTTATCTCCCTCCAGAGGCTCACTGAGTTTGGCTTCTAACGCCTCCATCTTAGAAGAGATTGATTGGAGTGAACCCTGGTAATGCTGCTGCTTCTCGAGAGCTTCATACAAAGATCTTTGCTTCTCACTGATCTGTAAGACAAAACAGAGTATAAAAAAGGTCTGAAATACCATTCATACACTAGTAATGATAACCATTAACAAGGAATAATCAAATACCAAATTCATAACATTGTTTCTAGTTGCTGAAAATAGTGTTTTATTAAAAAATGTTCAAATCTACGTGCTCGTAATCGACATTTTTTATTAAAAAAGCATGAAGATGAAGACTTTCACATACCACATTCTTTAAACTCTCCCAGGAGCGCTGCAGGTCATCTAAGTTGGCCACAGACTCAAAGGTTGGGTCATACAGTTCTTGAATGGGAGCTCTTGTGAGTGTCCCTCGTCCCATCTAAAGGGAAATTTAAAGGGTGTCATCAGAAGTTACGTTATTAAATGGATAGTAACCAGACAGAAATACTTGCACGAAGATGCAAATCTAATGTCATCTACACTACACAAGAGAATCTTTTTACTCAGCAACTTCGAACAAAAAGAAGAGAAAAGGCTGAAACCTTGGTTACAGTTGCTTCAGTGTGAGTTATGGGAGAAGGAGAACGGCACACAGGAGGAGAAGAGATCTCGCTGTTAGTGCCCTCCTCACCAGACTCCTCAGTTACAGGTGACAGCAGGGTGTGACAGCGTCCAGCTGTCATCTGGCACACCATGCAGGAAAACAGAAGAGCAGACATGCAAGGTAAATCGGAAAAGATGATGCATAGGAAAGGCGTAGATAAAAGTAAAAGCTCCACAATAGACCTGTCAGGAGCGAATTAAAGAAAAATATCTGGGCTATGCTAAAGCTTTAAACAGTAGAATAGGTCAACATATTTGTTTATTATCCAGCACAAACTTTATAGCCATCAGCACATTATGTTGTGCATGATGTTCTCTTACCACGACAGCTTGAGCTGCAGATTTCTTTGATTTCTCCCCATCCATCTCCTGGAGATCCTCAGGCAGACCCTCTACATCAGTCACTGTCAGGAGCATGGTGGCGTGCTTGGCCTTCACTGCCAGCATTTTGCATTTTGAGTTGAGTGAGGCGATTTGCTCCTGGTAACCTTTGATCTTTTGGGCAAGTTCCTAGTCAAAAATACAAAATACACACAGCAGTTATGGGTTACATATAAAGCTCAGTATGAAAGACAAGCAGATATCAGGATTTTTTTAATCAAAATAACAAATACAGCAGTGAATACAGCACATGTTCACACAGTAGGCTCCTGTTTTTCTTAAGAAGAAAGACGGGCAAAGTGAAAGAGTTAAAGTACTGTACTTCATGGTGTAGGATCTGGGCTTGCAGTTCCTGGATGTTGTTGGTGGGGATTGGTCTGTCCTGAATGACCCGGTGCGCTTCCTCTATCAGCCCCTGTAGATCTCTGACTTCCTGTTCATACTGCTCGTACTGCACCACTGCCTCCTGAAAAAAGTGAAGTGAAATAAGTTTTAATATTACATAATTCGTTAAATCTCAGAATGTAAAAAGAGTAAACTTTTCAAATCCAGTGCGTATTAAAAATTGAAAGAAACTTTGGTTACAACTTTGAAAGGACTCAAAACACACCTTAAAGGTGTCAAGTAACTTTCTATCAGTACCCAGCATTGTTGCATATTTTCTGTGAATACAGTGTTGACGTTATTGTGCTGCAGCAGCAGCGTCCCCCTGTACCTGTAAGATGTTGCACTGCTGAATGGCTACATGCTGCAAGTGACTGGCTTCTTGCTGCAGGCGCAGAGCTGTGCGACAGATAGCAAGGTTAGGCATCACCTCCTCTGGGACCTGCAGTGCACTCTGACACAGCTGCACGGCCTGAACCTGCTGCTTGAAGCTCTCCATATCCGCCAGCAGACGCTGTAAAAATGTAAAGTTAATATTGTATGAAAATGTTTAAAATACACAAGATGAAAAGTGAACATTTGAGGCTCTTTATTAACAATAAATAAATAAAAGGCATTCATATTTGTTGGTTACCTGTCTCTGAGCCAGCTGTTCTTTGAGGCTCTGGCGTGCCAACTCTGGTGAAGTCAGTGTAGCTTGGACCTGCTCCAGAGCAACATGGAGGGCCTTCACTTCATACTCCAGGGCTTCCATACTCTGAAGACAGACGTCCATAAGATAATTTTCACAAAGTGCTACGAGTATTAATGCTCCTTTGGGTAAATTCTACTAGTAAAACATGATTTTAAACTAAAATAGAGATTATCAAAAATCTTAACAAGTGAAACAAAAACAAAATCTTTTATTTTTCTGTACCTTGTCTGCATCCTGCAGACTCTGCAGTCGTGTCTTGATGCTTTGCTGAAGCTCCTCGGTGTGTCGACTGAGCTCACAAACCTGCTGGCTCATAGACTCGACCTGCAGCACCTCAGATAGAAGCTCTACTTTCTCTGCCATGGATTCAAGGTCCCCGTGGAGCTCTCGAGACTCACGCAGGACAGCCTGAGTACAGAAAGAGAAAGGTTAGTGGTCACAGCATTGTTTCGTACAACAGCTAACTTTGCCATAGACAAAAAAAACAGAACCCATTTATGACTAAATGTGACCACGTTTACGTGTATATGCATCAATCCAGCTCAAGCCATGTCCACCCATTTAGATTTTGCTTTTTTAGAGAGACTAATAACACTTTAAAAAACACGCCAACTCACCTGGTACATCCGTATCTGTTCCTGCAGATGAACAGAGGAGTTCCAGATGATGTTTGCCCTCACCAGGCTTTTGGCTTTTTCTGACCACCTCACAATGAAGTCCAGCATCTCATTATACTCATCTAAATAACAGACAGCCTGAAAAGCCACAATAAGAAAATGTAAACTCTCTTTACCTTTATTACTATGTTGGACTTATATAACTTATTGTTATATAAAGGTTTACAAACAAACCTTTTTGAGCCAGTTGTTTCTACAGTCTGCTAGTCTTGATGTGTGATGATGCATTTCTGACAGCTTGCTGATGGCATCACTTAGCTGTTTGGCCAGCAGGGGGTTTCTGCGGCCAAACTCTTGTACAGCTGCATCGAGCTCTGCAAGAGTGCGACCGCAGGTATCCAAGTCTTCAAAAAGACTCTGAGAAAAAAAATCGGTGCATAAAAGTTTATATCAATCATTGTTCTCAATGAAAAAAAGTGTAATTTTAGAGTTTCCTTTATCAACAACACATAAAATACGATCAAACACAAAGTAAGCATTCTACCTTGACCTCTTCTTTGGCATGGTCAACATCAGGAGATTTTTCCTTAAATTTAGTGGAGATGGCTTTGAGTTTCTCTGACATGTCATGGATTCTGGAGCTGAAGTCCTCCTTTATTTCTCTGGTTTTCTGATTTTCTCTCTCCTTGGAAAGAACCTGGAAAATAGATGAGAAAAGAAGTGACAGAAGTGACAAATGCTACAAATATGACCGATGCCCATTGATGTCTAGTTTATATTCAGGGCTGTGTGTGTTGTAGAGTACCTGATCCTCAATAGCACCCAGAGCAAGTGAGACCTCTGCTAGTTGCATGGAGATTTCTGAAGGGAGTATAGTGTAGAGGTCCAGGTACTTGCTCTGTTGTTGCTCTGCTAATTTATCCACATTCTGACGATAAGTGATCACATCTCCATGCACAACCTATGCGCAATAAAGAGAAGACCTATTTAGCCTTTTTTGGCATCAAACACTTTCACTGATATTGGCCATTAGAGAACAGAATATTTTGGAGACTTAGTCGAGGTATAGTGTGAGCAACAGTGTTCTTTTCAGACATATTTAATTCACAAATTGGACATTTCTCTGTGTAGACGACAGATTTTAGATGGCAGATATACCTCAAGCTCCTGCAACAGAGAATCAATGTCTGGAGTGGGATTGAGAAGAAGTTCCCTGGTCTCCTGTATCCAGGCTTTTACAACACTAAGTTCCTTCTCCACTTCCTCTCTGTCCCTCAGCTCCTGAGCTGCCTGAGCTCTTTTGGTCCTGGACTGTGTCAAAAGGCTGAAGACAAATAGATAATTAATTCATCTTATATTCTGAACAGCAACATAGATCGCACTTTTTCATCTCTGATCGCTACAGATGGACTTGTTTAAAGTTTCTCATCCTCCTACCTTTCCATTCGGTCTTGTACAGCTCTGATCTCCTTCAGGCTGGGCAGCTCATCTTGTCCATTTGTTGGTGAAGGCACTTCCACATCATGCAGCAGACTGAGTGCGTACTGGCGCAGCAGCATCAGGGATGACAGTTCCCGCTCCAAGTCTTGGCTCAACAAGTCATGCTGGTCTAACAGAGACTGCAGAGTGGCTTTGGAAGCCTTCTCCACAGCACTGTCAGGGAAACGACTTTGGAGCTCATCGCAGACCGCTTTAACCTTCACCATCTATATAAAGAAACATAAGTATAGATGTTTTCTACTGCAAATCTTTATTTTTCCATACTTAGCAAAATATTATTTCTCCCCATTGGCTGCAGTGTACCTTCTCTCTGAAAGTCCTCCATTCCTGTGCGGTGTCCTCAAGTACTCTCTCCCGTCCCCGTGCTACACTGCGTAATCGTGTCCACCGCTGCCACACAGTGGTCATGGAGCGACTGATGGTGGCCTTGCTGGCGTCACTCCCCACCAGCTCCAGCTGAGCTGCCTGTTCCTCTAAACCACTCAGCTTCTCTTGGAAGCCATTCACCAGAGATACAAGGGACTGAAAAAATTGAAAGAATGTCAGTAGCATGAAGCATTCACAGAAGCACCACCTATTGAATAAAATAATATTATAGGCTATCATACTCTGTGACTGCCTAGCTTGTCTTCAGCCTCTTGGCTTGTGGCTGCCTTTGCAGTAGAAAATTCAGTCAGTTTCTTCTCAGCCTCATTCATAAGCTCAATGACAGTCTGCCTTGCTTCCTGGTATGACTTCCACTGGGCCACACAGCTGAGAAAAACAGAATATAGTCAAGTATAAAGTACCACTATAAAAGACCAACAATAAACTGCAGATAAAGGGCAGATTGCATGATCGGACTCTTTTCTTATTACCTGTGAAGGACTTCCTGGTGACACTGGAGCTGATCTCGAACCTCCACGCCTCTCTGCTTTGCCGACTCCACACTCACCCGTAGCTGCTCTTTAGCAGTAGGGTTGACCAGTTTCTCCAGCTGAGGAAGGAGGGTTTGCAGTTCCTCTAGGTGGCTGAGAAACTCCTGCTCTGTGGCCATGATATCTGCCTGCTGCCTCAGACACTCTTCATAGTTCTCCACATCCACACCCAAGCTAGCTTGCTGCAGGAAAGATACGGCATCTTCGAGCCACTCGCACGCTGCTTGCATCCTGAAGTGGTATTTCTGACACAACACCAAGGCTTCCTCCAGAGTAATCTTAATCAAAAAAAATCAAATGAGAAAAATATGAAAAGGAAACGTCGATCTAATTCACTGAACAGCTAACAACTTCAAAAATGAAAATTTACATTCACTAAAGATGTTCCCACCTGTTTGGCAGTCAGTGCCTTCTGAACATCTGCCTGTAGCTTTGCCATTTCTTCAAGACTTGTATCTACGTGGGCTGGGACAAGCTCATTGGCACTGATAAACTCCTGCTTTTCCCTGCTGCTGAGAGCAGCCACAATTCTCAGCCTGGACTGCACTTCTTCTTGCATGATTTGCTGCTTCCTGATCTCCTCCTGGACCTTCTCCACCCTGACATCCACAATCACAGCACAGTCAAGATCATCCCTGACTAGCTGCAGCCAGTCCAGGGTCCTTTTCATCTCCGTCTCAAAGTCTTTGCTTTGGATAAACCTGTTCTCACATTCTTCGATCAGCTCCCCTACTGCAGCTTGTAAGGATTGCAGCTCCTCTTGCCAGAGCACCACTTGCTCTTTCGAGGCATCATGGGCTGCTTGGTCCACACGAGGAGCAAGAGTGTCCATCTGCTCCATGAGTCTTGACAAATGAGAGTTGGCGCTCTGGAGACTCCCTGCCAGAGCATGGTAGTTCTTTAGCCTCTCCTCAGCAGACTGCGTTTCTGCATTCACTTTAACCAGCTGCTCTTTTGTGGCCTTTAACTCAGAGTCAACCTGCATAGCCATCGCCTTGTGGTCCTCAAACGACTCCAAGGTTTCGTCCAGATGCTCCACTTTCTGTTCCACCAACCTCTTCAGTCCATTGTACAGGCTCACGAGCTGGGTCATTTCCTCCGGGCGCCACGGTTGGCCAGTGCTACGAAATCCCTCTTTCTTCTGGTTCAGTTCACTCACTGCTAGACCCAGGTTGCTCAGATCTTTCTGAATTGCTTTGTAATCACTCTGCAGGCTGACAACTTCTTCTGTTTGCAAGCCTACCGGCTGAGTCCCCAGATTATTATACTGTTCCTCAAGTTCTTTCAGTGCTTTGTGAGTGATATCTATGAAAGACTTGTACTCGTTCCTTGTAATAATGGCCTGCTGGATTTTCTCCTGTTTCTCTTTGGCTAGTGCTAATATGCTGTTATACTGCTGAGGAAGGGTGTTAAGTTTTTCATCTAAATAGCAGTGGTCAACTTCATTCAGAGTCGGCAATATTTCCTGGCCAGCTCTTTGGACAATTAGGAGGAGGTTCTCATACTCAATTGCCTGCTCAACTATTTGTTGATACTTCAGCAACTGTGCTTCCAGTTCAGCATCTCCAACCATCAAGTTTATTTCAGGAAAGGTGACTATATCAGCTTGCTTCAACCACTGGCATATTTTCTCTAAATCAGCCTTGAAATACTTCCTAGAGATAAGCACTTTTTCAAGTTCTTGAAGTTTCTGGCCACATCTATGAAGGGTTTTGTCAAAGATACTTTGCAGCTCCTGCAGCTTTGTGAGAATCTCATTCCTTTCTTCCTCACTCGCATCCCTCATCAGGTCTCTCCCCTGAGACCAGAGGGATGTCAGCTCGCTCTGATAGGCCTTCAGACTGCTCTGGATGTTGCGACAGGTTCTGACCTGCTTGGCTAGGTCATCAGGTAACAAAGCAATGTACTCTTCTGCCTGAGCCTTCTTCTCATTCTGTTGGACCCAGGAGATGGACTGACTTACAGCCATCAGGAACTGTGTCCTCTCAGTAAAAGCTTTGCTGAGGTGTTTTCTGCGCTGCGTCACCTTCACACTCAAAGATTCTACCTCAGATTGTGTGTCGGAAATCAGCTGCTGCAGATGCTGTCGTTCACTGAGGCCCAGCCGCGCTAACACCCTGTCAGCGTCGGCCATGGCCTGAGCCAGGAGGAGCTGCTTCACCTCCAACTCACTGCAGATGCTCAGGTGATCAAAGAGAAAGCTCTGAGCTAGCTCAGGAGGAGGACTCATTTTCATGGCCTCAGACAGGGCAGGCTGCTGCTCTTCAGCCCAATCTCGAGCCTCTTTCAGACGGGCCTCCACTTGATGCATATCCTCTAGGGTCACGACTGAGTCTTGGATTTTTCTTTCAATTAGGTTTTGCATCTGAGACCACCGCTGCTCAAAGTGGCTGATCTGCTCTTTAACCAGCTCTTTGTCATCCAAGTTCAAATGCTGGATGACTTTCTGTTTCTGATCCTTGAGGTCCTCAAGAGTGCCTTTTTGCTCTTCAAGAGTTATTGCAAGCTTCCTCAAGGCCTCCAAATGCTGAGATGAACTTTCGGCATCCGTTCTGTGAACACACACACAAAAAAACATTTCCTTAAATTTGTGGACACATAAAGATTACATTTTCTTGATTACGGAGCTGAAATTCAACTCTAGGAAAAAAACTCTATTTTTGATGAACAATTATTCTCGACAGTTTCTGCCCAGAAGACAATATTTACCTCCCAAGTTAAATGTAAATTTAATTTTCAAAAGCTGTGTTATTCCTGAATTGAAGTATAGTTCATATAAAAACACACCTGGCCAAATTGTCCCACTCTTTGGACACCTGTTCAAACAGCACCTCCACTGCAGCGATACACTCATGGTATTCTTTAGACCTCTGCAGATCTTCCTCTCTCTGGCTCTGGAGCTTGTTGGCCTGGTGACAGAGCTCGAGCCAGGAATGGCTCAGACGGTCAAGCTCTGCATGCTCTGGAGACTCTTGGGCGCCTGTTAATCTGCTCACGGTTTCAGTCATCTTGGTCAGGATACTCTGTTTAGACTGAAGTTGCTGGCTGCATTCCTGAGTGAGTATAGGGAATGGTCACCGGAAATACTTCCAAATACCAAGCAGATCTCACTTTAATCCCATCAAAACCCAGGCCACAAATGTTGCAATCACAAGGGAACAGATCAAGATTCACTGTGCTGTATGGTTAAAAAGCAAGTGAAAACATACAGTAAAACCTAATTTAGAAATATAAGTACAGAAGCAAGGGATACTTGATAGTTATTATTGAAAAAGAGTAAACCTATCTGTGCATTAATGAAGGACTGATGATTATGATAGTGTATCCTACCTTGGCTTGTGACAGCATGTTTTGTGCTATCTTGGTCTCCAGCTCTGCTGGCCTTCTGGAGAGGCTGAGAAGCTGCTGCTCCATGTCCTGGAACAGGCTGGTTAGGTCTTGCTTCTGTTCCTTGATCTCTCTCCAGCCCTCTGAAAGCTCTTGAGCACTGGACATCCGTTCCTCTATCTGCACAAACACATGGTAAATCTTTCTATGGTCAGTACAATACTTGCAAGATGATTCATTTTAAAGTGTATATGTGTCTGCACTAGCACACTGCATGCCTTATTAAAGCATATACTGAGTAATTGCTTAATTAACAGCCAAGTTGCTTTAGTATGCTACAATATTTTGCACTTGGTCTGAAGTTCTTCAACATACCAAAAAAATTGGTCGAGCTTATTGCAAAATAGAGTGACTATTACCTATATTATGATTATATATCCACACTTTATATCCACTTTTATGTTGCAACAGGAGGTAAAAAAGATACCGACCGTGAGTTTGACTTGCTGGACCTCCGCAGCTGTCACTCTTACGGCGTCATCGGACAGGTCACACACAGAGCAAACCAGGTCTAGGTAAGTGCTGGCCTGCTCCTGAAGTGCTCTGTAGTGCTTCACCTGTGTTTGCAAAAGTAATAATCAAAATAAGTTATAGAAAAATAACTGAAAGACTGAAAAACTGTGCAGTGCTAAATACCTGCTTCAGTGCTTCCTGCAGACCAGATGGTCCCTGATCATTGAGCTGAAGCTCCTCTTGTACAGTAGAGAGCCACGTTTGACACTGCTGCAATGTGTCCTGGTGATTAACATGTTTCTGCAGTTCCCGATCCAGACTCTGGTAGACCTGTGGAATATGTTTTGCATTACATACTTTATCCTTCAGTTTTGATTTGCTTTCCTTTTTTTTTTTTTTAAACAAAACACTCGAGAAACAAAAGAGTATGGTCTTCGTCTTCAATTACTCACACGTTGGGCAGTACTGCAGATTGCAGAGTAGCTATCACTGGTTCCCTGTATGTGAGCCTGGACCTGCTGACTGATCTTGGTTTGAACTTGGTCTGTACAACTGGCAACAAGACCTTCTCCCTTCTGCTTCAAGCTGGCAAGACGCTCCTCAAAACTGGCTATTTCCTCCATTATAGCCTAAAAATGATGACACAAGAGCAAAGCTGTTGAATTAAGGAAAAGCAGAGCTAACTTTGGACTACTACTTTAAACTGTAACATCAATGCTTTGAAACTTTGAACAAGAAATACGAAGTTGATTACTTTGTGTCTGGCAAGCTGTTGAGTGGCCATCTCCATACTGCTGGTCTGCATGGAGTCTGAGGTCACCAGCCTACTGGACATCTGCAGAAGCCACTTCTCAGCTTCCTGCAGCTCACTGTTGTAATCCTCATGTTCTTTCACCCACTCCACAAGGTTCTGGACCTGAGCCTGAAACACAAAAAAACCCATTTCTGTGTATTTTTTTTAAATTACGCCTGAAAAAGTATAGGCTTTGGACCAAAGTTTGACTTTTTTAATGTTTGCTCATATATTATAATAAAAATAGCACAAGCAATGATTAAAATGTAGGATATTGGACCTATTTCACACCCTTCATTCCAAGTTATATTAGTTATATCTAAGTAGGAAACAGTTAAACATACCTTAGCAGCCAGGCACAGATCCTGATAATCAGCCTGCAACCTTCTCATGTTTTCGCTGATAGTTGGATCGTTTACTGTATCAAGCAGCGCCTCTCCTTTCTCAGTGACAGATTTCACTGCTGACTCATGAGACTGGACTGTCTGCTGGATGGTCTGTGTGCATAACAAGGAAGAAACATATTGCATGTAAATCAAGCAGTTGTCTCTTTCTCTTTCAAGTTCATTCTCTCACTGGTGCAAAGCTAAAAAGGATTTAGCGGTATGAAGTTACCTTGTACTTTGCCAGCTGAGCCTTCTTCTGGTAAAGTTCAGCTTTAGGCTCTACATTTGATGCTAAAAGGTTCTTGGTCTCCATCACCCACTGGGCCTGGGCCTTGTACTTATCCATAAAGTCTTTGGAGAGGGAGATGCACTTCTCAAGGGAGCTATGCTCTGTGCGCAGAGCTGCCATAAGTTCCTCAAGCTGGAAGAGTCGTGTGCCCACCTCCTCTTTGAGCTGCTCAGCTTCAGGCTCTTCCAAGAATGCCATTGCTCGCTCTGTCTTCTCCCTCATTGCCTTTAAGTAAATGTGACCCTGCTCCATGTCAGCCTGAAGAGCCTGAAATGACATGGGCTAGCATGAGTGATCGATGTCTCTATTGTGACATAATACTTCCAGCGTAAACAGGCTTTAGAAAAAAACAAATTCATTTCTGTATTAGGTCTAATCCTGTGAACGTCTTTATAGATAGTATAAGCAGAAGAGATGCTATTTAATAAACTATACCTCTAGTTTCTTCATCTTTCTCTCCATGGCAAAGCGGTCCACTATATCAACACTTATAGCCACAGTGCTGAAGTTATTCTGAGCTGTGCTGAGCCAGTCTGAGAAGGTCGTGAAAACACACTGTGCCTCTTCGATGCAAGACACCTCTTCCTGGAGCTGTTTGATAGTCTCCTGCAAAGTAAAAAAAGAAGTAAACATAACAAAGAAAAAGTTAAAGAGGAGGCAAAAGCTTAGGGTAACTTAAACTAATCAAATCTTATGATTATCAGTCTAAATATAAATTCACAATGTCAATAAAGGCATAGTAATATTTGCAGTTCCAGTGACGTTGTGTTCAAAATCACGTTACCAGTAAATGCAGAAGCAGGGCGTGGTAGCGGGCTGTGATCTGGGTGGCTCTGGTACTGATCCTGCTGCTAATATGTGTCTCATCAAGAACCTGCTGAGCCAAAAGACTCAGGCCCTCCATTTCTTCTTGATAAACCAGCACTTCCTCCTGCCAGCTCTAATTAAAGAAGCATGCTATTAATGTCAGGACCAGACTTGGATAATTCGATTTTATTATATTCATTACTTGACTGCAGAGCAAATTAATTTCTTCAACATTCAGCCATGAAAACTAGAAAACCTAAATGACCTGATAGAGGAGACAATGAGTGACACAATAATATGAGCAACTAATTATTTACAAATAACACTGCAGATCTGTAAGATTGTCACAAGTCTACCTTTTGTGTATACTACACTAACCTTTATGAGCTGAAGCTGAGCATCTTTAGTGGCACGGTCAGATCGCCGATGACTACGCAGTTGTGCTTTGGTCTCCATGCCCTTTAGCCAGCTGTCAAGACGCTGGAACTTCTGCTCCATCTGCCGAAGTTTGGCTAGAGCACTGTTGAGCTGGGCTCGGGTGTCTGATAGCCGGGCCTGGTAAAGCCGCCACTCTTGCTGAAGGGTCTCTAGAGCTCTGTCTTCTAGCTGAGGCAAGCCCCAGGGAATGACCAGCTCTCGACTCACCAGTAGAGTGTTTAGTAAAGCCTGGCCCTCTGTGCAGTGAAGCTGTAGTTCCTGTAATTGTATAAACGCTTGCTTTCACATAATATACTCCATGCTAGTGTTTTCCAACCATTTAATCCTTATTGAGTGATAATTTCCACAGTAATAATTGCTGGACCTGTAGCTTTTGGAGAGTCTCTTCCAGCATATCAACATCACCCTCCAGCTGGGTGTAGCAGCCAAGCTTCTCTTGTTCCTGTTCTAGCCACTCTTCAAATGCATGAAGGCCCCGTTGATACTCTTGGTGGGCTTTCACCAGCTCCTCAGCTTTGCCAACAGCCCTCTGAAGAAGTGGAGAGCGATAAAAATTCAGCGTGAGCTATTATTTTTCTTAAATTAACCCACAGATGAGTCTCACTTGTAGTTTTTTATTAAAAAAAGCATTCTTTTGCAGACATCTTTAGGTTGATTTTTTTGTATCAAGCTGTAACACTGAAACTGAAATTCTGCATACGATTCTAGCACTGGTCAAATGTGTTGAGTTATTACCATTGCATTGTCTTTGACAGTGTTATAGCGCTCCTGCAGATCTTGGAGTTCCAGCTGAGTGACATAGTTCTCAGTGATGCTGGCACTCTTTGCTGTTATGGTGTCCAGTAGGGTGTTATGGGTGAGCACTTCCTCATACAGTAACTGAAACCCCAAAATTAACAATCCACTGAAAAAATATGCTTGTAAGACTATTAGAGCATAAGGTTAACACAATAAATTGTATATTTAGCACACAGTATGTAGTAGTTGTAATAGTAGAAGATTTCAGTGCCTTAGCTTTGCTCAGATTTGCAGTTTTATCTCTCATCTCTGGGCATTGTTTATCAGCAGGATCGAGACTCTCCTCAACATGCTCAATCCAAGCAACAAACTGGCGTACATCTTCCTGGTAACTGGTCCACTGAGACAGGGAGCCCTCCAATTGACTATCAAATTTAAAGATTAATATACCGTGAGACAGTGTTTGATGCAACAGCGGTAATACGACATGAAAAAACTGAAAATACAGATGCAGCCTCAAAGTAAATCATTTACACTCTCCATGGAAATACATTTACTAAAGAATGCACTATAAAGCAACCAAACAGTACTTGCTGTTACTTTTGGTAATGCACAAACCTTTTGCATTGAATAGAAGCAGAGAGCAGAGCATCCCAAGAATCTTTTAGCTCCTGTATTTGTTTTTGAACCGCAGGCACTCCCTCAGCTGAGGTGTTCCTCTGAACTGATTCTCCTCTTGTGATCAGCATCTTCAGCTGAATTTCCTTCTCCTGACGTGCAGTTAGCAAAGCCTGGTGCAAAATCCACCCATGTGCATTTATTAAGATCCTATACTGGTATTAAACATGGTATGTTTTACTTTTGAAAAACAATAGTGACTTGGTATACCTCCAGCTTGATCATCCTGCTGTCAAGAACATTTTTGTCAGCTGTGGGAGCACAGTAAGTCTGCAACATATGGCTGGTGTCAACCACCCAGTTCTGCAGCTCTTTTAAACCTTGGGAGAAAAGCTGGTGCTCAGTGACTATCCGATCAATTCGTGATGCCTTCTCCTGCAGAACCATAAGGCAGACACAACCAGCAAGTTACCAGACAGATGGAATCCACAGCCGCTTCACACTTTCAAACTTCAAAGTGCACATGCAGATTTAGATATCTTGCAAAGATACATTTAAATTAGTTTGTATAACCTCATTTAAAAGAGCTGCAATAACAAAACAAAGGAATCAGTGTTTAGTTAGGTAAGTTAGTACCATCACAGTTATGATCTGTAAAACATTATTAAGTCAGAGCTCTGTCCAGTCTAGTTCCTCTGTCTTCTCTCCACGCCTACCCCAGAAATACCCCAGTGCTCAAGCAGTTTGGTAAGCATTACTTTACCTTTGTCAGGTTGGTTAAAGCTAGGTACTGAGCAGAGAGCTGTGACACACGGTGCACAAAACCCTTGCCGGCAGCATGTTCGTCCCACAACAGCTTGGCCTTCTCTTTCAGCCTGCTCAGCTGAACCTCTTGAGAGGCTAACTCCTCAAGCACAGACTGGAAAAGCACAAGCAGGTTATCAAAGACACATGCAAGCTGGCGCACAGATATATAAGACAGTTAAATTCAGACAAACAACAAGGAGTTAGAGATGGGAACATGACAAAAAGGAAAGCGAAAGAGATATCGTGCCAGCGCTAGTCTCAATAAAGCTCTTGGTCATGACATGCAGTCGAGCCCTCAGAAAATAGTCAGTGGACAAGTTTAAATAATGAAAAATGTTATAAAAGGTCTTTTCATAGGTTAAATATATTAACTCATATTAAGGACACTGTTAAAAAGACATATGAGTAGCAAAGGAGCAGAAAGTATTTGCAGTTAGCATAAGCTCTTGGCAGTGCATCTAAAGTGAAGAGCAGCAATGCTTTAACTCTGTAACTTAGCTGGAATGGAGAGCTTCTGTCAATGGAAGTTAGGTTCACACTTAAACTGAGTGGCATAATTGGCCTTTATGTGTGTTCCAAGTCTGGTTGATTTTGAACATTAGTACCTGTAGCTTGTGAAGCTCCAACTTCTTGGCTGTGAGATCATGAAGTCTTGTGCTGCTCTCCTGTACAGCCAGCTCTGTGGCGTTTAGGAAGTCCTGAACAGGTTCTGCACTCGCCTCAAAGTCCTTCATCTGTGACACAAGATTCTGAAACACACAGGTAGACTGATGCATCACTTGGCATAAATCTGATTTCTACACTGATGGTTTTAGGGAATAAGATGCCCCCAGTTACTGACAAGGGGTGTTTGAATGCTCACTTGCAGACATGTCTCTCTGTTGTGCAGACTGGACATCATGTTTTTCCAGTCCTCTCTGGCAGTGTTCATTTTAGCCCGAACTGCATCAACTTTATCTTTAGCTGTGACACTAGAGACAAGCTCACCGTTCACAACCACAGCATTCAGCTTTGACTGACCTTGCTCCCTATCACTTAGAAACTCCTGTTAAGGAAAAAAGGAGATGAGAAGATCAATTATTAGGCTGAAATATTTGATATAGATGCTAGGTCTTTAGTTAGTTCTATACCTGAATTTTCTGAAAGCTAGACGAGGCCTCACTGAGATTTTGAGGTGCATCAAAGCACTTCGCCGTGTTGATCTTAGCATTAACCAACCACTGTTGGAACTCTCTGAAGGCGGAGCGGAAACCTTGTTCCAGCAGCTTCTCTTTGCCCTGGCACTCCCTGGAGGCTTGGAGACTCAGACTAGAAACAAATCATGACGAATTTAAGAATTTCTTTCTGTTAATGTCATTATTTCCAGTCAAATCTGAAATTGTTGATTGTATTTTCTTATTTTTTGTTATAACTTTCTTGATCAATCATTTTTAAATACATGAAAAAATGTATCACACAGTATAGTGTATAAAATAATGGTCTACATTGGAATAAAACATCATTACTTTTACTTACCTATTGTATTCCTTGATGAGAGCAGACACTCTCTCCGACTGTGTTCCCATTTCTCTGGAGAATCGGCACAGATCGTTTAGTTTAGTCTTCAGACTATCAGACATGGGCTCAGCTTTGACAAGTTCCTCCAAAGTGTCCTAAATGGAAAACAAATATGAAGTTATGGACCGTCAATTAATATTAACTTATCATTGGAACCAAACTAAAGCCAAGACTTGCCTTTGCTATCTGCCAGCCCTTAACAGCTTCTTCTCCATCATTTTTTCTCTCTGCTTGGGTCAGCCTTAGTCGCCAGTCCTGCAGCTGTCGGTTGAAGTCCTGCAGGTCCTGCTCCAACTGTGCTGACAGGCTGTTGAACTCTTGTTCAGAGCTTGCTATCTGTGAGAGTGTGGTCTCTAGACTTGCACGTGTCTGTAGTGCTGCCCGCTCCCACTGTTCCCATGATGACAACAGGGCTGCTTCCTCTCGCTCTATAGTCTCATATCCCCCCGATCCGGTGTAGTCTCTTGCCACTGCTCCGCATCTTTGAACCCGGTTCAGCCTCTCTCTGCCTCGCTGCTTAGAGTCAAGCAACTCCTGGAAAGATCCAAAGGAATGGCAAACAAATTAAATGCAAATTTCTACTAATTAAATCTGTAAACAGCAGCAAACTGTGCCCCCGCTGGATATAACGAGAAGATATCTGTCAACTGAGAAACCTGTAAACTCAGTAGTTAATGTAGCCCGCTTTTAATATTTGTTTTCGGGATAAATCCATGCGCTCAGTGAACCAGTTGTTTGCTCAGTCACACTCATGGTCTGACAAATTAAACAGTGTATTAATTCCTTCCATCTGATTCTAATTTTAAATATTTTTTTTCTGCCTGTAGGACCTTTTTATCAGGTTGACAATCCCACTCCATATTTTAGACACTTTTATAAATAAATATAAAATAACAATTTCTTAGGTTTTAAATGGCACAGCTGACTGGGTAACTTAATTATACTGAGCTCTTGACTGTGGCCAAAATCATAAAATTATTGCTACCTCTGGCACAAAAAACTGGGATTCATGTCCAGCCCTTATTTGATGCTAAGAAGCATGGAGGAAGAACATCTTGATTCCTTATGGTTGTCTCCCTAGTGCTTACTTGGGGAAGTTTTCAGGCTGGAATATGAGACGTGCATCACAGTGGAAAAACTAAATAACCTCAAATACTTTTTGCCTTGAATATAAGCAATTATGGTTATTAAGCTTCCTCACCTGCACTTTGGAGAGCTTTCTTTTAATGCAAACTGAGTCTCCTGACAGGTCAGACCAGCGCTGGAGTTCCTCTTTTGCTGAAATTAGCCAGTCGTTGAAGTCTCTCACAGCATCAAGATATTGCTCATGCTCAGACACGATGTTTTGCATGGACTGTACTTTACCCTTTGGGGGAAAAAAGACAATGAAAACACTGTCAGTTATGAATGAGTCAGCTTCCTGGATCCAGACTCTGTTTAGCTGTCCCGTTTTCCTGTACTGATGATCAACGATTCAGTAATTATTTGTAAGCACCATTTAGCCTATGCCTGAAGTTAAATCACCTTGACAACAGCCGAGATATCAGCAAAGTGTGCATTGAGCTCTGCCCTTGACTCTGGTCCAAAAATCTGATCACCAGTTTTTTCATGCAACTCCACCGCTTTGTCTGTTAGGCGTGACAGGACTGCTGCATGAGTGTCCACATCAGCCTGGATGGCTCTGAGGCGCTCAAGTAAAGCCGACTTCTCTTTGAGGCCTGGCTGCTGAGGCAGAGTCATCCCCACCTCTTGCTCCACTGACTCCATCCACTGCTGCAGCTGGCTTTTATTTTCCTGATAGCTGGTCCACTGAGCCACTGTCCACTCCAGACGACTATAGAAAAATGACAAAATTTCATCACGTAATGTAGATAATGTAACTTTTATCAGATGCCGTGTAGAGGACATGTTTCCTACCTGTGACAACTCATAGATGTCATTAACATATTAGCCCAGGCATCCTTCAGGCTCTGGAGCTGCAGACAAATAGCTTCTTGCCCTTCCATTCTGTTGTGCTTTAGAACCTGTTCACCTTTTCCTACTGTCATGTTGAGCTTCACCTCACCTTCACCCTTCATTAGCAGGATATCCTGAACATATGAGAAAACAGTAAGGAAGATCTATGAGATCGCTTATGCACTTCAAAATGTGTCCAGACAACACTGTGAACCAAATAACTGCATTTCTGGTACACATTATTTACTGACCTGTACAAGGCCTAGTCTTTTTTCCAGAGTCTCTTTATTTCCTACTGTGCTGTTGAGTGAAGCCAGGCGCTCCTGGACACCATTGAGCCAGCTCCAGGTAGCCTGCAGTGTCTCTTCAAAGGCCTGTTGCTCTTGCAAAGTGAGCTGGCAACTGCGCAGCCTCTCTCTCACACGCCTCAGCAAGGCCTGGTGTTGTGATTGAAGCTGAGCAGAAACTCTTGTCTCACTTCCATCACCTCGCCCACCTTCATTAAGTGCCTGCCCCTCTTGACAGAGACGCTCAAATGAATCCCTGCATGTAGGAAGGTAGGATGTTTAATTGCTTTGAATCTTTTGGGCACATTCAGAAACACTGATAATGCACTAAGCAGTCTTTCCTTGGCAAATAAACGTGTATAGTTAGCACCTTTCTTTGAGCACTTCCTGCTGGTATTCCTCCACTTGTTCCAGGACAGCCTTTTCAGGACCACGTTGCTGGGCTTCAAGCAGATCGGTGGTCATTTTCTTTTCCATGTGTTCCAACCACCATCTGAGCTTCTTAAGGCGACCCTCAAATCTACAAGGAAATCAAAATGCCTCGCTTATAAATAGTGGGCTTACAAAGGGCTTTACAGATGCAGTTCAGCAGAGGTGCTCACCCTTTCATAAGAGATGCACTGTCTTCCAGGATCTGTTGGTTCTGTCTGCACTGCTCCACAAAGCTGTCCCAGTCCTGCTGGATGGATGAAAGATGCTGCTGGACCTGCCCAGCGCTGGCTTTGGGAAGATGAAGTAGGAGCTTCTCTCCTTCCTCACAGACCTGAGTCAGACGTACCTCACCCTCCTCCACACGATCCATGGCACCCTGATAGATAATCCACATCACTTTTAGTTTCAAACTCCTTCACATGTGAATCATACCATTACACAAGCAGCATCCAGAGCCAGAGGAAAGACATTATGCTTTTAACCACAGATACTGCACATACAACCCCTTCCTGTGGATGCTACATCATTTAAATGATCAAGTAAAACATCATTGTAACATCCTCTAAAAACACTTCTTTGGCTGTTAGTCAATGCCAAAACTTATGAATACAAGTGGCAATTTTGTATTTGATCACATCTTGAATCAGTGACACCTACTTATGATTTTTACGTATTCAAAACCTTTAAAGTCTTCACTATTACTATATATTGAAAGATTAAAGATTATTTACTGTAGTGGTAGTAGTCACTGTACCTTCAGTTTCTGCAGTTTGCGTTCCACAATTTGAGTGTCTCCTGATCGGTCAGAGCATTCTTTCACTATCTCCCTCTGCTCTGAAAGCCAGCGATGAAACTCCTGAACTAGGTCTGAGGAATTGGGGGTAAAGAGAATTAACATCAGGTGTAGACTTAGACAGAATGAAATCTAAACAATTAATAAAATAATAAAAGTTTACACCGAGCATGGATTCCCATTAAAACGCAGTATACCTGTACATTTTTATCCAGCCAGCCTTCTTACCATTGAACTGCTGCTGAAGACCGTTCTGCAGTGAGGCAAGTGTCCTTGCAGAAAGCTGGTTTGCAGACTCATAAGTCTTGATAAGATCAGTGAGAGCTGAACCCAAACCAGCCAGCTCCTCAGATGGATATTTTCTGCACAACGTGTTGAGGCTTTCTCTGGTGGAGTCAATACTCCCTTGCTGATTTTGCAGCTCCTTCTGGAGATCCTAAAAAACATGTTAAAAATGTAGTTTTGATTATCACTGTAACTTCTCAAATTTATAGAAACACATTGCATTCACCATCAATATTTTTTGTAAGGGCTATAATTTTAAATTGCTTATTATTTAGACTGTACCTTCACTCTGCATATGTCCTCAGGATCTGATCCAGTTGGAGAAGAAACTAGAGAATCTTCCATACTTTTTAGCCATGCAGACATCTGTGAGATGTAGTCTTCAAGCTGTTTCCGTTGGGAACTGAAGTCCATTAGATTTCCCTTAGCCTGCTCATGTAGCTTCTGGACAGTGCAGATCTTTTTGCGCAGGTCATTCTCCAACACCTAATACAATCACAGTATTTACTGAAGAAAGACCAGTTCATCTGCAGCGCTTGAGCTAATATTTGTTTGTTCAGACCCACCATAAACCAGAGTTGTATTTAGTACCTGTAGTTTAGCTGGAGTCTCTTGGTTTTGACTGCACTTCTTCAACTCTGCCACTTTACTTTGCAGGGCTTCAAGTCTCTGCTCCTTCTCGCCAAGTTCCACCTGTGGCGTTGTCGAATGAGAAAAGCATGTCACGCACAAGCTCACCTACAACAACCAAACCCAGGTAAAACAAATCCTTGCCAGTTTTCCAAGACATCATATATCTTACTGTACCTTCAACTCTGTAAGCCTTGCTGATATCTTCTGGCTGTTGTTTAGGTTGTTCAGGCTTTCATTTAGCTCAATCACACTTGTGCCAGTCCAGCTCTCAATATCATCATTGATTTTACGCACATCATCCCACAGGCCCAAACACTGGTTTAGTCGATCAATGTTGTCATCTACCCTCTCAGACACCTGGGAAATGGAATACACTTTACCATTGTTGATTAAACTGGGTGGACAGTAAACCTTAATCCACAGTAGATTAAATTTATGCTCTGTTGTACATCTTACACAGAGTATAGCTTGCAAAGCTCTCTGTTAACACATAGACACAACACAGATAGAAGTCCAGTCTTTTTCTCCGATTTAAAAAAAAAAAAACCCAAGTAGAGAACTTTATTGTTAACAACAAGGCATAACATTGATGCTTCAGAAATGAACTCTTAAAGTCAGGCTTACATCCAACCACTGGTCAACAAGTGTCTCCATATCCTTTTTCATCATTTGAGAGTCACACTCGGGGACCTTCTTTAGTTCAGTCACCAGCTGTTTTCCTTTGCTGGAAAACTGATCTAGTTCATGCTGCTTGGCAGCCAGATCCACCTTCACTGCTTCATGCTACAAATGAAGTAAAGACAGCAAAGTACTTAAGTAACACAATGTAGTCTTGAACCTCAATATAAGAAAAAGAATAGAAGCATAATTCCTAAAAGCGATATAAAATATATATATTTTGTTCCAACCTTGGTTAGTGACCTCCTAGTTTCCTCGTGGTCCTTCAGAACAGAGCTTATCTCAAGCAAAGGTTCAGCACTCTCAATAGTGCTGCTGAGGGAGGCTTTCAGGATTTGGTATTCTCTCATAAGCTCAGTAAGGACACTGCACTGCTCCTGTCTGTCAAACGGAAATGAGTTCGTTTCATTTTAACTGTAAATTAACTGGAAAATACAGTAAATTGAAGAAAAATGTGTTTAAAGACACTCAAACACACTTAAAAACATGTTAGAATGAAGGAATCCCCATTGCTTTTACTTCTGTACCTCTCTGCAATGAGCCTCTTGGTGTCTTCCCATGTAGTCTCTAGCAAGCTGATTTCCCTCAGTACCTCTCCAGCCAACTCTGCATCCCTCTGAGCCAGCTGGTTGCCTTTGTCCCTCAGCCACTGCTCCTCATGCTGGTGTGACTGGAGCTCATCCTCTAGCTGATTAAAGAACCGAAGTCTGACACACAGGGGGATAATATGTATAGTTATTGACTATGTTCAGTTGTCAATTTCACCACTTCACATTTGAATTACATCAGATATTGCTGGAATACTTTACCGTTGCTGTAAGCCATGCAGGCTGGGCTCTTTAAGGCTCTGACGGTCTGCTTTTTCTTCAATATCTTCCACGGCTTTCAGAAGCTGCTCTTTCCGCTGTCTAAATGAAGTCCACAGAGCCCCCAGGGCTTCTGCTTCACTCTGCTTAGTACCAAGCAAGTTCCTCACTGCATCCAGCTCAACACTAAGTGAATCCGCCAGCATGCGACATGACTTAGGAGAACCCTCATCAGCACCAATGTGAAGATGACTTTTGCATAGACTGCTGTCCAGACTGATGGCTAGAGTCTCGAGCTGACTAATGTCTGGGACAATAGTTGTCAGCTCTTGCTGCAGCTCCTCCACTCTTCCACGGTCCCAGCTCCCAGCACTTTCAACAGTCTGTCTCAGACCCCGCAAAACTCCAGTCACCACACTGTGGGTCTGCAAAAAAGCCTCGAGCCTCTCCAGGCACTCCAACTGGAGCTCGGCTATATTGTGGGCCTCCATGTAGGGCTGCAGACAGCTGTCTGCTCTGCTACGTAGGAGCTGTGCATCACCAGGCTCACAGAACTGACAGAGCTTCTCGGTTTGCTGCTCCAAACTCTCTCTCACACTGGACTGCTTCTGCAGGGCCCCCTGCATCTCCTGTAAGATGCAAGTTTTAGAGAATCAGCTGTTGCTCTGAAAGCTCAATTCCTCTGCCTATTTCCTTTTATCTTGGAGAAAAACATGTTGGTTTTGTCAGTCATAGCCTTTAAAAAAAGGCCATTGAATGTTACATTCAGTTCAATTCATATTTAATTTAAATAGCACCAAATCACAACAACAGTCGCCTCAATGTGCTTTATATTGTATGGTAAAGACCCTACAATAATACAGAGAAAACAGAGAAAACTGTTTGGCGACAGTGGGAAGGCAAAACTCCCTTTTTAACAGGAAGAAACCTCCAGAAGAACCAGGCTCAAGGAGGGGTGGCCATCTGTTTCGGGGTTGGGGGTTTACATCTAAATTTAGCAAAATTTGGGTATTTTAGAGACTTGAATTCAACTTTTTCCATAATATGTCTGAAGTACATCTAAATAGTAAATTAAGGGGAAAAAAAAATCAGGTTAAATTTGGTTCAAAAGAAAAATTTTAATAGTGTTCAAGATTACACCTTGTATTTTTTTTTAAATATTTGACTGATTTGATTTCCTTTTTTTTTAATATGTATGTGTGGTTGTGACTTTAAGATCAAATAGACATACATTGTCACCCTGCGCTACACAGAAAAGGTATGCATCTTATACTTCAATAAAGACAGATAGCAGCATCAATAGATATTCAGTAAATGGAAAAGTTGGCATGGTGGTAAAATGGTCAGCAGTGTTGCCTCACAGCAAGAACAGCTTGAGTCCTTTTCTTTTGATTAACCAGAGTTAAGAGATAAAGTGATGTATTTTTGTGTCTTAAAGGGTGGCTTAACAATGTTTAGGTAAACCTGTCTTTTCAGCATGTCTTTGCCACGGGTGTATTAGGGATGCAAATGTAAGAAAAACATTTCAGTTCTTACCTTTACTTGTGTTGCAGCAGGTTGCAGTTTGCCGATATTGATTTGAGGAGATGAGTGAAGATTTGAGAGCATGTTCTCACTCCATTGGCAGAATTTAAGCAAGGCCTGGTCAAACTGCTCTACCAGTGAAAGGTGGCTCTGAAGCTCTGAGATTCTGGAGTAGAAAAAGGCTCCATGGTAACTCCACAATTTAGTTAGTGCAAGACAAGCTTTAAAATTTAATTTGCAGTCAGACTATTTCATTGTACCTTCGAGGGAGAACTTCATTTTGGACATGCAATCTCCTCTGCAGGGTTTCAAGCTCATCTTTCAGCTGACTAACTCTCTCTCCCTCTGCAGTGGGATACAATGATGTCCCCAAAGATGCCAGTTCAGCATGAGCCCTCTCAAGGGATTGAACCTCAGAGTGCAAGACCTGCAAGGAAAAAGTATTCATCCATGTTGTTACAATAATATATTATTAATTGAATTCTGTTTCATAGTTAAACTGTGTCTGTATAAATTGTACCTGCAAATCCTGTATCTCGCCGCGGAGCTTGGCTTTATCTGCTGACAGGAACGGACTTTCTGGTTTGGACGCAGATTCACTTCTCTCCAAGCAGGAAACAAAGTTTGAATGCTGCTTCTCATACCTGAAGGACATCAGAAACATTGGAATTGTAAGATTTATTTACAGAGTTGGGTGCACTTTGCTTCAAAGGGAGACACGGCTCTGTTTTGTCTATTGTCCATATCAAATGTAACTATCAGCATTTCTTAATTTTATCCTAAAGCTTTTAAAATTACTATGCTACATACAGTAATCCATACTTTTGCCAAAGGGAGAGCAGGTTTTCCAAAGTGCTCTGTTTGTCCTTTGCTTCCTGTACATGCTGGTCATAGGTGGTGTTTAGCTCTGTCACAGTCCGCTCTGCTTGCTCTTTGTCACTCAGTCGACGGGCGCCAGCCGACAGCGACAGCAAGGTTCCTCTCAGCCGTTCCAGACACTGACAGGCATCCTGGAGAATAATAACACATGGCAGTGACCAACAAAGCCTCAACCTGCACTCTAGTACCATTACTGGTATTTAAAGTTAACTCGCAAAATGAGCAATTGTAGAAAGAAATAATACCATGTGGTTTTGAAGGGCTTTGTAGGTCTCTGATGAGGAGGTGCAGGATTTGATAGGATGCTCCAGGTTTGTATACAGCTCACTAAGAGATGCTTGTACCTGACAGAAAATTAAGACCCGATTAACTCCATTAATTATTATGTCTCTAATCTTTTCTATATACCACTGTTACTGCAGCAGTATCAGTCAGTGAATATATACCTCCTCTAGGCTCATTTTGAACTTCTGCTGGTGAGAAGAGCTTTCCTCCAGCTGTCCATCAAGCTGCTGAACGCTCTCCTTCAGCTCCTCCCAGTACCTGCCGATTTGGGTCAAACGAGCCTTGATGCGAGCCGCCTCCCCCGAAGACACAAACTGAGCCAGAGCTTGGGAGTCTGTCTCCAGCTGAGAAAGAACCTCCGCTCGAGACTGAAGTCCTGCCGCAACAGCCTGAAAAAGCAAGACAATTAAACTGTAATAAAGTCCAAATAAGATCTTTATGACTCAATCAGTGTTCCTCCATCTAAAAAGAGGTCCTGCCCACAATTAAATCACCAGTAGTTACTGTTTTTTTTCAGTAAGGACTAATTAGCAAGGAAGCTCTTTGTTGGGCTAGTAGCTGTTAAACATAGTCAGACAGAATAAGGCATTCATTTTTATAATCCCAAATTAATAATAAATAGACGATGTGTGCCTTTTATTAAAAGTAATAAGTGACTAATTAATGGCGATACATGCTCGAATGTGAGTCATCAGATCACAATCTATTTCTATTGTCTCATCATTCAGATCTGATGTGTGTATCCTCAAATGTAGTAATCTTCTATCTAATGTGTATTTGATGCACATATATGATAGCCAGCATACAGTTTATAAAGATTTCTGACACCATCTTGCCATCACAATTTGGCCCCTTGTTAAAGTTGTTAGGATACTTAACCTCTGCCATTACTAAACTGTTCAAGTGTTGCCCAATATATCCTAACGGCCAATATTTTCTCTGGGGTTTTGTGCCTTAAATGCCATCTTCCAGTTTTTCAGGAAATATAAGTTTCACCCTCAAGGCAAATTTGTCAAAACTGTGACAGCTTGAGGAAGTCAGATACAAACCACAGACTTCATGAGTAGCTCTTTTTCTCATCTTATTAAAGACAGGGGGTTGCTGTGGGTGTCAACGAGAGAGACAGTCTCGATGGGCAAAGCAATATTGCACTGTTGCTTCCAATGGCCTCTTCAGACACCTTATCGATTTTAACTTTAATGTCTTGGCTTTGTGGTTATTGTTTGCTGGCTAATATTACTTGGTTTTATGGTTTTAATGGGTTGGAGCGTTATAATACACACTACTGTACCTTGACTGTGTCGATCTGTTCCTCCAGAGGCAAAGTAGAAGACTTCATTGCATCCAGCTGTTTTTCCTTTTCAGATATCCATAAGGAAAAGGCTTCAAATCCAGCTCCAAACTGATCCCACTGGTCTTTCATTTCTTCCAGATTTTTGACACTGGGGGAGTAAAAATGATAAATTATATAACTTTTAGCTGCAAGCAATGCCTGATATTCATGTTAGGTGTAAGACAGCTAAATTTACTACTGCACATGTCAGTCAGCACATTCTCAAATGCACCAATGTGTGTATGCGTATGTGTGTTTCCGAACAAAATAAAAGCTTTAATCAATGAATCTATTTTCTTACTCTTTTTTCAGCCCAGACTCTACTTTATCCACTTGTTCACTGAGAGAGCGGGCTTGCTGTAAAAGCAGAGTCTTGTTTTTGGGGCCCAGCTGGATTTCTGCTGATCTCTTCAGCAATGTGTTCATATGTAAGGCCTTTGCTTCACATTGCTTCAGCAGCACCTGCTCACAAAATGGCAACATTTAGTATAGTTTTCTACAGTATTTATCTAACCCATACCTTTCAGTTTAAATGTTAAGAGTCAACCAAAAGATATTTTTTGGTTTTGTTTATTTGTTTGGTTTTTTAACTTAAAAAAGAAGACTTACTCTGGCCTGATCAAGTTCAACTGCCAGACTTTCTGGACTGCTGAAGTTCAGGTCTCTCTCCATTGTTGAGCGTGCTTTGTTAACAAACTCATGAACTGCTTCCTGTTGGCTGTCAAACTCCTGCCAGGCTGCCAGTGTGACCTGGGAATGACAATCGTCAAACTCATTAAGGTCAGATCAGCATTATTTTTAGATCCATTCATTGTGTTTAGTGCTGTTATCAAACCTTCATATTTAAATGTTGTTGCAAGATAATAATCATCCCCCAGTGGCAGAAAAAACACGTAAAGATCACACTAACAGAACACAATGACACGGCACTATACCAAACCTGCTCGGTATGACTATTATGTATGCAAATGACACCATAGCGTCTGCACCTATTAGCAGGGGTGATGAGTCAGCACTGCTAACACTTGACAAAAACCACACCATACAAGGCAGCAACTGCACAAACATTAAATTCATCAGTGTTTACATTACTGATTATCAGTATAACCGCTAGCATAAAAAAGGCTGAACTTAAATTTCCATTTCAACACTAACCCCTCATCTCACAAATAGCAGCACCATTAAGAATAACATATCTGACTCACTGCAGCGAGGCATCCTTAGAGCTGTAATGCTTCTCAAAGAACAGTACTCCATTAGAAAATATCAGTCAGACCTTTCAATCCTCTATACATAACATTTTCCTTTACTTACTTCATTCATTTATTTATACGCAGCAACACACATTAGCTTATATAATATATAGTATAATGTAACTGTGTCAGAGTCCTGGAGAGAGTAAACATGCAAAACAATATAAAAACACATAAAGGGGAAGCACTGTGAATAAAAGTAAGCTTAGAAATAAAAAAGGCCTCAAACTTCACAACAACAGATGCTGAACTGAGCAATACTGAGGACTACGCAAGAGTAGAGAGTCAGTTAGAGCAGAGAGAAAATGAACAATTTGACTATCATCAGAAAAAACTTCTTACGCAATAAAGTTTACTTTGACTTTGACTCACACTTTAACAAAATAATATGAGAGCAAAGCAGTGGAGCGATAATGCGTGCTTCCACTTGGCAACCTTACGTGATATGATAACATTCATTACCGTAGTTACGCAGATGATACACAGATATATGTTTGATCTACTCATCTCATTAGCACTTGACATTAACAAATTGATGACTATAAACGCCTTAAAACTTAATAGAAACAAACTGGAATTTTCTTTTTTAAATTGGCCCTAAAACCAAACATGATCTGCCTTTTCATGAGTTGGGGACATCACCTGACGTAGTACAGCCACAAATTAAAAGTCTTGGGCTTTATTTTAGATTCTGGTTTGAACCATTATTGGTTCCACCATTCTTCCATCTTAGGATTATCGCCAAAGTACGAAGTTTCCTGCCATGACTCTGAAAAACACCTTCTCAGTAGACTGCAACTTATCTAGAACTATATGAAATATGAAGGTAATGAACAAAAACAAATCATTCCAGTTTTAGCAGGGCTACATTGGCTTCCAGTTTCTTACAGAGTTAATTTTAAAATACTCTTACTTGCATATAAAATCCATTTTTTTACTTCCTCCTTCTCCTCCCCCAAATATTTCTTAATATGGTTTTATGGGCGTAAAACCCTTACTTATACTTATACTAGGTTATACAAATTGAATCGAATTAAATTGAATTAAATTGAATTGAATAATACAATTGCTAAATTGATCACTACACCAGGATTAAGCTCAGATCCTGGGAATAACTTTTCACACCATATGCTCATTTCACCAGAATTATTCAGAGCACAGTGTCACAAAAAGAACTTTATGACTTTAGTGGGTGAAGAAGCATGCATCAAAAACACTGTTTCATCACTTTAGCCAGTGTATCAGTGTATCAATAGCTTTCGTTGCTTTCAGATCAGTCTTAAACACTGCTCACCTCAAGGCTTTGCTCCTGTGAATCCATATTCTGTTCCATTTTGCTAAGTGTGTTCTCTAAACTCTGCAGGTCCTGCTGCAGAGTCTCCCCCAATCCTTCCTCAGCCTGGAGTTGCTGGCCTCTGGTGAAAAGGTGCTGAACATCCTTCCTCTTTAGTTTCAGGCGTTTTAATAGTTGCTATTGGGAAACATTAAAATTGTTTGGTTATCAGAGTCAAATTCAATAAGAAAATCAAGCAAAAACAAAATCCAAAGCACGGTAATGTGGAATTATTTGTTTGGTCTAAGGATACCTGATGAACAAGCAGCATCTGTTGGGCTTCTCTAGCAGTTGAGCAGTCCAGTATTTTAGTAACCTCAGCCTGAGCCTCTTTCTGCCCCTGAAGCAGGTCTTCCAGTGTAGTTTGTACCTCTTCTCTGAATTGTACACAATCCCCAACAGCCAGCACCATCTTCTCAGCCTGATTAAAGACATCAGAGAAAACGCAACGCTGTCACAAACAATACTTACGCTTGGATATTGCTATTGTCTGCTTCTGTTGGCTGGAAAATGTCAGTTTCATGATGTCAACTGTAACAATATTTAATAACTCATATCTTAGACTGTAGCTGATGAGAGATATTTTGATAAAATTCAGTGGTCTCACTTATATGGTCCACAGGCCAGAGCCATCCTGTCAAGAGGATGACTGCACAGCATGAAAATTTATATCTTAAAATTGGAGGGAAATCATTTATAATCCCAATTTTAACTGTTTTTCTGTTAAAAAGTAAAATATAACTGTGATTTAGATCTACATACGAAGTATTTGTGCCTAATTTTTGAATAAATTACTGGTTTGTTAAAGACTAGTAGGTCCAACTCAAACTGGGTTGCATGTGGCAAGTTAACTAAAATGAGTTTCACACTCTTCATACTATATCTGTATTCACAGTTTATTTTTACTGTATGGTATTTTAATTGTTTTTGGCACCTTAAGATAAAAACATGTGAGAACATCACTTACCTCTAACAGAGAAGCGAGAAGACCCTTAAAATCAGTGGAGAGCTTGCTCAGTGCACTTCCTTGCCTCTGGGCATCGCTGTCAGCACAGATTTCAATCAGTACAGCCATACGGCTTTTCAGCCAGCCAAGATTCCCCTCCTGTAGCTCTGCATCATTCCTCAGCTCCTGCACACAACAACAGAGTGTGATACGACCCGTGTGGACAAGAGTCACCTGACCCGGAGTGTTTATACAGTAACAGCTTCAGACACGACACTGAGAAGATGTGACACACCACAGAAGAAAGTGGGAAAGGAAGTAAACAGTTTGGACTTTAGGAAGAGGACTAACTCACCGTTATGGTAGCCTTCACCGTGCCATATTTATTGGGGTCATTAGCTCGATTTCTCAGCATCCTTAGTTGGCTTTCTTTAGATATAAGCCAACAGGAAAGTTCAGCGTATCTGTTTGACACCAAAAACAAATCTCATGAAAACCTTGAACAGCACTTTAAATTCATACAGAAAATGAGTACTTCTCTAAAAATATATATATATAATTAAATATCAGATGCACTATGGAAGCTGGGATAGACTCCAGCCCCCCGTGACCCTGATAAAGATAAGTGGAGGAGAATGGATGGATGGACATAATTTGGAATCTGTGATCTTTGCACCAAAAACTGAATACACTCGTAACTGCTACAACTACTGTTCTTTTTCTCAAGTGAATGAAAAAATGTTAACATGATTACATCGGGTATGCCAGGAATGTGTGGCACTGCACGGCAATGACAAACATACAGTTTTATTGCTGCAGCGCCACAAAACACGAGGTTAAATTCTAAAGTATGTGCGTATGTGACATTTACAGAAAGTGTTTACACTGAAAGAAATGAATCATAATGACTAATTTTATAACATTATTGCACCTTTTGTTGTACTCCTTCCATTTATCTTGGTGCTGCATTAGCTTCTGGTGAGTGTTCTCAATCTCCTCCCGGACCTCAGCAAAGTCCTTTCTTGCCGTCTCCAAGGTCTGGTGAGCCAGGTCACCCTCGGGGAGTTTTTGACAAAGTTCCTCCATCAGCTGCAGCCTTTTCTCACATATAGACTGTGGACCCTTTTCCCTAAAGAAGGCCTGAAGGCCATTTATATAAAGCAGAAAATGCATGTAAATCCAAGGCAAAACAAAATGCTGCTAAGCTGGGTGACAGGAAAGAGCTTCAGCTCTTGACACACTTACTGTGCGAGGCAGTGAATTGATTCACACTGAGTTAATCAATACATGTAACCAGGCAACCCGTTCTCACTCCCAAAGCGTAACATTTTACGCTAGGTGACAAATCGTCACCATATTACGTTTTCGGCTACCCACCACGTTCCTAAATGACGACCTCGGAAAAAGAGGGAATATGAGAACCGTCTGGACTGAACCTACACATGTTCGCTCTTTTTCTTCAAATCGCTTAGAAACACGCTATTTAACATCATTAAAGTCCTGGTTAAGGTCAGGAATAAGGTTATGGTCAGGGCTAGGGATAAGGTTAGGTTTAGGGCTGGAATACAGGGCTGGAACGTCTATTACCGCGGGAGCGTCATTGCACTGGATTCCAGCCATAACCCGCCGCGTACCATAAGAACGCCGAAGGTCTCCTTTCGCGTTCCTCAGGAACGCCGCGGGACGTGACAAAACGTCGACATGTTACGCCTCGGGAGTGAGAACGCTCTGAACCAGGCCAGCCAGCCATCTACACTGTGCTTACCCTGTGCTCCTTAATGAGCCTTTCGCTCCCCATGCTAGCCAGGTGGCGGTTTTCCCTGGTCAGCTCTGCCTGGCACTCTTGCAGTGACAACATCAGCTTGCTTCTTTCCACCTCCACCTTCAGATGCAGGAGATGAAAGGGAGCATCTGTCTGTATATCCTGAAAAAGGAGAAAGACAACAGCAAAGCTGTCAGACTCTGAGCAGCACAGTTTGTTTGCACCAACTTTTTGAAAAGCTGCAGAGAGAGTTTCAGTCATTCCAGTACATTTTAAGAATTTCCTACTATCTTATAAAAGTCATATTGAGATTGAAAACATTTTAAATTAATGGATTAAACATCCTTGACACCAACCTTCCAGTGTTTATGCAGCTTTCTAACTGTTTCCTGCAGTGACTGCTGCTCCTGCTCCGGCAAAATGTCTGTCAGCTCATCACAAGCTTTCAGGAAAGTGTTCAAGACCCGCTGGTCGAGCTGTCCAAAGAACTCCTGAAAAAACCCATAACTGCTCATCATGTTTAACACTTTGCACAGACTATACTTTGTTTCATTGTTGTACATGTTACTGCACTGGGATTCAATACCGTGTATACTGTCATAAACTGATATGAACGATCTAAAACATCTGAATCTGGCAAAGTACACTCACAGTGTGTTTCTTCAGCAGCTCTTCTGGGTTGCCTCTTTCTGTCAGAAAGTTCTGTGCCATTTTAAGAACCTTCTCCAGCTCTATCCGTGACTCATCAAATCTCTTCATTAGACTGCTGTTGGCCTCCACATGTTTTCTCCACTCTGTGGACTCTTTAATCAAGTTCTAGGCACAAAACAAATCATTTTTAGTGCTAAAATAATTCAGTCACTGATTACGGTGGAGAAGACAGCAGGTCTTGATGTTTACCTGTGATGAGGTCTGCAGGTCTGCTACCCGTTTCTGCAGTAGACCCATATCCATATGCTCGAGGGTTTTACTACTGTTCATTATTTTCTGGATGGTCTGGTGGTCTTTCTCTATTACTGTCAGACACTTCTTACAGCTATGTGTGAAGGTTGCCAGTTCCTGTAGAATTAAATGACAGGTAGGGTGTTAGCTTAGGTTAGTTAGTTTAGGCTAAAACATACATAAATCTGCTCGAAATCCGAACTACTAAAATGCCTCAGTGTATTTCACAGTTACTCACCTGGCATTTCTGTTTAAAGTCTACTGGTCCCTCCAAGTCGGTGGTGCTGGTGATATGACTAGCCTTCTCCAGAGCTTGGTAGAAGCCTGTGATATTCTTCTCCATTTCCTCCAGTGGAGGTAAAAGCGATTGAGACTCCCGAAGCAGAGGCAAACATCTCTCCCGTATCTGATTGGAGGAGAGAAATGGTAATAATATTTCATCATAAGAAACTTCATTATCCTTAAGTTCAATACAGGTTATCCATCCATTATGATTTTTTTTTAAAAATGTCAGTATGTAAAAACAAAATGTTCTATTAGAGTAAAAAAGCAGTTTAGCTTTTATTTTCTTAATAAAAATGGTACATTTGATGTTGTAGGAAGTGGCAGTTCTTGATTTAATTTTAATAAACCATGGGCTAGAAAATCTAAGAGGTTAAATCTCACAGCTTGGATTTCATTTAAAGACCTCCTTTGCTCAGGAATACAAAGTAGTGCAAAAAAGCTAATAAAGTAAGTAAGATGCAGTGGTGTTAAGCAGTAGGAATTCTATTTTAATCACACATTAAAGTAAGGCCATGCAATCTATATAGACTTGTACACACGTTACTCAGCTGCTCTTTGATTGAAGCCATCACAGTCATCATCTGTGAAACTTCCTCTTGTGGAGTGTCTTTGGTTAACAGCTGAGCTGTGCGGCTTGCTGCCTTACAAGCTGCTTCCATAGCTGGCAATTTGTGCTTAATTTCCTAGAGGAAGTTGAAAAAAATTATGATATATCATATAATAGAGAATACATAAGGATTTATCTAAGTTGAGAAAGCAGATTTACCTCAACATCTTGGACAAAGGCTCTGCAATTTAGAAAAGATACTTGGATAGGAGCTGTCATCTTCTCATTGGTTGCATCCATGAACATCTTCAGTGTATTAATCCCGTCTTGGTAGTCTTGCCTCAATTTATCCACCTCATCCGCTCTTGCATACTGCAAGTGAAATAAAAGATACCACAATATTTTTGTCCAAATCGTTAAAACTTGCAGCTGTTTGGATAATAAGTACAATTCGATATTTTTTGGTGGTGAATGTGTTGTTCCAAAGTGTGTTGCATTTACATGTTTGACTTTAACAAACAGTTCCCTCCATCTCCCGTTCAGCAGCAGAAGTTGCTGCTTTAGATCCCGTGAGACCGTATCGTCACACGTCTCAATGAGAAAGTTCCCGGCATCGTTCATGTCCATGTGCTGCTGGATCCAGTGGGAGAAGTTTCTGAAAAAGTCCTGTAACAAAGAAAAATACAAAAGGCAACACAACTTTAACTGTACACTCCTTGGCCAAAGAGAAAAATATGCTTTTCTTTCTATTCATGTTTTTAAAAAATCAACATAAATTGTACAGAAAATATTGTTTTTTCTATTATCTGAATGCACTTACACGTTTGGCATTCTCTGACTGGCTGAGCATCTGCTCTGCATCCTCTAGCCAAGCCTGCAGAGCTGCCACTGTGCTGCTGTACTTCTCCCAGTTAGCGATCACCTCCTCCAGCATGCTCCGTACACTGCGCACCTCCAAAGCCAGGTTCTTCCACTGAGCTGTGGTATCACTGAGGAATTTACTCACCCCCTCTGCTTCATCAACTTAAAACAGAGAATAGAAACAGTAGTTCAGTTAAACCAAAATCTACATGGTTGCCACCTGTATACAAAGCATTTGATTATGTCCGCTGATGATTTGGCCTCATGGTTGATGCTGGTGTGTTAGGTCAGAAAAATCATGCTAAAAAAGCATTCAAATTATTGTTACTGCATGCATTATGCATGATTTCATAGTTTGGGGATTTTAAAGAGAGAGAAACGAGAAGTGCAGCCCCCTATTTGCAGACAGAAATGGCTCAGGATCAGGCAAAGTTTGGACTGTTTTTGGACTTACCTCTGTTACAGGTCTTAGACCCTGTAACGTGAAATCAACAGTAAGTCTGTTTACTAGAAGCCCAAATTAAAACACTTGCATATAGTATGCACAAATAAAAAAGCAGCTTAGAAATAAAAATGCAAAGAGACTTACTTGAACTGTCAGATTTAACATAAACCTCTGCAGCTTGCTTGAGACCTGTGAAGATTGTCTCATACTGCTCAAAAAATCTGTGGCCTTCAACGAATGTCTGAAACAGAAAGAGAAACGCTCGTTGGTTTGATGTCTTTTAAAAACCCAGACTACAATTCCTATGATTTCAACTTACAAGGTAGCTTTGCAAGAGGAGTTCAACTGAATCCCGTCGGCCGTATTTAATGATCCACGACTTGAGTTTTGATTCAGCCAACATAAGAAATGCCATCAGTCGATACTTCATTTCCCAGAATTCCAGCTTAATCAAGTGAGCGTGTGATGATGTAGACACAAAGTTGAACCTGCAAATTAAACAAATGGTCTGTTATTATTTTGAAAAGTGCAAAAAAAGAAATCATGAAACGGTAAAGAAAAATGCACTTATCCTGACAAAGATCTTACCGTTCTGCCATATCCTGGAGCTGCTCAGGTGGGACAGGTACCCCATTCACCGATCTGTCCCTGTGGATCTGCTGAAAGGTTTGCCTGTGGGACTCCAAGCTTTTCAATACCTCCTGCAAAATTAAACAAGCGCCTGTTTCTTCATACCGTCCAAAACAAAGTTAACCCCACAACACGTAAAGGCTAAAAGGTAAGCTATGCTACCTTATGCTGCTCTAGTTTTCTGTGAAGAACATTGGCTGTCTCCTCATGAGCATGTTGGATGGGAATGTCCTCTCTCAGAGCCATCTCGGCTCTGTGCAGCCAGGCGCCAATCACTCCCAGAGGCCCAGGCAGGGACTTGTCCAGATGGATGTGCCAGTCGAGCAGCTGCAATTGACACTCATTAAACAAAACCACTCTACCAAAGCAAGATCCCACCGTACAGGAGGCTATGCTGGGCATAACATTTCCACATGGTCACAAGCAATCAGGCCACAAAAGAGTGTTATGCAAGTCTAGACAAGCTGTGGAGGTCTCGAGGAGTAGACCACCCCGTGAACAAAATCGCCTCTGTTCCCATCTCCTCCCCCTCTGAACAAACCGCTTGCACCCCACTGAACTTTCATTGGCAACGAGTAAATAGATGAACCCTGACTGGTGTTTCTCAGAGCCTCCAGTGCATCAATCCAATCTTTTTAGCCAAGAAAAGGACAACAACTAAAAAAGAATGATTATTGCTAATCATCAGGTTTTATTTAATTCATGTGTGGTTAATTATCACAAATTTTCCTGCTGTCTATGTGGCCCATAATGAATTATTCATGCAGTACAATTACCCTGGTAGACACACAGTCCCAGGCCTGCTTGACCAGAGCTTGATCCACAGAGAGCTTGCCATCCTTTTGGACTGGCTGTAAGAGTGGATCTGTCTGCTTTTTCTTCATTTCATACTGGACACGGAAGTTCTTAAATGCCTAAAAAAAGGAGACACACATTGCTAAATGAGTTTTCCAAAGAAGAATGCTACAGTCCATTTGCCACACCTCACTAACCTGGTACTTGTCAGCAAGGCTTCCCTCTGTTCCTTGGGCCCGGAGCACATCTCTCTCCAGCTGATCTAAAAACACCTTTAGTTCTCTCAGCATCTTCCGCTCCTCTCTCTGTCACAATCAGCACACATACAGCTTAGATTGGGAACAGACCTAATCTCTTTCATTATAAGCAGGCCAATGGGAATCTCAAGTAAAAATGACATGCCGAACACACACAGTTAAAGATTAGACTCAAGACTCAACTTGCAAAGAGACCCACACGCAAACACAACCTCTACATTTAAGGACTAAATAGTTTTAAAAGTTAAGGTAGAAGAAAAGGGTGTACAGACAGTATCTTGTTAGAAACTCTGATTTAGTCTTTTAAGTTGAACATACCTCAAGCATTTGCTCTATATCTTGGGGACCAAACTATCCAGGAAAGCGGAGAGATGCAAATATGTGATAAAAGCATTAGAACAGCAAGGGAAAAAGAAATAAAGTGGATAGAAAATGGAACAAGATCGAGGTGGACATTCACTCCAAACAGGAAGCATGCAGCGCCGTGACCTGAACGCTCACCTGGAGCACTGGCACTGACAGTGCAAAAGTTGGAATTGAGCCAAGAAGCAGCTTATTGTGCACAAAAAATAAATTAAAGAACGAAATTAAATGAGCCCATGTTGATGGAAAACTATATTGATGATTATATTTATGCTGTGATCATGCAATGATTGCTTTATCTCACTTAAGCTTTATGTGATAAAATGACAAGAATCACATATAAGCAGACACAGCTATTCAAAACTTTTGCTCAGCAGCAGATGAAGCAACTTTCATTAAGTATGGACTGTTCTCTGTATGTCGGCAGTTTTTGGAAAAACTGTAGGCACTAAGTACAAATTTAAATGTAGTAACGTATGTAGTTACACATTCATTCTAATCCCCATTTTACCCCAAACTATCACTGCCTACATACACTTGAAAAATAAATGATAAATTTAGGGTTAGCTACCTCATCTTGCTGACCGTCAGTCTCAGAATGATGGGGGTTCGGATAGTGCTTCAGAAACTGCGCCACGTATGTCATGATGGATTTCTCGTCTGGCTTGTCTACGTCCACATCTGCAGATTAACATAAACATTGTCCACTGCACTTGTTGAAAGAATACAAAAAGAATCATATTAAAAATGGATGCAAATATATTGAGACGTTTAATAATCCTGTCAGTATTAAAGGTAAAATGTGCTATGATGAGGAGGATATCTGACATAGTCATTACTTTTGGTATTAAGTCAGTATGGCACATAAATACTTTGTGTCCTTAGGATAACTCTCCCAAGGCCTGCCGGCTAATTATACATGTCTTTTTCATTTCCATCCTTGACCTGATGTTTCTAGAAAACGGGGTCAAGCTCCTGTAAAAGCAAAGGCATTTCAATGTGTAGCTGCAATAAAGCATCACGACTCTGCTACAGAAGACAGGACTGCAGAGCTGCTGCAGACTGCTTCTACACAGACTGAAACTCAGAGCTACAGATAGCACAGAATATTAATCCTCTGTAGGGTGGTATTTTCCACCACACAACTTAGCAGCACAATTTCCTGTGCTAAAACACTAGCAAACATACACTCAACAGTTAAGCATGCATGCTCAATACCACTTTGCAAGAATAGCCTGCAACTCTGGAATAATTAATGCGAGCTGTTGAAAAGGTCAAGGACACCTTCTGGATCCAGCAGACGGGGAATGCCCAACTCGTTTTCTGCGAGTGAAAAGGCCTCCTCCAAATTCTCCCTGTTGCTTCTTCGCCGTACCACCTCCATGTCCACCAGGTCAGGTCTGATGGCGTGCACCACTGACTGGAATGCAACGCCATCACGCCAACTGGGACCAAAGTCCTTCACCTCAATTCCAAAATTCCTTAAAAAAGAAAAATGTGAAAATGTTCATTTTGCAGACTTTGCATACACGAACCTTTCCGATATGATATATATCATGATGATGATTTTTAAAGTGACATACTTGGCTGCTGTACACTGCACCCATTGGAGCAGTGCCTTCTTGGCATTGCCCTTAAATTTGTTGACCACCTTTCTCTTCATTGGAGGGCTTCCTGTTCCAGAGCTGGTAATACTCTCCACGGAAGAGTTGCTGTTGGATAGAGCCTGAAGGGCTGGCAGGTTACTGGTTAGCTCTTCAATCTAGTTGAGAGAAAAGAAGAGAAAACAAGGACAACATGGCAGCATGTCTTGAGATTTCCCTGCATCTGTCATTTTTAACATCACCTTTAAGCTGCTTGACTTACATACTTTGTCCTTTGTAAAGGTTAGACAGCATAAAGATTAGCAATACATTAAATGTTGACCATAAAAAATGATCAGAGGGTGTTACTTGCAGGAGAGCAACTCACCTTGGAGAGAGACAATGTAATAAAACTTTTGGGATTTAAAGAGAGATGAAGTATTACCTGGAAGTAGAGGATAATAGTCCATATCAACCCAAGGACAATTGATGGTCGGCCATCTGCGATGTCAGTTGCATGAATGTTAACAAGTTTGATCTGAAACAAAAGCCAAGCGAAAGGTTATTATGAGAGTTAAGTCATATTCAGGCAGTCTAGAAGTGAGACGTTCAACCCAAAGGAACCCTTTCAGTTACACAGTCCAAAGAAATCTGCAAGCTTTTTTTGTTCAAAGTCATCAAAGCCACGTCTTTGATGCAGTTAAGTATTGTCACTGGCAGAAGGCACAAACAGCCACAATGAAGAGTCAACCAGATGAACAAAAGAAAAGTATTCAACTAAAGGTTAAAGCGAAAGCAGATGCAACACAGCGTTTCAAACCCTGCATTGAAGAACTGCTACAATTTGTCATGTTCGCATCTCTGCTTTTGGAATTTAGGGAGCCAAACATACCAGTAATCAGTGGTGTAGTCAAAATGCTTTAAACACACATCAGTAGAAAAGCTTAATGGCTACATTTATAGAAAACAAATGATTGTATCCAAGCATTGCATAGTCTACATCGTGCATCAAAAGAAAAGGATGCATACAGCATATGATCACACAGGGCGTTTACTGGCGACTGACCGGTGATCCTCGATACACAGACTGAAGCCACACGTGATGGGAGAGAGATCACAACAATAGAAGTCTCAGTCCTGAGGGAACTCCAATGAAAGTGGGACACAGGCTTCAACAGAGCCAAGAGATTTAGAGATGGCTTATGTAATCAAGAAGTCCCGTTTCCTGCTTCTCTAAACGTAGTGCATTTTCTACCGACAGCTACCTCATGCATACTAACCAAATAGCCAATCAAAAGCTTTTTCTCGGGGGTTATTAGCCATACCTTGACTTCTTGAAGACATGTCACATATTTCAAGTATTATATTCAGTTGTGGAAGAAAAATACTTGACAAAATTTACTGTGAAAGGTCAAATTGTCATTATGACTGCATGCTTACCTTCCTGCCTTCGAGGAATTTGAGTGCAGTGCCGATGTTGGAAACCCAGTGGATCCTCTTCAGCTGGCGGCCTTGCTCACGAGGCTTAAGACAGAAAGGACAGAAAGTCAAAATTTAGCTAGCTCATTAAAGTTAAGGATATCTTCATCCAACCATCTGCCATCTAATTTGTAAAATTCAGATTCAGATAACTTTATTAATCCCACAAAAGCTGTGTTTGTTTGCAGCTACCCCTGACTCACTGTAACACACAGGGAGTGGTCTGTGAGAAGTAGCAGGACTTTTCGTATATAAATTAACAGCAGAGTGCCAAAGTTGCCTTGAGAAAAAAAAATACAATCCCAAGCTTTAAAGCATGAGTTAGAACCAATCATATCTGTCTATATTAAAATCTTGGCTGATCTAATACGACCAAAGCGGTAAGTGAAATCCTCAAACACTGTTCACCATGAAAAGAGTGAATGACTCATTTGCCAACCAACAGCTTTACAGATGACATGGAAGTCTGTATCAAGACAGGTCTAATCAGAACTTGCAAAACAGAATCTGGGTCAGCGCGTGTGTGTGTGTTTCTGTATTTCTGTGTCAGGAGAGAGTGAAATAGCGGCACTGTAGTACTAACAGCTCCTCACAGCGGGGAGGCTGAGATCAAAATTAAGTCCTTGTACAGTAATCCACGACTAAATGTTTACCTTTTCAATGAAACTTAGTTGTCTAAGTTTACAGTATAGTATATACTACTAGATTTGCTTGTTGCTTTAAACACAGGACAAAATAAATCATTACGTAGGTTTTGCTAGCATCTTCATTTAACAGAATAGAACATTAACATTAAAACCCCACATACTGTATGGTCCTGTAAAATCCTAAGTACACGCTTAGTGGTTCCATATTAATTACAAGGTAAGTAGCAGTCAATTGCTGCTAATCAAATCCACTTTATTAACTGATTATCAGCAAGTGTGACCACCCCAGTAAAAGCACATATTTTGGCAGGTTGCAGGTCTGGAGCTTTCAGATGCGTGTTAATACAATGTCAAGGAGGAAAACATTAATAACTACATAAGAGAAGCAATTGTTGCTGAACATTAGTCTGAGAAGGGTTATAAGGCTATTTTGAAGCAATTTGAAGTCCATCATTACACAATGAGAAAGTTTTTTTGCAAGTGGAAAACATGCAGAACTTCCCAGAAGTGGACTTCCCTGCAAATTCAGCCCAAGGTCAAACCATGCAATCCTCGGAGAAATCCCAGAACATCCAAGAGCTACAACTCAGAATCTACAGGCCCAATTCAAGAAAGACTAAACAAATAAGGCTTGTTCAGAATGGTTGTCAGACGAGAACATGGCAGCACAGGTTAGGTTTGAAAAGTTGGATCTGAACAACCTAAAAGACTTTTAGAATAATGTTCTTTACACAAACGAGACCAAAGTGAAGAGTTCTGCCCACAATCACATAAAAACAAACACAGTATTTAATTTTGAAGTACAGTGGCCATGAACTCCTCTGTATTTTAGAGTCAAATGTGAAACCATCTGTCCAACAGCTATAGCTTTACCGAAAATGGGTTCCATCATAGGACAATGATCTCAAGCATATCTGTGAATCTACAACTTGAATGGCTTAAAAATAAAAGCATCAAGGTGTTGCACTGGTCCTGACCTCAAGGTGACTAAAATGCTGTGGTGGTACCTTCAGACAGAATGTCTGCAACCCTCACTGAACTGAAGCAGGATTAAAAGAATGGGCCAAAATGTTCTCACAACAAAGTGAGAGATGATAAAATCATAGAGAAAGCAATCAAAGTTATTGCTTCTAAAGGTGTTACAAGGCACTGCATCATGGAGCGTAATTAGTTTTTCACAGGACTGTAAATTGAAAGTCCTGTGCAATCTTTCGTTTTCACATGAATGTAAATTCATTTAATTTATGCCTAGATCCTGAAAAAAAATAAATACTTACAAGTCTTTGGCCAGACAGGACCTCAAGCAGTGCCAAGAGCTTCACCCCATCTTTGATGTCCTCAAACAGGTCATTTACCTCCAGTGGTGGTTTATGCTGAAGGAGAGAAGACGGTTTTAATGTGCAGAAGCAAAAATGTCATGAAAATCTGCAGTAATTAGAAGCTAAACCATTACACTATGAAGTCTGGCATATCGAAGGATACCAGCACATTACAGCAAAGAGGAGAAACCAAAGGCTGTTTGTGAGAAACAAGCTTGTTAGCAACAACTACACAGCCTCCCTGCAGCTGAAAAGATGGTGCCTTTTCCTCAGCAGTGGCTTGGTGCCCAGTCCTGAGGCGATGGTACTCATTTAACCCTAACCGGTTACTGTCTCCTGATAACATATCCACACTTTTACAGAACTGCAGATTCTCCAACATGAATGACAGCGTTATGACGTACTGTTTTACACGTTCAGCACAGAATAAATAACCAGAACACATGTTTATTTATTCAGCACAGTGAAGCTGTAATTAAAAGCAAAGCTCACCATGGGAATTCTTTATTTGGCACTGTATACGGGCCATTTCACAACTCAACATATTCCATGACAGGATGCTGTTGGCTGCCTATTTGGGGCAAAGCAGCATGAAGAAGCAAGCTACTGTCTTGTTACTGGTTGCATGTACTGTTTTGTCTTTTTGTCACAAAACAACATTAGATAATCTCTTATTGTGCTCAGCTCTGTATGATCTAAATGAAAAATCTCAGTAAATGCCCAGACAGTATAACACTGCGTGGGATCACCATTTGGGTTTTTCCTGTGATTTTTCACCTCTTTATACAACCTAATTAAAATGCACATTGTTCCTTCAACACTGCAGCTTAATATCCACATTGAAGTATGAGACCCAATTTTAGGAATGTAAGTTTAAAGAGTTTTATCTATATGTCGTGATCTATTCTATTTCTGTTAGATAAAAAGAAAAAGCAGCCCTTCAGCATAAAGCAGCCTTTGTAGTTTGGAAAATCGCACGTACCCTGGAAACTTAAAAATTACTGCGCTATCAGCAAACGCTTAGCAGTGGAAAAACAGTGAGAATCACTGGAAAGTTGCTTAGTAACACAATATCAGAGGAAATGGGCACAAAGGCTGAACGGAAGTGTGACAACTCGAGGAAGTTCAAACTTTGATAAACTTTGTTCAACACTCATCTATAAAAAGCTAATTTAATTCAAAGCGATTCTTAAATATTTATACACGAGTGCACCAAATCTTTATGTAGAATTTTTTCATGACAGCAAAAAAAAAAATTGAGAAGAAAAGTCGCCACTGTTAATTCTTCTGGTAAATCAGGCGGTTGCTCAGGAGTTGCTTGCAGTGCAAACCTGACTGTGTGAAATGGCTTTCATGATGTGGCTTATGCTACATTAGTCCTATTGGTATGCGCAGTGTGTGAGCTTGAGCGCAGTGCATGAATAATGATGAATAGACCAACAGCGCGTCCCAACTCTGGCCCACCACATTACTCAGATTCTTCTAAAGTTTTAGAAGCCAAGCTTTGAACTATCGTGGGCAGATCAGGCTCAACAAAAGGCCCCCTCTAAACCAAATCCTTTGCCAGATCCCAGACTGAAAACAAGCAGCGTTGCCCCATGCTACACATTTTGCTGTGTCATCTGCAGTTACATAAAGATTCCCAGCTAGTTATTTATATTTTGAGTAATTTCTGGTATGCAGTACATCAACGGACGCAATCTAATTTAGCTCCTGACGCATTCCAGTCCCACTGTGATGCAATACAGCATGTGGGCATGTGTTATTGTTGTGCATTAGGCCCTTGTAATTTACATGCATGAACCTTATAAGCAGACGACGGCCTGCAGGGAACAGTCCTCACCCTCTTGCTCTCCATCTGCACACTGCATCACTGTCCCTGCCAATCCTCTCCGCAAACACACACACACGCCGACGCACACACAGAGTACATGAATAGCCGAACACCAACACACATACTTACGCACTCTTAAACAGAAGACACACAAACGCTAAAAAAACTACAAACACATAGCTCAAACGCCAGTTTTTAGTTAATCCTTAAATCCATTTCACTTTGACTATAAATATTCCAAGTTTGATTCTTTAAAACTGAACTGATCTTTGTCTGATCTAACCTGAAGAATCACAGGTTTGTATGTATGTGGAGTTTGTCCCTTCCCCTTCATTAGACCAATTGTAAAACAACAGCCCAGTCTCATTAAACAGGATTTTGTTTTGAGTGCTTAAGCATCTTGGTAAACGATGTCATTATTTACAGCTAACTGGATAAATTCATTTGTCTTGTGCAGTGTTATAAAGGCTGGTGTTGTCACGTGGCAAAAATCATTTCCTTTTACAGATCTGACAGGTCAGCAGCTTGAAAATAGAAGCTACATAAATATGACAAGTTTGACAGGTTGCTTTAAGTGAGTTTGATCAGCCTGTAAATTACATTTCCGATAGTTTATAAGTGATTTAGGTTAGTTAAGTAAAGAAAGCAGTGAACTGCATGGATGGAAACTCACACTTACCTTGGCTAAATGAGAATTGATCCATTTTGTGAAGGTTCTCTTCTGCACTGCCTCTTGCTCATCTGGAAATTAAAGGAACATAGTCCATGTCAACACATGATCGCTAAATCGCATGCTCCGATACATTATGCTCCAACGTTAGGCTCACCAGAAGAACTGGTGATATTTATAGTGAACAAACCACCAGATGAAACGAACACACATAGTAAACTACTAAAAAAAAAAAATCATAAAACACATAAAATAATAATCTCGCTTAAACTTTTGTGACTTGAAACCATTTTTGGACTTCCACGGTCAGAATAATATTTTGTCATAACTTACACTATATAATGTCTGGTAGCATTGGAGCACTCCTGCACCGTGTATGTCCGCATGCATAATTTGTGGACTATTTAGATGTGTGCGGTTGATTACCAGGTCTAGTATAAAGGATCCTCCTGGGAAGTGCGCTCCAAAGGAGGTCACACCAGGAGATTAGAGGATGAGTAGAGAGGCAGTTTCTCACCCCGCAAACCCTGCATGTCCAGCGTTAACATGTGTGATTGTTTAGGTCACCCTCAGCCTCTCTTGTGGCCTATTAATATATTCATTCCAAATCCCTCATGCATTATTCAGGATGTGTAATAAAAACAACACATTTCTTTGCTTTGGCTGTTGACATGGTGAGAAGTGATTTCTAACACTCTGTCAAACATACCAGTTGGCTAATGCTGCATGCCACACAGAGTGGCCATTTTCAAATATCCACCCTTGGAGATATAGACAGTGGTCACGTGTTTAAGGAGGCATTGCGAACACTATAGAGGGAGCAAAGATATCAAGTTAACCCACAGGCAAATGCTTCATCACTGATGCACTAGGGATGCCCACTGAAGCATAGCAAGTACATACAGATGTGAACATGCAAGGATGCAACACTGAGCTGTGTTTGGGCAGCAGGCTAACTAGTTCTCAAAGCAGGGATTCACCTACAAAGCATTAGGATATATTATGCCCCATATTAGCCACATACGACCACACAGACAAGAGATGATGCCCTACTTACCACGAAGATACTGAAAAAATCCAGTCACCAGATTTAAAGAAGTCTTCCTGACAGATACATCCTTATAGTGAGCCATTCTACACCCCACTCTCCGGCTCTCGCCCTGTGCATTTCATGAGTTCCAGTGTGCATATATGTGTGCGCGAGAAAATAAAATCCAGAGTGGAAAAACTGACACAAAAACACCCAGATGTCCTTGCACCCTTTTTCCAGCAGGAAGCAAAACAGATCTGGCTGTCTGGTTTCCCAGTGAAAGCAAAAGAGCTGCTGGAGGCTGTGATGAATACGTCCCCTCCTCCCTGACACCCTCAACCTGACACACACACACACTCACACAAGCACACACACATACACACGCGCACACAAACGGCAAAGCAGAAAACCCTAACAGAAAGGGTGATTTACAATCCCATCCTTTCTTCTTCCTGTGTTTTTCCCATCCAGAGGAGCCATGCCTGTGTGGATGTGCACAGCCCCCGCTCTACTGCCTCGCTGTATCATCGTACCATCTGAGGCTGGAGGGAGCTCAGCTTGAAGCATGGCTCCACCAATCAGCATGCGGGAGGCGGTGATGTCACAGCCCTGGATGCATTATCCCGATTTAAGCTTGGTTTGTGTGTGTGTGTGTGTGTGTGTGTGTGTGTGTGTGTGTGTGTGTGTGTGTGTGTGTGTGTGTGTGTGTGTGTGTGTGTGTGTGTGTGTGTGTGTGTGCGCGTTTGGCTGTATTTGCCTCTTAGATTTGCCTAATCCTCTATGAGACTGACACATTTAAAAGCATTAAAAAGCCAAGACAAACTAAAACTAAAACTTCAACAAGTTACTTTCTTCACAGCACAAATAAATAAATTACATTTAGGTTTATTTATTAAAGAGCAAAATTAGACTTCTTCACAAAGCTCTCTATGCTACAACTAATCTTAATAATTAATGCAGTCTAGTGAGTGATGTCTACCACCTGCTCTCTCAGTGTCAATGCTATTGTGACGTCAAAGCAGACACACCCACGCCGGGATCCCCTTTGTACAAAAAGAAGCATGTTAAAGCTCTCAAGCGTGCCCGTATTGTTCTATTAAGACCTCGAAGAACCCCCTCAGCTCTGACCAGTCTGACTACCACTCAACTCTCCTGTATATAACATACAACAGTTACTAAGTATGGCACATGATACCTTCTCAGCTCCTGCAGAAAAATCCCTTTATTCTTTCAAGACCACCAGCATGCTAAAAGCCTCTCTGATATGTTAAAAATAGGCCTGAGGTTGCCGTTCTATTATTATCGCGCTATAGACTGCTGGTGAAACTGGCCCAGAAAAGCTATTTGGGTGAAAATGTTTTTCTGTTTTTTATCTAAACATCAAAAGGTTATCGGTACTCTTAAAATGACGCGTAAAGCTGCCCATACTGAGAACAATAAGCTTTTAGAGGTACTAAAACTATTACTCAGCTCAGCTAAATACCAAACTCTCCATATCAGACAGGTCCAACCCAGGAAAAGATCTCAACTGCAAAGGAAGTGATCTGTTTTTGTTCCTATCAGAGGCAACTAGGGCAGGAATCATGTAAAAAAAATATTGGATACTAGTGCCAATATGGGTGTGGTTGAACAACTTAACATATAAAGATGTTTTTTCTGCTTTTTTCTTCAGTCTAAAGCCGCTCAAATTATAAGTGTTGTTTAAATGAAAGGCACTGTTTTCGATAAACTCCTGCTTAGGTATGAGTCAAACAATAACTGTATCATGTTAAGAAGCCAATCATGTGTGACCAATATTATTATGATTATTTGTGGAAAGAAAATGCCATATGGAGTGGAAAAAGACTTGGGCCTGAGACTGGGGTTTGGGAAAGGCATCAGTGAGACTGGCAGCAGCTCGCAGGAAGGGCAGACCCCTAGTACCAACCGGAGAAGGTGAACAAACCGGCATGTGGGGCAGGAAGGTTTGCGAAAACATATAACCAGATGCGGAGCCTGGGAGAAATTCAGATAAATTATCTTCAGTGAGTTAAAACAATAAAAATCTGGCAATCAGTAGCAAGTTCTTGTTATTCTATGCAAGGAAACAAAAGTACTGATGTTCGATATCCCACCCCAAAAAACAATGAGAACATCAAAATGAACAAAACAATAAACTTAAGACTTATTGAACTTTTCCTGATGTTCCAGCTGTTCGGTGCAATGCTCAGCATGGTATAAAGGAGCTGTCCAGAGTCCTGAACTCTCACCCCAACCGGTCGCAGCAGATGGCCGCCCCTCCCTGAGCCTGGTTCTGCCGGAGGTTTCTTCCTGTTAAAAGGGAGTTTTTTCTTCCCACTGTCGCCAAAGTGCTTGCTCATAGGGGGTCATATGATTGTTGGGTTTTTCTCTGTACCTATGAAGCGCCTTGAGGCAATTTTTGTTGTGATTAGGCACTATATAAATAAAATTGAATTGAACTGAATTGAATTGTTTAAAAGGCTCATTTCCTGTAAAAAGATGCAGGTAGCGGGTAGCTCACACCTTACTATCTGGATTTAAAAGCTCTGCCTAGGACTATTTAAAACAGCATGCAATCATGAGTCGTTATGTTTGTGTCATACTTAATCATCAATGACATAATACTAATAGATAAGTGGCAAATAAAGTGCATACACTCAACTGGAAATAGCACACAACACATCAAACCACTAAAACACCTGCAATTCATGTGAGTAATGAGGTACTTAAGGTGATCTTAGGAGAGATGATACCACTGGAAATACTGTAGAGTCGGTGCTCAGCTTCACTGGCTAACGGTGGTCACCTGGGAGCACTGTAAAAGCTTACTTTTGTTCCATTTAGTCGGCAGCAGCCCTAATTGAGCTCCAACAGGCCAACAACAATCAAGTAGGCCAAGAAATGATGTGCAGTTGGACTCAAGCCAGCCAGCCCCATGTGAAATGCATGAGTGAGAATGTGTTACTTAGAATGGCTTACTTATCTTCATAGTAATATGGCAACGGTGTAATCTAATTTTCAAAAACAAAGACATATAAGCATAATACAAGCTGTTGCAGAGAAATAACTAGCTTCTACAATGTTAGGAATCTAAAACAGCCTGATGCGGAGAGTAATTAGGCTCCTTGTTCATGAGGTAAAATGAGTTTGATGGCTGTCTGTTTGCACCAGCTGTCAGTGACGCAGCAGAGTAAAAGCATCTCTTACGGCTGATGACATGCATGCTTCTCTTTCTTTCTTTTTCATTTACTTGCCGTCACTCTGTTGATGATGTAACGACAATCCACTGTGGTGCACACAACGGGTGCACTCTTACATCAAAGTGTGACCACTGGCAACATGTAAGCTGTGAATATGTTTTAGCAAAAAGTATGATTTTCAGAGCTCAAAGAACGCGACACACGCTAAACATTTATTGCTCTAATGTTACTCACTGGTTGCAGTCCTTTACATGTGAGCATTTATATCTAATTATATCTTTTAATCTGGATATCTCTACATTTTGGGCTGCTGATCTGACTGAAAAATAATTTGAAGACATGTGTTGGTGTTGTTCCTGCATAATCATCATAATGTTGGTCCAGGATCAACATCGCAACTGACCAGTCACCCTGTTGTGATGTCATAGCTTTGAAATTTGGAGTAAAAAAGAAATATTTTCCTTTTTTTTTTAATGTAAAACTCTCTTCTGGAACAAATAACAGGCATTTCAAGTATGTTGTTTATTGATTATTGGAATGTAACAAATATGTTATCAAGTTAGTGTTACTGTTAGTCAAAATTAGTTACTCATGTTGGTTTGCTGGCGACAGTTCTAATAGTATTAGCTAACGTATTGGCTAATGCTAACAGAATGCTGAGACAACATGATTGGTCAGTTGCAAAGACGATACTGGACCAACATAATTATGGTGATGCAGATCGTGCTTGTTACAAGTTTTTGTTTCCACTCTTGATATTTGTGTTTGTGGCATACATGTGTTGCCAACAAACACATGTATGCCAAGTTGCAAAATGCTCCTTGGTAAACAAACTTTGCAACATCAATATCCACAACATGATTGAACGGTGTTTGCTCTTCATTTTTTAAATGATCATTTATCCATCCACCCATTTTCATCTTCTTCTGCATGTCTTCAGACTGTGATGAAGCTAGAATACCCTGTGAAATCCCACAGTACATGCAAACTACACAGAAAGGCCGAAACCTACGCACGCAATTCACTGCACACAATTTACCAGCTGTGTTTCCGCATATCCTGTTTGACACACGGTCTCAACTAGAGTGAAACCCACAAGAAGTCAGTGAGCGTATTATGAAAGGAACACGCCTGTCACGAATGCTCCACCTGGCAACTAACAGGCATCAATTATACCCCGAGGGCATTTAAGGTTGCAAGGTGAACCATCATAAAGATTTTGAATGAAAGCGACAAACAGCGGGAAACCATGATAGAAGCAACACGTTCTTAATCTACCTTTTTACATAATGGCTTTGCTGTCAATAATGCATCTGTTGCTCCATTCAAAGTGAGTGTGCAATAATTGTCTCTGTAGGATACTTTAATTGACAGGAAGCTGCATATGATTTCCAGTGGAAAAATCAAGAGCACCTTGCCGATTGCCATCTAAAATCACCGGCACGCTAATGTCTTCCAGATGTGACTAATATACACTTCCTGGCATGAAACACAACAGCGGCTGGCACTTTGCAGTGCAGATCGTGCCATCTGTGCACTGATCATGTGAACTTTAACAGGATTTTTATCATTTTCTTTGTAAGACCTAAGAGATTTGGCATATATTTATCACTCGGCAATACTGCAATGTCAAGAAACAATCCAAGCATGCTTCAATTAACTCTGGGTGAGCTGGTAGTCCCTCATCAGGGTACAGCTCAGCCAATATGAAGATATCAAAACAGCCACACAAAAGTGTTCTTTGTCACACATTTATAACCTTCTTTTAGTTAACATACTTTACCATTAAGCAAAGTGAAATAGCTGTGCAATGCACAGGAAATGAGGTTTCTCTGCAGCAGGAACTGGGCAGCACTGGCACAACCACAGACAAACCTTTCATAACAGTATCTATGGCGACACGCCATAAGGTGTGAAATTTCCTAGTATACTGTATATCTGAAATACAACTAAACCTGTGCCAGACTTGACCAGACTTGTGAAATGATGGTTGTGGCCTAATGCCCTTGTAACAAAAGGGGGACGCCAACAAAAAGAGACTCGCGTTATCGACCTATTCTCTTACCAAGGACAGAAAGGGTGTCAGGTTTTAGTCTTGTTCAGTGCATTGTCTGTGCACTTGTGTAGGCACTGTTGTTACGATTCAGTATCTCCTATCAAGACTCGAGGGAGATTAAATGTTTCTTGCAATCATTATCTTGTCTCAAAAAATAAACAACAACCAAAATAACCTACAACTAAAGAGCAAAAATCAGTTCACTGAAAGAACTTTTCTGACTAAATAGCATTCTAGCACTTAAGAAGCACAGCGTTCTCTGCACTGGTGACAAGACTTGATGCTACTTGACATGACATGATGTCAAAATGTGTGCCTCTTTACTAAGAGTTTGACCTACTAATACTCACATGAAATCTAACGTGAAGATGTGAAGACAAACTGATAAAAGAAAATGAATCATGTGCTTTATTTCACCGTATTCACAAAATAAATCAAATTGTGTTCCTCCAAATAACTTCTTAATTACCCAGTCTGGGTCACCAAACAACGCACTATGTCTTCTTGTAGTGTGGTCACAAGATTTGCAGGAATCGACATTATTTTTTCTTGATGCTCTAAATGTGATTACGTACTACCTGGAAAAAAAGCCTTGGACAAAAGGGACCATGTGCACACTATATCAAATTAGCCAAATGTGTGATTCTGTTATGCTTTCAAAACCTACAAATGCTTGAGAACAAGTCAGCTGCAGTGTAGTGTAACTTTGTACTGAAACACATATGTTATAGTGCAAACTTTGGGCATTTTAAAACTATTTAAATCAACCGGCAACACAGTTTGCAGAGTGCCAAGAAATTTATTTTAAGAGTAGGTTTACTAACTGTAAGCACACATGCTCACATACTACTTTGTAAGTGTGTGAGCATGTATAAATGTAAGCCTGCATGTGTGAGCATCCTGGATTGCAAATGTTGGCAAACTTCAGATGGGCGTGCAGCCAGACTTTGAATCAGCACAATATTACAGTGCAGCAGTGCAGGAGCAGAGGATGTTGTGTCCGTAAACCAGCTGAGCAAAAGAGTGCCACTTACCCTGCAGTCTCTGCATCACATTAGCTATGTCCACAGACGATCGACCTGGCTGCCTCGGAGAAGCCATGTTGTCTCCTTGCAGCTGTAATGACAAGGTGGTGTCACTGATGCTGAGAGCAAAAGATCCTTCACAACTGTCCCGTGTGGGACATCCCCTCTGCTCCTCCCTCCTCCTCTCTGCTTCTTTCTAATTTCACTGCAGGAGAAGGCCCAATTGAATCTCAGGTTTCATGAAGGGACAAGCAGGTCTACTGTCCAATAGAGGCACTTCTTCCATTCACCGCCTTGGACAGAAAGGTATATCACTTGAGACTGAACAGAATTATTTTGCTGTATTGTTCTACTTAAAACCTAAAAGATGAAACGTCTCCAAAGATTTCTTTCACAAGAGCCTGTTAGTTAGTTACTTTTAAGTTCTTAGTGGTCTTAATAAGATAGATATTTGCAACAGATCAGTCAGTAAATGATTGTGATCAACAGTAACTCATCTCTAAGTGCTATTTACTCCTTAATATCATTCAAGTATCCTTTGAGACAGGCAAATTCATTCAAAATAATACTTGATTGCATTTAGTTTCCTATGTTTTCACAGATAACTAAACATATTATTGCATCACAGCCAGGAGGGCACACGTATAAGGACAAGAGAGCCATGGTTTATGGTATTAGTGACACTTGTGCTTTTCTGACTCTCAAGAAAATGCATATATAGGATCCTATAAGACTACAGGTGTTACAAATGGGGGGGGGGGGGGGGGGATGATGACACAGTCTAACAGTCAAATATTTGCTTACATGATAGGTAAGCTACAGACTATGAAGACATTTGACTGAATTTGACTGCACTTAGAAACTGGCAGGAAGTCATAGATACAGATTTAGATATAACGGCTAAAAACGGTTTCTCCTTGGCTGATGCTTTCATTTATCTAAAGCAAAGTTTTTTTTAAAACAAAAAAGGAAGTTAAACTGTCGACTGAGGAAATGTAAATTAAGATTAGCTCAAGTAAATTCTGAATTTAGCTGGACACCAAGCTTTGGATCCAAAGCTCCCATGCGTTACTAATCCTACAGGCAAGTTACTTTACTCTTAACTAGTGTCTATCAAAGTAGCAGAGCTGTAGAGCTATCTGATGTATGTGCATGTGCGAGTTCGACAAGAGAGGAAGTTACTAACATTACAGAAGCAACACACACAAGACCGAGCACGAAAACGCCCGAGCGCACAAAATACAGGTAATTAAACAGGAGGATAAATGAATGAAACAAAAACAATCAAGAAATCTGCAGCAGCTTCTTGACATTTCATCTTACCGCATTGAGCACTGAAGAGCACAGTAACTTCACAGGGGAAGTGCCTGTGTGCTGCGCGTGTGTTGCCTCGTTGCCATTGGTAACTCTGAAAATGAAACATGGTGGCGTGAAGCGCTGCAGCCGCCAATAAGTTCGCGACCGCAAGAAGCTGAGCGGCAAACTGCTGGCAACAAGCTGCACCACACGCTGCAGGAGGAGGGTTCGGGAAAGTGTGGTCAAGCTCCTGTCATTCCTATTCTATTCTAATCTATTTGTTTGTTTGTTAATTAATAGGAACAATGGGTTTGTTTTTCTGCAGAACACAGATGATTCCCGGGTATATAGCCCTTTAAATATAAATTACTTTTGATGGCAAAGTGATAACATTTTAAAATGTTTAGCAAATATGGTAAATGGTAAATGGCATAAATGAAAGAAACACACTGTGGTGGTTTAATACAGTGCATGCACATCAATAAACAAGGCTATTAAAGATCATCTGTAATCTGTAATTAATTACTTTATTAATATTTAATGTGCTTTGCTTTATATGCTACTAGAGCTATTTTCAGGTTGCCAGATTGTTAAAAAAAAATCCTCCTCCAGCGTGAACCTTTAGAGGGACCTCAGTAGACTGTTTAATCACTTCTGCTCTACAAAAGGGCTGCTTATTAACATTTACAAGCTTAAAGCATGAGCATGTATTGGTTTACATGTATTACATTTAATTCATGATACAAACACACACAGAGCTCATTACTTAAACTTAGCAATCAAAGTAAAGAAATTAATTTGTGTTTATGTCTAAATTTTGCGGAACACCACCTTGAAGTTTTCCTAAACGTGGCATGCTTAGAGCAGACACCCACTACAGCCAAGAATCATTGTCACTACAAAGAAATAATCGACCAAACACACATTTGTGCTAAATTTAAATTTATCTTTATTCTCTAGAGACTTGCACGAACCATTGCTTGCCAAAGTTGTTTGTCCCCTAAAGGAAAGCAAGTCTGTACACTATCATACCTTAATATGTTTCAAACCCTATGTGCAAACCAAGTGCTCGAAATAAAACTCATTACAACTACTCTGGCGTCACCTACTGGAATTTTCTGTGACATGACAGTCTTACAAACGAGCATCAGCTCATTTACCTAGAAACAACACGTTTTAACTAAATGAAAGCTTGAAACGAAACCTTAGAAAACAAAACAGAGGAACACAAAAATACAAAGACGTGCTGAGCTCCAGAGAGCTGTGGTTCAGGCTGTGCTGTTGTCCTGAAAGCTCTTAGGGCAGGAATGAAGTGGGAACACAGCAACAATTGAAGGAAATCCCCACAGAGACTCAGAGCTTGATACCCTGCAGACTCTTAAGCGGATGGTTAGGTTTTCATTATCCAGAACCTTGTCAAGACACTTGAAAACTTTCTCAGGCATATGAGGAAAGACTATTTATTCTGACTTGCCTGAAAATCCATGAAAAACTTTCTATATGATACTGAATGATCTGAATAAAATTGTTACATAAGTAATAGATCTCTTAAACATGGCCTGCTTTTTAAATGTAAAAAAAAGTGTCAATAATGGCTCGTTAAAAAGTATTGATCGTAAGGAAATGATGTAAAAGGAAATGAGCTTGTTTCCCTGTGTTATGTCCCACACAGATAAGCAATGCATTTGCTAATTTTAAAGACAGAGAGGGAAGGAAGCATGACAGCAAAGTTTCCGCCACAGCAAACACTGTAGGGGGGAAAAAGCAAAAAGTCTGTCTTGGAAAAAGCTCAGTGTTTCTCCGTCTGTGTGGAATCTAGAACTGGGCTCATAGTGGAATAATGGCACAAAATAAAACGGATCCCTCTTTGGAAATAGACAAATCATTCAATCTGGGTGAGTGTATCTGCATTTCTTTCCCAAAGCTGTAGCCTACACTGTGTAAAAGTACAAAGTTTTGTATTTTAAAATATAGATGTGATAGTTCTTCACTTGATTCAACACATACAGTCTCACAGTAAAAAACCTGCAATCCAAAATTAGATCACTAGAAAATACTAAAATGCACATTATTTTTGGATCAGTCAAACAAGTACTGAATGGTCTGGGGCCAAAATAGAGTCCTGCTGCTACTTCAGTACTATTCAAGTATCTTGGATGCAATTCTTTACTGCAGACAGAGTCAGAACAGCAAGTATACAGCACTTAAAATACCCCCTTTGAGTTTCTTATATTTTCTTCTATAGTAGAACATGTTTTTATCTGTGATAGGCTTTGTTTGCCATAGCTGTCTTGATGTCTTACATAACATATGAATTGCTTTCTATGCGGCTGTCCAATTTTAGTACGTGATTTTAAAAGTTTCCATTGTTTCTGGACAAGAATGACGATGGAAATGTTGAGTAAATCTTTTATACATTTGACATAAATGAAATGGTCTGTTTGCACTTCATCACACTGACACTACACAGACTAAAAAACCCACACACCAGGTATGATGTAAGGTTTTATGTAACATTGTAGCCCAGTATAGCGTTTTCCAGAAACAATAAATCAATACACCGGAGGAATATTTCAAAACAACTCTAAGATCTTAGCTGTTCCTCTCCTGAAACTACCATTTGGATATATAATTTACCCATTATGAGAACAACACAATCCATCCTATCTCCCTCTAAACTAAATATTTCCAGCCATTTTTTTTATCCCTCTGCAGTCCCTTTTCTGAGACTTTGCATGATTTCTCTGTTTCCAGGCGATATGATTCTAGCCTTCTGTTTATCTGTGCTTGTGGGCCTGCTGCTGGGTGCTTTGATCTACGTTCTGCTGACCTGGGCATCCAGGCGCCGGGCTACAGCCAGGATCACCAGGCACTCCAAAAAGAAATCTGGCGCTTCACAAACAAACGATGCCACGAGCAGCCAGCTGGGCCTGTACCGAAGCACTTTTTTGAGCGTCTACAGACAGCCCTCTCTCGAGCCAGTTGGCCCCCTGGGGAGTAAGCCAGGTGCAGAGACATCCACGTTTCGCCCACTGCCCAAGAAGAGCAGGCCTGCCCTAGATATGGGAGATGACACCCAGGTGTCTGAGGATGCAGCGCCTTCAAACTCATCTGATTCAGCATCGCTTGTGTCAAACAAGAGGCATTCCTTCTGGCTGGGCAACAATGGGCTTAAAGGTTTTCTACCCTCGCAGACGCCCCCTCCTGCATATGACACTGTTATCCATGCCTTTGAAGAGACTTGCACCTGAAAAACTCCACATAAATACAACAAGAACTGAAGCAGTTCGGTGGATAACAATAGACTTTCTGGCTTTACGTTGTTTTTAAAGGGACAGCTGTCTGTGCACGATTCACTTTGACGCAGTGTGAAGGGGTTAGAGACATGAAGTGTTAGCTCAGCTTTTGTTTAAAGACACGAATAAGTGTTGCAGTTTCCATAATTGATACATTTGCACATTATTTTCCCTGTAATTCACTTTTTTTCATAAAATATCAGCAAATGACAAAATAATAATGGCCATCCTATTTTGTCTTCTCTCTGTGATGACCTATAAACGGACACAAGAGGCACATTTGCACACCGAGGAAGATTGGGGGAGCTGTTTTCGCTTTAGCTTGGAAGTGGTTCACTGATTAGTTAATTATCAAAAACAGTCAGTGGGTGATTTTCTTTAAACTGGTTAATTGTAACATGACCTCTCATAACCTGTAAACTACCAATTGTGTTTGTTTTCTTTTTGTTGTTGTTGTTGTTGTTTGTTTTTAAAGGGTCTGAGAGCAGATTCTGCCCCTGATTGTGTGTCCATGAGAGCCAATAAAGAACAAAAATAATTTTTTTTAAATGTCTGAATCTGTTGTTATAGAATTCACACGCATGTGAATTTAATGAAATTCGTGTCTCTTGTTTGTGATGCTGATCATGAGGCAGAAAGGTGGGACAGTGGGTTACCAGCGCACGCATAAAATCAAGGTGTTGTGTCAAGAATGTCGCCTCAACTTACGTCGCAAAGATCGGGTGCGCCTTGTGGGGTTGCCATCATGAAGGATACACGCTTTTGAAGTGCAGTGTTGAATCTAATGTTTATTATATGCTAACAGCCGGTGGACGAGCCTCCATATCATAAGATACCTAAATGAACTGCACATAGTCACCTCCAGCGCTTGTTAAGACGATTATCATGGGTGTTGACGCTTTTATTTTGTACTAACTTGAAAACATTGGTCTATTTTACGTGCTACCTGCCTCATGGCAACCCGCGTTAAAGCCACAACCCCAAAGTGCGCCAGCGGAAAAGTGCCTGGCAACACTACAGCACTGTGCGCCGACTACATCTGGATTAGTACGTGATTACAGCGGTGTCAGGTACGTACAACATATAGGATATATTTTTCTCCCCACAGTCGCTTTTATAAATGAATACATTCATTTACCACCGCAGTTTGTTTTTGTCTCGTAAGCGCTTAATCATTCAGACTACTGCATGCGGTGAGACGCCTTTGAATGGGAAAATCATTTGATGTAATGTGTCATGTAGTGGGAGACCTTTATAAAGGAAAGGATGGGTAATTTATTTCGACTGTAATCGGGTGCTAAAGTCTCAAACCTGAGTTTGAGTCATAAGATGCAATTATATTATTGTTAGCTACACTATGATATGTTTTGGGTCTGCTTCGTGTAAAATATTGGGCATTTTAGTTCTTATGCTTGCCTGGCTGCTGCTGCTGCTGCTGTGGTGGAAAGGAACAGACAGTATCAGTACCCATGGAGACTGCGAGTGCCTTGGTCTCCAATGCAGTGTTGCTGTTGCATAGAGACTGAGAAACACTGTGAATTTCAAGGTTGATGCACTGAATGACAAGGATGCTATTTAAAGCAAAAACCACCTCTCTCTCTCTCTTTCTCTCTCTGATTACCTTACTTGTTGAATAACAAAATTCCTCTTTTCCTCTTTTTTTCATCTTCACTGCAACAGGATTGCACAACTCTCTGGAGCCACATCAGGAAGACATGGGATGGGCTACTGGCACAGAAGCCTCAAGTCATTTAATGGCAAACTCTGGAGCGTAGAGCTGCTTGATTTGGGTGAATGTACAGCTGGACACCATTTGGCTGTATGATGCATTTTACTTCCCCGTAGATTTTATTGTAAGTATCAAGAGCAGAGCAGCCACTACCCTCCAGTGCACCATCTGAATGGAAATATGGACACCTTCAATGGAGGAATTTTGACTCAACATGTCCAGGAACTATGAGGTATTTTTTATATTTATGTGCTGCCAGACTAACTTGAATGTCATTTTTCACTTTAATTAGCCATATTATAAAATGCTATTACCTATTATGTAGTGTGCTAGACGATACCACGTAGGATCTAAACCGTTCATAAACAGATCTTGATTTTAAATTGCAGAAGAGACACCCAAAAACTAAAAGCAAACCAGACTAGATTTGTTTCTGTCGTACTTGTAAAACATTGTGTTCAGTGAAATTAGTATTATAGAATAGCATTGTTTAAAAGCTACTACGGGGACCTAAAAGAGTTAAAATAGCATTTTAAAGGTCCTCCAGGGCTAATGTGGGAAATCTTTACGATATCTATGTGAGTGAGCTCTTTCAGACATTTTCATGTAAATCCAAATGAGTAGGAAGGTTGCAAAATGAATGCACCCAAAAATGAAATGTGTCTAACCTACGTTGTGGAGACAGGATTTAAAAATACACTGTGGTTTACATATTTGTGCCCTAAATTGCAATTCACATGTTTCGTCTAGTCCTCCTCTCATTTTCAGTTTGTGAATATGAAGAAATAAAACACAGACTGTCGTGATGATGTAATCTAGAGACAAATCCTGGAGCCACTCCACGGACAGTGAATAATAGAATAACAGCTAGAACACTATGAGCAGCAGACATCGTGATTTTACTGGTGTCAGAGCACATTTGGTGATTCACTTGTGTACTTGCGTAAAGTCTGTTCACAAATGAAAATCATTTAGGATGGAATTTATCAAAGAACCTGTAAATGATGTAAGTGCCTGGTTTCACTCGCCAGTCTGGTACCTGCACATAAGCTCAGGAAGATGATGCCCACTGATATCCATGAATTCGTTAATTGGGTGTTTTTTCAGGGGTTTTCTCTTAACGTGCAAATTTACGCCTCTGGGAGGCAACATTTTAAAGCTGAACCAACTCTCTGCTCATAACTTGATAACATAGGTGACTCATCTTGATGATCTCTGTGTAAAAGGAACATACACAAAGCTGTGTTTTTATTTTTATACAGAAAAGTCTCACCATATTTGTGATTATATCACTAGCCCAGGGGTGGGCAATCTCAGTCCACGAGGGCCGGTGTCCCTGCAGGTTTTAGATGTGTCCTCGAACCAACACAGCTGATTTAAATGGCTAAATTAGCCCCTCAACATGTCCTGAAGTTCCCCAGAGGCCTGGTAACGAACTAATCATGTGATTCAGGTGAGATCTAAAACCTGCAGGGACACCGGCCCTCGTGGACTGAGATTGCCCACCCCTGCACTAGCCCCTTGTTTATCTTTGTATATATTGAAAATCCGTTTTTTCTCTCTTTACATTAAAGACTTCTTTCCAAAATCACCCTTAAAGCTGATGTTGAAAGTTCAATCTTTGTAGCTGCTTTGATTAAACTCCACCCTAAAAAGGCCTTTGAATGAACTGCCAAGGTCCAGAAGTGCTCAGAAAAGAAGGAAATTTGTACCGGGCAAACAGCAACTGCCCATTAAGATTGTATGATATGACTGGAAGCATCAGGAAAGCTTGGATCTTGTATTGAGATTGTTCTGTCATCTTGTGTTTCAAAGGTCAATAAGCTTTTAATCTAAACTATTTCATATTTTACATTAGTAACCACAGCCGAGCTTCCTGTTGACCATGACAGTGTTCATACCAGAATGCCCTGAGCTTCACTGAAAAGGCAGTTTTAAGTAAATGCAGAGTCACACACTGACATAAACTGAAAACGTTCATTATCTAGCTTTATTACAATTGAAAGCATGGTGTTATTTGAAACTCTCTTTCTTTGTTTCGCTTGCCAGCCTGGTCAATCAGTAGGGATGTTGGCCGCCGTGGAACATGGTCCCATCCTCTGCAGCGACTCCAACATCCTCTGCCTCTCGTGGAAAGGCCGGGTCCCCAAGAGTGAGAAGGACAAGCCAGTGTGCCGGAGACGGTACTATGAGGAGGGTTGGCTCGCCACAGGGAATGGGAGAGGAGTCGTTGGGGTGACGTTTACATCGAGTCACTGCAGGAGGGATAGAAGTACACCTCAGAGAATCAATTTTAACCTGCGAGGACACAACAGCGAGGTGGGATTTTCTCTTTTTTTGCAATGAGTTGAATGTATAAATAAGAATTTGACCTCTGCTCTTTCATTTTACACAACTAAAACAATGATCTTATTACTGATCCAGCCCACTCGTAAAGGAACTTTTGCAACAGCAGAGTAAAATCAAGAAATTACTGTTTGAATAAATAAATTAAAACAAAACAATCCTGCATATTACAGAACTAAATTGGGTTAAATGCACACTATATTTACAGAGACTATGCATTAGCATACTTTGTAAAATGATTCATCTCGCTGAAATGCTAATTTTTATTACATTTAAATAAATTAAAATGCTATATGAACAGAGTGCATTTTCAATATTGTGTGCCATTAATATTTAGACACATTTACATTATTTTTTTCCTCTCTGTAAGTTGATTTTTCTTTGAACTACATTAGCTTTTATATCGATGAATGTTCCTCTGCTAGTGAAAAAAAGCTGATGGTGTTTGGGGTATTTGCAGGTTGTCTTGGTGCGCTGGAATGAACCCTTCCAGAAGCTGGCCACTTGCGATATGGAAGGAGGCATATTTGTGTGGATTCAGTATGAAGGAAGATGGTCTGTGGAGTTAGTGAATGACAGAGGAGCCCAGGTAGACATGAATTTTTTTTGCAAATATGAGCTAAAATTGCTTTGTTTTCCATCTTTATGGTATTTAACACCCTTGTACTCCAACTGATGCAACAGAAAGGCTCTATCTTCTTGGCGCTGACCTCTTGTGTAATTACACTAATGATACAAATCTTTAAATTAGGTGAGTGACTTCACTTGGTCCCATGATGGCACTCAAGCCCTCATTGCATACAGAGATGGGTTTGTGTTAGTCGGCTCGGTCAGCGGTCAAAGACACTGGTCCTCTGAGATTAATCTGGAGAGCCAGATCACCTGTGGCATCTGGACCCCTGACGATCAGCAGGTACCTATGTTTGGCTGAATTTGTACTACATAAAAGATAATTACAATTACGTATAATTCAAAAATGTAAAGGTGTTGTGGAATAATGTCATAATCTTGAAGTGAGTGAGTGAAATGGGTTTGTTTGTTTATCTAATCAACTATTAAAGTTTAATGTGCAATGTCCCCTCAGGTGTTGTTTGGAACAGCAGATGGTCAGGTAATTGTGATGGACTGTCACGGAAGGATGCTTGCCCATGTTCTGTTACACGAGTCTGATGGGATTGTGAGCATGTCTTGGAATTGCCCCGATTTCCTAGTCGAGGACAGCACGGAGAGCGACACAGACTCCGATGACAATATTCTGCCTTTAGGTACTAAACCGGTTTGCCCTTCGGCTCATGTAACTTAGTTAAAAGTGTTGCCTGAGGAAGACTCACATGTGTACTTTTCTTTCTTCCTCCAAGTGCGGCGAGTTAAGCCTCTGTTGACTGTCACCTTCTTATCAGGAGATATCAGTTTGATGAATAACTATGATGACCTCTCTCCTAGTATAATTCGCTCAGGGCTTAAAGGTATGAACTCTGAACATAAGTATGTTAATTTGCAACTTTAGTGATATATACTGTTAATCATGTGAAGTAAATACCCTTTTTTCTTTACACCAAAGACGTCGAGGCCCAGTGGTGCTCCCAGGGAGACCTCCTGGCTGTGGCTGGCATGGAGAGACATGGGCTCCCTTCTGACTCAGCTTGTGCATCCATCATGAGGAATGCCCTTGTTAAGTTTTATAATGTCCAAGGTGAACACATCTACACTTTGGAGACACCGGCGCAGGTTAGTCCTTCATAAATTAAGGGATAGATGTCTTGCTTAAAAAAATTATAATAATAAACATAAACCTTGTGTCATATTTCATGAAATCCACACAAGTGAGGACCAATTAGTAGAAATTGTCTTTCAATTGTTAAACATTCTCAGACATTCTTGAAAGCAAACTACAACAAAGATTAGGATTGACACTTTGCCAGATACAAGAGTGTAGATTGTTTGTTTTGTAATCTAACCTAAAGGGTGTTAACCTTTGTTCCAGCTCTAAGTCAACAATAGGAAGTAGCATAAAACAGAAACTAGCGAACCTGCTCTGCTATTGACGCCTGCAGGAAGTTTCTTATTCTCAGTGGTTCTTTTTCAGAGGCCCATCACCACCATTTGTTGGGGTCACAGAGATTCCCGTCTGTTCCTCGCATGTGGACCAGCTCTCTATGTGGTCCGTGTGGAGCACAGGGTGGCCAGCCTCCAACTTTTATGCCAGCAAGGCATTGCCAGCGCCCTGCGAGAGGAGAAAGATGTCGGGAAACTAAACATGCCCTCGCTTCTCTGCTCTTATGTCACCACTGCTTTTATCCCCACCATCAAGGTATTAAAGTTTAATGTGCAATCCTGCATCAGGTCTTTTTTGGTACAGCAGATGGTCAGGTGTTAGTGATGCTTTTCACCACTGCTTTTCATATACACCGTTGCGGTGCAATGATCCCTGTTTCATTAGTGTGCAGTGACTGTCAGAGATAGGTTTCTTACCAACTTTATTGCACAGCGAGTAAAGGAAAATTGCTGACAGGGGCATGTTTTCATTTGAGTGTCCAGCAGTCTTACAGCTCCTTCCTTTCTTTGTTCTAGCCCCCAATTCCTGACCCCAACAACATCCGCGACTTTGTCAGCTATCCCACAGCAGGGAACGAAAGGCTCCACTGCACCATGAAGCGAGCTGAGGACAGTCCTGAAGCAGGCGGACCCTGCTACACGCTGTACCTAGAATATTTAGGAGGACTGGTGCCTATTCTCAAAGGAAGGCGCATCAGTAAACTTCGGCCCGAGTTTGTTATTATGGATCCAAAAACTGATGGCAAGGCAGGTGGGTTTAGACCTGAAAGAAAGCACTTCACCTAAATCTTTTAAAAGTCGCTATTCATTTTGTCTTTAGCTGCAGTGAAAACTCTGCACAGTTTGGAATGGTCATGAACCAAAGTAACCACAAAATGCATTAGGGGTGGAACAGAAAATAGACCTGCCCAGGGTCATTCTGTATGCACCTTGTTTTTGTGCATATTTGTGCTGTGCGCTCGTCATTCACCTTGAGGAAGAACAAGTACAGAGTGTGGTGATGAGTGTTGTTTTCTGATGCAACATGGTCTGGGGCCTGATACAGGAATAGAGTATATCGTGACCTGGCTGCACTCGTGTTACATTTAATGTTATTCATGCAGAGCTTGCCCACTAATGGCATGTTAGTTGGTGTATTGTAGATATTTTGTTCAAGCTCAACTTTATTTCTTATTTTTCTTTGCTGTGCTTCTTTCAGAGGAAGTTTGCGTCAATCCCATGATCTCATACACCGACAGCTGTAACTGCTCTGACTCCAGTGACATTGAGCTGAGCGATGAGTGGGTCGGGAAGAAGTCACCAAAGTTATCTCGCGGAAACAGGTCACCAAAACACGTCTGAAGTTATATAAATGTTTTTTATTTTTCTGCACATTTTCTCCAGCAATGTTTTTTCATCATTCCAAGTGATTTTATGAGGTGTAAAAATGTGTCTTTGTTTCAAAGGTTGAACATGGAATCAAGAAAATCTCCCAAACTTTCACGTGCCAATCAAGAAGGTCAGCGATCACCACGCCTACCAACAAAGAAGCCTCCCGTTCGGTCACCCAGCCTGACACGGCGTGAGTTTTCTATGGATGGAATTACGGAGGTAATGACCTGCCAAGTATATGTACTGCCAAGTATTACAGCTCATGCTCATTAGCTAGTAATACTGTAGTACCTGCATTATCATCACTGTGTAATTCACAGAAACTTATGTTACAATATGTTTTCTTTGTTACTGGGCTGCCATATTTCTTTAAGATCCTTTAATGATTGGCAAACTCACAGTTACTGCCATAGTGGAAATACTGACTTTGAATTTAAGCTTTAAAAAAAAGAAAAATATTTGTTTATCTAGGGCAGCATAGGCCAGTTATCCCTGTTGCCTTACAGCACAAATCCATCATCTGGCCATGGCCTTTCTGTGTTTGCATGCTCTGGGCTCTTTCCAGGTACTCTGGCTTCCTTCTGAAGTCCAAAGACATGCATTTAGCGGGGTTAGATTAATTGGTGATTCTGGTGAATGTGAGCACAAATGGTTGTGTGTCTCTCTGTGTTAGCCCTGAAACAGATTGGTGACCTGTCCAGGGTGTACCCTCTCGCCCTGTGGCAGCTTGGATAGCCTCCAGCCCCCTGAACTATCAATACATCCATCCATGGGTAGAAGAAAAGCATTTAGTTTAGGCAGCCAACTGCTATGATGAAGTTCAGCACTCAAACGGATGATGGCCACTGTGTAACAAATGATTTGACTGTAGAATATATGCTCACCTGTCAGAGGTAAAGAAAAATACAGACTGTGATTTATTGTTAGGTCCACATTAATCTTGTCTCTACTTCAGCAACATTTAAAGTAAGGTACACAAATTTAAGTTTCTGCTGATGTGCCAAGTGAGCAGATGTGTGCAGCCTTTAAGGACTCTGCTCTGCTGTAGTTAACTCTGTGAAGCTGCAGATAATTAACTGCTTTAGCTTCTATTTAAGTTTTTTAAACCCAGATTACACTCTTTACTTGATTATCTCTTACATGTAGGTGTGCATTTGCTCCATGATCAGGCAGCAGGGCAGGGGAAAATCAGGAGGGAAAACTAGCGAAGGGGCACTGTCATCAGTTTAATTATTTATCATGGACTATAACAGTCAATAGTGTGCTGGAAGTAGGTTCACATGTGCTTAGCAGCAAAGCTTTCACACTTATTATTCACTTTTCCCCCTTTATCTTCAATTTTCTGCCTCACAGCACAATTACCTTGCACAAGTGACATCTAATATTTGGGGGACAAAATTCAAAATTGTGGGACTTGCTTCGTTCCTCCCCACGAATCTTGGCGCAGGTAAAAAACAAAAGCAGCACATATACATGACTTTACTCAAAAGTTACTTTCTTTTTCCTTCTCGAGTCAACTCTATTTTCTTCTTTTTCAGTCATCTATAAGACCAGTTTGCTTCATTTGCAACCGAGACAGATGACAATCTACCTTCCAGAAGTGCGAAAGATTTCTCATGACTTTATGAGTCTGCCGGTGTTCAACCCCAATGTGTTCAGCGAGGATGAGGATGACTTACCAGGTAAAAAGGAAATCCAAAAAGATGCAAATAAATTAGTTTGCATGCCCATCAGTTTATTATCATCCTAAGTCGCTTATACTCTTCTTCTCTGTCTTCTTATATAGTGATGGGGCCGTCTGGAGTGGCTGGAGACAATCCTCCATGTACAGTCAACATTCCCATTGCTCCCATCCACAGCCCAGCTCAAGCCATGTCCCCAACTCAGAGTATTGGTCTGGTTCAGTCTCTTTTGGCCAATCAGAATATTCAGCTTGATGTTCTGACCAACCCGACCGCCACTGCTGCAGCAGCAGCTGCAGCAGCAGCAGCCTCTGTCCCTGTCACTGATCATGGTCAGGATGCTGTTGCGTCACCATATCCCGTGCCAACTAGATACACCAGCCCTGGTCAGATGATCTTCAACGGGTTGGAGATGGGTCCTCTTCTCCCTGGCACTTTACCTCCCCCACCTCCACCTCACCATCTCCCACCACAGCCTCATTCACAGCGTTCTCATTCACAGCAGCCTCGCCAGCAGCCATCTAAACAGTCACAACAAATACAGACACAGCAGCAGCAGAAAATGCACCATCATCAACAGCAGCAAGGGCAACTGCAGCAACAGCAACACCATCACCCGTCCCAATCACAGCAGCAGCTGCAGCAACACCAGCAGCTGCAGCAGCAGCAACACCAGCAGCTACAGCAGCTGCACCACCAGCAGGGGCAACAGCAGCAACAGCAACACCATCACCCATCCCAGTCACAGCAGCTGCAGCAGCATCAGCAACTACAGCAGCTGCACCACCAGCAGACGCTACATCAACAACAGCAACATCAGCAACACCAAGTTCAGCAACATCAACAAATGCAACAAGCGCAACAGCAAGTGACGAACCAACAGCTTCAGCAACAGCAGATCCAACAGCAGCAGCAGCAGATGCAGATGCAGCACGAGCAAATGCAGCAGCAGCAGCAGCAGATGCAACAGCAGCAGCAGCAAATCCGACAACAGATCCAAGAGATGAGGCAGCAGCAGCAGCAGCTCCAGCAGCAGCATCAGCAGATCCAGCAGCAGCATCAACAAATGCAGAGGCAGCATCAACAAATGCAGCAGCAACTGAAGATCCAAATGTCATTGCCCCCTCCTCCATCTGGCTATCCAACCATTTCCTTGCAACAGATTCATCTTCTTCCCCAGATTCTACCTCCCACCACTGAGCCAGGGCTCGACAGGGGAGACCATGGACACACTCTGAAGCCAAGTCTGCCACGTACATTACCTCCCTCCTTTAACGATACAGATGGGTCTGTAGAGATTCAGATGAGGAAAATAAATCCCCCTCCTCCGTACCCTGGGACTGTAGTGTCTGCAGCAGCAGCTTCAGCTGCTGCTCCTCCTCAAACTCTCATCACAAACTGTGACAGCCCAAGTATCCTGGCACCGGACCCCTGCCTGAAAAAGGATGAATTTTTGCTTCATCCTGTCACCTTACAGTACCCAACACCTCTTGGGTATGAAAGGATCACGACCTTTGACAGCAGTGGCAATGTGGAGGAGGTGTGTCGGCCACGAAGGCGCCTCATTCGCAACCAGAATGCATACGCTGTGCACAGCATTGGGGGCTCAGCTACCCTCAAAGTCACTTCCTCAGAGAATAAAAAAATTCAGCTTCCATACAGTTCAGCAACATTAAGTCGTCTTTCTGTCCCTCGATACACAATACCAAGTGGAGACCCCCCTCCTTACCCTGATCCAGCCAATCAGGTAACAGCTACACTTCCTCCTCCCCAGAGAATTGATAGCAGCCTCATTCATGCCACTCTACGTCGTGAACGAAGGGATGTGGGCCTCAAAGTGCCACAGATGATGGACAGCTCAAGGACACTACCGACTAAAGCTAAAATGAACAGTGCATTAGCCCTTTCCTACCAGCAGAGGGTGCCCACTGCCTTATACACATGCACACAGTGCAGTAGTAACAGCAGCAGCACCAGTGTTAGTGTCAGTGGAGGTGGAACTACCAGTAGTGGTATTGCAGGTGGAACGGTGGTGAGGCAGGACTTCCCATCAGGGAAAGGTGCGCATCACAGTACCATTATAGTGCACTCCAAAAATGCCTCTCCAATGGCATCTCAGTCATCTTACAGTCTACTGGGTGGCGTTGACAACAGTCGGGACAGAACAGTGTATGTTAACTCTGCATTTACTGAGGACGAGACTTTAAATCAGCAGTGTCACCTTGAAAAATCAGTACGTCAGCTGACTCTTGGTGATGTCAGTTTGACAGTAAAACGCCCTCCGCCTTACCAGTGGGACACCTCCGCCACAGAAGATTTCTGGCTCACCCCGGATCAAACAATGTTAGCTCCCCCACCTCATAAACCGCCTCCCCTTATTATCAGTCAAGCTCAGCACCTTGATGTGACTCGGCTTCCCTTTGTCCTCACAACTAAACCTCCAACCAGTCCGAGCACAAGCACTCTTACTTTTCCATCAGGTTACCAGATATCCCTGTCACCCTTTCCTCCAGGGGTGGGTCACAGTGGACCCCCACTTCAGACTTTGCAAAACCCTCCGCAACAGTGTTCTCCAAATGAAGTGGTCGCTCCTGTCCCTTTTGCTCAGCAGGACCCCAATTTGGTCTTGCCACCGGGCTACCCCCCAAATCTGGCCAACTTGGCCTGCTGTCCTCTCCCTCCTCTGTACCCAGGAGCAAGCTCATGTGCCGGACTCCAACTGCACCCGGTCAGCCTCCACCCTTGGAACCCTTACCCCTGCCCACCGCCCATGCAAGATCCTCCCGCGCCTCCACTCCCAACCAAAACTCACCAGATTTTGGAGAAGCCAATACTGTCCCCGCCTCCTCCTACTGCACCACCTCCCCCACCTCCTCTTCCCCCTCCTCCCCCACCTACCGAGTTGCCACCATCCAAAAGTGCCACAGAAGATCTCGCAGAATCTGCCAATAACTTTCCAGAGCCATCATCCTTAAATGAAAGCCCTGTCCCACAAGAGTCAGAGCGCTTCAACAAGAAGAGCCGCAAAAGGCTTGACAGCCGGGCAGAGGAGGCCAACATGCCCACTGTGTCTGAGGGCAAATCCAGAAAGGAAGGGCGTGCGCTGTCTGATTTCAACACTCTCATTGCGAGCCCGAGGCTTGGTAGCAGAGAGAAAAAGAAGCCAAAGGGGCAGAGAGAACAACTTAATAAAACAAAGAAAATGAACAGGACCACGAATGAGTTTCAGGATAGCTCAGAGAGTGAGCCAGAGCTCTTCATTAGCGGTGATGAGCTAATGAACCAGAACCAGAGTAGTAAGAAGAGCTGGAAGAACAAGCGCAGCATGCGTATGGCAAGTGAGCTGGAGGAGATAAAGTGTCGCAAGGCAAATGAAAGGGAGGACCGTAGTTTAGGCAGCCAAGGGTTTGTGTACGTTATGGCCAACAAACAGCCACTGTGGAATGAGGCCACCCAGGTGTACCAGCTTGACTTTGGAGGTCGAGTCACCCAGGAGTCAGCAAAGAATTTTCAGATCGAACTGGATGGTAGACAGGTAATGATAAGCAACATTAGTGAATTTAAAAATGATTTGTCTTTTCATCTCACAGGGGTTTCTATTTTTCTATTTTTGCTTCAGCCCTTAAAGCAAAAACACCAAACACGTGTGACATCATCTTGTACATCTTTGGGCTTTAGCTTTAAAAAAAGCAGCTTCACGATGCTTATGTTTTGGTTACTGCTTTCTTTCTGAAATATCTTCTTCTTTTACAATTTTTTAGGTGATGCAGTTTGGGCGGATAGATGGAAATGCTTATATCTTGGATTTCCAGTATCCTTTCTCAGCCGTGCAAGCATTTGCTGTTGCCTTGGCAAATGTGACTCAGAGGCTGAAGTGAAAAGGTCATTTGGTGTTGCTGTGCACTAACTCAACAGAGCTGAGTGGTCTTACCTTCCAACGTGTGGGGCTACGATGGAGAAAATGTCCTGTTTTACTTAGAAGAGATTAATATATGTACAAGCTAGTCTTGCACATGGAGGCAATTTACAATCAGTGTGTTTAGGGCAAAGTCACTCCAGGTTGGTGTTGATGAAAGAGATTTAAGTGAATCCATAATTTCTAGTTCATATATTAAATGTAGTCATGTAGTCAAAGTATTATAATTATTATGATATGGTATATATTAGATTAAAGAAAACAAACCTAACTAACTTATGTTGCAGTGACTTTTAAAAGCAGTCTGGAGGTTTAGTGCCATCTGTAGTATCAAACACATTATCTCGCTATCGAACTGCAAATTAATAACCTTGTCGTGTTTATAAAGAAATAAGCACAGCAAATATATAAGTCTGAAGTGGCATTCAAAATTTATATACACGTTCACTAAGCCATACTGTGTGTTATATAAAGGCTGCACTATTTTAAATCCGTATTAAGAAATAAGTAGATATATTATACAGTTTTATTATATCACACTTATAGGTATTTAATTACATTTATTTATAATCTCATTTGGAATTTTTTTCAGTTGAATGTCTTCAACATTATGTTCAATTTGCTGAACATGCAATAGAGGGATATATAAATTTGGTAGCTGCAACATGAAAAGTTGAGTACAGTTTGCCATAGTTTATATATTTTCTCTTCATGCTACTTCCATGAAGTGCTGCAATGAACATAGTTAATCTTATTATATTGGCCCCTGTACATTCAACCCATTCAACACCTGACGGTGTGTTCATTTTTCCACTTGTAAATTGAAACACATTTCGATTGAAGAAACATTATTCTCTATTTCCTTGTTGATTTCAGAATCAACTATTGTGGATACAGTTGTCAGTAATCGTGTACAGTAAGTCTATGGGTGCCATATCTAGCCAAAGGCATTTGGCTGAAAGGATGCCTGCTAGAAAATTAGCAGAAAATGATGTCATGTAGATCTCATGTCACCCAGAATAAATCTACACAGTAACGATTAAGATCTTTTCAATCAAATTCACTTGGTTGGCTCTGTTTTGTTTCCACTGGGTGTTTATGATGCTACTTGAATTCTGCATTTGAATGTGAAGTACAGTAGTTTGCCTATTTTGGAAACCAGTGCTGCTTTAGATAGAGCTTGTGTGCAATAATGCTACCTACACAGAACTTAATGTCGTACCTGCAAAAGAAAATGTAATGCTGCTTGCGCTGTGTATTTAGTGACCTAACATTATTATGTGCTTAGAAAAATATGTGTGTATGTTGCTAATTTGAATAATTTTGTATTTCACCTTTGCTTTAACATTGCACCTTGAGTTGGTTTTTTTTTTTGTTTTTTTGTTGATGTTACAGAAAAAAGAATGAGAGCATAAACATGCAGAGCTATTAACTACAACATACTCATAAGTTGCTAGAGATGACCCGTTAGTGGGAGTCAGATTCATGTAGATTTGGTGCTATTGTATAAAGAAAAAAATGTGATCATATCTGGAAATCTGTCACTTGTTTTTAGAAGTTTATTTTAACTGGAAAGTATTTTGCAAAAAGTTACAGAACATTTGGTGCAGATGTTTTCATTTCAGCTTTTTTTATTCAGTGCAGCTTCAGAGATTTTAGCAACAGTGCGTGTCAGTTATTATCAGCAATACTGCCTAATAACCGAATGGTTTGCTGCCTGATTGTTTTTCTCTTATTTTGTGATGAAAAGAAAAATATGACTGTAGGTTTTCTGGGGACCTATAAGCTGGCCAAAATGGAATAAAAATCTATGGTTCCAAAATGTTTTTTGTTGTTTTTATTTTATTTCTTTTCATATTAGATCTTTTACTAACTAATGCAATGGAAGTGATTGCAAAAGACCCCTCTTCACTTTCCATTAAATGTGAGAGAAATATTAATGCAATTGTAGATATAAAACATTTAAATTTGTTTATTTACTTTTACATTTACATTACATTTCGCAGAGAATCACTAATTAATCTAAAACGCATGTCTTTGGACTGAGGGAAAAACCTGGACTGAGGGAGAAAGACATAGAGCATATGGAAACTCCACACAGAAGGGTTCCCGGCTAGTGGCTTCAAACCCAGGATGTTCTTGCTGAGAGGCCAAGGAGTAACCTCCATGTTGTGCTTTGATAAGCTCCATCAAATTAAGTAAATAGGGATCTAGCCTAAAACAAAAACACAACTTACCTTTAAAATACATTATAGTTGTGGTTATAGTCATTGTTGTAGGCAATAGCATTAAGCTACAGTTTGCATTAAAAAAGTACGCATATTTATGTTTTAAAGGGGTCTTTAAAAATGTTAAAAGGTACAAGCAATTTGCTGTCAGATTCATCAGTATTAGCATCAGAGATCAACTGTAGTCGGAGATTTTAGCATAAACCTAAGTGATGCTTAACATAAAGGTTTGTTTGTATATATTTAAACTACATTTATAGATTTTTTTTCATTTTTTGTTAAAACTTTGTTTGGCCATCATAAAAAAAACATTCATTGAGTTTCTACTTTAATTGTGCGACGACTATTACAATTCGAGTTTCCAATAAAATAGCAGTTTAATATGTCAAACTGCGGAGGGCAGTAATGGGATGGGACTAAGTTATTACTAAGAAGAAGAAGAAGTCTGGAAATGCTCCGGGTAGACCATGCACATGACTCTAGTCGCTTGTAGCGGAGGAGGCTGTCAGAGGCATTTACTTCGCGGCTGGTGCTTTCAGGATTTACCCTATGCTTTTTCACTTGTTCTGTCATCGTCTGCATTTCTCAGCCACCGGATGTTAAAAATGGACCAGAATCCCGATCTTCCGACGACAGGTTTGTGACCTTTGTACGCTGTGTAAAAAAATTAATCAATAAAATAAAACTGTTGGCAGTCACTCAGCTCAATATAGCTGACTTCTCTTGACTTTATTCCCTTACCACTGCGATAATTTTAACCACGAACTTTATGTTCTTTCAACTCAGCATGGCCTAATCGCATTATTCATGTTTCTCCTCCCGTTTTCTCTTCAGAGATGTCAGATAACAACACAGATAACAACACAACAGCTGAATCAACAGATCCTCCTCAGAGGTTCACAAGGAAAGAGATTCTCACCTTAATATCAATGGCGTCTGTCAACTTTGGCTCTATGATTTGCTACTCAATATTGGGCCCATTTTTTCCCACCGAGGTAAGCTCAAGGAAGCCAGCATCATAGGGTACAAATCACATGTTACAGCACAAGAGGTTAAAGGTTCAAGATATTAAAAGTTTTAAAACTTAGCTTATGAATGCAGCTTTTGACTGAAGAAATAAAACACGTTCTCTCATACATGCAAGTCATATATCTGCAAACAAATCTTTTCTTGCAGTAGGAAACGTATTTGTGCTCCCATGTAGTTGTACAGTTCACAGATTATGCTATTGTTTACCTTAAGAACTCAGTAATGTCTTCTGAAGGGAATGAATGAGTAGTCATGCGCTACCAACAGACATCCTCCCTGAAGGCCAGTGAAGACTGGCTCTTTTGTAATCAGCCGTTCAACTTAAGGTCTGTCAGGAGCTAGAAATGCAAATGTCTGAAGAGTGGCACAACAAGCTGGCTAGTTAAAAAGACATTTGTCACCTTAACATCATAATGCCTACTTTATCATATTTGATACATGTGCGGGGGGACATTTGATACATCATCAGTGTGATTTCTTTTCTTTTCCTCCTCAAAAAATCTAAAATAAATTACACAATACAGTTTTAAGCAATAAATTAAATGCATTAAATAAATAAAAATACCAGATGTAGCAAATGTAATAAAAATTTAAACTCAAATATGTTACGTATTTAATTTGTCAGGAGGTTCAATAAACGCTCGATTGTTTAAAAAAAAGTTGAATTTCATGTCAGGGTTATTCATATATTTATAGTTTATACGTTATTTTTGAGATTCACTTTTCATTATCCTTGTTGTTTTTGTTGCTGTTATGTAAATCCCCTAATTTTATCTGTTGTCCTGTTTTGATATTTAGGCAGTGAAGAAAGGAGCCAGTCAGACTGTAGTTGGCCTCATATTTGGGTGTTATGCTGTCTCCAATCTAATTGGTTCATTGGTACTGGGAAAATATGTAAGTATAGTGTTTGATTTCATGCCATATGCATGGCAATTTGGAGCACAGGTGTAACCAGAGAGTCTGTAACAGTGCAGCTGACCCATTCTTTGTGTATCAGATTGTCCAGATTGGTGCAAAGTTCATGCTTATTGCAGGACTTTTTGTATCTTCGTGCTGCACTATTATATTTGGGTAAGTGATCTGTGTTTCGTATTATGATAATATTATGCTAAAAATAATAACTATGATAAAGATGAAGCTGGAAAAAAATTTTTCTCGTTATTATTTCTCACAGATGTTTATTAATGTAACAAACAATATTTTTTGTGCTGAATGAACAGAATGAAAACACATTAGCCACAATGTTTTAGTACAGAGTTGTGTATTTAGTGTTATCCCCATATACATGTTGGGCTGCTGTAAATATTCATCACTGTAACAAGTTTTTATTAATCCACAGGAGAAAATAGATCCAAACTTGTGTAGGCAAATTTTCTAAAAACTACTGTGCCACGCCGCTTAAGAAGGAGTCCAGGAATTCACCGATAATTAAAGTACACAGTTATAATCCAGTATAGCAGCTCTCAAGCAGGCAGATTGTGGACCCAAATCTAAGACTCAGGAAGCAAGGCATAACAAACTAAGACAAACTGTGACAATATAACAAAGTTCAAGGGGAAAGATAATGACATAAGATAGCAAGGGGAGAAGTAACAGGTGGAAAGAGAGATTTAATCACCAATCACCAACAATAATCACCAAAATAAAACAAGGAAAGAGATATAACTGAATCGGGAGAAAATAAAAACAAATACAGAAATAAGATCGGAGGAACGGAATCAAAAGTGGATTAAGCTAAGAACCGAGGGCATATAATAACAATATAAGGAACATCAGGAAATAAATAGGACAAAAACAAAAACAAAGAAAATAACAATGTGACTAGAAAGCTAGAATACAGTAAAAATAGCAAGAATACAGAACCCTAATCCAAATATAGCCCAAAATACAAAATGAGAAAAACCGTAAAGTGAAAAACTAAAAACTACGAGTTTAAGACCCAGAGACCATGGCACAATCACCTTTGTTTCAGATCACACGCAGTTCCTCTGAGCTTCTTTATTTCATCTGCATTTCCTTTAATCTTGGCTGGCTCTTGTCTTCTTTGCAGATTTCTTGATCGGGCTCCTGCAGGACCTATATTCATCAGTCTGTGCTTTATTGTGAGGTCGCTTGATGCTGTCGGCTTTGGAGCTGCTATGACATCTGCTTTCGCCATGACTGCAAAAATATTCCCAAACAATGTGGCAACTGTTCTGGTGAGGGTGGACAAACTTGTCAGACTGGCATGCTGTTTAGACATTAGAATCACGAGAAAACAGAAACTATAGGTTTAAGTTGTTATGTATCTCTCACAAAACAACTGGCTCTTGGCTATGATGTAAGAAATTCCCACAGCATAGTAATCTGGGTCACTACTGTTTTAGGGTAGTTTGGAGATTTTCACAGGACTCGGCCTTATCCTGGGACCACCACTGGGAGGGTGGCTCTACCAGTCTTTTGGTTACGAAGTCCCTTTTTTAAGTCTTGGATGCTTGCTGTTGATTATGGTTCCTTTCAACATTTACGTCCTGCCGTCCATTGGTATGTAAAACATAAGATTTGGGTGTATTATTTGTCCATTTGAAAATTGCCATTTTGTGTTTTTTCATTTTTCTCACATTATAACTGAGCCGTATTTTGTGCTTCCCTCCTCTCAGAGGCAGTCCCATCGAAGGATTCATTCTTTCGACTACTCACCCACGTGAAAACAATCCTGGTTTGCTACGTGGTATTCACTCTGAGTGCAGGTCTGGGCTTTTTGGATGCCACTTTGTCACTGTTTGCTATTAACAGGGTAATGATATCCTTTATAATCAAATTAGCTTACGTTTGGTAGAATTTTATGTGGATTGCATGAACAACTTTTTTTCCTATCCATCATCCTTAGTTCGGTCTCTCAAATGGCTACGTGGGACTAATAATGCTTGGTTTATCTTTACCATATTGTCTGGCATCACCGCTGATTGGGTATTTCACAGATAAATATCCTGTATGTATCCAAGCAATCAAAATGATAAAATATAAATGAATATGTTGATTTTGAAATTAAATTTGATCTTGTGCACCAGGCCACTAGGATGGCGGTCTTGGTGACAGGTGGAATCGCTGCTACAATTGGCTTCTGTCTTCTTGGTCCCGCCCCTTTTCTTCACATCCAGAGGTTAGTGTGGGATTCAGGTAAAACTAACACTTCTGTATTTAAAAATGATGGACATTTTAAGAAAGATGTGTATCCCATTCTGAGCCAAGAGTCATATCAGAGGAGAGATTGGAGTAGATTTTCCCAATCTCATTTTTACAGTAATGTAAACAGTCGCACCTGCCAGGAAACAGTCCCACTCTGAATAAAAATGTGATCTTACCATTTGAAGGTGTTTTAAACCTGCACTCTTTGTAATGGCCAGCAATAATATGTGGTTAAATATCCTCAACCAGACACTTCTGGTTGCCATCAACATGCTTCTGGGATCATTTTAGTTGCATTCTTGACCAGTTTATAGCGTTGAACTGGTTGGTTTCCTGGTATGGATCTGGCTTTCAGTTGTAGTCAACAAATGTTCAATAGGGTTGAGCTTAGGGCTTTAAAAAAGCTTAATGTTAGCTTCTTTATCTATTCCAAAACCAGTTTAGCATCATTGTCCTGCTGGAACACACAATTGTGTCCAAGTTTCAACGATACAGCTGTTGATTTGAATTAATGAATGAATTTGGAGGCACACTTATTAAAATAGCATATGTACATAATTGGCTCTGTGTAAATGAGGAAAAAACCTAAATAAATCCAAACGTGTACACCCAATTTATATTTTTTCAAAGTCATAAATATATATCTATACTATATATATCTATAGATATAAATATCTATACTCTACCATCATTCTGCCCTGGAAAAAGATAGTTAAAAGCCCTAAATTGCCATGACATTCATGCCCTTCAGTGTGGTTAAACGTCAAATCCCAATGTAAATCTTTACTTTGCAGTCATATGTTCATAAGACTTCATAGTATCTTACACCATTTCTTCTTTTTTTCTTCTTCTTTTGGCTGCTTCTTTTAGGGTTCACCACAGCAAATCGTCTGCTTCCATTTCAGCCTATCCGTAACATCTTCCTCTGTCACACCAGTCCTCCTGCAGTACACCCATGAACCTCTTCAGTGGTTTTCTTCCTTTCCTCCTGCCTGGCAGCTTTATTTTTAACATCCTTTGTCCAGTTTATCCACTATTCCTTTCACTATTTCTGTCACAAATCACCCCTGAAACTCATCTCCACCCACTCCCTCCTGACTGCATTCTTTTCTTCGCCTCTCTTGTGCACTGTGTTCCTTTCGATGATTAAGCCCAGATATTTAAACTTTATACCACTACTAGGGAGGTATTCAGTGGGACATATTGACAGCTTATACACTATTTCATCTCTTTGCCTTAAAAAGTCTAACTTCTGTATCTTTTTCTGTATTTCTGTTTTGATTTAGTCACCTGTGGTTGCTGGTCGTCATGCTTGGTCTAATTGGGTTTTCTCTGGGTATGAGTGCAATCCCCACGTTCCCTGAGATCATCACATGTGCATAGTGAGTTGCTTCACATAATGCTCAACATTCATGAGCTGTATATTGTTTTGGGGTTTTTCTTCTTTTCATAAATACGGATGGATGAAACAAATGTTCTGCAAATTTTGTTTTTCCTCATAGTGAAATAGGATTTGAAGAGGGGCTAAGTACACTTGGAATGGTGTCTGGGTTATTTGGTGCAGTGTGGTGCACTGGGTGAGTCCCTAATATATTTGTTTCCCGGCATTTTTCTTTTTAGCGCCTTGATGTTGGTTCTAATTTTGTGCTCGTTTTTAAGGATGTTTTATGGCCCCATTGTGGGAGGAATTATTGTTCAACATCTCAGCTTTGAATGGGCTGCTACAGTTCAAGGAGCGTTGGCATTTTTGGGTGTAAGTATCAGTGACTGCAGCGTTTAGATATTTTATGTCAATACAATGTTAATGATCACTCTGTCCTCAGGCATTTCTCATCTTCATGTACTCTGTCTGTCAACGGACAAAACGACAAAGGTAGGCCTAAACTTTAAGTTAACATAATAATATTTGTCATTTTAACCACATAGAAAACTTTTTTTAACCTTTGTGCTGTCTGCAGCAACAAAAACATGGTAACTCTTTTTTTAACGTTTAAATTTAAGGGTCCAAGAAAACAGCCAACAAGCAGATGAAAGAACCCCTCTCCTATGATCCTGTGCTCCAGCTCCAAGTTAAACATCTTATCAGCCATTTTTTGTTATCAGGCTGATATTGTATTAATGTTGTGAGTCCTTTGGTTATTTATATGTGGTTCTAGGGCATGCGTTGTAGTAGGAACTACCAAACAGGTATTTTAAGTACTTTTGCAGGTATTTATAACTCTATAGCCTGCTTCTTATCAATGCAGTAACACTGTGTAATGTAAAATGGAGTGGGTCCAAAAATAATTTGGGGAGCAACACGGATATTAAAAATGAAACCAGAAGTTCACTACACGAACCCAGCTTGATCGTGATCTAAGTTAGAGCCCTGTGCAGGTAGGAATCCACAGACACAGACTCCTGCCAAAGTATTTAAAACTGCCTGATAATAGTTTCTTCAACATTGCCACGATGACTCACACACAATGACACCAGCCACTTGGTTAGTAAGAGTGAGTTTTATAAACAGTGGTTTAATTGTAAAGTAGTGCAAGTGTACTGATTTAAGGTGGTGCATCTGAATGTAAGTGTTTCATATGGGTGTGTGAGTATGACTTTATTTACTATACTAAAACAGTGCAATTTACCTAATAATCACAAACTATTGCCGACCACAATTGTGCCTTTTGTAGAGATATTCATAGGATTTCTACATCAACATAATATCAACCAATATCAACATCTGATTACCTCATTCATAGAAATGTGAAGAAAACCATGTGATATAAGGATATCTTTGCTCATAATGAACCTTTCATACTGTACTAATTCTTCAAACAGGGAATTTATTGCAGATTTCACTGCAGTTAGAAATGTTGAATGTTTTGCCTTCTTTTCTGCCTGCATTATAGATTTATTTAACACTGATATTGAGATTTTTTTTCACTCACTGACAATTTAAGGGACTGCAAAGACTGATTATGAATAAAAAATGGAAATAAAACTATAAATTAATTGTTTTTGTTTTTGTTGTAGAGAAATGAATATATATATAAATTCTAGCTCTCTTACAGGGTATTCAAGTAGAATTACAATATGACATAAGTTTTCTTACATGGATAAGTTATTCAAAAAAACTAAATTACAAAAAATATGCTCATCAACTTTACATAATTACAATAATTTTGTTTTTCCCAATTCAGCTTTTTAACTTTTCAGTACTAAAAATATATCACAGTAATAATAATATCACAGCAGCACCACGGTGAATGGTCAATTCATCAGAGACATAAAGAGAAACAACCTATGAATGGAACAGAAAGGTAGGACAGTTGAATAAGTGTGAAATAAGGCTGCGGCTGAGCTTTAAATTACACTGGATGCTTACTACTTGCTGAACAGGGGCAGAATCTGTTTCCACGTGGATCCCTGAAGAGTCTGACAAGGGAAAAAGGACATTATTTAATTCTTGTAGCAGCAATTTTAGAGAGCAGACACCACTGCAATCCTTGCGTATCTTAGCAACATTAAAATTAATTGGAAACATTACAAAATCTTGCCGTCTGTAGCCTAAAAAACGAAGCACCTTTTAGAAGATAACCGACAGGACTGAACCCACCTAAAAGTATAAGAAAAAACATCAAGAATTGACACTGCAGTAATATTTTATTACAATTGCCAGGAGTCCATCTGTGTTTCTGTTCATAGCATACATGCTGCACAGTGCTGAAAGGACTTGGCCCATGTTGTACGTGGCGCAGTTAAAATCTTCATAACTTTTTGCATTCATTAAACGACTCGGCTTTTCTCCCATTTCCCAATATGCTTGATTAATGCGAAATAAAGCGTATTCTGCCTTTCTGTTGTACAGTACATTCAACTTATATTTAACTTTAACAATTTTATTCAACGTAACTCCGTCTTCTGTATGGGAATGTACTGCCTCAAGTGCCTTTAATTTGGCTTCTAACGTAATGATATTCTTGTTAGCTGCCTTCTTTTTAAAGGAAGCGTAAGAAATTGTCCTCCCCCTTAAGTATGCCTTCATAGCATCCCACCAAGTAGCCAATGTAGTGTCCTCTCGATTATTTGTCTGTTTGTAAAATTGTATTTCATCTCTTATCAATTTAATAAACCCAGAGTCTTTAATTAAGGACACATTTAAATGCCATCTGCGGCTTTGAGGAATCTGTCAAATATTTCCAAGACATAGAAAAATTGGCACATGGTCCGAGAATACTATATTACCAATACTTGAATCTATAGAGTTATTCACTAAGGCTTCAGAAATAAGAAAGTAGTCGATTCTAGTATAAACATTATGAGGCGGAGAGTAAAAGGAATATTCCCTGCCTTCTGGATGCATTGTCCGCCAAATATCATTCAGACCTAAATCTGAGGTCATCTGCCTTATGGCAACTACGGATTTACTCTCTGTGCCTCTCCTAGGAAGTGATCTATCTAGGTCTTGATCCAGTATTTGATTAAAATCTCCTCCTACCACTATTTGTGCACCTTCTAATTCCAAAAGATACTGTGACAGGTTTTGAAAAAAGGCGAGTATGTCTGCATTAGGTGCATAGATATTACATGAAATTATTGGTGTGTCTAGTAGTTGTCCATAAACCAATATAAATCTACCTTCCTTATCTGTTATTACTTTTGTTTCAGTAAAGCTAACTGCTTTATGAATCAGAACCGACACTCCTCTACTTTTACCAGTTCCAGGACTGGAAAAGACTTTACCTACCCAGGAACATTTAAGTTTTAAGGCTTCTGACTTACACATGTGCATTTCTTGAATAAAGGCTATATCAACTCTTGATAACTTTAGATATGTTAATATTTTCTTCCTCTTAATCCCGTTATTCAACCCCTTAAAATTCCAGCTGGCTATTTTGAAATCTGTCTGTCTATCCATGTTATATGTTGTCTCCTTGACCTGGAGACAACATATAAGATGACACCGCCATAGACCTCAACCAGCAGGCTTTGTGTTACCTGTTTCTTTATACAGGAGCATGTAGGGGTGGACTGCCTTTTTATTTGATTACCCTTTTCTCATGTTTTTCTTAGTTAGGGACATTTTGGGGACATTATACTCTTACTTGTTAAACACATGCTCCCATCCACTCTCTTGGTCCAGAAGCTCCATAATCCAAGTGTCCCAACTCAGGTCTGATAGCATTTTTTCAGTGGTGTTTTTAACCTCTTGGGAACTTTCACTACATTCCTTACTTGATGCAGAAAGAAGAAATGAGTCAGGGATGCATAGCAAGCACAACAAGACACCAGCAGCCCAGACCTTTCACCAACTGAAGACATTTGCAGCACCATAAAACATGACAGAGAAGAGCTGGGACTATGCGAAAGGGTGAAGTGCTGCAGTAAAGTTGCAATGGTCCTATCTTTTATACTGTCTATGGTTCACTCTATTAAGATGTGATTATTTCCAAGGTCCATTTAGTTTTAGTTAACCAGAAGTTAAAACGAGATGGTGAAAAACATTTTTAGTTAATGTTACGACTGTTGTCATAATGTTGTCTCATATGTAAATCTGAGTGTGCAGGTGCCTTTCCGTGATTGGTGCATCCATGGGACGGCCCATACAGATTGGCTAATGACCTGGAGACAACATATAAGATGACACCGCCATGGACCTCGACTGGCAGGCTTTGTGTTACCTGTTTCTTTATACAGGAGCATGTAGGGGTGGACTGCCTTTTTATTTGATTACCCTTTTCTCATGTTTTTCTTAGTTAGGGAGATAAGACATTGTCATTTGGTTTTATTCTTTTCATAAATAAGTTTTGTATATCCTTTAGATACGGTCCCTTTTGTTTGTTGTTTTGGGGTCCACCCCGAAGCTATAGTTCGCTCCTTTCCTTTGTTAGAATTCAATCACTGTGAAAAAAAATCACCATCAAAATTGTACTGGTTGTGTGATGTGCTGCTTGGGGTCAGACAGGGGTGGATCACCCTTATATTAGAAAGGCCATAACACTAACTAAAATGAAAATGAAAACTAGACTTATAACTGGCTGGTGTCCTTACCAGTGACCTTGGGTCTGAACTGTAGGCTCCTCTTTCCAGGTGTTCGTACTGCCTGAGTGGGACCAAGATATGCTGTCTTGCCTCTTTTGGGTTTTCTGCATGTTTCTGGCTGTACATGCAAGTATCCACTTCTTGACGTTCGTTGTTGGTTGCAACCACTTGAGGTTTTGGGCTCATTTGGGTTCTCAACACTGGGTGACTTTGATGGGAGTGAAAGCATCCTCACAACATAAATCACCACACTACCTGCTTTTGTTTCAGATTTTTTTTTTATCCTTGTTAACATGTTTGGGTACTGGGTTTACCTGTAATGCATTTTGTGCTCCAAAAGCTGTTATTTTGTGCAGCTGTGCTCCAAAAGCTGAGGGCATGACCTTTTTTATCATTAGATTGTGCCACACCAGCACCTGAGAGAAAAGCTTTGAGTTTGATTTTGTGTTTGTGTTTTGCAGGCACTCAGGAGAATAAGTCATGATGTTTCTTGTGTTTGTCATGTTAGTATCTCAGTGCTTGTCAATCACCAGTCAACAGTGTCACCACTGTGAACAACATCCTTCGACTGTTCGAGCCAAAACCTTCGAGAAGTCCCTGCAGCCGCTTCAAAACTCATCACTGAGCTTGATCTCTCTTTTAACACGCTGGAGACAACAATGAAAGATGACTTTCTTTCATATGCTGCTTTGAGGGCTTTGTTCGTGAATAACAACAGAATCAAAACCATCCATGAAGAGACATTTCACCCGCTGATTAATTTGGAGAAACTGGACTTCCACAAACCAGTTGGAGACTTTGTCTTCTGGATGGTTTCAGAACCTGATTTCTCTCCACTATTTCAATCTTTTGGGAAACAAATATACAACACTGGGTCCGGGAAACCTTTTCCTGCCACTGAGGAGCTTGAAGACCCTCTATTTTTGAGGAGCTTTCCTTCAGTCTGTCAGTGAAAGGGATTTTGTTGAACCTTGAAACTGCCGTGACCCTGTCCAAAGACCAGCTGGCCACCTGGCCGGGTCAGTCATGGATATTCACAAATACCCCATAGTACTGGTGGAAAAGAAATATCGAGGGAAAATCCATGTTCAGACCATGTTCAGTGTGTCGTGACACTTGCACGATGGAAGAACACACCCACTTGTTGGTGCCAGAAGAGCCACTGAGAAATTATTGTTTTAGCTGGCTCATTACAAGTCGATGGCTGGTCACCTGGAATAGGATAAAACTCTGGAGCGAATAATTGCCTGATTTTACTGGCCAGGAAACTGTTTAAGACTTAGAGCTTTTTATTGTCATTGTGCAGTTTCTTGCACAGTGAAATTGGGTAAGTGGAGAGCATAGAGCCGCTGTATCTGTGCGCACCACCATCTTGCATTTTTTGCATGTTTGGATATGCACCGATGGTGTGCGTCCAGTGGTGTCAGCTGGTGAACCAGCTGGTCATTCAAAAAGCACCTTTATGCCCCTCACCATTAATGGAGGTCCCATTTGAGCGCTTTGGCATGGACCTCATTTTATCGATGAGAAAAAGAAAGTCTTTAGTTCAGCTGTTGTTAACTGATCTTGACTTTGTTAATTAAACATTGCAAACCTACCTTCAGTGTGTCCTGTACATGAGGCCATTTAGTACACCACAGCACGGTGAGTTTTTTTGAGCTGATGAAGTTCAGCCAAAACAGGAAACTTGCAGCAGGAGACAGTAACTTGTTAAAATGTTATAAAAGGTACAATTAAAGATTTTCACTCTACAGGGTTGTCAATGATCCAAGGATAAATGTCTAATTTGGTCAACATTTTATAAGCCATTTCTGGAGAGACTGCAGTGGAAATGTTGTCACTTTTGGACTTTGCTACCTGCAGCTAAACATTTGCAGCTAAATCATTTATTTAAAAGCAGAAGCTGCAACTGATCGAGGGAATATTTGTCTGAAAACTTAAACTGAACTCCAAGGGTACCATCTTTACCTGAGTGAATCAGTTTGTTGAACAATCTAAATGATTCAGAAACTTCTGTGACATCAACTTAACTAAGGCTCATTACAAATTTCACAAAACACTGCTGAATACTTTTAATATTTTTTTATTAGTTATTTTTGTTTTTGTTGTTATTTTGATTTTAATCAAACAAAATAAAATAAAGAATTAAATCATTTCTTTGTTTTTTTAATTTTATTTATTTTACAAATAAATTAATAATAACAACAAATTAGTGCTGTCAGCGTAAACGTCATTGGGTAAAATGACGTTAACACTGACAGCACTAATTTGTTGTTTCCAGAGAGCAAGCCAAACACTGGTCCAGAAAAGGACGATCTCTAGTAGTGCTGCACTACTAGTAGATTTTGTTTTAACCTCCTAGGACCTGGTGTCCACATATGTAGACATAACATTTTGGGTTGTCTAGACCAAAATACAAAATTTTGCTCTTCAAAAACCTGATATCCACTTATGAGGGAGGACATTACACTGCCACTGTTCAATCGAAATTTAAAATGAATGTCCTCATATGTGGATCTCATTCTTTTGAGAAACAAAAAAAAGATAGTCCGAATCTGATGTCTTTGTTTTTACATTCATCAGGTCCCAATCAACCCAAATGGCACAGAGAAATTAAAAATGCATGCCATGAAAGTTCAGGTCTTAGGAGGTTAAAAATGTCCCTGCTGATGAGACCAGTGAATGTGGGGCGACGGTGGCAAGAAAAAACTCCCTCCTGGAGGAAGAAATCTTGGGAGGACCAGGCTCTCTGGGAGGACCCTTCCTCCTGAGGGCAATACTTACCTATACTTGTCCTCCAGTGTGCGATGGTGGGCTGGGACGACTGCTTTTCCTTCTCAGCATGATGATGACCTTAACTTCCTTCCTTCCTTCCATTTCCTGTTTCAGAACTGAGAACGAAGACAAAACTGGTTAACAAGGTAACAGGACATTTAAAAATTCTCTCACTTCAGGATGAGATGCTGTGTCTTCTTACGTTTCTCTTGTAAAACAGGATGTAGGCCGATTGCTGCTGTTCCTCACAAACTGCAGATCCAGTTGTGTGGAGCACCTGTGCGTCATTATAGGTGAGCCAGCGATCTGATGTAGAGTGCTGACTCTCCTCAGGATGGACAGAACTACAGATGTAGTGTCCTGAAATCACATTAAGACAAATGAATCCAACTTCTGGAAGTCAACTGATTCAAGCAAACAGTGATTTTGACTTAGTGCTTCTTAGAACATCAAAAGCTTTTGTGTGTGAGTCCTTCACTGAAAAGTAGCAAGTTTTCATTTTCTGTTTGTCACAAGTCTGTTGTTTTACCTGACTCTGTGCCTCCATAATGACTGATGCTGCTGACAAGACTATAACAGCCACCACCCTGAGAAGGAACAAATCCAAAGAGTGTTAGTTTCATAAAGTCTCACATCAGTGCCATAATTAAGCTGATTTGCTGAGGCTACGTCCACACTCGTTTTCTCTCCACTTTGACCTCCCGTCCACACTGAGACGGCGTTTTCCTCAAGGAAAAACACAGCATCTTGAAAACGCTCTCGAAAACGCATACATTTCAAAACGGAGTTGTCCCGTCGCAGTGTGGACACTTGAAAACGCAGACTTTCTAAAACGATGACGCATTTTAGTCATGTGATGCAGTCATGTGAGCAATTAAACAAAGATAAACTGAGTGCATTATACAGCAGTTGTTTTGATTGCTCTCAACTTTGACAGCCCTAAAAAAGATTAATATCAGTTTGTACATGCTCCGGATAGCTTTTCTTCAAATTCTGTAATTCTCACTCACTTTTGCGCATGCGCAGGACTGGAACGTAAGCGTTTTCGGCCGTTTCAATGCAGACGCACAACTATTTGAAAATGACTGAAAACGCTAGTGTGGACACGGAGTTTTCAAATCTATCCGGGCTAGTGTGGACGTAGCCTGAGACGTTCTGCAGTCTGTTTTTACCTGATTGGATGACACCACCAAGTCCCTCTGCAGCCTGACGGGGTCATCCACCTTCTTAATGTTGTAGGTTTGTGTAAAGCCAAACCTCTTCAGATGCAAGATCAGGACTCTGGCAGAAAAGAAAAAAAAAACACAAACAAGGTAGAAAATAAGAAGAATGAGTGTCAAACACAAACAGAAGATGGGAGAAAACGACTGCTCAAATATTGTCTCGAAAAACTCTGATATTTGATGCGCCACAGTTTGGAAACCTGGTCAGTCGATCAAATCTGATGTGACCTTACTCACCTTGGCAGTGTATCAAAAGACGACTTCAGTTCTGAGGCCGTCCCTCCACAATCACAGCGAAATTCTATTTCTTGTTCCTGAACAACAGCACAGAGAAAACAGGCTTTATGGTAGAAAGAAATCTCAACATATGCACACACACATACACACAAACACTAACAAAAAAGGTGTGTTAAGATCGCTGATACGACAACTCTATTGGAATTTGTGATCTTACCTTCAAGTATGTCTCTAACATGTTTATAATAGACCCCTCTGGAACAAGGTCAAGAGACAAGCTGGTGAATTCCTCTTGCTGTGTTGATTGGTGACCGCAGCTACACATTTCAGGAGTAACGTAGTTAAAGTAAAGATCAGGTACGTGGAAAAGAGGTATATGAAAATATTGCAACCAGCTCTGCGTTTCTGAAAGACAGGCTTACCTCTTGCATGTCCTCATGTTTTCCATTTTAAAAATGTGATGCTCTTCTACTGGGCAGGTATAACTTTGGCCCAGGAGAGCTGCGTTCCTCTCCAGGTGAGGTGTGAGCCTTTTGACCTCATTGAGGAACAATGTTAGGAATTCATGAGCATCCTGAAAGAAAAGCAGAGAGATTTAAAACAGTACATCAAAATCAGAAGGTAAAGCAAAAAACGAAATGTCCAAATAGCTGACGCACTTTCTGTGCACTGCCGGTGTATTCAGGAGCTTGACTGCTGAATGCCTTCTTAAAAGCTCTTAGGTGGTGATCTTTAAGGCCATAATCTGTTGACTCATGACAGTCCCTGACATCAATAAGCCTTCTGTAGAAAGGAAGGGTAAACAGACATTTCTGCTGTTAGATCTCTTTGTTCTTCAGGTTTTTGAAGAAAGTAGAAGGTTGACGTAGCGCACCTTAAGAGCTGAGCTTCTGGATCTGTGCTCCACAAAACCCCCTGACGCCTGATGTCTCTTATGAACTCCTCAATGTTGAGGAGGCTCTGCAGGCAGGAGTTCATGTAGCAGGTGTTTCCGATGTTTGGAAACCTGACACACACGCGCAACGTTTACAGTATCAGTGTAAAATAATTCATTTTCTCCACTTTGACAAAGTGAGCTTTGGTCTTTGTGCACCACGTGTACTCACCCGAAGCAGTCTATAGTCCCAGTTTGACTTTCTATTTTTTTCCCACCGCATGCTACACTGCTCCAAAAAGGTAAAAACACAAACACAAAATTAGGAAAGATGTCAAGATTCTGAGCAGTGTATGTGCATGTATGCATGAGCTTTGAAGTTGAAACATTTTGGAGGACGTCCAAAAGTAGTAAAAAAGATGTAAATACACAAGGTGGAAGAAAAATGCCAATAAAAGGGAAATAAAACAGCTCCAACTAAACCACTGCTATAAATATCTCCAGCAGCATTAAAGAGTGGCGCATTTCTTTACCTCTGATGAGACGTAGAAGGAATTTCCTTCTCTGCCACATTTTGTTTGTGTAATTTCTGTTTAGAAACAAGAAAACCAACATCAGTAATGGCATAAAACAAACATACCAAGGGAGTCTCTCCATGAAAAGTGTCCAGTTAGAAAATTTGGTATTATTTCATATTATTTATCACTTTAGTGAGCTGTCAGCTCATGAAGCAGATATATAGGAATATCTTTAAATAAAATAAAAACAATTTATTCATGCTTTAAATTGAGTTTTAAAGTTTGTCCTATGAAATACAAAATCCTTCATTTGGTTCTGATCAAAATTCAGTTTTTACAGAAATCATCCATGAAGCTTCATTAAAAGATTCAAAAATGCTTATTTACCATAAAAAATATTTAGAGAAACATCCTGCAAGTCTCTTCAAACTTACCTTTCTGTGAAAAAAAAAAAAAACGTTTAAACATCTTTGAACTTAATTTGAGGACATAGATGTGCTAAATTGCTCTTAATTCTTCGCATTTAACTGTGATGAGTAAATGCTTGATGACAGTGACTCTTTCCATAAAACATACCTTCCAGAATTTAAAAAGAAACCAGCGACACTTTTTTTGTGTCTTCACAGTGTTGCTCTCTGCCTCTGCATCGCTGTCAGTTTGCTGCAGAGGACGAACAAACATAAGTTTATTAAAAACAGTAAAGTCACTTTAAATTAACAAGTGCAATTTAAAGAGAATGTGCATTTCATATGTTTTGTGTAAAAGCAAACCGAGGAACAGCAGAGGTGTCTCCATTTTCTCTTCTTCTTTTGACCATTTTCAGCAACACAAGCATCCGGGATGCTGATGAGGACAAAAGTGTAAATGTTATTTTTCAAAGTGGAAATTTTTAACAAGGAGTACATGCTGAGATTGCAGATAAAAATTAATAACTGTAATGGAACAAAATCATGTATTTTGTACATTTACACTCTACATTTTCAAACGCTAATCTCTGAATCAATATAAATTATAGACAAGACTAGAAGTAGTAAAAAAGATGTAAATACAAAACACCAATAAAAGGGAAATAAAACAGCTCCAACTAAACCACTGCTATAAATATCTCCAGCAGCATTAAAGAGTGGCGCATTTCTTTACCTCTGATGAGACGTAGAAGGAATTTCCTTCTCTGCCACGTTTTGTTTGTGCGATTTCTGTTTAGAAACAAGAAAACCAACATCAGTAATGGCATAAAACAAAGTATATGGTAAGAAAATACAATATCCTTCATTTGGATTCAAAATTCAGTTTTTACAGAAATCATCCAAGAAGCTTCCTTAAAAGTTTCAAAAATGCTTATTTACCATAAGAAAATATTCAGAGAAATGTGCTGAGAGTCTCTTCAAACTTACCTTTCTGTGAAAAAGAAGTTTAAACATCTTTGGACTTGATGAGATCACAGCGAAAATCTCCTCAGCTTTGCAAAAGTTCAACTGAAAACAAGCAGTCAAAGGTTGTATATTTATAAACTTTCAGCATAGAACGTTCATACCCTGAACAGCAAACATCAGCATTATGATGTATGGGACTAATTTGCATATTTTGGAATGTATGCTCATTTGAACTGTATGGCACTCGTCTCCAAGCAACTGCTACAAAATACAGGTCAAGTCAAGTGGCTTTTATTGTCATTTTAACCACGTGCAGAGGTACTGTACAGAGTGAAATGAGACAGCGTTCCTCCGAGACCCTGGTGCTATATATGACATATACGGACAAACCCAGGACTACATAAAGTGCAGTGTGCATAAATTGCAAAAATAAACAAGACAAAACAGAGCAAAACTAGACAGAACAGGACGATACAGACACAAGACAATGGAAATGTGCAAAATGCTGCAAAAGTAACTTGGTGTCTGTATGTATGTGTATGAGTGTGAGATACTGCAGATAAGTGCTTGGTAGTGGCGTGTGTGAAGGTGTGCGTGTGCCAGTGCAGTCACGAGTGTTCAGGGGTCTGATGGCTTGTGGGAAGAAACTTTTCCGTAGTTTGGTAGTGAGGGCCCGGATGTTCTGGGACCTCTTTCCAGAAGGCAGCAGGGTGAAGAGTGTGTTTGAAGGCTGTGTGGGGTCCTCCAGCAAGCGGGTGTTATAAGGAGGGGAGAGGGACTCCAATGATCTTCTCAGCTGCTCTCACAATCCGTTGTAGGGTACTGCGATCTAATACGCTGCAGTTACCATACCAGACAGTGATGCAGCTACTTAGGATGCTCTTGTTAGTCCCACTGTAAAAGGTGGTGAGAATGGATGGTGGGAGATGGGCTTTCCTCAGCTTCTGCTTGAAGTAGAGACGCTGCTGGGCCTTCTTGGTTATGGAGCTGGTGTTGAGGGAGCAGGAGAGGTTCTCCGCCAGGTGGACACCAAGAAATCTGGTGCTCTTGACGACCTCCACAGAGGATCCATTCATGTTAAGTGGGCAGTGATCCCACTGTGCTCTGCTGAAGTCAACAATCTCTTTTGTTTTGTCCACGTTCAGAGACAGGTTGTTGACTCTACACCTCTACAGATGGCCCGCAGTGCAACCCTTCAGCTTCCTAGGAGATTCACCTATATACAAATTTAAAGACCTAGGAGACTTACTTCTCGTCACGGAGTTGTAGCATTCACAAGATTTTCAGAAAACTTGAACTCAAGGTCAAGGTCACTGATATTCAAACTGACCCCAGAACTTTAGTAGATGCACCAATGGTATCAATTCAAAATCCTACGCTTCTCGTTCTTGAATTACTGTCTTGACCAAGCTGAGTATACAATTATGAACCAATCATTTTCCATTTTTATTTCACTATCTGTAACTAAGACAAATAAACAGTATTTGGGACACAAGTCACTATTAAAGTGGTTAGTGAGACTCCACATCTGATAACAGTATAACACACTGCTTATTTATGTAAAATTGTCATCAATAAATGTGTTCAAAACAGAAACTACACTGGCTTTAAAAGTTTTTGTTAACTCTGACTACCTGTCTGCTCTTACCAGTTTCTTTTGCTCTCTGCTGTCTTCATCCTCCATCCAACTCTACAGCTATTGTTAGGGATGACATGATGAAACTGAAGGGTGTCTGGGCACCGAAAAAAGAAAAAAAGAGAGAGACTGGATTAGGCTGCAGCTGGCGTGCCATTCTCTCACTTCAGGATGAGATGCTGTGTCTTCTTACGTTAATCTTGTAAAACAGGATGTAGGCTGAGTGCTGCTTTTCCTCACAAGCTGCAGATCCAGTTGTGTGCAGCACCTGTGCGTCATTATAGGTGAGCCAAGGATCTGATGTAGAGTGTGGACTCTCCTCGGGATGGACAGAATTACAGATGCAGCAGCTGTTTCCGATGTATGGAAACCTAACACACAAACAAAAGTTTACAGTATCAGTGTAAAATAATTCATTTTGTCCAGGTTGAGAAGGTGAACTTTGGTCCTTGTGCACCACGTGTACTCACCTGAAGCCGTCTGTAGTCTGAATTTTATTTTCCATTATTTATCCACCGCCCAAATGTTTCACTACGCTACTGCAAAAAGACAAACAAACACACAATTAGACACTGAGCACTGGATGTGCATGTATGCATGAGCTTTGAAGTTTAAACTTTTTTTTATCATCAACAATTTTTATTTATTTCATTTTAAACTTCAATAACAGAGCTTAAGGATAACTACATAAATAAATAGTTTAAAAACAAACAAACAAAAACAAAACAACAACAAAAAACTAAACAAAACAAAGGGAAGTTATCCTATTCTTTCTTCGCACACCAATTCCCACACCACCACTCTGTCATTACTGCTCTGTTCTTCAAGTTACAGAAAGCCAGCTTGTAAAGGGGGACCAAATACAATCATATTGATGCAATTTGTCTAATAAACCATAAGTCACTTTTTCGTAAGACGCCAACTTAGCCATTGTCTTTAGCCACTCTTCATAGGGAGGGGGGGTTCTTTTTCCGCCAATGTCTTAGCAGGACCCATTTGGCCGTAGTAAGAGCCAAAATAATCCATCTTTTTGTATAACTGGAAAAATCTACATCAGAAAGTTCTGTGGTTATACCAAGTATGGACAGTTTTGGTGAGATACCAAATCTCCTTTTTAAAACACTGAAAATTACCTCCATTATATTTTCCCACCAATCCCGAAGTGCCGAACAGCTCCATAAGATATGTAAAATCAAAGCATTTTGACCATCACATCTCCAACATTCGTCCGTAGAGGCCAGGTTCCATTTATACAATTGTTGCGGTGTTCGATGCCACCTATGGATTATCTTAAGTTGAATAAATCTACTGCCTGTTTCTTTATACATAGTATTAATATTTTGAAAACATGAATCCCATTCAACTGAAGATATGTCCAATGCCATGTCCTGGGCCCAGTAGCCCTTAACTTTAAGGAGAGGGTCAGCTGACCGTTCTTGCAATAAGTGATAAATTTTAGAGGTAATGCCTTTACCCAAGGGTGATCTTGAGAGCAGGACTTCCACAGGGCTGCTCACAGGACAACTCAAGGGGGTTCCCAGCCACTTTGATAACGAACTATGTATTTGGACATATCTCCAGAATTGATTACGCTGCAACTTATATAACTCTACAATTTTATCAAAGCTTAAAAAACATTTAGTCCCACAGTCAAATAAATCTGATACATTAAGGATGCCTGCTTTACGCCACTGTAACCAGTCAACCGATGTCCCTCCAATTAAAATTCTTTTATTACTCCATAAGGTTGCCGAAGGTGATTTAATAAAGTCCCAGCGACCTGCCCTATGTAATTTAAACCACAATGTCTTTGCAATTATAGGATGGGTAGTTTTATGACTGGTATCAAACAGCTCCCTCCAAGGAGAAATACCGCCATTAACTTCCGTCTCTATATGGGACCAGATGGGTTTAACTGGTGCAGTAGGTAACCAAGCTCTAAGTTGTTTCGCGTTCATCACCCAATAATACCATTGGAAATTAGGCAATGAAAAACCTCCTTGTTTTGCACTCGCTTGAAGTTTCTTAATACTTAAACGATGCGGTGAGCTATCCCCAAATACGTCAAACCATTCACGGACCACCGAAATTCCCACTGTTTAAATAAAGTATGGGGGCAGTGTCCTGACATAGGCATTGCCTCTGATTTATCCCAGTTGACGCGATACCCTGAAAGCAGCGTAAAGCTTTCTATACATTCTAATAGGGCTGGAATTGACTTCCCAGGCTGGGTCATAAGTAACAACATATCATCTGCATATAATAGAGGCTTATGTTGACTATTACCCATCGAAATTTCAAATATATTTACATTATTTCTCAGTTTTTGTGCCAGAGGCTCTATAGCAATTACAAAAAGACCGGGGCTAAGGGGACAACCCTGTCTTGTGGATCTCTGTAAAAGGAATAGGTCTGATATGAGCCCATTCGTCAATACTCGCGTTGAAGGCGAATCATATAATATCTTTATCCACCTAATAAAATTGTCACCAAAACCAAACTTTTATAATGTCTTAAACAGATAATCCCACTCAACACAATCAAAAGCTTTTGCAGCATCCAGCGATAGGGCCACTGTTGGATATACTGAATCATATACATAATTTTGCAAATTAACCAACCGCCTAATATTATCTGAACCATCGCGGTTTGGAACAAAACCAGATTGGTCTGCATGAATTATTTTCACCATTACTACTTTTAATCGACCCGCTAAGACCTTTGCCAAGATTTTTTGGTCAGAATTCAGCAAAGATATGGCGCGGTAACCACTTGGGTCTAAAGGGTCTTTCCCAGTTTTAAGAATAAATGTTATAAGTCCAGAGTGCATTGACTGAGGTAATGAGCCTACTTTGAACGCCTCATTATAAACATCGAGCAACAGGGGACTTAACATATCCTCAAATGCTCTATAGAAATCCAATGGTAACCCATCTAATCCTGGAGCTTTATTAAGTGGCATACTGTTAATTGCACGGGTAATCTCCTCCACTGTAATTGGAGCATCTATTATCTGCTGGTCAGTAGTAGAAAGCTGTGGCAGGTTTAAATCAGTAAAGAATGCTTCGAATTTCTGTTCATCTAAACTCCCTTGTGTAGAATAAAGATTATTGTAAAAGGCCCTGAATCCATCATTTATATGTCTAAAAGAAGTTAAAATAACCCCATCTGATTGTCGTATGCCTGGGATATGGTTCATACTGTCTTTCTGTTTAAGAGGGTATGCTAATAAACAGAGATGGGCAGTAACGCGTTACTTGTAAAGCGTTACTGTAATCCAATTACTTTTCAAGTGACGAGTAAAGTAAGGCATTACCATTGCAAAAACGGTAATTAGATTACCGTTACTTCCCGCAGGAACGCTGCGTTACTACATTACTAAAACCGTGATTTTTTGCGAGAATGTCTCATGACAGTGACGTAAGCAAGTGCGACGTTCGTGACAACAGCTGTGTGCAGATCAACAATGGATGGACTGCAGGAGAGAGTATGAGCGTGTAGCGTTTAAAGCTTGGAAGTACTGACCTTACTTTAAGTTTGATTCCATAAAAAGTGACAAAAACATTAGTGTCCACTGTGCGTGGGAAGAAAACTTCTTTTTACAGCAAAAAAACCCCCTAAACTTCCAAGCAAGCACCGAGTGCGCTACAACGTAACGGGAAATTCACAGAGAAACTCGCGGATTCTTCCACTGACCGCTGCGGCACACCTGCACCAGGGTAAACCTACGCCTACGCCACTCCTGCTTTACAGGTGAAAATAGAGCAAAAGGACCGCTAGTCTTTGACTTTATTTATTTTCTGCTGTGTTTTACTTGCATTTATTTGAAAGACTGAGTGTAAACACACAAAAAATATATATTTTATGTGCTGGAATGTGCAGAAAATAGGTTTAAATAGGTTTAAAACAAATTTCTTCCAGTCAGAGAATGTTGCATATAATTACATTTTTGCTTGATGCATAAAGTTAAAAGATTAAAACTAATAAAACAAGTTTTAAAAAGAGACTTTTCCATTTGATTACATTTTGTATGATGGATTGTAGAAAAAGTAGAATTGGGCTGAAAGATCTATCGCTTTATCACCTATTCAGGTTGTAAATCGTGTTTTTAAAAAGTAACTAAGTAATTATAAGTAATCAGCAAAGTAACGGGATTACTTTTTTGGGGAAGTAATCAGTAATTAGTTACTGATTACTTTTTTCAAGTAACTTGACCAACACTGTCAGTTACACAGCTCCATTGAAGCCATTCACTGGTTAAATACAAATAACTGTGATTAACTGAAAAAAGCCACTTACGGGGCTGAGTGCTCAGAAAAGCCTGTGGGATAAGCTGCTCAGCCAGAGCACCAGTGAGCTTCAGTCGGGAGAGTGGTGACAGGAGAGATGGAGGTGGGAGTGAGGCATTTAATCCTGTCTGTAAAATAAATATAACAACACTTAAGTAACTTGCATAATAATTCAAAATGGCAATAATTTAATAGATTATTGAATTATTTGCTCATGCTAAAGTCAACATAGAAAGACTACATATTTCTACATATATCTGGTTTACTTTAATCTGCCAGACTGCGGAGGGCAGTAATGGGATGGGACTAACTTAGTTATTACTTAGAAGAAGAAGAGGGTTAGTCTGGAAGTGTTGGGTAGTCCATGCTCATGATTGTTTTCACCTAGCGGAGGAAGCTGTCAAAAGTATTTACTTGTCAGGATTTATCCTCTGCTCTTTCAGTTGTTCTGTCACCGTCTGTATTTCTCAGCCACTGGATACAGACCCCTGAATATTGAAAATGGATCAACATGCCGATCCTCCGACGAGAGGTTTGTGACCTTTGTACCCTGTGGAAATTAAATTACTGTGTAAAATAAACTGAGAAGTGTTGGCAGATACTCAGCTCAACATAGCTGACCTTTTGACTTTTTTCCTTATCTCTGTCAAAAGTTTAACCGCAAACTTTATATTCTTTCAACTCAGCGTGGCCTAATCTCATTATTCATGTTTCTCTTCCCGTTTTCTCTTCAGATAACAACACAGATAACAACACCACAGCTGAATCAACAGATCCTCCTCACAGGTTCACAAGAAAAGAGATTCTCACCTTAATATCAGTGGCATCTGTCAACTTTGGCTCTATGATTTGCTACTCAATATTGGGCCCATTTTTTCCCACCGAGGTAAGCTCAAGGAAGCCAGCATCATAGGGTACAAATCACATGTTACAGCACAAGAGGTTAAAGGTTCAAGATAATAAAAACTTTAAAAAACTTAGCTTATGAATGCAGCTTTTGACTGAAGAAATAAAACACGTTCTCTCATACATGCAAGTCATATATCTGCAAACAAATCTTTTCTAGCCAGAGGAAACTGGGAACAAGCATCTCCTTCTACTAAAATGTATTTGTGCTCCCATGTAGTTGTACAGTTCACAGGTTAGACTATTGTTCACCTTAAGAACTCAGTAATGTCTTCTGAAGGGAATGAATGACTAGTCATGCGCTACCAACAGACATCCTCCCTGAAGGCCAGTGAAGACTGGCTCTTTTGTAATCAGCCGTTCAACTTAAGGTCTGTCATGAGCTAGAAATGCAAATGTTGGAAAAGAGTGGCACAACAAGCTGGCTAGTTAAAAAGACATTATATTATCCTTGCTGTTTTTGTTGTTGTTATATAGATCCCCTAACTTTATCTGTTGTCCTGTTTTAATATTTAGGCAGTAAAGAAAGGAGCCAGTCAGACTGTAGTTGGTCTCATATTTGGGTGTTATGCTGTCTCCAATTTAATTAGTTCATTGATATTGGGAAAATATGTAAGTATACACTTTAACTTCATGCCATATGCATGGCAATTTGGAGCACAGGTGTAACCAAAGAGTCTGTAACAGTGCAACTGACCCATTCTTTGTGTATCAGATTGTCCAGATTGGTGCAAAGTTCATGCTTATTGCAGGACTTTTTGTATCATCGTGCTGCACTATTATATTTGGGTAAGTGATCTGTGTTTCGTGTTAACTATGATAATGATAAAATTGGAAAAAATCCAGAATCTCATTGTGACAAAAGGACCCAACAACTCCAAGGATCATGCTGACGTTCTGTCACTTTATTTGTTTTACACACACCTTTTCAGTGTGCTTTTGGAGTTCGCTTTTCAGCATGACTCAGCGAGTTGCTGCTGCTGCTTCTGCTCTCCGACTCTCCACACAGCGTGCTGCTTAAATAGGGGAGGCATGATTAAACAGTGGTTACCAGCTGTCAGCCATCCTCCCCTGGCACTGCCTCCTGAACCTGCTGCTCTATCCCTCTTCAGTAGCCGAAAAACAAACAGCACCCCCGCCACACTCCCACAAATTTCCTGAAAATACCAAACTAACAATGAATTTATTCATGTAAAAAATAATGTTTTGTGCTAAATAAACAAAATTAAAACAGCTGTGTAGCAGGCAGATTGTGGAAACAAATACAAAACTTGGGAAGTAAGGCGTAAACTCAAAATATAGCTTTAATGTTGCCCACTCATAAGGACACAAAAGGTTCAAGATAAACCATGACAGAAAATATAACAAAGTTCATGGGGAAAGATGATACGACAACACAGAAAGAATAAGACAAGAAAGACAAGACTGGAGGAACAGAATCAAAAGGAGATGAATGAACTTGGAGAACTGAAGGTATATAAAAAAGGAACTTATATGAAGCGTCAGGACATAAACAGGACACATAAAAACAAAGAAATCACAATGTGAATAGAAAGCTAGATTCCATGAATACAGAACCCTAATCCAAACATAACCCATAATACAAAATGAGAAAGAACCCCTCTGGGGCCAAGGCCCAGAGACCATGGCACAATCACCTTTGTTTCAGATCACACGCAGTTCCTCTGAGCTTCTTTATTTCATCTGCATTTCCTTTAATCTTGGCTGGCTCTTGTCTTCTTTGCAGATTTCTTGATCGGGCTCCTGCAGGACCTATATTCATCAGTCTGTGCTTTGTTGTGAGGTCGCTTGATGCTGTCGGCTTTGGCGCTGCTACAATGTCTGCTTTCGCCATCACAGCACAAATATTCCCAAACAATGTGGCAACTGTTCTGGTGAGGGTGGACAAACTTGTCAGACTGGCATGCTGTTTAGACATTAGAATCACGAGAAAACAGAAACTATAGGTTTAAGTTGTTATGTATCTCCAGAAAACAACTGGCTCTTGGCTATGGTGTAAGAAATTCCCACAGCATAGTAATCTGGGTCACTACTGTTTTAGGGTATTTTGGAGATTTTTGCAGGACTCGGCCTTATCCTGGGACCACCACTGGGAGGGTGGCTCTACCAGACTTTTGGATACAATGTCCCTTTTTTAAGTCTTGGATGCTTGCTGTTGATTATGGTTCCTTTCAACATTTACGTCCTGCCGTCCATTGGTATGTAACACTTGAGATTTAGGTGTATTGTTTGGGTTTATTATTTAAAAATTGCCATTTTGTGTTTTTTCATTTTTCTCACATTATAACTGAGCTGTAATTTTGTGCTTCCCTCCTCTCAGAGGCAGTCCCATCGAAGGATTCATTCTTTCGACTACTCACCCACGTGAAAACAATCCTGGTTTGCTACGTGGTATTCACTCTCAGTGCAGGTGTGGGCTTTTTGGATGCCACTTTGTCACTGTTTGCTATTAACAGGGTAATGATATCCTTTATGATAAAGTTAGCTTACGTTTCCTAGAGTTTTTGTGCATTCCTTGAACAACTTTTTTTCCTATCCATCATCCTTAGTTTGGTCTCTCAAATGGCTACGTGGGACTAATAATGCTTGGTTTGCCTTTAGTGTATATTCTGGCATCACCGCTGATTGGGTATTTCACAGATAAATATCCTGTATGTATCCAAGAAATCAAAATCATTAAATGTGTATAATTATCTTTTTTCTTTTCTTTTTAAATAAAATTTGATCTTGTGCACCAGGCCACTAGGATCACTTTCTTGGTGACAGGCGGCATCGCTGCTACAATTGGCTTCTGTCTTCTTGGTCCCGCCCCTTTTCTTCACATCCAGAGGTTAGTGTGGGATTCAGGTAAAACTAACACTTCTGTATTTTAAAATGATGGACATTTTAAGAAATATGTCTATCCCCCTCTGAGCCAAGAGTCATATCTAACGTCATTTTTACAATGTCTAATTCCAGGAAATAATTGCACCTGCCAGGTAACAGTCACACTGTGAATAAGTGTCTTAAACCCTTAATATTTTTCACGGGTAACAGGGAGCGACTCCTGTGGTAGCAAAAAAGAAAGCCCATTGTGAGGAATAAACTCTACTTTAAATGTTATTATATAACACTAAATATTGTGCTAATTACTTTAGGGTCTCAATTTCCAGGTTTAAGTTTAATATTGGTTACATGTCCCAGAGTAACTGGCACCTTGACCAGACACTTTTGGCAGCCATCAACAAGCTTTAGGCATATTTCAAGTTGCATATTTGACCAATATTTTGAAGGCGTTGATTTTGGAGCACGAGCTTCTTTCTAGGTGATTTAAAGCTTGTTTCACCGCAGATGCTGGTGTTTCAGGAGTTTCTAGTTAATGGCATGTTTGAGCCTTGGTTCCTGGGCTGTTCATGAACATCCTAACCAATTTCCTCTCAACTAAAGGTGACAGTTTGGGTCTTCTTCCAGACCTTGGCAAAGTGGTGACATATTTTGATAAGAGACCTTTCCACCTTGTGTAAATCTTCAACTCTCCTTGTTAGATGTCACTGAGTTCCTTGGACTTGCCATTGTTCTGAGTATTGGTCAGTGCTTCTCACCGCTCTCCTTCTGTCACAAATCACCCCCTAAAACTCCTTTCCACCACTCCCTCCTGTCTGTACTCTCTTCTTCATTGTGCATTGCTTTGGATGGTTGAATCCAGGTATTTAAATTCATTCACCTTCACTGCCTCTGCTCTTGGCAACTTCACTATTATGTCTGTCTTCCTATCATTGACACATAGGTCGGTTACTTTGGATGGTTAAGCCCTGGTATTTAAAATCTACACCGCTGCAAGGGGAGTGGGACATGTTGCCTCGACAAGTCATATACTGAATTAATCCCTTTGCCTTAAAAAGCCAAACTTCTGTATCCTTTTTTTGTTTTGTTTTTTACATTTAGTCAGCTGTGGTTGCTGGTCGTCATGCTTGGTCTAATTGGGCTTTCTCTGGCAATAAGTGTAATCCCCATATTCCCTGAGCTCATTTCATGTGCACAGTGAGTTGCTTCACATAATGCTCAACATTCATGAACTACAGTTTGTTTTTTGTGGGGTTTTTTTCATAAATATGGCTGGATGAAACAAATATTCTACAATTTAGTTTTTCCTCATAGTGAAATAGGATTTGAAGAGGGGCTAAGTACACTTGGAATGGTGTCTGGGTTATATGAAGCAGTGTGGTGCACTGGGTGAGTCCCTAATTTATCTCTTTTCTGGCATTTAGCTTTTTAGTGCCGTGATTTTTGCTCTAATTTTGTGCTCGTTTTTAAGGACGTTTTATGGCCCCATTGTGGGAGGAATTATTGTTCAACAGCTCTGCTTTGAATGGGCTGCTGTAGTTCAAGGAGCGTTGGCATTTTTGGGTGTAAGTATCAGTGGCTGCAGCGTTTAGATATTTTATGTCAATACAATGTTAATGATCACTCTGTCCTCAGGCATTTCTCATCTTCATGTATTCTCTCTGTCAACGGACAAAACGACAAAGGTAGGCCTAAACTTTAAATGAACATAATAAGTTCTTTCATAGTATTCATTTCGTTTCTCACTATGGGAACGCCTTCTATGTGACCTCATCAGAAGCTGAAATGCCATTACGTTAGCTCTTACAGGCTTTTTAAGTGACGCTCATGTCAGGAGGGGCTGGGGCCTCCCCATATAATAGACTGACATAGTGTCAGATGTCATTCAAAAACTCTTCTCACTTCTTACAGAAGTCTGTCGATAACTGTGCTGTTGGGTTTAAGCTAAACTCTCCACTGTCCTTGCAGCAGATTTTCTGTCCAGGGGCAACCCACTGAACGCAGACTAGAGGCTTCAACCCTCCGCTATACTTTCCCACCAGTGGCCCTCCTGACAGCCCTGTGCTGGGAAGAGAAACATTGACTGGCTGAGATTTTTTTAGCTGCTTTCCAGCCCATCTTGACCTCATCTTCATCCCAAAGGTTATCAGTACATGTTCCCCAATAGTATTGCCTGACTTTTACCAGCTGGCCTCCATGCACATTCCACTAGGGGCCTGGCTACCTTATAGGCTCTAAGGGAGTTTTATCCAGGAGGTGTGTGCAACTCCATGCTGGGCCTCATCTCACACATTTGTTAGGTTTTATAAGCTAGATGTGACAGCGCCTAACCTAGCGCATTCAGTCCTCAGTACAGGTTCTTTGTTCACCAAACAAATGCTTTGAAAAAGAACTTAAGGTTATGTATATAACCCTGGTTCTCCAAGTAGCATGAGTGTCTCACCAGACCATTCTCTCTATAAAAAATGAAAAGGTGGGCTTGTTTTGAATGACATGTGACACTATTTCAGCCTATTATATATGGAGGCCATGGCCCCTCCTGACATAGGTAGGTGGCATTTGAGCTTCTGATGAGGTTCTACAGGAGGCGTTCCCATAGTGGGACACTCATTTGTGCTACTCAGAGGTTATACATGTATAACCTCAAGATCTGTGATTTATTCTAAATAGATTTCTTTTTTTAACGTCTGCAACAACAGCAAAAATTGTACCTCTTTTTTTAACTTTTACATTTCAGGGTCCAAGAAAACAACCAACAAGCAGATGAAAGAACCCCTCTCCTATGATCCTGTGTTCCAGCTCCAAGTTACACAACTTTTTAAACATCTTATCAGTCATTATTTGTTATCAAGCTGATATTGTTTTAATGTTGTGTCTTTTAGTTATTTTTATCTGGTCCTAGGGCATGTGCTATAGTGGGAATTCCCTGAGAGGTATTTTAAGAAAAAAGCTAGATACATTCATGGAGTGGGTCCAGCTGCATTCCCAACGGGTTCCCAGATATATTTGAGCATTTATTTGGGGAGCAACATGCACATTAAAATTTAAACAATAAGTTAGGATCCCATGCAGGTATCCACAAACACCTGCCAAAGTACTTTAAACTGCCTTGTAATAGTTTCTCCAACACTGCCATGATGACTCACACAATAACACCAGCCACCCACAGTTTGGTTAGTAAGAATGAGTTTTTATGGCCAATGGCTTAAAAGTAAAGCAGTGCAAGTTATACAGGTCAATATGAACCTTTCATACTGTGCTAATTCTTCAAACAGGGAATTTATTGCAGATTTCACTGCAGTTAGAAATGTTGAATGTTTTACCTTCTTTTCTGCCAGCATTATAGATTTATTTAACACTGATATTGAGGTTTTTTCACTAATTTTTTGTACATTAGCATTCAAATGTGACAATGTAAGGGACTGCAAAGACTGCTTATTATAAAGATGGAAATAAAACTATAAAGGAATTTGTTTATGTTGTGAAGAAATATATATATATATATATATATATATATATATATATATATATATATATATATATATATATTTTAGGGGTGCAACGATACACATAATTCACGGTTCGGTTCGGTTCGATACTTTGGTGTCACGGTTCGATATTTTTTCGATACAAAAAAAATGTTCATGCCTTCTTAATTTGTCATTTATTAAAATTATAAATATATATTTTAACTCAAAAGTACAGTTTTTAAATTTAACCCTAACCCTTGTACATGTTTTTTATTTTGACAGCGAATGCGCACCTGCGGACCACTTATGTGCAGCCCTGGTTATTTAGCTCGTCATATTGCAGCCACAGAAATTCTTTTGTCCATGAAACCATAAAGCTGCACTTTCTTTTTGCCTTATAGTCTGATTTGTCATAACTTCTCCGTTTTGTGGTAAGCTTTTCTTTGGCTGTCACTTCTTCACCCTGACCTGTCTTATTTGGCTCAGCAGAACTGAAATGCTTTTACACACTCACTCACATAAGCTCAGCGATTCTCTGCGCGATCAACCTCTCACATGTTTAAGCTGCGGGAGATTTCACTTGTCATGTTTGCATAGTAAGCTAACGATTAATAAGACGATGTCAGAGGAATTGGTGCACAAATTATCATCACTCACAGATCAGTGCTGTCGCTCTCTATACACAGTTCGCACGATTGCAAAGTGAAAGCAAAAAAACAAGCGCAAATTCAAACGCGATTTCAATATGTCACATATTGACAGTGGCTCACCGATGCCAATGACATAATTACCCAGCTACATTTCCGAAAGAATGCAAAAGCATTGACATATATTTTTCTTCCTACAATAGCCCGACTGGAAAAATCGCTAGCTCCGGGACGTCGGGCTAGCGATATTGCAAGCCCTGTATCTGATTGAGGAATCACTCATCTTTGGAAAAGAGAGTTTATTACAGAGAAATGTCTCTTTCCAAAATAAAAGCTATACTATCCGCTTCTTCTGGGCTATATTCTCAGCAGCATAAGGAGAATCATGTGCTAACAGCTGTCTAAATGACTCGGCTAAAGTTAGTAGCATGCTTGTTGTTTTTGTCTTTGCACTAGGATGATGTCGGCGTAAATGTGCAGTCATATTCGTTGTGTTCCCACTAGTGCTTTCAGGTTAATCTCGTTGAAATGACCTTAACGCCGCAACACGGCAAATCTCCGTTAACGAGCTACCGCCGATCGCCCGTGCATGGGGCTAGACGGCCAACACGTTAACGAGCTAACTGTGCTAACACACTAGTTCCCACCCATGTAATTGAGCATTGTGTGGCACATCCAACATACTGTTTTACTTTAGTCCATGACTCGCTTACCTTCAGGGTCATACGCCACATGAAAACCAAAATAATTCCAAACACCACATCTGAATGAGGGTGGGGGAGGTGCCCTGCGCTCTTCCTTCTGACGATGCTGTCTGTGTTGAGCGCTCAGTGGATCTGCGCTTGACAGTGCAGCCTAGGCGGAGTAGTCGAACGCAGATTCACTGAGCGCTCAACACAGACAGCATCGTCAGAAGGAAAGTTGATAAAATAAATTACAAATGTTGTATTGTTCGATACATATGCGTACCGAACCGAAAGCACTGTATCGAACGGTTCAATATCGATACGAATATCGTTGCACCCCTAATATATATATATATATATATATATATATATATATATATACATACATATACACACATATATATATATACACATACACACATATATATATATATATATATACACATATATATACACATACATATATATATATATATATATATATACATACACACACATATATGTATATGTATATTACATACGTTTACACAGTATTATCTGTTTTCTTACATGGATAAGTTATTCAAAATATTCAATGTACAAAAAATATGTTTATCAGCATTATACAATTACAATATTTTTATAAACATATTTAACAAATTTAATCTGTATTAGGTGCAATATAAACTGTGACTTTTCAAAACTAAAAAAATATTTACAAACAAAAAAAAGTGAAAAATAGATCACAGCTGAAATAAAAATCAGAATAAAGCAGACATACGGTTGCTGTTTGTTTCCATGAGTTTATGGATCAGGCTCAAAGGCACTGTTTGTATTGTCTGTTGGCCTCTTTGGCAGAGGTCGCCCTGCTGATCTGCCTATCCTCCTGGTGCTACTGGTCGACGCTGATGCGTCTGCATCTGAAAACGTGGCTTGAGAGGAAGCTGCAGGGACTCGTGGCTTTTTCACCTTCTTTTTTCTTCTACTTCTATGTGGGAAACGTATTTCACAATCAGCACTTAATATCTCTCCACCACAATACAGCTTCATCAGCCTGTGTAGTTAGGAGTAGTTCAGAGTGAAGCAAAGAGAGCCACTTACCTAGTAACTGCCATCTCAGGTTCCGTGTCGGAAAGCGTCGGCTCGGAAAGAAACCTAAGTTCTCCAGAAGAACTAATGGCAGCAGACACCTTGGAGATACGAGTATAAAGAAAAAAGTGATGGCCCATGGGAACAGGAAAATCACGCATATATAAAACCAGACCACATTTGTGAATTTATGAAATGAAAAGCAATCAAAGTGACACTTGCCCACTGTAGGCTTTAAAATGACTCACGGTTTGTCATAGTTTCGCCAAAATAGCTGCTTACAGCAGAACATGGAAGTTGTAGCTACAGCTAGATTTGCATCAGAAGACTGAAAAATACAGAAACTGATATTTTGTTCCAAATCTCTTATTTTCATGCACAAAAGGTGGAATGACAAAGACCACTGCTGTTCAAAATATTGTTGTAGCTGTAGTATGTAAAAGGAGAACCAGGAACCACAGAGCAATATATTGATATTTTTCAGTCTTCTCTTCTTTTTTGTAACTGACATGAAATCAAGCTGACAATTTTTTTGACAAAAGGCCTACAGTGGGTATAAAAAGATTAATTAATGAGATGTGAACTCCACCCCCACTTCACCTTTTAGCCAAAATACATTAATGAACACGTCCCAGTCAGACGCCACTCTGATTTTTTTGTTCTCTTACCCTAGTAGGTGTTGACCTCTCATCAGGCTCTTTAGACAAAGGCATGTGAGTCCCCTCTTCATTGTAATCCCCTACAACAATAACATGTTTTTATCATTTTTATAAACAATTTTTTAAAAGCATATCTACCACAAGAAAAGATAATCCACCTACTCTGATCTGCTACGTAAGAAGCAAGAAAATATCCCTGCTGCCCATTTTCAAGGCGTCCAAACCACCAGTTCTCGTTGTCTTTGTACAGTACTTGGATGACATCACCACGGCGAATGGTCAATTCATCAGAGCGATTTGCTTTGTAATCATAAAGAGAAACAACCTATGAATGGAACAGAAAGGTAGGACAGTTGAATAAGTGTGAAATAAGGCTGCGGCTGAGCTTTAAATTACATTGGATACTTACTACTTGCTGAACAGGTGCAGAATCAGTTTCCACGTGGATCCCTGAAGAGACGTGGTCAAGAAGAGTCTGACAAGGAAAAAAGGAAATAATTTCATTCTTATAGCAACAAGCAGGCAGACACCACTGCAGTCCTTGCCTATCTCAGCAGCATTAAGATTAATTGGAAACATTACAAAATCTTACCGTCTGTAGTCTAAAAGACGAAGCACCTTTTAGAAAATGACCAACAGGATTGAACCCACCTAAAAGTATAAGAAAAAACATCAAGAATTGAAACTGCAGTAATATTTTATGTATTACCACGGTAAATATTGTACATTACTGCAGTAACTGCAATTTGCAGTAGTCACTTCAAGAGATGGGTAACAATTGCCAGCAGTCCATCTGTGTTTCTGTTCATAGCATACATGCTGCACAGTGCTGAAAAGACTTGGCCCAAGTTGTACGTAGCACAGTTATAATCTTCATAATCATTTGAATTCAGTTACACAGCTCCACTGGTTAAATACAAATAACTGTGTGATTAACTGAAAAAAGCCACTTACGGGGCTGAGTGCTCAGAGAAGCCTGTGGGATAAGCTGCTCTGCCAGAGCACCAGTGAGCTTCAGTCTGGAGTGTGGTGACAGGAGAGATGGAGGTGGGAGTGAGGCATTTAATCCTGTCTGTAAATAAAAGAAATAAATAAATACATAACAGCATTAAGGTGCAATAAATCAATTAATGCAATTTTCTGTTTTGTATTATAATAAAAGTAAAATTCACATTTGTGTATTTCATGTAAACCCTCTAATACAATTCTCACTGTCAGGAACACAGATTTAAAATCAAGGTTAAATAGAAATCCATACATTTCTTTGAAATATGAAAACATAAATTAACACAGAGCGGGATTGGCATATTACACAAAGGGGAAAAATGGCTGAGTTTACAATTAAAGTATATAAACCCGGTTCTATGCTGTTTCCCTTGTCAACACATTGAGGGCAACTGAGCAATAAAGCGATTGGAGGCAGATTACAGAAAACAAAATCAATATTGACAGAAAAGACTCATAAAGCTTGTTCACCATCTGTGACCTCAGCAATGCTTCAGTATATAAAGGTGTGTATTTTGATATAGTACTGATAAAAACTCACTGTGCCGACATCTGATGTGAAGCTCCGGCCTGTGTGAGTACTGCTTAATTTATCTGCAAACCAGAAAAATAGGTTAAAATACCAAATCTAATATAGCTAATTATATAAAGTCCTTCTCATCTAAACTGCTTAGAGTACCTTGCTCATAAATGAATCCAGTAGCAGAAGATCTTTGACGTGGTTCCTGAAAAAAATATGTAAAAGAATTTCAGTTAATTTAACTGCACACTTATTTCACTCTACATTTAAAAATTAACATGAGCATTTACCAGAACTGAGTCCAGTTGTTCCTTCACACACTGCATTTTCAGTGCAAGTCTTGTTGCTTGGGCAAACTGATCCATGGCTGCAGAAATAGATGTGTCCTGCAAAGCTAGAGGGTCAGGTGTGTTTAAAACAGTTTTGATATCTTCAGAAGCTGATCTGCTTGCTGCTTTCATACTGTGCACCTCCATCTGGGAAACTAGAAAAAATAAGAGAAAAATAAGGCAGATATGAAGCCGTGCAAGTCTGTACAATACTACTGACTAACTTCTTCTTTTGTCAAACAAAACACAAACCTTTGCGGTCATACAGGTACACGTGGACGGGCTGGCTCTGACCGAAGGCACAGAAAGCTACCATGTTCTCGTAGGGGTGAAATGACACGCCGTGGAGAGCCGTGGGGTAACAAAGCTCTGAATATACTGCAACTTGATCACCTGGGAAAAGAAACGGCTGGAGCAACTATGCAGAATACTGTCAAAAACATTAAGAACCGACTAGTGTCTTTGTTACGGGAAAAAATAAAAATTTCATGCTCACCTGTATCAGTATTCCAGACATACGCCATCCCATCCTCACTGCCAGAAAAGATGAAGTTCCCACATGGTGTAAAAGTACTGTAAATCCTCTCTCTGTAGTTAATGGCTCCAGTGTATTTCTTTACAGCCAGACTTAAAGAGGGAAAGCCAAACACATATTCAAACACACATACAATAATATAATAATCACTCCTCATTTATATGCAGAGTATAATACAATACTTTAATATTTGTCTTTGCTTTATTATAATTTCGTCTTACATTCTCAAATCCATCATCCTCAGCACACTGTCTTTGGCATGTATGAGCAGGCACCGCCCATTCGGATGGAGCTGCAGCATGTTGATGGGGATACCACTGAGATCACTCTCATCAATTTTCTGCCAAAAGAAAACATGGGATTTTAAAATGACCATAAACTAACATTAGCTAAATAAAGTGCAGTGAATAGTATCAATTCTTGTACCCTCTCTATACACCAGTGGCGACATGGCTGCTGCTGTTGCCTGCTGTCATTTACTGAGGTTTTCCACACAATGATGAGGCCCATGTTGTCTCCAGAAAACATTCGTCGACCTATTTACAATGAAAACAACATCAGATATGGCATAAGATATACAAGAGAACAAGCCTCACATTCATTATAAAAGACCAAACACAACACCCCTTCACAGAAAGGCACACATGTTCCTCATAGACACAAAACCAGAATTAGTTGGCTGGCTTTGAGTTTTTCTTTGCTTTAAAAAGAGCAGCTTTCCTTCTCTCTGAACTGGGCCTTGAAGTAAATGACAGTGACCGTAAACAGTCTAAGACAAATTTAAATCTCAGTTACTCTCTCTAATAATGGAAAAAAATAGTCCAAGGCAAGTCAAAGCAAATCAGTCAGTCTGGCATAAAGGTTATACTGGCAGGAATGTTTGGGGAAAAATTGGAGCCAGTGGATTTATAAAAACAGAGCTATACATAAAGTTCACATTAACCACCATTTTATTTACAGCTATTAATAACAAGATTCATTAAAACATATACAAGAGACATCATTCTTTAAGAGACTACATTTACTCTTATCTTGTTCCAAGTTTTCCTAACTCACAGTAGCTGACAACACAAACACACACACATCGGGGACATGTTTCCATAACAGGGCTTACAGTACCTTCGGAGTCAAAGCAAACTGTGTTAATGAAACTGCCGTGACCCTCAAACTCCTGCAGCAGCTGGCCATTCACATCACCGACATCAACTCTCCACACTCGTATCAGGCAGTCGTAGCCCCCAGTTACCACCAGGTTCTGGGCTGTAGGATGGTACCGAGCACTGTACACAAACGATGGATGAGGGAGCACCTTCTGGGCTGTTACTTGAAGCCTCTCTACATTCCACTCCCTGAGGGAAACAATGTAAAAATACAAAAACTATTTTATATAAAGAAAATGCGTTTGCTAGTTTTTAAATCAGAACATCACCAGTATTGTTGAGGCCGTTTCTCAAAAAAGCAATATATTACACACACTACAACTTAGGTAACTTTATTTAGAGCTAAAATATAATAGATTATACAAAAACTGAGTCACTACAAGAAACAGTGAAACCTCATTCACTTCTAATCACTTTTATTTAATCTTACATTGTACAATGACAAAGTTACCTGACAGTTCCATCAGAGGAGGCAGACAAAAGGCTGCAGTCATCTCTGGACCAGCAGAGATCATACACTATTTTGAGGTGACCATTGAAGGCAGCCAAAACCTTGCCAGAGGGAATCTCATACACTGAAATAAAAACAGCATTTTATTTTATTTATTTATTTTTTACCTGATTTTTTAAAAATATATATGCACAGACAAGGAAGAATCCAGATGTCATCAAAGAGGTGTTCGTGGCATACAAACAGCAAAGAAATTACCTGGTTGGAGTCAACAAAGCATTAGAAGGGGGACTTTTACACCGATGAGATGTGACCTACCTACAACAGGGAACGCATCTTTGTCAGCACAAGCAGCAGCCAGTATGGTTCCAGCGTGAGAAAAGAGTACTGTGAAACAGCCCATCTGACCACCACGAAATGCCAGCATTGGCTTGTTAGGAATTCGACAGATCTGCAACAGTAAAACTCTCTTTAGTTCTTTGACTGCCACTCTTTGCTACTTACCCATGTTCAGGCTAAAAATATGAACATGTATATTTGTATGTAATATTGATAGGAGCAGTTTAAACCCTTCTACAAACCTGACCAGGCAGCCTGCTCCATCTCAAGGTTAGAGGTTTGCTGTCTAGAGGTTGTGTCAGACTTCTCTTGGTGATCTCATTCTGCAGTTCACTATAGGAGGTGCTGCCTCTCTCCTCCTGCAGTGCCATCATAGACCGAATACTAGGGTCCACCTGAAGAACATAACCAGCTCAGCTACAACATACTCCATCCATGTACATATGAAGATTTATTAACCTTCCAACAACTAGACAGTAGCAGCTAACTTACATGCTCAGGGAGTTTAATGCCTTTTACTGTAACATAGAGGGTAGATGCATATTTGGTTCTTGGGTACTTTCTCCACCATTCAACCACCTCAACTGTTTTAGGTTGGCTCTTTGCCCGATGTGGAGGGCAAAAGAGCTGGAGACGAAGTTTACTGTCAATATTCAAGACACCATTTGTGCCAACAAGCTGAAAAATGGAGGGGCATACATATTAACAGGGGAGATTAAAATACAACCAGACTGATCTTTTCTTTCTAAATGATCAGATTAAACACATTACCTTCAGAAATGCCCAGGCAATCTTTCGGAAACCTCGATCATGCTTGTCAACATCAATGTTGGCTCTTGCTTCTTCCATAGTCACAAAATCAAGGATCTTTGCAAAACATTTCAATAAAGGAAATTACTGTCACAAATGTTAAAATATGGTTTATTAACTGTTATTGAAATAACTCTTACTTCAAAGAACAGTATGACTTTGGGGCCTTCGTCATGTTGTTGAACAAAGTAGCCAAAACGTTCATTGAAGATGATCTGCTCCTGCCACTCAGGGACGACTGATTTGTTCTTCTTGAAGTCATAAGGCTGGGTCATGATGGGGAGAACATGGTCAACGTTTTCCTGCTCATAAAATGAGGATACGGGGCGATGACTACAAAAAAGAAAAACAAATTTGAACTGAAGGCAAAATGTGTTATAATTCAAAGGTTTTGGCACAGTTAAGTGGCTTATAAATACAAATATCTATAGATCGTGCCTAAATTTAACTGAAAAACAAGTAACCATGGTCCAATTATTTTAAGGTAAAAATTTCTAAATAAAAAATGTGCCCAGAAATTGAAACACACCACTAAACTTAATAGCAGAAATGTCTCACCAGTCTTCTTTCTTCATATATTGCCCTGTGGCTTCATCAACAACGTGGATCTTCACCATGGGGTGTGAAATCATCAAGTCGGTCTTGAGGCGGTCTGTTCTGTGAATGTACACTCCAAGAACAAGGTTGTCATCAAAAACTGGTTTCTGAGGTGCTTCTGACTCCGCTTCACTCTGGTCTTTGACAACTACAAGGGGAGAAAACAAAATATGAAATGCATCACCATCAACACCTTTCTTCACCTTTAACTGGAACTTGGTGAATCCTGAGAATTATCGTGCAATCACCATGTTTTTTCTTCCTCTTTTTCTTCTTTCCCTTGGATTCTGTTTCATTTTCCACATCAGCATCCAGGTCTGTATCTTCATCTTGATCCCTGGAGGCAAAAAAAGAAGTAGAAAGAAATCAAACACTGTTGCTTTATCACTAAATATAACTCCATAGTACACTAATAGTTATACACACCCTGCATCTGAATCTGTGACTACAGATTTCATCTTTTTCTTTTTCTTCTTCCCCACATCATTACTAAGCGTAACACTTTGTGAGACAGCACTCTCATCTTCTCCTTTGACCCTTGTCCTCCTTGAAGTCCTCTGGTCCTCCTTTACTATCTTTTGCTGGTATTCATGCAATAGGTTATCTTCTGTGTCCTCCTCCTGGCTTGCTTCTTTAACCTCTGTATCACCTTTGCTTTTTCCCTTTTTATTTTTCTGCTTTGGGGCCTTTCCACCTACAGAATCATTTGGATCCAATGGAATTTCAGACTTTGATGCATTTGCATCCTCTTGGATGTGACTTCCGATGTCCTCGGGCATAGGAGGAGAGGGAAGGTCCCTCTTACTTTTTCTTTTAGATTTTGATGTTTTAATCCCCTCTTGGTTTCTATTGTTGTTAAAATTAACCTTCTCTGAAATTTCTCTCTCCCTTCTTTTATTCTTTGTGTAGCGAGGGCTGCCCTCTTCTGGGTCATATGTGTTCTGGAGGATGGTCTCATTGTCTTCTGTGTCCTTCTCAAGGTTGAGATTTTTTTTTAGATTCTGAAGCTAAAGAGGAAAAGGTAAAGAGGTGTCAGTACTTACAGTCTTTTTATTTTGTTATTTATTAAAACTTCCGCAATTAAAATATGTCCGACATGTTGTCTGTTTTGGAAGAAGGGCATCATGACAGCCTTGTTTACATAAAATGCAGAATCCACAAGGATTCGGAACTATTCAGAAATAGTTTTAAGACATGTCCTGCAAGTTCTATATGTTTTTGCCAACATATAGAGCATCTGATGTAAAATTATCAATAGAACACAAGAATGACATACCACAATAGTCTCCGGAGTTTCAGTGCTTTTCTTTTTCAACTTTTTCTTCTCAGATTCTGTGTACTTCTTGAAGACTTCATTAAATCTTTCCCGGGTTTTTGCCCGGTCTTCACTCTCACCTATAAAAGGGAACATTTTAAATAGATTACGTGACAATGCAGATTAGACTTTATAACATAAATAAGATTAACTACACGTTGTTGATAACACTTCTGTAGATTGATCAAATCTTTTTGCAAAACTTGTAACTGCATTTTTACGCTACTGCATCACACCAAGTAAGAGAAGTAAGAGTAGCAATGCAACAGACAGGGGGCAAGTGAGGTGAAGAAGAGAGTGCAGGCATGGTGGAGTGGGTGGAGATAAATATGAGAGGAAAGAAGGACACCAACAACATTTTGCAACATTTTAGTGAGACCTAATATGATGTATGGTTTGGAGATGGTGGCACCAAGAAAAAGACAGGAATCTGGGCTGGAGCTGGTGATGGAGTTGAAAATGTTAACAATGTTAAGGGAGTGACCAGAATGGACAGGATTAAAAATGAGTACATCATAGGGACAGCTCAAGTTTAAGAGTTTGGAAACGCTACCGAAGTTAACGAAACAAGACCGAGGGGGTTTGGGCATGTCCAGAGGAGGGGACAGCGGATAGATTGGAAATATGTTAAACATAAAGCTACCAAACAGGAGGAAAAGAGAAAGACTACAGAAAAGATCCGGGAATGTAGTGAAGGAGGAAATGCAGAGGGATAAGGAGAGATGCAGGCAGATGATGTACTGTGGCGACCCCAAATGGGAGCAGCCGATACAAAACGACATTGCTACTTTAATTTAAAGAACCTTCCACCATTGGAGTGAGGAGGGAACAGCAGGAAACGTACCTGCTGGCATTCTCAGACAGCGTGATGTTTCTCTTTCCGAGCGCAAAATGAGAATAATCCAGGACTTAAGACTCTCATTCTAAAAGAAATGCATGACAACGACGTTAAAGTTGCACAACAAAACCTCTACTGGGTTAGCTAGGTTTTGCTAGCCAAGCGTTTAATTATATAGTTTAGCACTCTAGTAAAATAAACCCGTATTAAGTCTCCCATGGTGTTTTTATTTGCTGAAGTCAGAGTATAGGAAAAAGTACAGTTTGTGTGAACCACTAACCTTAGCCACTTTAGCAGCTAGCTTGCTAAATGCTTCTGATAGCTCACTGACTTTACAGGGTTACTACATTTGGTAAGATAATATTTAGGAGCTTCAACGAACAGTCTGAGTATTAAAACAAACCTCGCCCCACAGAAGCAGTCCGTAAAAGTATGTATAAGAAGCAGAAGAGTTGGCCGAGGGTCAGCGCATGTATCTACTCTGCAGTGATTGTCCTGTCCTCCATCTTTAACAACAACGCTTCGACGGTTTCCAAGTCAACAAATCTGAAAAAGAGAGGCGGAGCCGGTCAAACGTAATCTGACGTACATACAAAAACAATAACCAATCAAGCTGAAGACAGAATTTCATAACAGAAATACATTTTCATGTTTTTTCTGTTATGATTAACTTCATTTTCTTCTTATTTTATGTCTACCTCTAAAAGCCTGATGTTTATCTGTCCATAATGTTAAAAATAGAAAAATAAGTTATTGCATTAATACAATTGCCACAAAAGAAGTATCCTATTAATTTATTCAAGTAATGTAATATTTTTACCCGTGTTGCACTTTTTTTGTAAGCTGATATATACTTTACGCAGTTCACATGGAATATCATACAATTCTACATCACAGTCACAAAGGCTTGCACACAAAGACAGAATACAATAAATTTGTAGCCTAGAACAAAAGAAACGCAAACGAAAATACGACCAACTTAATATGAAGGCTGCACAATTCCACAAACTTGCACAGCCACGAAACGCCTAAAATATTTAGATATTAATATTTATTAAGTGTCACAATAAGTTTTACTTTTAAAGTTGTGTCGAGATGCAAAAAAAAAAAAAAGCTAGAAGAGCAAGATACTTTCCATAGTCTAAATTTACCTTGCAGTCACGTGACACAGCAGTAGGCGTGTCTACGTGCAGGTTGTGTAAAATAGACAGGTGTGGGGACCTTGTGCAAGATGCAGTCATGGCTTCAGGGTTTTGTAACACCTGCTCGCAGTTGTTGAAGGAATTTGCGGATCACTTGAGGAGCGCTTGGAGAGAGCTGGAGATCAAGATAAAGGAAGCTTTCAGAGAGATTGGACGGTGCAATTGCTTTAGGATTTCATCCGAGAGAAGGACGGCTTTTGATTTGCCTTCCTTACGCCTCAACTGTGGTAGGAAAATTGCAGCCATGCGTATTTTTTTATGGAAATCGCAGTGGAAGAACAAAAACCGAGGCAGTGTGTTATTTGGAAAATTGAAAAGCATCAAAGTAAACGTTTAGACAGCAACTTCTTTAAACTTTCATACTGCATGTGCTATTACTCTTCAAAGTTGTACACAAGTTTATATGATCAATTCAATTAATCTCTTTCCCCCCTCCCAGACAACGAAACTCAACTTCTCAGCCAGGAAAGTCTGCAAACACTGAACAAACTTGCAACCTCAGAAAACACTGATCTACAAATGACTTCAGCCATGTATTATCTACACCTCAGTCATCATCGTGAGTATAAAGATTTCACGTTTTTGTTTCATCTGACAGTATTCCTGATAGCATTGGCTTGCAGATGATCAGCTGTTGTTTGCACTTCAGGTTTCTTCATAGGCCTCTATCAGTTACTGCAGAGATATTTTCTCTAACGGGTGTGACCAGCATGCAAATTTCCAACTGTATTTTTTCCCCAAGGTTGGCAGATAAAACGCCCACTTATGGACCCATGTGTTACAAAGAAGGAAGAATAAGAGGATTTTACTGTGGAATTCACAGTATGCTTTATTATAATCTGCCAACCAAGAGCCCTATCGTGCATATTAGGCTGAGGCTTCTTCTTTCAATACAGCATAGACAGTGTTCTGTAGTATGTAAATGGGTGACCAGGTGTTTTGTGTATAGGTGGCAGTTGACAGATTGCTGTGTTTAGATGCTTGAGATTATAGCACAACTCATGAGGGATATATCTTTTGAATTCATAATCAGCTACAAGTATGTAATTCAAATTTGTAACATTTAGCTTCTCCCAGTAAGACTGACTGACATACAACTACTATAAACTGGTCTCAACTCGAACATTGTTCATTCTGACAGCAAAAAATATGACTTAAGTTTCAAAATGTGTTATTTTTCCCTTGTTTGTGTGTTACAGTGAACTGTCCATTACCAGATGCCTTCATGGAGCCCATCGTGGCTCTACTTTTATCATCTGATCTCGATGTTCAAAAGACTGTCTCTCTCGCCCTTGTAAATCTGTTACTAAAGAATAATGGTAAGAGATAATAATAGTAAGATATTTACATTATTATAATTTTTTTTTAATTAATCCAGAATTTTAGTGATTTTGATAGTATGATTCTAAAAACTCGTGTTCTTTTGGATCAAATGGCTTATTTATCATTTGCCATTCATAAAATTTGATTTCAGTGTGTAAAGAATTGGTGATAGAAATGGGGATGCTGGTGCCCATAATTGAGTTGTTCCGGTCAGGTGATCCCACTGCTCAGTGTCACTCCTGTGCCTGTGTTGCCATGTTGGCCTCCTCAGGTTTGTACAGACCTTAATTTTTAAAGTATTTTTCGACACGGTTTAGAAAGTACAAACACTTAATTTTAAAAACTTATTATGTATTGCAAAATAAATAGCAGGACTTTCAGGATGGCAAGAGAACTGAAGCCTTATGAGAAAAGTAGTTATTTTGTTCCATATGCTTCTTGAAATGACCTCTCCTCTGTCTTGCTGAAATTCTGCTAATTTGTTTTGGGCCACTAGCACTCCAAAATTGTCCCTGCATGCATGGTTGCTATTTCATCTTTCTTTCCAGAGTCAAATCGAGATTCTTTGATGGTTGATGGAATCATACCACTCTTGGCTTTAGCAAAATCTTTTGATCCAAAGGTCCAACGGAATGCAACTTGGGCTCTATTACACCTCACGCAGTCAGGTGGGACCATTTCATTTGAATGTCACTGTGCACTTACAGTTGTGTTTAGAAGTTTAGATACACTCATCATTGGCATCAATGCCATTGTAATTTAGGGATTACTTTGAACTGTTCTTTTTCTAGGAATGATTGTGCAGTATACATGTTTATTGAGTTTAAAAAAAACAAAACAAGGAGTCTGTGCACAGTTTTGAATTTATTTGGGGTTTTGTCTAATCGACCCAGGGTCAAAAGTATAGATACAGGCTCAGATATACACACATCCTTACATTAGTGGAGGTACTAATGTTTTGTTAGATGCCCTTTAGTAAGTTGCACCTCAACCAGATATTTTTAGTAACCATCAACAAGCTTCTGCAATAATTCTGGATGGATATTTTACCAATTCTGCCAAGAGAGGTAGTTGAGTTTTTATTTGTTTGATTTCTTGTGGGGTTTGTTTGTTTGTTTGTTTGTTTTTGTTTTTAAATAGGGTTGAGGTTTGGGAAACCCACTCCAGAACCTTAATCTTAGCCTCCTTCATCCTTTCCAAAAACCAGTTTTGATGTGTGTCTTTGAGATCATTGTCCCTTTGGAAGACCCAACTGACTCCAAGTTTCAATCATCTAGTTGTTAATTTTAGGTGAATTTGAAGGTAGTCCTCCCTTCTTTATTATTCCACCCACTTTGTGCCATGTACCAGTACCACTGGAAGCAAAACAGCCCCAGAGTATGGTGATACCACCACCACCATGCTTGACAGTTGAGTTGATAGCCTCACCTTTATTGCTCTAAGCACACCTCTTGTCTTTGTGGTATTCTCTTTCTTGGTCAGCACCCCCTCAGCCCAACTGATGTAAAACTTGCTTCACATGAGCAGTGATGCTGACGTTCCTGCGGTTTTCAGGCAGGCTTGAGCCTTGGTGGTTCCTGGGTTGCTGAACCAATTTCTTCTCATCTGAGGGTGATAGTTTAGGTCTTTTTGTTTTCCAGAGATGGGCAAAGTGGTGACAAATCCTAATAACTTGTACTTATGTACAGTTGTTTGAAGTAATGCTCTATAAACCCGCAGTTGACTCCAAGAGACCTTCCTAACTTGTGCAACAGTTCTCATTGTTTGTTCTTCACTGAGTTCCCAGGAGTTTCCATTGTTCTGAGTATTGGTCAGTCCAACATATGCTCTCAAACAAATGCTCCTTATGCAGGCAAAAAGAAACTGAGTTGTAGTCAATCATGATCACTAACAAGGAGTTAATTTGCCATGGCCTTAGGCCTAGAAGCTTGTTGATGGCTACTAAAACCATCTGGTCGATGTGTAACTTAGTAAGGGAGGATGTTTACCCATTACCAGGAAAGCAGCAGGACCAGACCTAAGCATTTCACTGCATATCGTACTGTGTATGACTGTGTACGTGACAAATAAAATTTGAATTTGATTTATTGGGGGTGTAATTATATATTTGAGACTTTATCTATACACTTTTTTTTTTCTTGGTGTGGATTAGAGAACTGCACCCAATTTGTGTGTTTTTTATTTATTTATTTATTTTTTTATATAAATCATTAAAGACGTATGCTGTACAGTCTTTCCACCCTGGAAAAGAACAGTTTAAAGAATTAAAAAGCCAAAATTCCCGTGACATCCATGCCGATGACGAGTGTATGTAAATTTTTAAGCACAACTGTATTTTCCAGAAACTTCTCAATTTCTTCCAGTGTTACATTTCCTTTTATTTTATGTTTTTACTCTTCAGATTGGTCAACAAGGCTGTTATGCCAAGCAGGAGCGATTCCTGTTTTGCTTCTTCTCCTACAGTCCTCAGATTCAGAGGTTCAGTTTTATAGCTGCACTGCTCTTTGCAACATTTCTGCTATCCACGAGCATCACCCAAGATTGCTCAGAATTGGGGGTCACTATTTATCAAGGTCTCTTTTGACTCTTATGTCTTCACCTGTGAAAAAGGTAACTCTGAACATGAGTTATTTTAACTTAGTTTAAAGAAAATATATTTTTAAAGAGGGGGAAAAAAAACCAACTTCCTTTTCAGAATTCAGCCCAAGCGTGCCGGTGCCTGCAGACTCTTTCAAAGAATGGTAATAAAAATGGTATAAAAAGTAAATTCAAAAAAGGTATCATACCTCTGGCAGATGGTGTTTATTACTTTTATGTGTAGTTCTCATTCAGGACCAGCTGATGGAGCTTGACTGCGTGTTGCCTCTGAAGGCGCTGTTAAAAACCTCTACTTCAGTGTGGATTGAATCGGCACTAACGCTACTGTCTACACTGTCGGCACACCCGTCAAACACCGTATGTTAGCCTAAATAAATAATTAACAATAAAGCTGGGAGCAGTCCTGGTTTTATTATACAACTGCTTAGTGGTTGAGTATGGTTTTATTTTTGCATTGTGCCAATATTTATTGAAATTTTACTTTAGTGGCATTCAGTGTCACCTAAAGTAATTGCACAGTTTTTATTTAAATTCTAATATTGACAGTAGTTTTGTAATTTGATTCCAGGACATCCTGGTAAGTGAAGGACTATTGGAGGAAATTGGTCAGGTGCTTCATCATCCCAGATCAAACTCTGTTATAGTCACATACAGCTGCAAGATAATCACCAATCTGTGCACTTCCCACGTTGGTGAGCAGGTACTTGCAGACTACAATTCTTTTTTTCTTTTTGTTTTCCTACCTCTGCTTTATTGATTTGTCCAAGACTGATAAAGTTATCCTAAATCCAACCATTGTAATCTAGGCTGTGATGGAAAGTCTGTGCTTACCAGGACTCCTCTGTGCGCTTGTGTCTAACACCCTGTCAGATGAGACATTGCTTCATGTGACATCATGCTTGCATCACCTGATGGCCTGTGGTGAGAGATCTTGACTTGAAATAATGACTTATTTATTTTGAATGTTTGCGGTGGAAAACTTTTTAATAATCTATTACAATTACTCACTGTTTCAGATGTACTCCGGACAAAATTGTCAGCAACCATAACATCAGAAAAAGTTTCAGGCTTAGTGAAGCTGTCAGAGCAAATCAGAAATTCCCAGCTGGCGTACAACTCTGCAGCTATCATAAGCGAATTAGAAATGACTGGTAATGCAATGTGGCAAGAGAAAAGAATACCTTCCTTTTGTGTTTTTACGCTGGATGTATTAAATGTTTCTGTTTTCATTACAGAAGAGATGATCCGTTTGTTGAAGCCACATTACACTTCCATATCCAAGTACCTGTTGGGATTCCTCAAAAAGAAAGATGTTAAATTCCAGCAGCTTAGCGTAGTTACCATATTTAACCTCAAGAAAGGTTTGCATTAATTGCACATTTATTTAAGAACTGAAAATACTGCATAAAATTTAAACAGTCTGTCATTGTAAGAGTTCAGAGTTTCTTCCTGTCTTCCTCTGCAGATGGAGACTTTTCATCTCTGTTGACTAACAGTGAGCTAAAGGTTCAGCTATTGAAGGTGCATGCACAGACAGAGGAAACTAGACAGCTGCTTCAAATGATTCAGCCCCTTTCTCCATCTCCTGTCAACTCTGGACTTTCTCAGTGAAGTTACAAAGAGACGCGCACAGACTTTGCATGAACATAACCACGTTGCATGTAAAAGCTACATTTTTATATAATGTGTTGTTTTTTTGTTTTGTTTTTTTGTTTTTTAGCCTGGGGTTTTAAAATGCTTGGTAGTTTTTATTTTTACAGTTTATTTATGTTTTCAACTGGAAAAACAAGGCGAAGACGTGGCATAGTATTAACTTTAATCAAATATGGCATATAATAGGCTAACGTGATAGTCATAAGCAGTACTTGAACTATAAGATCAAATATTGTGGCTCAGATACATCTGGTTTTGTTTTATGCTTTTATATTAATAAACTCTTAAACTCTATGCATCAGACATTGCTTGTAAAGTGATTATGCAATATCAAACAAAGCAGTCAGTGCAAAAAAAAAAAAAAAAAAAAACACTGTGCATTGTATCCTCTAAATTGGCACAAATACACACACACACACAACAAAAATGAAGCACAGTCTTTGGAAACTATATTCCATAGCAGCTTTGAATTACATGATTGCTATACTTTACAAAATCCAAGGTTAAGGTACAGTGGGAATGCAGGAAGTCATCTTTTGCTAAGACATTAAACTCTTGTATTCTCTGAGCAAACTGCCACTTTTGCTATTCTAACTCCACAGTGACAAAACCGAGGAAGAAAAAGTGCAAGGGTGGCAAGAAATATCAGGAATAAGCAAAAAGCATACGGCATATTGTGACTGTTTAGAGTTCCTATTCCTAATATTTCAACAGAGGCAACACTCTCCTTAACTGATACACTACGTTTGCCAGCACAGTCTACATCTACTGCTTTTTGGATAGTTATTAGATCAGAAAACTGCTGTACTGAAAAAGCTCATATGCGATTCGCTTTATGCTTGTGCCACTGGTTACACACAGAAAAGTGACCAAATGCTGACATCCTCATCGGGAGGCAAGGTTATAATTTTACATGCTCTTTCAAAGTGCCGAAGGGGAGCAAAATAGCTGTGCAGCAGTAATTCTTGTGTATTCACCGGTCTCCAACAAAGGCTTTGAAAGTCATCCTGCAGGCATTCAGATGACCTCTAAAAAAAGCAAAGGAAGACGACGAATGATAGATATTAAATCAAAAACAGCAAATATAACATTTTGAAAGCAGCATTATGAGCATAGAACTGTTCACCATCAACCTGAATACGTTTTTTTCAAAGCTTGCATAACTTTCCCCCATTTATAACTGAGTTTTTATGAGTTGGTTGCTGCGGGCCTGCCTGCACAAATCACTGTGGATCATCAATCACGAGTGAGTGAGCCTGCCTGTGTGGGTAGTACAGCCAATTGGGAATTAATATGGCAAATTCTAACATGTAAATGAGTAACTGGTAACTTAAGGTGGGTGATTCTACAAACACACTCGCTGATTATTAGACTGATGGTTGGTTTCGCTTTCCCACCCTGAGGACAAGTGTTTTTAAATACTATGCTGGTTGTTTCTCACCTGCACGTTGGTGGGTCTGGATTTCCTCCAGGCCAGTGAGAGTTCTAAGAGACCTGCGTTCTTTGAAGGCCACAACAGGTAGCATATCCTCCTGACTGTTCAGGCCCAGCTGTGTGGTTTTATTTCCCACTGGCACCTTGGCTGTATCTTCTATCGTTCCATTGTGCACAGGCTGCGTGTTTTCCTTTGGTTGGGCATCATTTGACATAATCCTCACTGGAACAGATTTCTGTGATAAAAGACATTAATCATTTTAGTCAAGGACAAGTTGTGTGGCTTTTAAAAGTTAAACAGATTGTTTAATAGCTGATGCAGAATGTGCGTCATGACAGACCTGAGGCAGTAGACTTTTTAAAAAAACGAAACATTTAATCTCACCGTATCTGGAGAATCAGTCCTTCTGGTTCTCCGCATGATCTCCTCAAGTCGCTGCAAAAGAAAACAACATTCACTAAAATACTTTCACTCAGAGAATACATTCAGTGTCTTTCATAAAACAGATTTTTCGGCACATCTTGTTTCCATAATAAATTTAAAAATGCTTACAAGTTAAAGGTAAAATAGTAAAACATCCACTTTTAAAAATACTGTTTGTAATATATTTTTTTGACAACCGTGGCAATGGCTAAAAGCTAAAATGAGGCAACTTTTATTGCAGAGTCTCCTGATGTTCCAAGGAACAAGGGTACCGATTTTCAGCCTCGTCCCTTGTGTACAGAAATGTCTTCGGGCTCTGTAAAACTCTGAAAGATATTAGTGATCACAGTGGATGAAATCTCCAAATTATTTAGAATTAAAAAGGTTCTTCTTAAATGGCTGAAATATTCTGTCCATGCAGTCTTACACAGAGTGATGAACCCCTGTGCAGCTTTATTTCTCAAAGTTTCTTGCTCTTTTTATACTCATTGATTTTTCTTCTTAACTTTATAAGTTGTCAGATTTTGGTATTTCGTTTTTTTGGGGGGGGGGGTTAGTATTATACAACAGTGCCATTTTCAACATGTTGCAGGAATCAAGTTCAAACAATGAATGGAAACAATAAAATCTCAGTTTTTTAAGTCTTTTAAATATTTTCAGTTGCACAGTGTCCATTTTTATCATTGTAACTTCTTTTGCTAAGTGGGGTGTATTATTATTTTTTGATTAATTCAGTTAATGTGTGGCCCGAGCTGTATACAGAAATGACGGCCGTACTTTAAAATCCTAGTTGTCACCTTTTTCCTTGCTTGGCGCTCTGCCTCCTCTTTCTGTGCGAGCATTTCCCGCTCTTGTTTCAACTGCTCTGCTCGTGCTTGCTCTTTGGCTAGTTCCTCCTCTCTCTGCACAGACGGGTAAAAAACATTAAGTAAGAACGTGAATAGAAAACCTATCTACGAATATAATGCATGATAACAACAAACTTTTCTGTTTCCCACCTGTTTCTGCAAGAGGGCAGCTTCCCTCATAGCCTGAGCTCTCTCTTCCTCAGCTCGTCTCTGCTCTTCTTGCTCCCTTCTCCTCTTCTCCTCTATGAGACGCTGAGCCTCAGCCTGCTGTCGTGCCCGCTCCTCTGCCCTCCTGCGCTCAAGTTCTTCATGGCTCTGCCTGGATGTTATTTCTAATGTTCTTAAAAGCTTGCTAATGAATATTGTTACCATATACTTGGATGTGCTTTTTTACCTTTCAGCCTCCTCCCTCTGTAAGCGCTCCTGCTCCTCTTTCTCCCGCTGTAGTCGGGCCTCTCGCCTCTTTTCAGCCAGGAGACGTGAGGCTTCCTCTGGGTCAGTAGTTCCAGCTGAGGGGCGGGACATGACTTCAGGAGTCTGTGGAGCTGGACAAGGAGGCATTTTGGAGAGACCTAAAGAGAAATAATTTACACTTCACTATAAATATCCCAGAAACACATTGACACACTTTGTGCTAGATACATTTTTCTAGCTTACCTCCATCTCCTGCTGTTCTCTTTGATGTCACTTTGTCTTTGTCAGGCAAGTTTGAACTTGGAGTCTCCTGTGGATTTTTACCCCTCAGTTTCTCTTGCTGAGATTCAACTGATTTCCTGACAGGCCTGGAGTTAGCAGGAGAGAGGGCAGAGTTGCAAGCAGCAGCATCTTCCTCAGGGAGTGATGGGAGCTCAGGCTGGAGCAGGGTTGGCTGTTTGATGACTGATCTTTGTGAGGTCCTTTAAGAAAAATTAAAAGGGAGCATTTTGTTCACATTACTGCCGCTCTGTCTCTGATGCACAGTTGTGGCACTTTACCTACCGTTCTGATGATGGAGAGGATGTTCTGCTCGGCATCAGAGCTGATTTTACGCAGACGCTGATGGTATTTGATTGAACGTTAGAGAGAGTACTTGAGGTCCTCTTAACAATGTTTTGCTGCTTTGCTGCTTTTATCTAGATCAAAAGAAAATGTTATTTCCAATTCAAAACTGACTGAAAAAAGAGACAGCTGGCTGATCGTAAAGATTTCTAATGAAAAGAAACAGCTAGCTGTACCTGTGCCACACTGATGCTTCTGTGCTGGCTGTTGCGAGAACCAGAGGAAGCAGATGGCCTGTTGTGGACTGAACCAGAGTGATGCCGGGGTTTGTGAGTGGTGGTGGTATTCATGGAGTGGAATGAAACTGCACGGCGACAAACATGGACAACTGAGCCAGTGTTTTGCGCCATAATTATGGCAAATTGGAGAGCAATGCAGAAACGGTGGGAACAGTGAAAAGGGTGGAAATATGAAGTAGTGTATCAGCAGAGAGAAAAACAGCAGCGTTAGAGACCAGAGGGCCCTGAGATATTAGTTGTTGTAGCAACAGAAGTTCCTTAATGTTAAATTAAAATAAGTACATTCTTCTGTTATGGGGGAGAGTACCTTGTTCTCCTGACTGACAACCAGCACTCTTGCTCCTGGCCAGATAAGAGCATGTGGGGGTAAGGAGACGACTGACCAGGTTCTTCTCCCATGTGGTCAGTGGCAAGCGATGTGGAACTAGTGTATTAATCAGTGTAAAGTTTTAAATGCAGCAAAAACAGAAGATAGGGTTTGCCAAGAATTGTTGTGTTAAGATATCGTACAGAGACAACAGATACTGCAAGCAGGTTGTTATGAGTTTAGTAAGATTATGTTAGAAAAAAAGAAAGGAGAGAGAAATGAAAGCACATTCGCCTAGCTTACCATTTTTAGTGAGTTTCCTTCCTCTTGCATTTTGACTGAGGCTCTGCTGGGCCTTTTGGCTCTTCTTGAGTGTCCTACGCACTGCAGATTCATATCGTTCCTTAATTCAGAAACACCTTTGAGTTAATTTTACTGAATTTAGCCTGAACAGTGAACTCATCAGCATTGCTGGAAATAAAATACTCGATATCCACCATCAAAACTCACTCTCTCCTCTTTGAGCCTCTGCTTCCGCTTCTCTTCCACAGCAGCACGCCTCCTCTCCTCTTTGAGCCTCTGCTCCAGGAGTTTCTTCTTGCGCTCCTGCAGTTGTTGTTCATAGTAAAGCCTAGCCCGCTGCTCCCGCTCTAACCTGCTCAGTTCCCGAGAGGCTAAGAATGAACAAAGCAGTACAACATGGATTTTTGTTTATGTAAATATTATTAGAAATTGAGGTAAGTGTACTTGCAAGGACATGTGAATATTACCATCATGTAGGGGCCCACATACCAAGTAGCTTCTGGTGCTCTTCTCTTCTTTCTCGTGCGGCTTTCAGCCTCTCGTCAACATTTTGTCCATTACCTGCCAGGATGCAAGGATACGATATAATAGCAATTTTACTTACAGAAGTAAAAAAACATGGCCTGACATCCTAAAAATATGACAGCGGGGTGAGTGTGCTCTCAAAAACCTGCAGCAGCCCGAGGAGTAACTGTGTTGCAGATGTTGACAGAACAGGTTGCTTTCTTCACTGTCGCTGAAATCGGTTTGTGATAAGAGCCATTTTCTGTTAGAGAGAGGAAAAAAAACTTATTCTGTAGAATATTCCTTCATCAAGGCTTTATTTTTTGTAATAAAACTCATACTCATTACACAGATACTTGGAATTGTCTCCGTCTGTAAACAGACACAAGTTTATAAAACTAAATTGTTTGAGGTGGCCCTTGGACACAAACTCAAATCAAATCAGCTTTTAAGAAGCTGTCCCAAACAGTGGTGGTTCAGGACTGTTTGGCCCCAGGGTCAGCTCCACATGAAAGAGCCTTTATAAATTGCCTACATATAAAAGGCTAGCACCTGATCAGTCCTCATGAGTGCAGCTGAATCAAACACTGTAAAAGGTTAAGATAGAGTGGCACACGTAAGACTGAAGAGTAATTAGTTTAAACAAGGTGTTTCTTTAGGGCTGTACCGTGTACTGGTGTTGTTAGTTTATTTTGTAATATGTACAAACAGATGCCTTGTTATTTAGTTCACGGTAGTCATGTGCAAAGATTTCTTAAGAGAGATGCATAATCTATACGATCAACTAATAATCGATATGGTGCAATGATCCTATGGTTCTAATCTACAATCTCTGATTCAATGAAAAGGCAGGTTTGATAAGATAATCATAGAAAGCGCAGAAAAAGGCTACCAACCTTCTGTTTTTTCATATCTGTTTCTCTTCCTTTGGCATTCGATGGTACGTGTAGAAAGAGGTCCCTGCGATGGAGGGATGACACACTGTTTCTTCTGCACAGCCATGCTATGTACTGAACCTGGCATACCAATGCTCTCCCTTAAAAACCCCCTTCCTTTCTCTCCTCCTCCTCCTCTTTTGAATTTCTATTTCAAGATGCCTCTGGGTCCTCGGTTAAGTGTGCTGTGCATGGAACTGCCTCCTGCATCAGCTGCTTGTCCATCTGTGCCTCACAAATAAACAGGGAGAGAAGCAAGAATACAAAGCCTTTAGTTATACCCGTGTCCAATGGATTGGAAAATATTAAGGCAGGGTTGTTCACATTGAAAATTTCCTCCAGTCTCGTTCAGGATTACGAAAGTCTGAAGAGATTCTGAGCCTCTGTGAGTCTCATCTATAAAAAGGCTACTCGCCCTTTAAAGATCTCACCCTTGTGAGCTGCTCTGCTTTACTTTCACATAATATAGCTGTGTCACTTTAATTCCCCCACCTCACTGCCTGTTTGCTGGATGGAAGCAGGCAAAGGGATGCAGCATTTCCTGGAGGCCGTAAAAAATTGAAGCAAACCTCAGAGCTTGCCATCATGCATAATTACCATTGCATCACGGCTGCAATATCCAATGACATATATTGCCTGGACATTAACAGGCAATATAGTGATGCAGTTAGTGTTCATAACAGATGAGACGAAAATTGCCTTTTTCCCTATGATTCATCCTTGGCGAATGAAATAGTCTGGCCACTAGATGGCGGGCTTTCTTTAAAGAAACAGATTCAGCTATAGCCACCCAGATTTGACACGTGACATTTTTACATGTGACATTTTTACTTAATGGTTTGTTGTTGTTAATTTATGTGCTTTACCACTTGGATTTGTAAACAGTGCATTATAACTTAGCTGACCAGCAGTCCCTGTGCTACACTTATTTTTAACCTTAACCTGTCACCTCAATTTTTCTTACAAGTTTAAAAGATAGCAATGCCATTCAATAAATTTTCAATCTACTTAGAAATCGACTGAAAACAGAAAGTGTGTATATCTCACATGGATATTTAATTTAAGGCTACAACATGATTTAAATGCAAAGTTTGATACCAGAGTGTTGTTTTCTAATATTCTTTGTAAAACTGTTATTTATGACAAAGCTAATCACAAATGTATGAAAGCTTAGTGGCATAAAAATTGCTTACACATTTTTATGCATTTAATCTTTGATTATTTTGCAAAGTTTATATGCTGATATGTAACTTTTTTAAAGTATTATTACAAAACAAATGAGTACAATCAAATGAATGCATTCATTTTACATTACAGCCTTGTGTTCAATAATCAATATTAGCTGAGAACAGGTTGTTTAACCTGCTCATTTCTTCCTTCCTAGTTGCCATCATAACATAAAACACCATTAAAGATGGAAATCATCTGCCAGCTTAAGCAAGAGATAATTCTCCATCCATGGTTAGCTACAAAAACACTAAGCTAGCATGCCTATTAGCTTACTTTCTTCATGAAGCTAAACTATCAGCTGAACTTTTTCTAAAAAGTATAAAACGTTTAGCTTTTTATTAGCAAATATCTACTGATAAATAGTTAGTTTTGAGAGAAAAGAAAACATTTTATAGGCATCTTACATACAACTGTTAGCATTAGATTTAGCTAAAATAAAGTCTATACTGTCTCTGAGTAAACTTAGAATGACCCAATCAGGAACCAGAAAAGAACTGTGCTGGTGCAGTTTGAGTTGAACTGTTAATACTACTACTACTACTACTACTAATAATAATAATAATAATAATGATATTGATAATAATAATAACTAGACAATGAAACTGTTTTTCACTAGGGTAAACTAATCCATATCTGTAGGAAATAATTACTAATAACACTAACAAGGCTGGCAATGTTGTGTTATGTGCATAATTACATGCAACTCCACTCTTTTAGCTAGAAGGAACGACTGCTACTAACAGCTGCAATGAAAACAACTTTACAGCTTCTCAAAATGTATTTTTCTTTTCAAGCCCTACATACTTTATGGTGAATGTGTCCCCGTCTGGCAGCTTAAACATATAAACTTTCTTTTGTGCTCACTATAGAGACACAAATGAGTCCAAATTATATGTTATCTTGTATAACATATCTTGATTTGGATCAGAAAACCTTGCCTTTTGACTCTCACTCCAAAGGCTTTTTAAAAAAAAGTCAGGTATGTTTAACAGTCCTTCTAAATTCGGTCTCCTCTGCACTGTGAGCAGTATTTTGGGTATCAGCCGACTGTTAAGAGTAGTGAAAGGATATTTGTTCCTTGTCTTTAGTTCCCTTCCAGGTATGGTCCTCTTTTTTTCAGCTGTGTAGTGAGCCAAACACAGTACAGCCAACTGCAGTGACAGTTCTTCGGCCACCAGGTGGTGTTTCCATTCCTTTCTTGGGGATTAAAGAGAGAAACATGGTAAGATGCAAAAATGTATAGACTCTCCAAGCACTGTCCATGATGTGCTCACACAATTTGACAACACAAACGCTCTCACATGATTTTTGTTTGCCCATTATATGATAATAGGGTGTTTTATTATATATAGTACACATTTCTATCCACAGACATTAAAAATAATCACTCAGATTCTGAGTATTTCTTTAGTTTCTGAGGTCATATAGGGTCAAATACACCCAGGCCCTACGTGCTGACTAGTTAGCACAATGCCAACTCAACACCACCACCAACAATGCCCTGTGGCTGTGTTTCACTGGTCAAGCTTGCCAGAGTCGTCATCCAAACAGTCTGAAATGTGCCCCAACGATATAGTACACCACAGTCAGCTGGTGTCCCCACAGAGTCAGTGGAGCATGAATAAGATGTTGATAACCAATCTACAACCAACAGCCAAAAGAGGTCTTTGGACACTGGACCTACATGGGATAAGGTTGCATGATTGGTATCAATTCATTCTGTGACTCATCTGTGACTCATCCTAGACGACATTGTCAAAGGTGTCACTTTCTCATGCATATTCATAAGTGTTACCTAAATATTCATCCATAATATAGATAATGCTTTCTTTTATTGCACAGATATTGTGTTTTGAAACTCTTATGTTGTATAAAGAAGTCCACTTCAATCTGATTTTATTCAAGGCGCTTAATATTGCAAGGTCAAAACCCTACAAAATTAGCGAGAAATGCCCAACAATCAGATGATCCCCTATGAGAAAGCAATTGTGACAGTGGGAAGGAAGAACTCCCTTATAACAGGAAGAGACACCCAGCAGCACCTGGATTAGCCCTCTGCTCTAACAAGCTAGAAGGTAAGAGGAAAAAGAAGAGAAAAAAAGAAGAGCACAGAGACACTAGAACAAAACAAAAACTATGGGAAATTATTAAGTCATGTTAATTTTTGTTCTTTGTCAAAACAGAAACACCAGCGATGGCAGACTGGTTTGGTCCCTAGAGTCATCTTCTGTGCTTAAAGTTGAATTTGATGACAACATCCATCAGAGAATGAGGTTAGTATATGAGACAGCAGGGGCAACCAGTAACTTTGCACTATTGGTGACACGGTTAGCTCTCCTGGAGGAACTAGGACATCTCCTCAACCCCTCTTAGCTGGTATTGAATCATGTAATTAACAGCAGAATCCCTCAACAGACACCAGTGACACCACAGGCTGGTGTCACTGAGCTGACACTTCCCACTGCGCAGGTGGGAAAAGAATATATCTGTTACGGATCTAGGTAAAAACAAGGAAGCTACTGCACAAAGTTAAAAACAGTGTTTTGTTTGAAATGCATTTACCCAAAATAGTTTCATACATGCATCACTTAAAATAGTCTTTGCATCATTTAATTAAGAGTGTTATCCATAGGCATTTTTCCCTATATGATAACAAAGATACTGTGTTTGTGTTATTTCCTGCAAGCAAATCTATTTCTTTTATTGTGAACAGCGATACTGCCTCTTAATGAGGTTGCCACATGCAACACTGACTGGGCCATCTAAATAATTTAGGGACTTGTTTCATCGGATACTAGGAACTTTAGACTTTGACGTATAGCTTACAGACTGGCTGTATGTGTAATTGATGAGATGATGAGTTGTACTTCAGCATGCAAGAGAAGTTGCATTGAATAGAAGTTGCTAAAGCATATCTCAGCTCGGCAAAATAATGCAACACAATCAAGGCTTTTGGCAAATACTTCTACTCCCCCTGTTAAAAACACATGCTGGTTCCTTAATCTTTCAAGTAAATAGCCCTAATGGTAAATGGCCTGTATTTATATAGCGCTTTACTAGTCCCTAAGGACCCCAAAGCGCTTTACATATCCAGTCATCCACCCATTCACGCACATTCACACACACTGGTGATGGCAAGCTACATTGTAGCCACAGCCACCCTGGGGCGCACTGACAGAGGCGAGGCTGCCGGACACTGGCGCCACCGGGCCCTCTGACCACCACCAGTAGGCAATGGGTGAAGTGTCTTGCCCAAGGACACAACGACCGAGACTGTCCAAGCCGGGGCTCAAACTGGCAACCTTCCGATTACAAGGCGAACTCCCAACTCTTGAGCCACGATCGCCCCAACAACAGAAATAACAACAGTGACTCAAAATTCAGGTCATCTTTGAAATTGCTCAAACTTAAATGGATTTGAAACGCAAGGCATTGCAAATATGGTTTGACATCATTTGGCAATTTCCCGATGATGATAAAAGAAAATGCATGTGTGCCCCAGGACCAAATTGGGCGCAGCACCTTATTAATGATTAAAGGGCAGCATTCTTTCGGCTAGGATGGGCTGACATTTTGGTTACTTCCATGAAATCCTATCACTCGTTACACAGCAATATACTGATTACCCAAAGTTCACACAGTTTAAAGCACTTCCAGTAGATTTTTTTATACAACCCTAACTTATGGTAACACTATGAAAATCTTAGAATTGTCTTTATCTTCACATTGTAGCAAACTTGATTATTATTTAGTGCAACATACTTTCTAAATTGTACTTAAAACATACTTTCCAGTAGTGGTATTGAAGCTTTGCAGGCTATGTTAGGAAGATTCACTACAATAGAATGATCATGAACTATCTCGTTCATTTGAAATATTTTAGATATATTTATATATATATTTAAAAAAAGAAGCTTAATACATATATCCTTTGTAGCAGACAGAGCTTGTGTGGATTGGCAGACAGTGACGTCTCTCAGCGGTCCCTAGTTATAGTTACCAGTCTCGGGTTCAACACTCATGCACTATTCATTGGTGTATCACATCACTCCTGCCCAACTTTAGACTTAGACAAACCAAATTCTTTTCTGCGCAACTTTACTTTGTAGCCTTATTCTTTGTGCTGCGCAAATGTCTAAAATGTTTACGTAGTGTTTCTGCCATTTCCAGAGGGAAAAAAAGAGGAAAAAATAACAGCCTGCTTAGAGGAAGGACACAGGGGAATCATTCCTTCTGTATGGTATGTATGATCAGATTATTTGAAGTCCTTAGCAACACCAAGTTAAGTGAAAGATCAGCTGTACTGTGCAAATAACTTTGGCAATTAGGCCTCAGTGTTTTTGCAATATACTTGAAAGACTGTTTCTTTGATGAGGAACCCTTTCGTGGCTTGGTAGATTAGATTCAGTTGAGTTAAAAAAAAGTTATGTTTCAGAGCTGCAAAAATATTCATTCTTTTAGTTATTCTAAATTTTCTAAGTGTGCATCTCATAAGAGTGCTTAAGTTGGTATTGGTTTGAGCAGTTTGAAGCATTGATGCTTGTTTTATACATTCAACAGAAAGTGTTGTAATATATTGCTTTGTTTTTGGATATTAGTGAAAACTGAAAATATAAAAAAGCAAAATTCAAAACAGCTAGAAAAGGTGACACATGCTAGTTAATTGACACCACAGAAATCCAATTTTCCGTATATTTTTTTAAATCTCGGATAAATGAGGGGAAAATTGAATTTTCCATTGTCCAAGCTGTTAATCATGTCCTTACGTTTTCGTTTATCCTGGCACCTGCCCCACAGTGTGCCACTTCCAAAATTAATTATTTTAAGTGTATTATTTTTCACAATGCATGTGAAATGTATCCCCTCCAATTCATGTATTAAGGTCAGCCAATCTAAATAATTGAAAAGGCCCTTTTAAAGGGTAATCCGGGGTGTGGTAGTATGGTGACACCCTTCTTCTTACACACCTTCTGTGCTGTGTTCTGTCCTTACACTTGCTTTTTGTTTGCTGTTTGTTTTAGCATTTAATTTAAACAGTCCTAATAATTTAGCCTCTATCTGCAGCACAGGCCAATAGTAAAGTGCCATGGTTTATTCTGCTGTGGTTTTGCAGGTGTGTTACTGAAGAATGGGTTTGGTTGCTGTTTCTGGCAACAGAACATGCACAGAAAATATACAAAAAACAAAAAAACAAAAAACGCACAGACCATTAGTTCACTCATATTGATAAAAAGAAAAGTACAAAATTGTTATGAAATTTTTATTGTTTTATTTTTTTCACAGAGCACTCGATGATTGTCGTGAACCATGAAGCGCAGTAAGAACCGTGGACAAAAGGAGGACAGAAATGGAGGTATTGGCCATCATGGATGATTAGGTCAAAATAACTCAAAACCCAGCAACCACTCAAAATGTATTAGTATCCTGAATATAAAATACAAAATATCAGCTTTTATATGCCAATCTTGTTAACATTTCAATAGCCTAATAGCTATTTGGATATTAGATAATTAATCCTGCACTGTTGCTTCTAATTGGTAGATGTATCATATCAAAAGGTCAGCAGGATGGGTTTCAAATTATGTTCTATGGTTTCATCTCTCTGTGTCCTCTTGGTGAAAACAACTAGTATAATGTCGCTACTATTAATGGTGTAAGGAATTGGTATCAATCTGGGAAGGGTAGTATTTTGGCTTTATTTCCTGAAGTAAATACTGGACTGCCACTGTCACAGCAGTCAGGCTACCTGCTGTATTCTCTTTTGTCTCTGCTGGGAGAGGCTGAAGGTATTTTGGGGTCTTCTCTTGTAATGACATTCTTGGAATTAACGCTGCTACTAAAATAACACGTTTTCCTCACTCTGTGTCTTTTATTTGATCTACAGATGAGCCAGCAATTTTGGAGACAGAGGACCTGGATCGCCAGGGCATGTTCATGGGAGGAGGCGTGGACCCTGACACCATCTCACTGGCCTCAGTCACAGCTGTCACCACCAACGTGTCTAATAAGAGGCAAGAGTTCTGTAGTGCATGAACAGCAACAGAGATACACACCCTGGATCTCTGTTCAAACTGTTCAAACTGCTGCCAACCTGCAAAACCATTCAGAACAATAAAAATGAGAACGAGTGGACTGAGGAACAGTTTATCCTAGCATTTGCTTCCACTACTGAAGTTTCCACCTCACTACACACTTGACTATAAACACTTTACGCTAGCTAAGTTGTGTACAATGCTGCTGTGTTTATTTTTTATCTTTAGTTACTTACCTATTTGTATTAATTCTAATTATTTATTATTTTTATTTTAATTATACATTGTATAATGACAATGAAGATCATTTATTTGCGTCTGTCTCACTCTACATTAACCACGTTCACATTGCGATGCAGGTCAAAGCCAGACATCAAGATGGAGCCCAGCTCTGGAAGACCAGTAGACTATCAGGCAAGGGAAAGTTGTTATTGAGTGTATTTATGTTTTTATATTTAATGTAGTGCTTCTTAAACAATAGCAGACAAACATTTGATTATTTAATTCCAGGTCAGTGTGACAGTGATTGAAGCCAGACAGCTGGTGGGCTTGAACATGGATCCAATGGTTTGCGTGGAAATCGGAGAAGATAAAAAGTACACCTCAATGAAGGAATCAACCAACTGCCCATATTACAACGAAGTGAGTCTGTCATTACATCATGTATAATACTTTATTAAAGTTTATTAAAAGGGCAACTGTGCATCATTGTCATTAAAACTCTTTTAATCTCCAGTATTTTGTGTTCGACTTCCACGTCCCTCCAGATGTTATGTTTGACAAAATCCTGAAAGTGTCTGTGAGTCGTCCCGTTCCTTATAGTTAAACGTAAAAGTCACTGATAGCAGTTCCTTTTCACAAGCGCACTAAACCCTGTGTTGTTTACTTCCCTAAACCAAACTATAGGTAGTGCACTCCAAAAATCTTCTACGTAGTGGGACCCTGGTTGGAAGTTTTAAAATGGATGTAGGCACAATCTACTCCCAGCCTGGTAAAGAATTAATCGAGATCAGCTTTTTAAAAATATCACTACGTTAATGATACAAATGCATTAATAAATATGTCTCCCTTGACTTGTAGATCATCAGTTTTACCACAAATGGGCTCTCTTGTCTGACCCTGATGACATCACAGCTGGCTGTAAGGGCTACGTTAAATGTGATATGGCAGTTGTGGCTAAAGGGGACACTATAAAAACTCCACACAAGGCAAATGAATCTGAAGAAGATGACATAGATGGGTAAATAAAACACAGATGTATTCTTTTTTTTTAACATTTGAAACTAGTGAAGAAAATATATTAACTCTCTATTTCAGGAATCTCTTATTACCTGAGGGGGTGCCTGCAGAGAGGCAATGGGCTCGTTATTACTTGAAGATCTACAGAGCTGAGGGGCTCCCCAGAATGAACACCAGCATCATGGCGAATGTGAAAAAGGCCTTCATAGGAGAAAATAAGGACCTGGTTGATCCTTATGTCCAAGTACAGTTTGCTGGGCAGAAGGTGAGTGCTAACAAAGCTGCCATGCGTTCGTTCCCCTATGTAGCATTTTTTTTTTCTCATCCAGCTCAAAATCTAAATCTCACTGACATAACATAAGTTTACAATGTGTGATTGCTACAGGGGAAAACATCAGTTCAGAAGAGCTGCTATGAGCCTATCTGGAACGAGCAAATTGTTTTCACTGAGATGTTTCCACCACTCTGCAAACGTATAAAGATCCAGCTCCGAGATTCGGATAAAGTGAATGATGTTGCGATAGGAACGCACTTCTTAGACCTGCGCAAGATTTCTAACGATGGGGACAAAGGTGATGCAACTTTAAATGTTTGAAGAAATATCTTCTCCACAAATTAACTGCAGAAGATTTTCTTTTGACATGTCAGTTAGTTTTGCTCTTGCAAATTATTAGATTAAAATCCCCTTTTCTCTTTGTTTTTCAGGCTTCCTTCCGACTCTTGGGCCTGCTTGGGTGAACATGTATGGCTCCACTCGTACCTACACCCTGATGGACGAATACCAGGAGTTAAATGATGGACTTGGAGAGGGCGTGTCCTTCAGAGCCCGTCTGCTCATCAGCCTTGGCATGGAGCTCCTGGACACCTCCTCCCCTGAAATTACCAGCTCCACGGACGTGCAGATGGAGGGAATACCCAACATCTCAGAGGTGAATGCCTGACTGGATGGGCAGTCATGCAGATGGAGCCAACTGTTTCTCCTACTGATGGGTTATGTGCCTGCAATTACTGTGAATTATTAATAGTACCTGGTGTATTATTAATAGCTGTTTGCATCAATGTGGCTAAACTCAGTGGTATCCCTCATAATATGGGATAAATTGATTGTTGTCAATATGTAATGAATTACAGTGCTTTAACCTTTTTTTTTTGTTTTACATTGATGCCACCTTTATATAAGTCTTTATTCTTAAACAGATGATTATACTTGTCCATTTTTTGATTTCACAGACCGCCACTGGAAAGGTTGAGGAATTTTTCCTCTTCAGTTCCTTCCTGGAGGCCACAATGGTTGATAGAAAGATTGGTGATAAGCCCATACACTTTGAGGTCACCATAGGTACTTTCCATCACCTCGTTGTCAGTTTTAGTGTTTAGCAGACTTTCTTTTGAGAAATTAGCATGCCTAATGACCTTTATTAAATATCTTTACACTGTTTTATCCTTTACTATATTAGAATAATAGCTGTGTTGCTGTAGTTTTTTAAAAATATAGAATCATATATATACTATTATTGTAGTAAGTACCGCATCTTTTATGGTTTAACTGTTAACATCATGGTTGTTGCCAGGTTATTATGGAAATGAGAACGATGGAGTTGTCAAACCAAAAACAAAGGGGAAGAAGGGTGATGGAGATGAAGAGGAAACTGAACTGATCAACAATTCCAGTGAAGAGGAGATGGACGACGATGGAGACCTGCAGTCAGTGGCAACAACCCCACCCATGAAACCTGTCATCACAGACCGGTCAGAGCAATAATATCACATACAATACAAAAGTTTTTAGTTCTTGCTTTGATTTAAAAGATTGTAAAAACAGTTTAGAAGTATTGATTTAGGTATTTTAAAAAACAACATGTTAGATACGCTCTAATTTTAATCCACAGAAATTATTTCCATCTGCCATATTTTGAGAGGAAGCCGTGCATTTACATCAAGAGCTGGTGGCAAGACCAGAGAAGGAGGCTGTATAATGCCAACATCATTGACAACATTGCTGATAAACTGGCAAGTCATGCATTAACTTAAAGCTAAGTTTGTCTAAGTCAACGCTAACATAATTTAAATCATTATCGTTATGTTGCTTTCATAGGAGGATGGGCTGAATGATGTGCAAGAGATCATTAAAACAGAGAAGGCCTATCCCGAGCGCAGGCTTAGAGGTGTTCTTGAGGAACTCAGCCAAGGATGCAGGTCCGTGGTTACAAACCTAAGCTGCACATGAAGTGTTTTTAATGATTGTAAACATTTGCACTCACCAAACCTTAACTCTTTCAGTCAGTTTCTTTCATTGGCAAACAAGGACCAGAGTCAGTCGGGCAGAACCAAACTTGACAAGGAGAGACTGAAGCTGTGCTTGTCGGAAGTGGTACGTAAACTCAAAAGAGTAATCTTTATTGTTCCCACCTATTGATTATATTTGTACTGTGCTAACTGCTGAACCTCTTCCTCCTTTTAGGAGGCCATTGGTCAGCAAGCTAAGACCATGAGGTCACAGGTGAAAAAAAGCACAGTGAGAGATAAGCTGAAGCTGGCTCAGAACTTCCTGTCGAAGCTGCGCTTTCTGGCTGAGGAAGTGAGATCTATGTCTATGTCTTTATTTACAAATAATCTTTTTTGGTGCATTTGTATGTTCTATAGTGGTTATTCAGTAACATATTTAAATGAGGACTCATTCTTATTGCAGCCTCAACACAGCATTCCAGATGTTTTCATATGGATGATAAGCAATGGAAAGCGTATTGCTTATGCACGTGTCCCCTCTAAGGACATCCTTTATTCCAGCATATACGAGGAGAAGGGAAAAGACTGTGGGAAAGTCAAAACAATCTTTCTCAGGGCGAGTACCTAATCTATTCTGATACAAACTCCCAGTCTATAATGAAACTTTTCCTTATCTGTATTCTGTGTTCTTCAGCAGCTAAAGTGTTTTGTATTTTCCTCTTGTAAAGATTCCTGGTAAAAAGGGCTTTGGACCAGCTGGGTGGACAGTGCAATCCAAGATAGAGATTTATCTGTGGCTGGGTCTGAGCAGGCAGCGCAAAGACTACCTGAGTGGCTTACCTAATGGATTTGAGGAAAATAAGTTGTCCAGAGGACCCGGCTTGCCAGCCTCACCACCCATCAGCCTCACCTACATGAGTAAGGCCATTTTGCAGCTCACCTTACACCAGCTTTTCTCATAACAAATATCTACCATTCACACTGTGGCTAAAGGGACAAATTATACCCATTCACAGCTGTGTAAATTTATTCTTCAACTTTACTAGATTAGCTTTGTGAGAATCTCAGTTCAAAATTATCCTTTACCATATAGTTATATTTACTCTTTTTATGGCCTTCCTCGCTTTAAGCCAGCTTTCTTCTGATTGGCTGCAGGTGGGTGGACATGCTATGCTCACAAAATAGACTCTGTTTAGATTGTCATAGTCACTATGCTGTCACCCACTGGATAGTGAGGTCTTGTCATGAAGCCTTAGAGAGATTTGTATCTTGGTGTAAAACTGGTCTTTATGAGTGAGAGGTGGCTGTGACTGACATTAATCACCCATTCAATAGAAACTCATCAATCACAAAGTTTTCATTTCTTTAAGGTGGCCTTTATTGTCTTTCTGAACCTTAATAGTAACGAACAATCACACATAATTTCCAAACCATAACAGCACCTCCTGCTGGTCATTAGAGGGATTTGCTACTTGGCTTCTTTTTTTACACCTGGAAGCTGCAACCTGTGTTTTATATGGAGTGCATGGCAAAAAAAGAAAAAGTATATCTCTAAATCTAACGTAGGCAAGAATTACATATACTGTTATATACTTCTATAGTCACTTATGAGACTTTACTTCTCTGTAGTGAAACAAATCTTCCAGCTGAGGGTCCACATGTACCAGGCTCGCAGCCTGTTCGCCGCTGACAGCACAGGTCTGTCCGATCCATTTGCAAGAGTTTTCTTCTCATCGCAAAGCCAAGTCACTGAGGTGGGCAAGATCAAAAGTTGTTTTAATGAGATCACCTGTTAGCATGAAATTTTATGTACTTGAAAACCTGTCCTCGATCACTTTAAACGTTTTGTCTTCTTGCAGGTGCTGGCTGAGACCCTCTGCCCCACGTGGGACCAGCTGTTGGTTTTTGAGAATGTGGAGTTGTTTGGGGAGGCCAGTGAACTGAGAGATGACCCTCCTATTATTGTCATTGAGCTCTATGATCAAGACACAGTGGTAAGGGTTATTTTGATATACAGAGGCCTCTCTGTTTATAATAATGTGGGCAAAACCTCGACAGCAGTCTTACCATGATCCTTCATCTTTATATGTTGAAATGTATGACTAACCTAGTCACGAGAGACTAAAAGTAGCATGCGGTATACCCGCAATATTTTTATTTTTATGATTAAATTTTTTTTGCATAAATGGTTGTGGGTTGATTTCATTGAGTTTGTCTTTGTCTCCATAGCAACCTGACATGAATTATATCTGAAGGAATTTGTTTGCTGACTGACTATTTTATATTATCTCCTGACAAAAACACCATTGTTTTGGATGACCCTTTGGATAAGTAGAGTGTGGATTGGCTTGATGTACTGTAGCAGCACTGTCATGTGTGCAGAGTAGATTCCTTTGAAAGGCATGCAAGAGGAATAAGGACCTGATGGACCCTCGTGATTAACTTATCCCTGTTGCATTCCTTTAAGTAAAACTTGTGCTTTTGTATGTGACCAACAGGATTTTTGACTTTTTTATAACCACTAACTGCAAGAAAGATTAAGTTGCTTTTGTTCTTTTTTTTCTTTTTTTTTAGAAACAATGATTAGATATTCACTCATTTTCTGAATGTGCATAAATGCATATCTGTTTTGCAGTTCACTGGTTATTTTAGGGATCTTTCATTGTTTACTTTGTCTTTTATCTTCAGTCCTTTTTATCTAGTGTGAAACATGTGCACCTTGAGCCATGTTTCTTCCTGCTAATGGGACTACTTACTTCACAATCAGCTCTCTAATTGCTTTTTTTAAATGCACTCATTGTAATATAAACACTAATACGGTAAGCCAAGAAGAGCATTTTTTAAAATAATCAGATTTTTCACTGCGTCTGGTCCTTTGCTTTCAGGGTAAAGCTGACTTCATGGGCAGAACCTTTGCTAAGCCTGTGGTCAAAATGGCTGATGAGCACTACGGTCCCCCACGTTTTCCTCCCCAACTGGAGTACTATCAGATCTACCGTGGAAACTGCACTGCTGGAGAAATGCTGGCAGCCTTTGAACTGCTGCAGGTTAGCTTTCCAAAGTACAGACAACATCAACCCGTGAGCTTATGCTTCCATCACTTCATTTGCTTCATAGTTCTTTATATCGTCCTTTAGATTGGCCCCAATGGAAAAGCTGACCTACCTCCCATAGATGGTCCTACAGATATAGACCGTGGCCCAATCCTCCCAGTACCACTGGGGATCAGACCAGTGCTCAGCAAGTACAGGATTGAAGTAAAGACTTCAGAATAGCTTTGACTGTTAACTGACGGACATTCACTGAAAGAAAGTAAAACATCTGTAATGTCAGCTAACCTTTCTTTTCTTTAGGTTTTGTTCTGGGGCTTGAGGGACCTGAAGAGGGTGAATCTCGCCCAGGTGGACCGGCCTCGTGTGGACATTGAATGTGCTGGAAAGGGAGTTCAGTCTGCCCTCATCTCCAACTACAGGAAAAACCCCAACTTCAGCACTCTTGTCAAGTGGTTTGAAGTGGTACCGTACTGGCACTATTGATATATTTTTCCGTTATGCATTTGCGTTCAAACATAGAACTGAAGCTTGGGTTGACTCATGTCAGCCACCACACCTGCTCTGCAAGAACTCACTCTGGATTTTGTGTGTCAGGACTTGCCTGAAAATGAGTTGCTTCACCCGCCGCTGAACATCCGAGTAGTGGACTGTAGAGCTTTTGGCCGCTACACTTTGGTTGGCTCTCATGCTGTCACCACTCTGCGGAAGTTCATCTACAGGGGAGCTGACAAGCAAGCCAACAACTGGTCCACTACAGGTATCAAATAACAGAAAAGTAGAATATATGTTTGCGCCACACAGTATTGTCTGACAGTTTGTGATGATGATTTTTTTTTTCTTTCAGAGGAAATTATTGTTGTCAGCATGGATTCTGAGCCTTCTTTTAAGAAAGTGGAAACTGTTGTCAAACTTGACTGTGTAAGTGTAACTTTTGAAAATTTGAAAATTATAGAGATAAAAAATACAAAGTAAACACAATCTGGTGTTCCTTTGTAGGGCTCTGATGCTGTGGTCAAAGTTGAGGTAAGTAGAGATCTGTACTTGCTTGATTTATAAATCAAACTGCATTATTTTATTTCACGGTGAATCAAGATGTCTCAAAGCCTTAATCAAAAGATCTGTGTTACTTTTATACAAAGGATGATGACAAGGATGGCAAAGGGAAGAAAAAGAAGAGGAAGAAGGGTGATGAGATGGAGGAGGAGGAACTTGACGAGAGCATGCTGGACTGGTGGTCCAAATATTTCGCTTCCATTGAAACTTTGACAGAGGTAACAAGCCTTCTTTTGACTGATTATATAATGTTAACAATGTTGCAAAGTATGATGATGCAGTACTACACGAAAGTTTTGAGTTGTGTCTCATTTCTTTATGTTTTGCTTACTGCCTGTCTTTTAAATTTTTTTTAAAGTGTTCTTGAGCAATAGTGCTCCAGGATTTCTGTGGGACTTTCAGAGTTTTTCTTTGGATATTGGCTGCTTTTTCACTTATTTAGAGTCCAGTTCTTCTATGTGACCATTTTCCGAGAAACTGCTTTTTCTTTATTTGGTATCAATGACCTATATAACATAAAAAGACCTAGGGTGGAACGAGGGATGAACAAGTGTTTTGAACGAAAAAGGCGTTTCCCAAAGAGTTATTAGCCAAAAACTTTGCATATATCGCCATTATGTGCAATGTGTCCTTTAAAAAATTAAAGAAACTGGTAAAAGTGGAGGACAAAATCAAAAGCAGCAGGCCTAAAGACTATCGTCATATCATTAAGAACTAGGAAAAAAGGCCAGCAAGAAATCACACAGAATCTGCGAGATGCATCTCCTTAGGTCTATCTATCTACTGCTCATTCAAGCCTCATCAGAAATGCTCTCGGTGGAAGGATGGCTGTCAAGAAGCCATTCTTAAGGAAGAGAAACAGGGAGAAAAGGCTGCGGTGTGCCAAATAACACAAGACCTGAGCTGAAAATCAGTAATAATATGTCTAATAGGGTTATGAATTCTAATTTGAAGCTTTTGGATCAAATCATTGTCAGTATGGATCAAGGAGATCGGGAGAGAGGTACAACACTGAGACACTATCAGTCATGGACTGGCCTTCCCGGACCTCAACATTACTGATGCATTGTGGGATAATCTTTGCAAAGAATGGAACAAAAGGCAGTCAACATCCAGAGAAGAGCTTTGAATGTCCTTCATAAATCCAGGAGAACTATTCCTGAAAATGATTTAAAGAAATAACAAGAAATCTTGCCTAAGAGAGCTTTGGCTGTGTTGAAGAACAAAGGTGATCGTATTAACTTTCAAGCTCATTCAATCTTTACAAACAGTTCTTTCTTTATATACAACATTTCTGTATTTGTTTTCATGTTTCAGTAAATCATTGCAACTATTTTCAAATTTCCTTTCAAAATAAAGGGCAGCTAAAGACTTTTGCACAGTGCTGTAGATTGAATTTTTCTTCAAGACATTTTTTTAGACTTAATGGATCTTAACCTTGATACTATAGCTGATAAGTAGGAGGTTTTGTTTGGTCTAGACAGTTAAGAAATAGAGCTTTACTCTTTCAGTCACTCAAGGCTCAAGAGGCAGCTCTCTCAGACTCAGAGGACAAAGATGACATGGACATTGCAGATGGTGGAGGTAAAAAAAAAAAAAAAAGAAACCTTAAATTTCTTCTTTTTGTCATCAGTTTTAAAATCCACTAATTGCATCTCCATATGTTTTTGTGTTTGCTGAATATTGTTTTTATGTGCTTTAATAAAAATCTGTGATGTTCATAGTTTGACACGTGTGCCTAAGTTTAAAATTCATCCTTTATTAGCTCACTAACTCTGTTGTTTTGTTCTACAGTGCAGTAGTGAACCTCATAGCCTTCATAGCCCAAGAATGCCTCCATGTAGATGCTGACATGAATCCAAATTTCCATTCGTAGGACAATTGCTTGTTTTCTTCTCCCGTACATGCATATTTGTCATATGCTAGCCATGAAAGTTGTCAATAACAAGACAGTGACTAAAAACACAAAGATGATGGAGCATGGCACACAATAAAGAATTAGCCAATACCTACAGCGTCACAATACCAAGCATTCTCACTGAACTCTATACTTCAGGAGTTCAATGGCATGCTTGCTTTGTACCGTAATGGCAACTTTCATGTGGAATTCATGTCTCGAGCGCTCTGCTCCTTCTCCCTGTCCCTGTGTCCTCACCACTAACCTGTACTCAGATATCAAACCTGATGACTCTCCTGTGAAAGGCACAAAGAAGGGAAAAGGAAAGAAAGATAAGAAGAAACCGGCAGTCGACCCTTATGAGAAGAAAAAGCCAAAGCTGGATGAGCTGAAGGTATACAGTTGTGACTGCGACATACAGACACGGTCTTAGAAAACAAGTCATTCCAAACCTAATTTATGTGTTTATATATACACTTATCTGTGTTCAGGTGTATCCTAAAGAACTGGAAAGCGACTTTGGTAACTTTGAGGACTGGCTGCACAGTTTTAACCTGTACAGGGGAAAAGCAGGTGATGATGATGATCAGAATGTGACAGATGAAGATAGGATTGTTGGAAAATTCAAAGTAAGAAATTGTCTCTTCTTTTTCATTGATGATGAAAGTCAAAGCTCTTTAAATAATTCTTTCATATTTTCCTCTGAATGCCCTTTCATTTGTATCGCTGTGTCAATTCAGGGTTCGCTGTGCATGTACAAAGTGTCGGATGATATGCCAAGAGACATGAACTTTGATTCCAACATGGGAATGTTTAATAACATTCCTAGCAATGATCCCATTAACGTCCTTGTTCGGATCTATGTCATCAGGGTAAGCTATGTGCTCTGCTGTGAATATTTATTTCAATATCCTGGGAAGAGGTCCTTTAGCTCCTTTGAGTGCTCATAGTCAGGTTCATACCAAGGGTGCTAGCTTGTGGATGGTTCTGAGCTCTGCATACGTTAACTTTAGCCACTTTGCCTTTGAGAGTTTCTTTCAAATACCCACCCACATTTGGAAATGTTTAAGGCTGACTGGCTGGTTACCGGTCATAGCCGAGAATGCTAGACTTACTTATTATTATCATACTCAAATTTATCCTTTTTTTTTCGTAGGCAACTGATCTGCATCCAGCAGACATAAACGGTAAAGCCGACCCCTACATTGCAATAAAACTGGGAAAAACAGAGATAAAAGACAAAGAGAACTACATCTCAAAACAGCTGAACCCACTGTTTGGCAAGTAAGTAATTTTAGAGCATGGCCTTATCTGTACGATCTTACAAGTTTTTATCTTTTGTGAATATACTGAATTTTAATTAAAACCTTAAAACTAAAATCTGTCTCTTATTAGATCTTTTGATGTGGAGGCCACATTCCCAATGGATTCCACATTAACTGTGTCAATTTATGACTGGGACTTGGTGGGAACTGATGATCTCATTGGAGAAACCAAAATTGACCTCGAGAACCGTTTCTACAGCAAACACAGAGCCACGTGTGGTATCACACGCGCCTACGCAATGTAAGGATCACACAATCTGTTTGACTCAAGTAGCATTAGCCAACATGAAAGCAAAAACAAAAAAAAAACAGTACTTTAATTTGTTCATTTTCAATAGATGCACTGCTCTTCACCACAAACTTTACTACAAATTCAATCAAATGAAAGCGTTCAGCTAGCTAACATTATAGCTCACAGCCACCATTAATAGTTAACCTGTTGCTAGTCTGTCTCCATAGATGTCAAGAAAAACCTAGTTCCTGTTGTACTTAAAACTGCTTATGATAAAGTTTGGAGCAAAGACATCATGATTTCTCGAGAAGCCCAACTGGGTAACAAGGCAATTAAATTCATCTCCAGAACTGGGCAACTTACATCAAATCAGTCTGGATCAGGGGTGTCACAAGCCAAGGCTCGGGGCCCAGAATTGGCCTGGCAAAGGGTCCTAATCTGGGCCACTGGATGGGTTTGTAAAATGTGAAGGAGGCATACATTTTGTACTTTTACTTTCATACGTTTTACAGCTTTTTCTGCTGATAAAGACATCCACGTGGCCAGTTGTACTTTACCAAAGTAGTTAAGTCACGGTTAATTAACATAAAAGTGGGCTGTGGCCCATGATGTAAAATGAGTTTGACGTCCTGGTCTAGATGAATTTGATTTGTGTTAAAGTCTTCCTTTAATATTAAACCCAACATATCTGTGTGTGTGTGTGTGTGTGTGTGTGTGTGTGTGTGTGTGTGTGTGTGTGTGTGTGTGTGTGTGTGTGTGTGTGTGTGTGTGTGTGTGTGTGTGTGTAGGTTTTTTACAGTTTTAAAATGTCACCATTTACTTTCATTTGATTCTAGTTTTAAAAATGTTGTTTTTTTTAACCCTTTTTTGTAGCCATGGTTACAATGTGTGGCGTGACCCGATGAAACCCACCCACATCCTGGCTAAGCTGTGTAAGGATGGCAAACTGGACGGGCCTCACTATGGTCCTGCAGGAAGAGTGAAGGTGGAGAATCGTGTCTTCATGGCGCCAACAGAGATAGAGGATGAAAATGGTATTCAATGACCTTCTGTTTCTTCCACTTCATTTTCTCAGTAACTTACTAAAGAAAGGCAATATTGCTGTAGTGGGACATACTCTCTCCAATACTTGTTGTGTGCTTGTTTTCATGCTGGTACTACTGACAAACTGGTCTGATAAATGCCAAAAAGTTGATTCTGTTCATCAACTTTTTGGCATTTACTTACCTTGATGATTGAGCACGCATCAAGTCTGATAAATGCTTAAACAGTTTAAAGGGAAAGCTTAATTTCATTTGCTAGCATTCGCTTTAAAAAATACATATATTTTTGTGATGATGTTTGTCAGGTCTGAAGAAGCAGACAGATGAACACCTTGCCCTTACTGTGCTGAACCACTGGGAAGAAATTCCACGAGCTGGCTGCAAGCTCGTCCCAGAACACGTGGAGACCAGACCGCTGCTCCACCCTGATAAACCAGGAATTGAGCAAGTGTGTAAACTTATTTAAATATAAAAACTTTTGATGAAAAAGGCTTGTATGTTGGAATTATCTTCTACAGATTATTTGCATATTGAAAAAAAAATCTCATCCTGTACATTTTTTTAGGGAAGAATTGAGATGTGGGTGGATATGTTCCCTAAAGATATGACAGCACCTGGTCCTGCACTTGACATTTCACCAAGGAAACCAAAGAAGTATGATTTCAACAGTCATCTTGCAGCTTTAACACACACAGTATAAAGTTCAAAACCATCTTAATGTATTTGAATAAATTATGCAGTTTAATTTGAGGTTTTTACCAATCACTATTGATCATTGATTAGTGTTTTTGCGTTTGTACAGGTTTGAACTGAGGGTCATAATTTGGAACACAGATGAAGTCGTTCTGGAGGATGATGACATCTTCACTGGCGAGAAATCTAGTGATATATTTGTGCGAGGGTAATAATGTATCTTTTGTTTTTTGTTTACTTGTTTATGAGCAGAAATCAGTCAAATCAGATTCCCGATACGGAAACATTTACAAACCCTCCCCCTTTTCTCACAGTTGGTTAAAAGGGCAGCAGGAGGACAAACAGGACACTGATGTTCATTATCACTCCATCACTGGGGAGGGGAATTTCAACTGGCGCTTCATCTACCCGTTTGATTACCTCATGGCAGAGGAGAAGATCGTCATCTCAAAAAAAGAGTCCATGTTTGCTTGGGATGAGACTGAGTACAAGATCCCTGCTCGTCTTAACCTGCAAGTGTGGGATGCCGACCATTTCTCAGCAGATGATTTCCTGGGTATTGTCAAAAATCATTAAGCTAAAAAACATCGCTACTCATAAGAGATTGTTTGTGAAACACCACTAACACAGCAGGCAACATTGTAAATTTAGGCGTAATGACATTAAGATGGCTTAACCTTCATACTTATTCGACATTTACTGTAGAAAAAATGTCTTCATAGGTGCAATTGAGCTGGACTTGAACCGTTTCCCACGTGGCGCCAAGACTCCCAAGCAGTGTACCATTGAAATGGTGACAAATGAAGGAGAGATGCCCATGGTCTCCATCTTCAAACAGAAGAGGATCAAAGGCTGGTGGCCCTTTGTGGCCAGGAATGAAGATGATGAGTTTGAGCTTACGGTCAGTCACACCAAAGCACCACCTGAAATTATGGTTCTAAATAGGGAATGACTCATTTTTGTAATGCTAATGCAAGCAGTAAAGCACACTGTTTCGTAACATATCTCCAGGATTAAATGTGTAGTTAAACCTTTGTATGCACTGGTTCATACTGGTCTCACCCACGTTATAAAATGAGTTTGACATCTTTGCTTTAGGTAATAGCGTGAATCTACATCACTCATACTGTTTTTTGTCTTTACAGGGAAAAGTGGAAGCAGAGCTGCACCTTCTGACAGGAGAGGAGGCAGAGAAAAGTCCAGTTGGTGAAGGACGAAATGAACCAGAACCACTGGAGAAACCCAAGTATGAAGGATGTTTTCCTATCATCCATTCTTTTGATCTAATTTTTTCAGCGGCATGGTCCAGTATATTCTTTTGGCTTCTACATAAACCCCTCCTATAAACAGAAGCAGTCACATACTAAATGTTGTGTCCATGTACACATACCTTACATGCACAGATACATGCAGGTTTAAAGGTTGACAGTCCGAACAAACATCATTCAACAGGTAAGCGGAAAAAAAGAAAAACAGAGAACATAATAGATATAGTGGTAAATTGAATTGTTAAATCAATTGTTGTAAAAAAAACAACAACAAAAAAACCCACCTGTTACACAGTCATTAAAAAAAACATAAAAAACAATATTAAACTTGCATAAAAAGCATTAAGAAATTTCATGAACTGAGGAAAGACAGTTGAAGGAATTTGCTTCAGTCAAACGCTGGACTTAGACCTAGGATCTTCTTTCTTTACATGGTAAGTTGCTGTTTCTTATCCTTATTTCTAACTAGAATTATTTTTCCCCATCCTGCTTTCTGCTTTATTGTTGTTTCAGGGAGTCCACTAACTTTCAAAGCATTAATTTAGTTTGTAGTAGAAAAACAGTAAAATGCTCCAAAGTCCTTAAAATCTGTAATACTGAACGTGCACATTTCTGTCCTTCTAGCCATCCTGACACCAGCCTTCTGTGGTTCCTCACTCACTAATGAGACCATTAAACAATTGTTCTGCACACAGTACAAGTGGCTGGTCATCAGGATTGTCACTGCTCTCCTGCTGCTGGCTGTGCTCACTCTTTTTCTCTACAGCATGCCCGGTTACATGGTGAAGAAAATGCTGGGAGCTTAAGATGTTCTGCACATGGTTCCAGCAGACTAATCTTAGAACTTATGACTCACTCTCTCCTCCAAACTTCCTGTGCACTTTTTCTATTGAGCCAGCACTTTTAAACTAAATAAAAGCAATGAAGCAATACATTAAAATGTACAAAGTTATACCAAGAAAACAACATGCACTAAGAAAAGGATTCAGAAAACCATGTTCTTTAAGAAATCTACCAAATTAACTTTCACACACCCACGCTACAGTACTGTTTGGCCTGTTCATGCTGTTCATAAATCAATATCTTAATAATAGTGAAAAAAGTTGGTTGCCAGGTGGTTGCTAAGCATGTAAAATGCAATTTTTATGGATTTAAATGAGATGTTATTGTCATGAAAATAAAAGGATAGATTGGAGTTGCAGGCTTAATACACGTAAGTTTAGCTCATTGCTAGGTTAACAGGCAATGTGATGCGTCATACAGTAATATCTGGTGTAGATAAAAATCTGCAGGGGCACTTATGTAACAAATTTGGTTACTCGGCTCCTGATGATGTGTTTGTGGACAAAGAAAAACACACACACACGGATTTCTTTCAATATAGAGTTTTATTCCTAAAGTAGAGTTTTAATAAAAATGCTTTACAATGGAAAAGAAAAAAGAAGTATAGTCACTGGAAGAACGATAATCAAAAGCACCACCTCAACAGATGAAACAAGTTCATTTCTTCTGAGATATAAGAACTAAGCCTTGTGATGGATTGGCAGCCTGTTCAGAGTGTGGCAGCTGAAATTGGTTTCAGCAACGCTCACAACCTTAAACTGGACAAGCAAAGGAAAATGGATGAGTGGATCCATGGATAAGTACTAAACATATAATGCACCTGAAAAAATAAAACAGAGAGGTCAGCAGTCACTTCAGAAAAGCAGAAGCTCATTTCTGAAATAAAAACCCCCACCTAATACCTTTAGCAGTTGCTTAAGTATATTTTACTATGGTAAAAGTGGAAAGAAAAAGGCTGCTAAATACAATATGTTGAAAAGGTAGAAGAATTATTTTCTAGTGTTTCTATTGGTGGCTCAGGAGGTAGAGCAAGATGTTGACTAAGTAGAAGGTTGGTGGTTTATTCCCTGGTTGAATCTGTATGCCAATATATACTTGTGATACTGAAGCCCAAGTTACTCCTGATTCATTCATTGGAGTGTGAATTGCAGATGGCCCCTCCTCCCTGAGTCTGGTTCCTGTAAAAGAGAGTTCGTTAACAAACACCTGAATGCTCCAGACCAGCAAACTACCAAAATAATGCTTTTATAGAGGTGCTCACATTTGCTGATGATCAATTAGCCAAGTGCATTTTGACTAGCATCACCTGGCTGCTACTTAACTCTTAATTCCTATGGAATCAGTTATGGTGTTAAACAGGTAACCAGTAACATTTGCTTGTTATATCATGTGGGTATTTCCATCATGCAAGTAATCGATTATTTTGCATATATGTGGGCCACAATGGCTTTGGCTTCTTTAACGTCTTTTTACATCTCTGTACTCCACCAGCCGTCCAGATGTTGCCCTCCTCTGGTTCCTCATCCCCTTCAAAGCTGCGAAACACCTGATTTGTGACCAGTACAGGTGGCTTACCATCAAGATTGTCACTGCTCTTCTCCTGCTGGCCATCTTTGCTCTTTTCATATACAACATGCCTGGATACATGGTGAAGAAGATGCTGGGAGCTTAAGAGAAACAGCTGAGGTTTTTACCTTGTATTCTGTTGTGAATGGTTTCAGCTTTACAATATCATAAACTAACCACCGCATTGTTAAACAGGCGCTATCACAGTAACACTACTGATAATACTTATTACTTGAGTGTGTCTAATATTGTGTATTAATGTGTACAAATCATATTAGAGGGTTTTTTTTGTTGTTGTTGCAGTTTTTCTTGTTTGTTGAAATAGTGTTTTCTGTATTTTTAGTGCTTGTTTTTAAAATAACTGAACATTAGTCACCTTCATATGTTGTACTGGTTTAAAAGTGAGTATATTGTGTTTGAATTCAGTTTTTTGCTTTGCATCTGTGTATGATATTTTAAATTTGTGAATAAACTGAGATCTGGACAATCCATTTATCAGAGGGTTATGTCATCTCTATATGAATGCCTTCTTTGTTTAGTGCTCAATAGAAAACAAAAAAGAGTGCAGTGTTGTTTTGTCATCAGTGAGTATGAGGTTCAAATATGTTGGTTTTTTCTCATTTATATTTTTAATGTAGTACAAGCCAATTGGTGACAACCTCTAGATGTTCGGAAAGAAAATTGGTTTGTCAGTTATTTGATGTTATTTGTCTAACGCAGTGTTTATAACTCTGTACTCCACCAGCCGTCCAGATGTTGCCCTCCTCTGGTTCCTCATCCCTCTCAAAGCTGTGAAACGCCTGGTTTGTGACCAGTACAGGTGGCTGACTATCAAGATTGTCACTGTTCTCCTGCTGCTTGCCATCATGGCTCTTTTCCTGTACAACATGCCAGGATACATGGTGAAGAAGATGCTGGGAGTTTAAAAATAAACAAATAAACACGGTACTGAGTCTGTAATCCAGTGTTTTTGTATTTGGACTCTCTGGATTCTCCTTTATTTAATATTCAAAGATTTAGTGTATACACCTGGTTTTGCTTTTAGTTGTTTTTCTGGTTTGTGTACTATTTGTAGTTTCTAGTCTTGGCCTTGTCTTCATTTTGTTTGGTGTTCTCTTTCTGTCTCCCCAGTCAGTCTTGTTTCCATGTCTGTTTCTCTGTGGTTATCGTACTTCCTGTTTTATTTTGAAAATATTTCACCTTGTGTTCAGTGTGCTCAGTTCCACTTCCCCTGTCATGTTAGTCTGTATTAGTTCCAGTGTGTTTCCTCCTGTTTCCCATCCTCTCGTTATCCTGTGTGTATTTAAGTCGTCTGTCTTCATCTGCTTGTTTTTGCGTTGTTCTCTCTCTCCCTGTGTCTTTTCTTGTGTGCTGTTTCCCTTGTAATCTAGTTGTTATCTCTTAATTTCTTAGTTCCCAATTCCTAGTAGTTCCCCTTTTGCTATTGGGTCCTACCTCCACCTGTCACACAGTAATACAATGACATTTGACATATTATAAAGTTTTGATTACAAGCATATATACTATATATCATCCCCTTTTGCAAAAATTATTCTCATACCATATAATCTAATCCATTACTGTGGTGTGGTGGTGTAAAATATCATTGTTTCACAATGACGGTTATATTTGCTGAAATGATTACCATTAGTTTTAGTGTTGTGATTGTTGCTTCTCCAAGACAAGACTGTCACATTTGTTCTGATTTATTGTAATATGAAAAGCTTGTTAAAGTGTGCAGTAATTTGTGTAGTTACGAAACAACAATAAACATTATTATCATCATCTGTCAGCACTTCTTTCCCTGGAGGATTAACTCACCCTTTCAAGAAAACCCTCGAAGTTTCAGCATTTTCTTTCACTGCATATACTGACCTGCATGTGCATGATCCTTTCCAGTCTATAACATTTTAAAATCTAAAATCTTTATTGTAAAACACTTTAAAAGAGTTTAAAATCTCGCCACAATAGTGTTCCATAGCATGCAATGCGTGTCCAAGGAACTCTAAAATTATCAGTTGAGAGAGGATTCTGTATTATAAAGCTTCTGGCCTGTTTGCATCCATCCTGTAATGTGTGTAAATGCTCATATTTATTAATGGTTTCAATTCTTTCTGCCTTCTATTTCTATTCTTTTACCATATTTAGGGCAAATTTTTAGATCCAGGTCTTTATTTCCATTTTTCTTTCAGAATAAGAATCAGCACTTTATTCACATTTCATTTAACAGAACAGACAATCAATACCAAATTAATACCAACAATAACAAAATCACACAGATAATAAAAATACATAAAGCATATTTGTATTTCTTTGTATATAATCTAATTAATTAAACTACTTTGGCCATGTTGGTCCTCCATTTGACGTGTTCGCTCCTTATAATAAAAAAAATACACAAACCTACCTGAACACGTGGCTCTAAATACACGCTCATTTTAAACTAAATGAATATAGACAGAGGAGAGATCAATCGTTTATGAGTCTATGCTGCCATCTTCTGGTTTTCTGTGGAATTAACAGTAACAGTGCTATACACGTGCGACTGCTCCGCGTAATTCGCTGATCATTTGACACAGTTTGTTAAGAGGTCATCGGTTGCTTATAGTTAATGTATGAATGAAAATGAAAGAACAAATATTCAATAACAAAATTAAAAAAAAAAAAAAAACATTGGAGGATGCGGGCATCGATCCCGCTACCTCTCGCATGCTAAGCGAGCGCTCTACCATTTGAGCTAATCCCCCTGGCTGTACGAAACCTCACGTCACTTTCTTTTATCATTGCATCCACAGCCTCGTCTGCTTCCTGTTTTGAATCATCGGGTGTTTAACTCTTTATACAACACGTGAACGTTAGTAAACACCACAAGATAACTTCTGCAGAACTTCCTCACTACTCTTGTTATTATCTTACTTAAGTTTTCTGCATACCATCCTTTTTGGTCGTTTTTTCGTAGTCAAGACAAAAAATGCTAACAGTCACTTCAACTTTAGTTACATCTATGATTCATATTAACCGAGACACAAATCTTTAAGGCTCACCTTTATTATAATTTCTGCCGAAATTACACACGTTTTTACCGCATCAAGGATATGTTACAAGCAACGTTTCATTGTTTCCAGTCGTTGTCTAAACTTGAACTATGAAAAATGAGGTAGTAGAAGCCAATCGCAGCTGTTATTCCAATCACGCTAAAACAAACACTTTTTCCCATTTTATTTCTAAATGATGCCTAACACAGGTCTGAGCATCTCAGGGTTCTCAATACATGATATGATTTTGAGGTAATATTTTATAATACGGCCATAATTTCTAATACTACAAGAAATTATATTTTCTAATACTATTATAAATTATATTTTCTAAATGAATACTTATATAGCAATTATATTTACCTACACATAGGCTACTAAGTTAACTACACTAGAATAAGAGGGTAACAAATCAGGCTTTTACAGGAGATTTTCAAAACGACATTGTTGGTCAGAAACAAAGAAATCATTGTAATGTAAGTAAATTTAACTATTTTGTAATGAATGAAAGAAGAAGTAGTGCATACATAATTTGAAGTGCTCCTTAAATTTCAAAGGGAAGGAGACTCAAATTACACGCTAAGTACTGCGTAACTTTTTTTTGTAATCGTTGCAGAAAAACTATATTTCCCCATCTGACACTGTAAGCACACTTTAGTTTTGGGCGTGTGAGCTAAATTATGAAGTGGCTTAACCTTGTTTAACATCCAGTCATTTTACAGGAAAGGAGACATGCCTTACACTACTTTTCAAAATTACGTTTGAACAGTTTTTGTGAGAAAAAAAAGACTTCATCATCGAGCTTACATAAGCCTGCAATTATTGATGGTATTTATTTTTTCTTGCAAGTTGGTAAGGGAGAACAGTTCTCATCACATGTATTTTGGTAAAATAAAAGGATAATAGAACATCCATCATGCAACATCAACATAATGAATATTAAATAAGGATGTAAAAAGGCAAGATTAATCCACTCTATAATACGGCCCCACCATGAAAAGTACGATGGGGAATCGCTGTTTGTCAAATTGCACACTGCCTAAACTTAATTATTTAACAATTTCTTTGTTTCTTGTAAAATTCTGACTGATTGCCCTCATATTCCAGCCTACCAAGCTATCTGGATCCAACTATAAGTATTTTTAGGTAAATAGAATTATATTGTAATTTCAAATAAAAAACACTAAAATTCCTTTTAATTACAGGTGAAAGACACCTTTAAATCGTGGGCCGTATTATATAGTGTTACTAATTTCTGAGCTCATAATTGCACAGTTCAGGAAACCAATGATGAGTTGATAAACAAGAAAAAAAAATTCTGGAAAAAACCCCCCTGAAATGCTCTTCTGTTATGTTAGTTACAAATATAAAACAATGTACATACTAAAAGCTGTTCACAATACAAGACACTACACAAATATACAAAATGTAAAAATAAAAAAAATCCTCCAGTTTAACGCTGTCAAACAACTGCATACAGCATTTCTGTTGCACTACTACCAACAATAAGGCATCAATTAGAAAAGACAAAGAGAAACAAAGAAAAAATGACGACAAAGCTTTCTGAGAAAAAGTGTGGCTGAACTGATAAGCTAAAAAGTATTGGTGATGCAGTAAACAGTGTTCAGATCCATAATCTGTAGGAGATCCTGCAGATGTGTTTTCATGGCAAAGCTGTATGCGTAATTTTGTTTTTTGGTGCCTGCAATACCCCCAACTACCAACAGTGGGCCGAAACATGAAGTGTGGACATTATTCATCTTCCAATTTAAGATAATTAAAAAAAGCAGACTGCAAACAAAAATATATAACAAAGACCCGACTTTACTGGAATGGGAATATTTTCATTCAGATACAGTACACTGGCCTTGTTTTTCACTCCATAAAGACTGCATTGTCCCATCCTCGGCCACAGTTTTAGCACACCATGATTTTTAAATGTCACATTTAAAAGTTTTGGATCCAGTTAGTCACAACGCACATGTGCAACCACAACAGAAATAACCACAGAAACCAGCTGCATGGTCACATGGTAGAATGATAAACAAAACCATGTTGTGCTCCTGTCATAACACTGAGATCTAAAGAGAAGAAAATAATTTAAACGTGAAGCTCCTGGCATTTATTTTTCCATTTTAATTAGGATATGTCACTTTACTGACACAGTGTTCACAAATAAAAAGATCAATGTAAAGATAGCAATTTTATTAATTAAGCGTAAGGTTCACCTCTGTTCTGTTCTGGGCTTTTTAGTGGAACAAGTCGTAAACCAAGATTCTTTACGAATATGGCCCTCGGTGTCTAAATTAACAATGATAATGCATCGGTTATGCACAGATAACCAGTTTCAACATCACTTACATACAAACACAAAACAAATGGATAACATATTATGGCTATATGCAGCTTTAGAACAAGGCACAAAGGTAAGATAAATATCTGTGTGGAAACACCGGGAAGAGTGGAGCAGCATTTTATGCCCTTTTGGAAAAAAATCATTAACACTAACACACTGCAGATAGTCGTCATATGTGGCCCAGCAGGAGATGCTGGCTTGGAGTCTTTGCAGGCCAGGATTTAGCGATTGCTCCTGATGGCTTCCTTGGCTGCCAGGATGAGCGGGGTGAGGCTGGATAGAGGCTTCGCCACCTTCAGGAATGGATGCTGAATGGAAAAAAGTGGATATGTGAAATTTTATAAGTTAGGGGGTGAACTTAGATAACGGTGTACATAATTCACTGAGATGCATAAGAAAAAAAAAAATCTAGATTCAACATTTAAAGACATCTTGAATTTGGGTCGGATGAATAGGTCTTTTCTACCTGCAGCAGCTGTCTGCCTGACCCTCGTTTCTCCACGTCCATCTCCAGACAAAGGTTAAGGAAAGATCTGAACACAGGAGACAGCTTCTCTGGGTTCTGTAGCTCAGGGGTCCCATTGGTGGCGATTAAATACAATGCCTAAAACCAGGATAATGGCAAAGTAAGAAATGTAGGGCAAAATATTTTTAAGCACTAGTCTTTAAACACAAATGTAATTTCTTATAAATTGGATTGGGACAGTCAAAACACCAGATTTTTACCTTCACGGTTATTGTGATAAATTTCACATTATTGAGGTTTTTTTAAAGCAATAATGCTATCAGTTCAGTTATTTCCTATCTTTGCTTACTGTGTGTAATCTTTTGTGGAAAATCAGTAAAAACTGCCATAACTGCACAGAGCTGGATTGGATAGAAGCCAGACTCCAGTCATTACAGCCCTGCTATGAGCTCTGTAAGCCTTTCATATTTGACCAAAACTGCAACAATAACATGCTTGCGCTGACACATGCTTAGTGATAAGAAGGTGTAATGTTCCCCATGTTCATCATCTTACTTTAGGAAAGATTTTCCCATAAATTACTGTGCAAACAAAGAGAATCATCAACCTCAAGGTGGTGCTATAGGAAAAGTCAGAATTCTTCATTAAGGAATTGTTTTAAAAAAAATGTTCCTGTCCATCTAGTAGATGCTGTCATATTTTTAGGTTTAAGTGAAGTGAAAAAGCGAACATCTATCCAAAAATAGAGGATCGCAAATGTCATCAGGGTTCAGCGTCTCAGCCACGAGGTTATAATGTAATGGTTTTCCATTCGGTAGTTGCTGAGGTATTTTAGCCTGGATCAACACGGTTGACGTACTGACCAGCAGAATGTGCACATTTCCATCCACAGAGCTGTGACACATGTTCTATTTCCAACATCTTAAATGTCAGGATTTTCTCCTTTTTCTGCATTATTTCATTCTGAAAAAAATAGACTAACATTTCCTTTTTTATGATTTTCAAGATAAAACTTTAACAAAAAACTTGCAGCTTAAATCTCAGGTTCACATATTGAACCTGTAGTGGAGGTATTAGTGTAGGTAACTGTACAAACATCACAACAGGCATTGCTGCTCCTAACACACACTCACCCTGAGAGGATTTTCATTTAGGTATGGAGGCTCTCCCTCCACCATCTCTATGGCCATAATCCCCAGAGACCAAATATCCACTTTGGGTCCATAGGCTTTCCGGGTTACTACCTCTGGAGCCATCCAGTAGGGTGTACCCACCATGGTGCTGCGCTTGCTCTGCTCTGGGGTAATCTGAGCACAGAAACCGAAGTCAGCTGCAAAGAGAGAGAAAAATAAATTGAGATTAGAAGAAAAAGCAGTGTGTTGTTCTGTTCGAAGTATATTATCAATCCGTGGATGTGTACACATCTGCGTGCGTTCTCACTCACTGAGTTTGACTGATCCGTCCATCCCAAGGAGAACGTTGTCACTCTTGATGTCCCTGTGGATGACCTGGTTTGCATGGAGAAACTCCAGGGCCTGAAGGACCTGAACGTATGTAGGTAGGAAGATTATAATCCACCAAAATTGCAATAGACAAACTGTTTTCATTAGCTCGGCTGTCTGAGAAAGATCCTACCTCTCTGCAGACAGCAGCAATTTGAGCTTCATCCATACAGGTCTCTGTCACAACATCGGTTAGCGACCCGCCGGCCAGGTATTCCATTACCACGAAAAGCTCGTCTCCAACAAGGAAACTATAAACACGCACAGACGGTCGGATTTACAGAGCGGTCCACTCACAGCTGGTGTTGTGAGGTGTATTGTATGTTTTTCTGTGCAGCATGTTACCTGTCTACGAAGTTGACAATGTTGGGGTTCTTCAGCTCCTTCATGACCAGGATCTCATTGATAATTAGCTCCTTCTTTGGCTGCTTCTGCAAGTTGATTTGTTTGATGGCAACCTGCAGAAGACAAGATATTGTACATTTGCTTCAAAACACACACAAAACCTATCTGAGCAATCACAAGGTGCAACTAATTTTTTCCTGAATTTGGACAGTCAAATCTAGGAGATGTAAAATTGTAAAAACAAAAGAAAAAATAAACTGCTTTGTCAGCCATAACTGCAATATGAAAAATGTATATTCTTCTGATAAGGACTAAATGCTGGGGTTTGAAGTCTTGGCACAGACCCGGTAGTGTACTTGTACTATTAAAACACAGATTAAACAAATTTCATTAGCGATGGCTCATTTTTATCAAATCTCTCAGCTAGCAATGAGTGCGACAGCCAGCACGCCCAAGACTCGGCAGCATAAACCGCTGTAGGCAAGGACAAGATTAAAAGTATGATAAGCTTTCTGGTTTCCAGCTGTAGTCTGAGATTGATTGATTAATCACAAGATTCACAAGTTGCAAATGTTATTTGCAACTTTTTACATCAGAAATCTCTATAAGCTAATTCAGCAGAATGCCAGAATCATGAAATTCGATATCGAAATTAAACAAACTAAGTTTAATACAGTCAGTGAAGTACCACGTGTGGCTTTTGTGATAAGGCATATCAAAGTGTGTGCTGTGAAAAAAAGCATTTTTTTCCACTGTGATCTCCTAATATCTTCTTGGGGAAAAACCTACAGGGTGACGGAAACAAAACAGCAATATTGCAACATAGTTTAGTGCTTCTAACATATTAAAACTAGTGCTGTCAAAATTATCGCGTTAATTGTTAAGATCAACGCGAAATGTTTAATGCATTAAAAAAAATTTAACGCTGATTTTGTTTTTTTATTAATTTCCTGTAATCTAAGACCTTTAAATTCATGAGCACCTCTGGAGGAGGGGGCAACAGTGTGCTATGCTGGCGTTTGGCCTGACAGAAATGATTAGAAGAAGAAGAAGAAGTGACACCATGCTACTGTCTAGCTAACACTAGCTAACACACGCAAGCATGGACGAGGGCGGACTTTTGGGTGGAAAGTTTCTCTTTAAGAAGTTGCCTGATGGCTTGTTGGACAAAACGAGAGTAAGATGCACAATTTGCAACGCTGAATTCAAGTACCACAGAAGCAGTTCATCACTGGCGTATCACCTGAGAGCAAAACACCCAACTGAATCCACCTCTACGGGACCTCGCCAGTCTACGCTTCAGGAGTATGGTGCTTGTGGACGAATAACAAAAAATGTGAGAGAAAAGGTAACCAATTCCTTGGTTGTTTGGATAGCTAAAAACTGCCGACCAGTTAGCATAGTAGAAGATGATGGACTGAGAGAAGTCATTCGTGCTGCATCAGGAGATGAGTGTTACAATCTGCCCTCGAGAGGAACCATTGTGTCGAGACTGCACACTTTGTATGGGGACCAGAGGGCTCAGCAGTCCAGCAAGCTTGTGCAAGTAAGGAATGTCGCTCTCACCGGAGACCACTGGACTTCGGTGAACAACGATAATTACTTAAAATATAAAGAATAAAAAAATGTAATTGGAGCCAGGCTATTAATAAAGTAATTGAGATTAATCGCAATTAATAACAGAAAATTGTGAGATTAGTTAGTTAATTTTTTTTAATCTATTGACAGCACTAATTAAAACCACTGAAACTAAAGTGAGTATGTGCTGCGATTGTGTTTCTCTCACCTCAAGTAACTTCATGAACTAAAAAAACCCCACCAGAATGTGTTTCATAATATATTAATAACTTGTAAATAAATAATTAAATAAATAAATCCCAATCCAACTTCATTCTGAAAACTGAGGTAAATGTGAGGTAGACATTTTGGTAGTGGCTCCAACACTTACCTCTTGCCCTGTGGCAACATCGATGGCTGTGTAAACTGTGCCAGACGCTCTAGAAGTGAAAATTTCAACAATTACTGTACATAATTTATTCTACTAAACTTGTCATTTTGAACCAGCAACTTGCTACACATTCTCACATTTTTCAGTATACACAGTGGCCAGAATTAAAACTCACCCCTGACCGATCTTGTCATAGCGAGTGTATTTCTTCTTAGGATCTCCAATGCTCACAATCGTTCCTGAGAATCAGGAAAAAATAAATAAAGTGAATAGTGCTTCACCAGAGCCAAAAATACTGTTGGGCTGTGATTCATGATTTTTAGTGTGTGGGTGCTTTGCATACTTAGTTTTTCCATGATTTCATCATCAGTCATCTTTCTTGGCGTATTGTTCTGCTTGTCAGCTGCCTTAGAGGTGGCATTTCCAACTGGAGCTGGGATTGGTTCAACTGTCTTCGTGTACATCTGACACACACACAAAAAAATAAATAAATAAATAAAACAAACAAAAAAAACCCCATGAGTCCTGAATAAATACTAAACTTCGACTGAACCTGCTAGCAATTTTGACTATTAAATTCTTACAATATATTTATTTTAATTTACTGTCTAATTTTAGTTGTGAAAACAAAACATCAAACTCACTGATTTCGTGTGTTCTGGCCGTGGTGCCACGATTGGTGGCGGCGAATCAACTTCATCGTCGTCGTCGTCATCCTTGCCTGATGGGGAGGTTGCAGTACCCTGCTTGCCTGGCTGCAACAATAAACGCATAAATAGCACTTTAGTCTGAATTTGCTGATGCAAATAAAGGCAGTGAATAAAAGTAGGAAAAAAATGAATGGAGCTACTCACCGACTGTGATCCTTTGTCTGAAAGAGACAAAATAATTCAAAGTTTAAGAACAGAAAAGTGAGCCTGCACCAAACCGTGCTTTTATTTATCTGCTGAGAAAAAGAAAACTAACCCGCGCCAGAAAAACTGAGGTATTTCTGTTTTCCACTGGTGGAGTCGAAGAACTTGAGAACATCAAGGACGGCCTGAGGATTTTGTTTCTGTTCTGATTTACTGATGTTGGAAGTTTGAAGGAGACGGGCCCACTGCTCTGGCATGCCCTGCACAAAAAGACCCACAGATACAATTTTTTTACAGTGAAGAGTATTTCATGCAGCTGGACATCCATTCTTTTTTAGCCAGTAGTTCCTTTCTCTCACTCTTACTTCCTTTAGCTTATGTCAATAATCTCTTTTTGAATAAAACAAGAACAAAAAAAAAAAAAAAAGTCACCCGTCTTCTGACTTCCAGTTTTCAAGGGTTAAAGAATATAATACTTATGCTGACTCCACACAGAGGAGGGCATGAAATATTGCACGCCTGACCAAGAAATCTTACAGCAGCACAACAGGAAATTCCTGGGACTTTCCATGGCTCGTCACAGTGGAATCACTGGATCAACTTCTCTGGAAGCTCAGCTCCAGCTCTAGTTACACATGAGTGCACCAACCACCAAAAAACATCTAGAACATTTCTGAGTGAAGCTCCATGTGCAGGGGTCTTACAGTCACAAATGCATGCTACAAATTCGTCTTCTTTTTTTAAAAATCTCAGACAGCTGCAGCGATCTCATCTTGTCCCAGCAAGCACTGCAGCTGACAATCTCACAAGTTATCTTATTTACAGCAAGTATTTCCTAAGTGGAGATTTACATGGTAAACAAAGCTAGTCCAAATAAACCAGATCTTACAGAGATTAACAGTAATAACTTTTGCATACCACACTGAACTAACTGACAAATCTGAAGTTAGATTGCTGACATACCTAACCTATAATGGACTGCAAGTAAAAGATGTAATGCGATAATTGCATCTTTTACACAGCGACAGTAACTTTTAACTGCTTGCCTAGTATAAATCAGAAATCACTCCAATTATTAGATACTGAACCTGTAATTAACATGCTATAATAGGATTAATGCCTAAAATGTTTACATTAACAAAATGAATCAGGTAATTTAGTTTCTGCTCATACTACTGACTCTGAATCCACATAAGCACATATTAATAAACCAACTATGTTTAGAAATTATTTACTATTAAAATTTGCCTGTTCAACCTGCTCACGTCAAAATGCCTCTCGATGGAAAATCATAAACTGATAAACAATTAGACCAAATAAATATATGATGTGGCACTGAGGAATGTAAAAAGATGACAGCATGCAGAGATCTCAGCTGTCTAATTAAGGGCTTTTTGCAGTGCTGGTGAAACTGGCACTGCAAAACCCGTCTCGCTTTGTTAGCCCTGTGACTGACTGCTAAGTGCCAACGATGGACGGATGGATGAAAAAAAAATTGACAACACAAACGTGTTTATTTTATTTTCATCTCATCATTTAACATTTTATCAATGAATAAGAAAAGTCATATTTTAATCAAGCCTGATGTTTACTCAAACATAAAAGAAGCATTCCCAGACTCTTCCTTAAAGATATGATTACAGTTCATTAATTTAACACTCGATGTACTCTGAAGATACCTTAAGCCAAGGTATCAGTGAGATCAGTGCATGAATTAAAATCTCATTTTGCAAGTGAACACTGGTCATTGTTTAAGGTACTTACCGTGAATTCTCCAGTAACAGCATCAAAACCCACATGGATGGTGTGTTCAAAGTCTGATGGGGAGGAGATTTCAGGTCTGTCCTTATCCCGGTCCTTTTTCTTGCCTGCTGCAGACAAAGGTCAGAGGTCAAAGTTACATTCTTCCATGGCCACTCGTGTGGTCTTTTATTGTGGTACTGTGCAGTATATTAAATGTCTGGGTTTACTTATGTGTGTGTGCTCCACGTCTCACCTTTCTCTCCAAAGATGGAGATGATCTTGTTTCTAGGCTTCTTCTCCTCTGGTGCAGACGGAAGTGGCCGAGAGTTGTGATTGGTCGATTGGGCGTCTTTGACTCCTCCTTGGCTGCTCATCCTGACAGGGGGGGCGGGGGGCTTATCCTCACACACTCCGCTGTCACACATCTACACTCACCTCGACCTGCAGAATCAGGGTCCACAAATTTAACAGACATCCAGAAAAATCCACAAATTTCACAAACATCCAAAAAGCGCAGTGCACACTAAAACTGCGGTCCTCTTCTTCCTGTTTTTTCACATGTCGCAATACTTCTATTGCACGTTAGGCCAAGCTGTTAGAGAGAAATGGTTGCTGCTTCGAATAAAGCTTAGCATACGCCACACACAGAAAAAGAAGTAGCCAAACAATACATTTAGAAAGAAAAAAAAAAAACTCACACAGACATAACTAATCCATCCATGCTGCAATGTGAGAATCGGCTCTGACTGTTGGAGCGAAGGGAACCAGCCAAATGTGAACAGGAAGCAACGCTGAACGGCAAAGTGACGTGCTGAGTCGGTTACAAATGAATGAGGAAGGAAAGCAGACAGAAAGAGAATAAGAGTGCGCAAATGAGTGTGACGCCAAATGGTATGACAAGTGTATAACAGGGGAAAAGACCAGCCCTAAAAAAGGGCCTGATCAGGGTAGTAGGGCCTAAAAACAGTGTTCAGACTGAACTTTAGAAGTTTGTTATTCCTTTCCTTATTTAGTTATATACTAGTCAAAAAAATAAATACATTTTATGTCATGAAATGTGTTTTCAACCTTTGTTTTGGTATGTCATTATAATCTCATAGAGAACCCAAACATATTCTGTTAGTTTGTTGTTTCAGTCAATTGGGTTTTTACTTTTTACCAAACACAAATGAACTCACTTGTGCAATTCAGAACTGGGTCAGTTTAGCACTTTATGTTGTCTTCAGTGCCACTGTGACTGACTCACATTAAAATCTGGTATTGGCATGTCGGCATGCTCAGACCGTTGCTGGTGGAATTCTGACTGGACAAAGCTACTGGGACGAGGTCTTCTAACCTATACTTCTGCCATTCATTCTGGATGACAAGCACATCCAGACACTTCCTGGCTAGCATTTAGTCCTGATATACCTCCTACTGAACACGCCTGAGATATGGCATGATGATATGTTCATTAGGGGCAGCCACGGCCCACGCCCACTGAACAGCTGCAGGTTGCATTCATCCAGTAATGGAGAGAAATTTGAGGAGTCCATGCACAGATAAAAGACAGTTTGGATCACATTCAGAAGAGGCTATACCATATATTTTCCATCATCAATATTTGAATAATATAGTGTCTATTTATAAAATCCATTTAAAACACAAACATGTTTCTTTTACATGTTGGATGGTCAAATTAACGACTGCCAAAGTCTCAAATGTTCAAGTACCTCCAGTGAGGCAAAAGCTCAGGATTCAGACTGTTCTAAGCACACCGTTTCAGACAGTTTCTGTACTCTTAGATCTGCATGATGTCAATGAAAGCACATGTCCTTATATGGTCATCTCAGACACACAAGTTGTCAGCACAGAAACCTTCTATTTGCAAGAAGCAGCCAATCAGAATAACGTTTAATGCTTCAGACAGAAGATGACCAAGGCTGTATATAATATAGATTAGCATTATTTTTAACTGTGAGTGATGCACTCAGAAAGTTATGCTGTTGAAGAATTCAAGAATATTAGTATTATAGAAAATGGGAGTAAGCAGAGGTACTGTACTTGTTAGGGCTGTTACGCTATGACAAAATATATCGGATGACGATATGGAAACATCCGTCGTTTCAAATTATACATTATCGTTTGCTTTGTTGTGTTGCAAAATACACTGTTTATGGCAATATTTTTTCACCAGGGCACAGAGAATACCAGCATAACCAGTGAAGAGGAGGCAGAACCAAGTAGCTCCAAACAGAAGGAACAGTGAAAACAAATCAAGGCCCTTATTCCTAAACGAGGGGCTACCTCTGTAGCATTGACATGGTTTGGTTATGAAAAGTCTGACACAAACCAGAAAACTCTACTATGCAAATTATGCCGCAAACCAGTCCCCACCAGACTCAAACATGACAAACCTCTTCTACCAGCTACGCAAGAATTACGTGAAAGACTATGGAGAGAGTTTACAGATGAGAAACAAAAAAAGAGCCATCAGGTGCTCAAAATAAACCTTAGACTCAAATGTTAGAACAGGCTTTTCCTCGCAGCAGTTTCATGCATCGGTCAAAACACTCGACTCCGGGTACACGACGCCCAGCTGAAAACACTTCACACAAGTTGAGTTGCACGAGATGCACAGAATTTGGTCATATCGCACAGCCCTAGTACTTGTTTATACATCCATGTTTCAGTTTTCAGGGAACCTCAGAAAAAAATTAACTTTTCTTACACCACCACATCTGAAATGCACTGTTATTAGATACTTTTAAGATCAATATTTTGCATAAAAGACCATCTCTTTAGAAATAGTGTGCAATAACAAACAAACAGGGACTAGAAATTGATGTAAGAAACTTTGTTTTGCTTCTTTATTGGCATGTACAGCATGATCATTAATCATTAAGCATCTCTTAATCTGTTGCATGAATAAAGTCCCAAACTATATAAAGCAACAACCAATGTCCGTATTTAACATGTGGCAAGTGCAAATTGCAGCTGTATTTTCTGTCCACCCCCCAAGTACATCTGACACATTGGTGCATTCATGCGTGTACCTAAATAGTCTTTTCACTCACCCACACATGCACAGACACATGTATATCATGAGGAGGCACTCCTAACCATCTAACCATAAAGAAGTGGCAAAAAACTAGCCAATCCAAGGCACAGTAGTAGCCGGCGAGAAAAATGTTTGCTTGGAGAATCACAAAAGGTCATTTCAAACGCTGGCTACAAGAGTAAAAAGTTTCTTAGTCATCTCTGAATTGTATTAACAACATAAAATTGTCTTATATATTAAGATATTTATCGTAGGGCCAATCTTCTTATGCTCAAAATAGTCAATTATTTTGGTCCCAATTTAAACACTACCACTTCTTACTTCCCCATAGGTACACATACTTGGGTTTATCCTAATATGGTGAAAACTGAGATTGCAGACAGACACGCGCAAACACAGAAACCCTGAACCTCAAAAGCACCTTTTAGGCTCTTGCAAAGCAAGAAGTTCGATCGGCTCTGACCTGCTGCTTGCATTCTTGATGACATCACAGACAGGAAATAGGAAGCAAACAGAGGTTTCCTCACTTCCTGCGTCTGACCGCAGATGACACAGCTCGTACTAAAACAATATAACAAACGTGGCTCAGCTAGGTATACCTATGACCTCTTCTTTACACAGAAACCCTCCCCCTTGCCATAGAAGCTCTGCAGACTTGACTCGGTTGTAAAGTAAAATCAAAACACAGAAACTAAATCACTGGATTTCAACACTGATCCATTTCCATGATACATTAATCAGAGCCTTTGTGGGTATAAAATTAGTTCTATGTAACAGCCAAGCCCTCAGGCCCCAACATGGATACAGGCTAACATTTAACTGTCAAGGCTAAATACTTCCCTTTCTGCATAATGTCTGAATCACTGTACTGTAGGTGAGAGGCTTTCTCCTCTTCAGAGTGACTCAATGGATGGCTGTGTGTTAACTCTAGTTGGTTTTCACACTTTAGGTCAAGGTTTCTATTGTGGCAAGAGTAACATCAGCAACAAAGTCCACAAAAGTCCACCCACTCAAAATGAGGCACCCCCCTTATGCTCTTTAAGCCCTGAAATCTCTTTAAGCTGTGAGCACTAACCTGTTTTGTGCTTCTTCTGCCCCTCAGAGAAGACCAGGTAAACAATAAAAACTGCTGTACTCCTAGTGGATCTGTGCACCTCTTTCTCTGGTGCTCATTTATCTACTTAGCTCTCGCCCTTTTCCTTATACCCCTCTCTCTATCTTTTCACCCTCACAGGGCAGGTCTTAGCAGGCTGCCTCATTCCTCAGTTATCCTAAAGTGGACAAGTGTATTCTTGCCCAAGCGGGAAAAACTAGACTCCATCCATCGTTGATATCCAATTCCACAGAAAATGTGTGTGTGTGTGTGTGTGTGTGTGTGTGTGTGTGTGTGTGTGTGTGTGTGTGTGTGTGTGTGTGTGTGTGTGTGTGTGTGTGTGTGTGTGTTGGGATGAATTTTGGGAGCAGGCTGTTCAGGCTGAGACACGTTGTCTCTCTGTAGGAATTCCATAGCCTGCAGGGCTGCAGCAGGAGCTGGGTGTGTTGCCCTGTTCATCACAAACACACAAGCCTTGTGCATACCTCACACACACACATTCCCTGCCCTAAAACACACCCTCCTTCTGCCAATAGACGCTTCAATAGAGCATTTGATCGTGTTTCATGTAGCTTTGGGGTAAAACATAATAGGGTGGAGGTAAAATATCAATATGTCAGTATCACACTGCTTCCTCTTGCGGTACAATAATAAAACACAATGGTTAGGAAGGACAGCCACTATAAACCCAACAATCTGACGTACTAGAGTTACTGCTCATTCGTGGTGGAACTTCTCAAATGAAAAAGAAAGTGAAAAAGTGAAAAGAAGTTCTAGTACAAAAAACTCACAAGGGGAAAGATATCAGCGGAAAACAAATCAGCATACTAATAATCTGACATCTTTTCTTCCTGCCTAGCAGCTCCATTTTCAGCATTCCTTTATCCAGTATATCGCCTACCTTTGCACATGTATAAACCCTCTCACCCTTCCCTCTTTAACTTAATCTTCAAACCATTAAACCTGAGCTATACCTCTGATGCACTCATTTCTAATCCTGTCCATACCGGTCCCTCCCAGGAAAATTAGCATCTTTCGGTTAATCTCACCATCTCTAAGCAATCGTATTGATCGCATCATAGCAGGCCGCGCTACCATCTTGTAAATCAACCCTTTCACTCTTGCTTCTTTCCTTCTGTCATAAATCACTCTCAATTCTTGTCTCAACCTGCGCTTTCTTCTTCACTGTCCATTGCTTTGCATGGTTAAACCCAGGCATTTAAACTCACCCACCTTCACTACCTCTTCTGCTTGACCTCAACTGTCAACGTGTCCATCACCATCGCAAACAAGAAAGGGCTCAGTGCAGATCCCACCTCGACCTTAAACCCATCTGTCACTCCTCACCACTGTCTCGCTGTTCTCCTACATGTCCTGCACCACCCTCGCAAACTTCTCTGCCACTTCCTGATATAGTAATACAGTTCCTCTCTTGGCACCTTACCATATGCTTTCTCTAGCTCTATAAAGCGCAACCCCTGACCTTTTCTATACATTTCTATCAACACTTTCAAAGTAAACATTGAAGTTACAATCACAGAATGGCTGTATTACAATACCAACACTATTGTGGGCAACATGCAGTGACATTGTGGTGAGTCTCACTCCTAGCATAAACTGTGTTTGCATTTAGCTTTAAGCCTTTCAGCATAGCTTCAGGTAGCTGCTATTAGCATTTGCATTGTGCAGACTACTGAAACACACGGTGCACTTGTGTGTTTTTTACATGGCGGCATTGAGTACTGTAGAAATAATAATTTTAGACAACAGCCCAGGATCTAATGGTATTGAGCTTGCAATGATGTGAAACTGAAACAAAGAGAAAACTTTCACATTTAAGAAGCTAGACCCAATTGTTTTGCTTTTATGCTTTAAAAAAAAAATACAAAATTATTAAAACTAGTCAGGTTTTCTTTCACCCAATCACCTAAGTTTTTAATTGAGCAGTTATTTCAGCTCTATTGAAATATGTTGCCTTTAAAATCCCGCCAAGCCAGCAACATGCCTGTGCCTATACCATTTCTATTCCTCATTCCCCACTCTCTCACTACATCAGGGTACTTTCTATTCTCTGTGGTTGGCTGTGATCAAGGGAAGCCTACTTCCTCATCCTGGAACTCCCTGAGCCACAAAGGGTCACAGGATCACTCTAGCCAACCAGAGAGCGGAGAACGCGGCCAGCAAGATGTTTACAGGAAGTGGACAACAAGTCTTTTGTATTCAGCTTCTATAAAAGGAAATTCTGTGGAGTACTTCCTGGAAGGAGTGATAATGAGTGATGGAAGGAGTGATGAAGCCATGCACACACACACAGCTTTCTTCCATCTTCCTTTCATTCAGTGACATAAATATGCAGAAACATACAGTTAGATGAGAAATCACACATTTATGTGCACCACACAGACAGACACACACACACACACACACACACACACACACACACACACACACACACACACACACTGCATTTACGTTCTTCCTCTTCCCATTTACGTTCCTTCCCTGACCGTAAGTCTGACAGTAAATGAAGCATATACCCACATATGCCCAGCTGCACACCCACAATGAACACCTTATCCTGTTTTTCCAAACAGCTACTTCACCCCCGTGTCAACAGTTTAATGGCTCAAAATAATCAACCTGCAAGCAATCTGAGGGCTTTAGGCTTTGTATCAGGTACAGAACTAAACTCACAAATCAAAGTCGCAATGTTTTAGCTTCCTGCTCGACTACAAAAGTCAGTGTGGATGGAGAAATGACAGGCACAGATTTACAGATGTATAACACTTTTTGGCAAGCCCGGGTCACGTGACGCCCACATTGCTCCGATTTTCCAGGATGAAAGTTGTTTTGGCAAACACCTTTTAGAAAAAGTCATGTTTAGCTCTTGTTTTAAAAAAATGTCTAGAACTGACTATTTATAATTATCTGATTCATTTTTATACAGTCAGAATTGATCACGTGCTGGTTTACAGTGCAATGTCTACAAGTTTGTTAGAAAACTACTAAATTCGTGATTGTTCTTTATCAATTTTAATTAGAAACAACAACAAAAATACGTTTAAATGTCACAAAAATGCACTAATTAGGTTTAAATTTGACTTAAGTGTGTGATTTCTCTGCAAGTACAGGCTGTATTCATTTAAAGTAGGGCTGCCACAAACGATTATTTTGATAGTCGACTAGTCACCGATTATTTATGCGATTAGTCGACTAATCAGATCATCATCCACTGGACATAAAACTACAGCTTATTGCACCAGCAGCATCTGCTCTTATATAACTATCATTAGCTTACAGCTTTAAGCTTTTAAGGTGCTAACTAAAAATAAAGACAAGATGATAGTTTATTCAATTTTAATGAAATTTGCAGATTGTTTCGGTAAAGTTGAATAAACTCCTTGCTATCTAAAATATAACAGGACACCGGAGTATATTCTCCAGCATCTCACACTTCTGATAATCAGCTGTCTGCTTGACGTTTATTCAGCTGTGTAAAAACTATAACTTTAATCTCAGCCAAACCGATTTACTCAGGAACAAATAAAATACTAAAAAAAAAAAAAAAAAAAAAAAAAAAGCCAAACAACAACATTTTTAATTTATCTAAGTGACTCATATATATTTAACCTGAGTCGCGAAAGACGGCGGTGGGTTTGAAAACAATTTGCCGGGAGTCCGGTGTTCTCACGGCGCTAGTGACCTAGCCCCCGGCTAGCTATCGAGCTAGTGGGTAACAGACGTCTCCGAAAACGTCGGAGCGCTTTTGAAAATATGTGGTGTCCTGATAAACTGAGCCGATATTTGAGGTTTACACAGCTACATTCTCGCCTGAAAATATGTTAAACGTTTATTTTGTGACCCAGAAAGAATAATAAGAGTAATATTAAAACTAACTAGCTACCGCCATTGTTGGAAACTAAGCTGGGCCGCGCTATGAATTCTGGGACACAGCTGCTTCTTCTTCTTCGGGGTTTAACGGCAGCTGGCATCCTTGTACATGCAGTGCTGCCATCTTCTGTTTCAGTCCGTTATTACACTCTTAAATCCTGCTATTATTCCTGCGTCTTTTGCGATCTTACAAAGCTTCAAACGACACGTCGACTATTAAATCAGTCGTCGACGATTTTGATAGTCGACGTAATCGTGACTAGTCGACAAATCGTGGCAGCCCTAATTTAAAGTCCATCTTACTTAAGTTAAAAATGTGGTCCTACAGATGTAAACCACATTCAAGAGTGCAACTTCAACACCTCACTCTCGGTACCGTCATTACTAAAGCAGGTTTTGCTTATTTATAGACTCATTTTTGTAGAATACATTCCAGCGGTTTGTGTGAACACAGTCCCTGTAGACTGACATCACTTGGGTTAATTATTATATTGCTCTGACAATATGACAATGTGGCGAAGCCAGCCACAAACCCAATTCACACTGGTATTTTGCCTCCTGTACTTTATTACAGTTTTTTTTCAATCTCATCTAGTGATCAGTATGATCTAGTGCCTTCTCAGTAATTATGGAAGGAGATGCTATCCGGTTTGGGTGCTTCCTGTGCCAGAAAAAGATCTAACCGAAGCAAAAATGTTTAAGACAAGTGTTGCACTGACTAGTGAATGAAGAAGTCTTAACTTACCGGTTGCTCTCAACCGCAAAACTCAACCGCACTCCGGCCAAAACTACCGAAACTCCGCGCCGTGTCTGTTTGTTTTCAGTCCGTTTAAAGCCCCGATTTGACGCTGAGATTTCACGACAGTCCTCGCGGGTGCGAAAAACGAAGCCGTCTTTTATCACGCTACAGTTTGCCTTCTTTTCTCTCCCCGAGTGTTTTCAACTTGACTCCGTGCTCGGGCCGGGGAGGAACCTGACGGAGAGGAAGCGAAACAAACCGAGCAATCGGAACCACGCGGCTTCCGTAGTGTTTTTAGGGCAAAACTCAAAGGCGCGTAAACGCAGCTCCTGCGCAACATCCGTGGCAACCACACCGGAAACAACAGATCTTTAATTTTCAGAATAATACCAAAAAGGGCTGTTCTGATGATATAAACGTATTAATTTCTTTTTTTTTTAAAAGGTGTTGATTAACTCATTCATAATTCTAAAACCTGGCACAATGATCAAAAACAAGAATTAGAATTTATTTTGTGGTTTTTGAAAAAAATGAACCCAAAATATACTGTCATTTGTTGTATTTTCTATGGTTAATAAAATATATTGGACTAAAATTATGATGAGATATTGAGCTGTCACATTAACAGTAAACGGATGTGTAAAGTAAAGTACTGTCTAGATCAAAGATTCAGGTTTTGATCCATCCCCCATTTTTTCATATTGTAAGAAAAAGGTGAAATGGTTTCTTTTAATTTCTTTAAAAATGCCATCAGGAATCGTTCTCCATGTTTCTTGAAGGACTTTCATGGCTCCTCTTTGGATAGTGGTAGATGATCCCACACTTTTTCAATAATGTTCTGGTCCAGGCTCTGGGGAGGCCAGCCCATGCTTTCTAGATGGTATTATTTGGTGGCTTAAAATCGGTTTGCACTTTTTTGTGTATCATAATTCTATAAATTTTGACAAGATCACCTGTACCACTGGGGACCAACACGCAGATCCTCCACTGTATTTTGCTGGTTTCGTTTCTGATTTCCTCTGTAGAAGTAGAGGGAAAAGAAAATATGTAGGCCCCAAAGCATGGTGGAACCTGTCAAGTGATGTGTATTATTTGGGTGTTTGGTTTTGGTGGTGGTAAAGCAGGATGTTGATACAGGATGAGAGGTGTCTTGAATAAGGTTATCGCTGTCTAATCGCTGTCTAATCTCTTTTTATTTTACAACTCATTTGATGACTAAACGTGAATGCTCTCATATAAAAATGTCTATTTATTGGGCGATCTTTTTAAACGAAATAATAATTTATTTTGAAAATTAGTACCGGATGTTATAGAGCAACTAAATCCGTTTTTACTTTTTGAATAAGCAGCGGATGAAAGTAGCTCAAACGTCAGCAAAATACGTCAAAAACAACAAACTACAGTCTTCGCCGAGAGGAAGTTAAACAGTATGAACGATTTGTTTCATGTCGACACTCTGTAACAGTCTTTTATTTGTATGGACACACTACACATGCTAACTCTTAATAGCTTATAAGTCTGTGTGTAGGTATAGGTTGAGAAGCTAACTTTATTATATTGTTATTTATATTATAGTTTAATCCCACTGTTTACGTGCTATTTCTGCGTCTGCGTGTCTTCGAATTTAGAATGCGTATTTTCTGTCGTTACAGTCTGCAGCTTATCTTATCACATCAGTCCAGAGTACTCTGTTATCTAAACTCATGTTCTTTCATCTCTGCTGCAGTCATGCAGTTCAACCGCAGGTGGAAGTTTGGTTGGGGCAGGTTCAGTGAGGTGGACCTCTTCACAGATCGCCATGAATCCAATGCAGAGACTCTCTCACAGGCCATCAGAGCTGCAGCGTCTGAGGAGCCCGATGCAGACGGCAGCGTGCTGTTTGGTCAGCTCAAGGGAACCGTGGTCGGCCTCAGATATTACTCAGGGGTGGTGAGGATCAGTCAGGGTCTTTTTTTTATTCCTCTAGTGGACAGAGGAGACAACACAGATCAGTTCTACCACACAGGTCAGAAACATGTGGAGAAACCTGAAAAGCAAAAGGTGTTTTTACTCTCTGGACAGGTGAACCAAGGGGAGATGGTCGGTTTAGTGCGGCAGCCTCAGAATCCATATGACCGCAACGCAGTGATGGTTGCCAACATTTACGGAAATCAAGTCGGACACATCAAGAAGGAGCTGGCAGCAGCAATGGCTTACATCATGGACAACAACTTAGCTAAAGTAGAAGGGTGAGCTGCTATGTGCCCGAAACTATTCTCCCTTTCAGAAAATAGGACTATCATTACTTGAACCCCTAAACAAAAGTACTCAGGTGTTGCAGACCACTAAAATCACATTATTAATCAAACCATTTACTCCTTTTTTTGTACATATATTCCTTATAGTGTACTGTTTTGGATAACAAATGTAGGATCCCTGGTTTGCTTCCAAGAGAAGAGACAAATCCCTTTGGGGTTGTGCAGGAAGGGCATCTTCCTGCAAAAATCTGCAAAACCAGACATGACATCGTCAAAGTGACATTGAGCTGAGGCGCATGTTCATTATTAGAGGATTAATGTTGGCAAATTGTAATTTCCTACATGTACTAGTACACTTCTCATTACTTTTTCAGGGTGGTATTCTCAGGGACGAAAAACACCTACACCATGCCGGTGATGCTGTCCTTCTGGGGGAAAGAAGAGAGTAAAAATTCTGTACTGGAACAAATGTCACGCCGAGGATATAAGCTGAACACAGAGGGAGGCAAACTGAAAGGTACGCCCTGCACAATCGCTGGACTTAATTTACTCAAATTTAATGTGTGTGTATGCTCGTGGTTCTTCATTTACCTGCATGCGTTGGATTTCAGGCGACAATCAGCAGTGGTATAATAGTCAAGATGCTCGGGCATTTTCATCCAAAAAAGGTGTGACCACTGCACTAACTGCCGACGAGGTAAATAAATTACATTAAACGTTTTAGTAGTACTCTGTAAGCCTTTATAGCTTATAATAAAATAATAATAATAATTATACATTTTATTTATAGGTCCGAAAACACTCAAGGACACCTTACAAGCAAATAAATAACAAACTCATGGGATGGACCAACATGTATCTGTGTTGAAAACAATGTTTTTTTACTTATATTTTTTTTCCTTTCAGCTAAAAAATGCATTTGATAACCTTTTCGAAGGGTTGATGGAGAGTAAGGATGGAGAGAAAGAAGCTGCTGTGGTAGGTACTTAATCTGTTTATCTGTTTTTATTTATTACCTGCTTTTGTCTGCAATATGTTTGTTTTTAAACTTCATAAACAACAGTTAAATGCAATGATTGAGATCCATTTATTTTTTTTATACTGGAGTTAAGGAAAGAGTTTTGTATTTCTCTCCAAGCTGTCACTACATTTTGCTTTTCTTTATATGGGAGTGCAGCTTTAGTGTTTAACATACAACCGTCTCTCTTTCCAGTCTGTGGCTACTCCCCTCCTGCTCCATCAGAAGCAGGCGCTGTCCTGGATGTGCGCTCGGGAAAACAAAGCTGCCCTGCCGCCGTTCTGGGAGAAGAGAGGCGAGCTATACTACAACACCCTCACGTGTTTCTCTGCCAAAGAGCTACCAGAGAGGGTTCGTGGAGGCATACTGGCAGATGACATGGGGCTGGTAGGTGACACACAGATAGACATATTAAACTGCACACATCACATGATCATATTCTAACAGCATCCACAGTCAGCGTATATTGCACTGTTTCCTTTCTTTTAGGGTAAAACACTGACTGTAATTGCACTGATTCTCACCAATTTTCACAAAGGAAAGCCGCTGCCTGTGGAGAAATGTGTAAGTAGGCGTGTGTTGCAGTCTTTTCAGGCAATATGCTTCATGAGTAACTTGTTTTCACCAATTACAAAATGTGTGTTTATATGTGTGCAGGTTGAGAAGGTTTCGCCCATTAAAGCTAAAACGACGTCACAAATGGCCCTAACACTGGAAGGTACTGAAAACTTTTAACACATTTTATGATTTTGTCGAAATTAAATAAAAGATGTGGTGTGTTTGCTTCAGGAAGCAGCAGTGCAGTTGGAGCTGGAGTGAGTGGCACATCAAGTGGTTCTAACCTGTGAGTGTATTATTGATGTACATTTCACTCAAATTATACAACCTCAATTCCAAAAAAGTTGGGACTCAGCGTAAAATACATGTCTCAAAAATAAACTGGGACAGTGGGACAGGGCCATGTTTACCACTGTGGAGCATCCCCTCTACAGAACTGTAAACATCCATACACCTTTCAAATTAATGATGCCTTTCCCAATGTGCACGCTTCCAATTCCACAGGCACTAAATCTTACCCAAGTCCATGCATTGATTATAGTGGGAAAATAATGTCTGTTTTAATGCAGTGCCAGCTGAGGACCCAAAGATCACAGACTTCAATAACGATTTTTAGCCTGTGCACAGAGATTTCTCCAGATTCTCTGAATTTTTTGATGATATTATGTACTGCAGATAATGAGGTATTTAAAGTCTTCACAATTTTGCATTGAGGAACACTATTTTGAAGTTGTTCCACAATTTGTAGACAGTTTTTACAGATTGGTGACCCTCTGCCTCCCTAAGATGCTCTTTTTATGCCCAGTCATGTTACTGATGTTTTGCTAATTAACATAATTAGCTGCTAAATATTCCCCCAGCTTTCTTTTTAGTACCACTTGCTTTTCCAGAGATTTGCAAGTCATTGCATTGTGTTTTTATATACATTTTACACAGTGTCACAACCTTTTTGGAATTGGGAATCTATTTTCTGCACTATTATATTCTGTGTTAGCTCATGACCCAATTCCCCTGTGTGAATCAGTACCCAGGAGGAGGTGATCTGTGTTGATGAACCACATGCAGTGAAGGCAGCAGATAAGTCAGAGAAAAGTAAGAATTGTCATCTCCACATGTTTATTTTAAAACTTTTGTTTGTGCATTTGTGACTCACTTGCATTTTTAACCTGACTTAACCTTAACCTGACCACTTAACAGGTAAGAGCAAAGAGAAGATGAAAGCAACCAAGAGAAAACCAAGCAAAGGTATAACTGTAACCTGTAGAACTGTGTACTTGTGATGTGGCTCAGGAGGTATAGAACATCATCTGCTAATTGGAAAGTTGGTGGTTCGATCTATGGCTGCTCCAGTCTGCATGCAAAATTATCCTTGGTGTAGATACTGAACTCCAAGATACACAGATTTACAGACAGTGTATGTGAATCTGTGCAATGAGTGTGAATGTACGATAGAAAGAACTTTGGTAGAATGAATGGGCGAATGAGGCATGTTGTATAACTGTGAGTGCTCAGATAGAGTAGAAAAATGCTTTAAAAGAACCAGTCCATTTACTGGTGAGAAAGTAGATGCATGATTGCACTGAACTGATTTCTTGTTTTGCTTCTAAACACTCTTAATAATCATTTCTTGTGAGTAAAATTATTGACTTGTATGCTCTTGGTGCAGAGGGATCGGTGTTGTTTGAGGATCTGGACTTTGCTGCTGCTCTGAGTGGCTCAACATCTGGCACAGGCTCAAAGAAGAAGAAAACAGACAAGAAGTCCAGTCTCACTCAGAGTGAGTTCCAACAGTGCATTTTTATTGAGTGTTTTATGTTTCTGTTTCTGTTTAAAGAAATAGAACTTGGACAGTCATTTAATATTTGATTTGGGCTTCTTTTTATTTTTTTACATGTGCAGTTGCTGAATCCTCCATCGCTGAAAGCCCAGATGACTTAAAAGCAAGAACAACTCTCATCATCTGCCCCCTCTCTGTGCTCAGTAACTGGCTGGTAAGAAGGCACACTTTGAAAGAACTGTATTTTTGCATGCCATAATAATTGGCTACAATTAAAGTTAAGAAATGTGTAGTTTTTTTCATCATTTTCCTCTCTTCTTTTATGCAGGACCAGTTTGAGCAGCACATGGACCCTAATGTGAAGCTGAATGTGTATTTGTATTACGGTCCAGAGAGAAACAGGAGTAAAAAGTTTCTGTCCTCTCAGGATGTGGTGATCACCACGTACAATGTCCTCTCTTCTGATTTTGGGGTGAGTATATACACAAATGTGTTGCAGTGTGGACTGAAATATTCACACAAATTAAAACTGAAGATAATCCAGCCATTGGGTACATTTTTTTAAATAATTCATAAGTAACTGGACTGGATTTTTCTCCTAGGAGATCCCTAATGTACTATAATGATTTCCTTTCAGAATAAGAGTCCCCTCCATGGGATCAGCTGGCTGAGGGTTGTGCTAGATGAGGGACACATCATAAGAAACCCAAATGCACAGATGAGTAAAGCTGTACTTGACCTGAAAGCTCAGAGACGCTGGATTCTTTCAGGTATCCCATGTCTAAATACACACACAGATTTCAATAGATGACAGCGATGGTATTGCAGGGTTTCTACCGGTCATTTAAAAGTCTGAAATGAAACTCAAGGAGATACAAGTTTTAAAATATTTAATATTTTCTGTAAATTTGTTATAGGTATAACATTTGAAGATGAACTGTTTCAGACTCATAAAAATATAAACTTTGTTAAACCAGTTTTTAAAGTGTCTACTTGCATTTATTTGTAATGCATTTATTTTAATGTGTATTTTTGTAGACTGGCACAGTAGACAGCTCTAAACTAATACCATAATTGTGACTATTCTGTGCTGTTTCATTAGCGTCTTCATCTACAGAATGAAAATAACAGAAATTATGGTAATTTCTGTTACATCACAGAATGATATTGGTTTGATAGATCTTAATACCACAACTGTAAATACCCAAATAAACAAATCCTCGACGACATCACAGTACGCCATTATGTTTTTTGAATATGTAGTAAACAGGCACACTCATTCCTCTTCCTCCTTCTCTTCAGGTACTCCCATCCAGAACAGTGTGAGGGATCTGTGGATGCTGGTGGCCTTCTTGGGTCTGAAGCCCTTTGATACGAGAGAGTGGTGGAACAGAGTGATCCAGAGACCCGTTACGCAAGGAGACAGGGCCGGCCTGCAGTGAGTGCTCAGAGAGCCTTTAACTTCTAGACTGCAGCACCGCATCAATCCTGCAGAGGGTGCCATTCACTTAAGAGTAGCAATAATCTTTCTGTTTAAAGCCTATTTGCTTTGCTTGCGTCTCCTTACTTTAATTTTAATATTGTTTGTGTTCCCTACTCCTTGCTCATTGTTGCATTTCTTGACTTTTAAAGTTTTTCTTTGTCTAAAAAAAAGCTTAAAGCTCAAGGGTCTAATCTCTTGTACAGAGAGCCTCGTATCCAAGTTTTTAATCAGAATCACTTTGCCAGAATCACTTTCACGTTACTGTGAAAGATCCACGACAGACCTGACCACTCGTTCATGCTTTTCAGCATACTTTTACTATAGCTCTGCAGCTCACTGCTGGACATATACCAACAACAGTCACTCAGCACAGACTTTAAGCCGGCCTGGCGTGATTGCGGTTGCCATGCAGGTGCGCCCGCCTCCCCTGCAGTGGCACCGCAGATCATGCCCCGCATTTTATGTGAGGGTATGATAAAGTTGTTTTTTGTTTTTTACAGTATTAGTCTGTGATACTTGCTACTGTGTGCAGACACCTTCAGACACTAGTGAAGTGCATCACCCTGAGACGGACCAAGAACAGTGAGGTGAACGGGCGGCCTCTGGTGTCACTGCCTGAGAAGAAAGTCTACGTGGAGCAGGTAGAGCTCAGCCAACCAGAAAGGGAGGAGTACGAGCTGGCACGCACTGAAGGAAAAAACACCATTGGCAGGTACGTGTGGAGCGTGTCAGTGTACTTGCGCAAGCATGCTTGAGAGTGACGAGTGTTTTTGCTAAGACAGAAAGTACCTGTGTGAGATTATTTGACGGGACATGTGACTGTTGATTCATCCATTCATGTCAAACGTTATAATAAAATACGATTTTACGTTCATTTTTGCAGATATGTAGCTGAAGGTACAGTCTTGAGGAATTATGCTGATGTGCTTGCCATTCTCATGAGGCTCCGACAGCACTGCTGCCACCCTGACCTGCTGGCAAAGATGTCCTCAGATTTAGGTAAAATCTGAAATTTGTGAATTAACGAGATCAAAACTTTTGAAAACACCCGATGATCAACCTTATCAATGAGGAAACTCATTAGTGGGGATTTTGTTGTTTTTTGCTTGATAATTAGGATGTTTTTTACTTTGTTCTGCTGCTATCTTGAGCTCTAACGTGTTGAGTTAAAATATAAAGATACTTTAGGCAAACAGTTGACTTTGCTGGTAAAACCTTTTTCTTAACACTACCTGTTCTGAGATAATCAGTCAAACAAGTACTTGTATAATACAAACATTAGAAATGTTTCTCCTTTTTCCAATTACTTCGTTTGCTTATTTCTTTCCCTCCTCATCACTTTCTGGCTTTAGGTGCTGCAGCAACACCGGCAGAGCTGCGGGAGCGTCTCATAGAAAAGCTGCGGTTGGTGCTGGCCAGCGGCTCTGATGAGGAGTGCTCCGTGTGTCTGGACTCGGTCCGTCTGCCCGTCATTACACACTGCGCCCACGTATACTGCCGGCCATGCATCGCACAGGTCATCAGCACTTCGGGACAGGTATATGTGCATCAGGCATTTGTAAATTAGCTGTCATTCTACATAAAACAAATACATATTCAGTTTAATTTAAATTCATATTCCTCTCTTTGCTGATGCTCCATATGTTGGCACAGGAGGTGGCGCACTGTCCTCTGTGTCGAGGTGAAATCAAGACCAGTGAACTGGTGGAGTTTCCACAAGAGGAAATGGAAGAAGAGAATATTACAAAGCCTGAGAGGTGGAGGACAAGCTCAAAGGTACTCACTTTAAGTAGGAGAAAATAACAAACGCACTCAGTAGACCCTAAAACAGGAGCCATCCCTTAAGCTTAATTTTCAACACATGGTAAAGCTTCAGCTAGTCTTCGCTTGCTTTTGGTACTGGGTACTTTTATATCAAACAGAACATGAACACAAACACTGGAATATAACCAAGGTTAAGGTTTTTCTGATTCTCAGCATGTGGCTGTTCATCACACCTTGTGTCATTAAGCCCATGGTGCACACATGGAAACTCAAGTGACTGCTAATCTCTAAGCAATCAGTGGTCTGATATTTTGTATATAATAGAGCAGATTAGTTCTCTTTCACAACTTTAGCTGAGGTGGTGCCAAAAACTTAAAGCAAGCAGGTAGCTCCACGGTTTTGATTTGGCAGGGGTGGAAAATGGGTTTGTTCTGTGCCGTGTGAAAATCTGTGTGTTTGCAGGTGCAAGCGCTCATGGGAAATCTGCTCAGGTTGCGATCTAAAGACAGCAGCATAAAGTGTTTGGTCGTCTCTCAGTTTACACGCTTCCTCACCATCCTGGAGACTCCACTCAGGTAAACAACACTAAGATCATAGATTCAGGATTTGCAGTGATTGCTGTGGCTTTGATGGAGGACGGCAAGACAATAATGACGTAAGCAGTATGAGTGACAGATGGGATTAAGTTGGAGAGGGGCTTACATCAGGGATCAGCACTGAGCGCCATCTTGTTTGTTTGGTGATGAGCAGGTTGACAGATGAGATCAGGCGGGAGTATCCGTGGACTATGATGTTTGGACATTGTGATCTTAAGTGAGAGCAGGTAGCTGGTGGATTGAAAGTCAATGGAAGCAAAAAAGAATACATGTTCGTATTCTCGTATTAGAGGGAGGCTGGAGGAATGGTGAAGATGCAAGGAGCAGAGGTAGTAAAGATGGATGAGTTTAAATACCTGGGATCAACCCTCCACATCAACGCACTGCACATAAGAGAGTGTAAGAGTGAAAACAGTAGTGAGACATGCTTTAATGTATGGTTTGGTGACATTGGTACTAACAAAAAGCAGTAGGCTGAGCTAAAAAATGCCAAGATTTATATTGGCAGTGACCATAATGAACAAGAAATGGTTATATGAGAGCAGTTTGGAGACAAAGTTAGAGAAGTACAGTTCAGGTACTTTGGACATGTAGCTTAGTGGAGGGTTAGTGGATAAATTAAACAAAGGATGATGGATATGGAAGCAGGAAGAAAAAAGGAAGACCTGCAGAGGACATGCAGAGAGTTGGTGTGACAGAAGAGGATGCTGGGGTAGGATGAAAATGAGGCGGATGATCTGCTGTGGCGACCCCTAAAGGGAGCAGCCGAAACAAAAAGGAGTAGGAGCAGCTGTGGCTTTGATGACCAGGGAAAAAATACAGTGCAATAAATAAAATTTATGAAGGAAGCTCTAAATGTGTCTTCTATTTCAGTAAAATTCAGCTAATCATTTCAGTTACTTTTACTATTATTAATGATTGCTTTAAAGCCTATTGATTTATCTGCTACAAGACAGAAACTAGCACTGAAAACATACAGACTGTGGTGTAAATGTAATTGATTGTATTAAATATTTTATTTGATTGGTCATCATGGAAGTGTTTCCTCCTCACCAGAGAGCATGGCTTCAGTTTTGTGCGTTTGGACGGCACCATGACCCAGAAGAAAAGGACTCAAGTCATCCAGGAGTTTCAGAGCTCAGCGGCCGACAGCCCCACCATCATGCTCCTGTCACTCAAAGCCGGAGGAGTGGGGCTTAACTTGACCGCTGCCTCTCACGTTTTTCTCATGGACCCCGTAAGTACAAAGCCTGGTGGAAGCAGACATTCAACCACATAGGTTGGTGGCCAAAGACTAAGTTATGTAACAAATTGATAACATCTAGGAATCATGTTATCAAAGATTGAGATTTTCTTTGGTGTATGTAGTGGAGGTAGACTGACTGGAATAGGCGAGGAACAGGTCTCTGAACATTAATTAAAGTTTGTTAATCTTTTTTTAATCATTAAAAAAAATGAAAGGAAAAAAGAAAACAACACAAATACCATACATGGCTGTGTGACTAGGTCAGGACTTGGGCTCTTATCTCATAACTAAACTGATAGAACTGGTATGCATCAGGATCTGGCTTGCTTTACCACCTAAGGATAATGTTGAGGTAATGCTCACCGGTCATTACTTGTGCAGATGCCAACACTGTGCCACAATCATGTATATTCACACCGGATGGATGCTTGACTCACTGAAGTTTATTAATGATCAGTTCTGCTGCTTAAAATAATCATTAGTTAACTGAAATAAAGTGATGGTAGATTTTCTGCAGAACATCTGATCTTTTTCAGCTGTTGCAGCGGGGAATCCCTGTGGCTGCATTGATGTTTCACAGACTGACCTACTTGCACATTTGTACCTCCAGCCTAGCCCAGCAAGCTGCATTGGTTGCACCGATGTAGCTAGCAATGTCATGGGGGTTGCATCACAAGTCAAAATGGCATCAGAGTGCACCACTACTCAGCATTCATTACATCCCGTTAGATGTTTGTGCACAAGGATGACAAAGACGATCTCTAAGGATCTCGAATCTCGAAATCTATCTTGTCATAGAAGGTTTTCAGGAATAAATATTGCATATTTTCAGTTACCGTGAACTCTCTCTCTCTGTGTTTGTGTCTTAGGCATGGAACCCAGCTACTGAAGAGCAGTGCATTGACCGCTGCCACCGTTTAGGCCAGAAAAGGAAAGTTGTAGTCACTAAGGTCAGTAATTTGGCTCTCACTATTTATAGTATTGGAAAGACATATTTTGCTTTTTTCTGATTAGTGATTTTTTTTTTTTTTTTTTAATTTAAAAAAAGATGCTAGATTACTAGAGAACTAATCATGTGACCATGTTTGTGTTTTTTTTGCTGCAGTTCATTGTGAAGGATTCAGTGGAGGAGAATATGGTGAAGATCCAGAGGAAGAAACAGGACCTGATGGAGAAGGCATTCGGATCCACCAACACTGACAGGAAGACATCTCGCATCGATGACATCGTAGCTCTGATGGAGCTGTAGACATCTGGTACTGGACTTGAACTGAAGCGTTAACACGAGTTACAAACAATGATTTGCATTTGAACCGTAACCATCAGTTATTGTGTATTCGTTCGCCATGGTCAGGCATAGTTTCTGTTGATGATAAATGTGCTCAACGGTTTTTAAGTCACCATTTTGATACAAAGATGCAGGACGTACCACTTGGCAAGCATTCATATTATTCAGCTGTGATGTTTAGCAACTGCTACTCTTGATTTACATGTTTTAACAAGCCAATACTGTGCTGATTACTGGAAGCGGCTGATAAAGAGATTAAGGTTAATAATTAAAGGAGGTGAAGGTTGGACAAACCTAACTACCTTGTAACAGTTAACTTTTCAGTTTTCCCCATGCAAAACTGAACAGTTGTGAGAGTGTTTTTTTTTATGACTCTAAAATTAAAGAAATGCACATGACTGATGTAGTACATCTGTATCTGCTATATATAACTAAATACAACAGCTTCCAGATGTTAAATGAAAACTTAAATGAAGAAAAAAGGATCTGTGACACATCTGTTGTCACACCACGTAAAAGAAAAGTAGAACAAATGATGGCAGCATGTTCAGTAAACGTCTGAACCATCTAACCAACCTCTAAAATGGATTAGTTTCCAAAATAAAATGCAGCTTTAAATAGTTTCCAAATCTCTTAGTCAATATAAAACCAGACATTTTGGCTGTTTACACTTGATTCTCCACAGCCTTGACATTTGACAGAAATCAAATAGCACAGTTGCAGCACGACATCCAATAACAAGTACAGTAAAAATTAAACAACACAAGAGGTGGATTAAAGGTGGGTTTTTTTTGTTTTTTTTATTTGAGCTTTCAGAGGGATGTACAGCTAACAGCTGGGAAACAGGACAGATGTGCACTAACTCACAACCTAGAAAGCTACATATGGACTTCTCCCATAACCTTGCCAGCTTGTTTTAGGAGTGTTTTACAGCTGTGGGTAACAGTTTTGAGGGGCACTCGGCAGGATTGAAGCAAAGAGGGTATTGGCAACAGCAAGGGATGGAGTCAACGTTCAATCTGTTGTGCCACTAGCAGCAGTTACAGTAAGTGAGGTTTTGTAAACAGTGAACAGCAATAAGGCAGCTGGTTACACTACAGAAAGGAAGTAAAGAAGTTAAACCCAGTTAATGGCACAGACGCACTGATGCAAGTTTGACAGGGACGTACATGCAGGAGACGGATGGACGGTAACAGATGTCTGACGAGTGCGCTGTGGTTCAATCCCACGAAAACACAAGACAAACCTGACTGTTAACAAGATGTGGGTGGAAGCACCTCATTACTGATCCATGTTTTAACTCTGTGCCATGCAAATACAACACAACACGTCTTGCTCTAATACGATACCAGACAACACAAAGCTGAAGTCACAGGGAGCTGGTGAGTGTCAGAGGCACAGACAGGAACGCTCATCTGTGCACTCCAGTGAGGTGAACTGTCATGTAAAGCGGGATTTTAATAACTGTCTGCATATCTGCTTTAAAGTGGTTTAGACATAGAGGTTTATTGTCAGTAGGATAGATGGAAAAATCCTGAAGCGACTGCATTTCTGCTGAGCTGCTTAGATTTTCCAAAGATCAGGAAGACTCGGAACTGTGAGTCCGTTTTCAACAGGTGCACTTAAAAGGAACAGACATTTTAGGAAGTAGCTACAGCTTTTTTCTTTCTTGTCAAGAGTTTGGTGAGAGGATTTGCTCCACACAGCTGGATAACCTCGCTTAGCATGAAGACTCGAACTGCAGAAACAGCCAGAGCACAACTGACCAACCAGCACCTGGAGGTCCATCGATTGCAGTTCATTTTCTCATCATAAAATTCATCTGTGAACGCTAAAGAAAAAATAAAAATCAGCGTTTATGTATATATGTGGCTCAAGGTGCTTGGCCAAGAAAATTGATACGTTACAGGTTATAAAACAGAACCGTTGTTTCTTTACACTTCTGCTTTTGTAGGGAGTTTCCAATCAATCGCTAGTCTTTGTTAACTTTGGACACAGACTAGCAGCTTCCACTCAATATTTTTGACCTCGATACATCACTTGGCGATTGGGTCACATAACCTTGGGCAGGGAAATAGGATGGAAAAGAAAGTTAAAATTTAATTTAATTTTTTTTTTAAATTTCAGTTGTAAAAAGCATCTCCAAAGATATTTTATACAAATTAATACATGTTCAGTCTCTACCCAGACTTTTAAAATGTTTGCATGGGGTGAAGCTGATGTCCACAACCTCTGTCTTTCATTGCTAATGTAAGGGATTAGTGAAAATACTGGATTAAGCTTTGTTTTTTTCAACATAACAAATACTCCATTATACTACTATACTGTAATACTCCAGATAGACAATACACATCTCTAGGATTCTTTAAAATATCTCTCTCTACATATTTTTTGTACCGTTAGCAATGCAACTAAATTACATCTCAGAATATACACAGCACTTAATAACGGGATAATAACGACTATTTGCAGTCTCTGTGCTAAGGGAGTTAGTTGGTCAGCTGCTGCTATAGCTTCACACTTACTATAAAACCATGTGAATCTTCTCCCCTAACTCTCAGCAAGAAAGTAATTTATCCTAAAATGTCCAATTTTTCCTTTAAGAGGAAAAAAAAGTGGAAGGTGGAGTGCATGGGAATTTTGTTTTAGTCACACTTAACCCTCTGCACACTAACAGGATGCAGAGGTGGAGACCGAAATTTGCTCAGAAGCATTCATCCAGTCACCTGCCAATCAAGCCCCTGTGATTCACTGAGTGGTGGTTTACACTCCCACCTTCCACCCCCACCCAACCTCACAGAGCTTCAACTAGTGTCCGTCACGCTCCCTCGGTCGCCCACTACTTTAGGAAAGAGTTAAGTTTTTCCTCGATGTTGGCAAACGAGTCGTCACCCATGTAGTCGATCTGGCCCGCTTCCCAACGCTGCTTCCGCTCCGACGATGAAATCTTCTGAGGCACAGAAGGAGGAGAGGACACCGACTCCTCTCTTACATCCTCGTGAAGCTTACCCTGCATGACATGGAGAGTGAATGAATGAATCATCAAGTGAAACTAGAGCAATACTTTATAAGGACTGCTTTCCTCAAGCCCGGCCATGCTCCGCTGGAATTACCGCACAGAGGAATTTGCTCTTTTCTGGCCTTGAGACACGTTTGGTACGTGCAGGCATTTCTTAAGGACAGTAAAAATATAAACGAGACATTTTGCAGGAGATAAGAGTAGCACTATTTTCTGAGATAATTTATCATAACACTATAAAAATAAACAGTTCTAGATGCTGGATGTGCACTTAATAAACTGCATCAGGTGAAGAATCAGGTAGAATTTATAACTTAAACAAATATTTTAATACCAGAAGTTGTTTCCTGATTCACAACAGTCTCAAATCAGTTTATCCCCCTTAATTTAGTTTTTTTGTTTGTTTTTTTTACACATCATAATCCTTTCAGACTATCATACTCATAGATATACAATTATGAGTATGAAGAGAAAAATCTTCAAATATCAAACTTTAAACATGCATTCTAATCACTTTTTTAGTGAGATTTCTTGATACTGTCATTAATGCAGCTGGATCAAAAATTATGTCGAATTTCTACTCATCATTTAAAGTCTTCTATAAAAATGCCAAATAAAAGAGATCCGAGTCCAGATCTAAAGAACTACACCACTATAGTCTTAAAAAGTTAGTCATAGCAAATGGAAAATTACGTTTCTCCTCCTGCTTGTCTGTATAAACATGTAAGTGTGACACAACATGGCACAGTTTCAGGCTGTTAGGCAAAGCCACAGGCTTTTGGCAGCGCTCCTTTGTGACAGAGCTATTTCACTACAGTGCTGTGACTTACAGACTGCACGACAACTTCCTGCTATTCTGTGTTAAACAGTTGAAGGTCCCAGCACGGCTCACTGATGACAGTAAGCTATTCATGCAGTTGTGGCACTGCTGAGAGGAATGACACTAGCGACAGACATCGTCTGGTGCTGAGGAATGTGGAACCAATCAGCTCTTATTTACTATCACTATTATGACTAAACCTAGCATTTTAAATGCAGCTTTACAAGAAATTGAAACAATTTAAAGATATGGTAATTGCTCAACATGACGGAATTTCACACTTAAAAGATATGTGCAATATAAAGAAGAGTTGCTATGCAATTAGAAGTTTTGAAACAGTCAGGAAATGCTGATTATGCAACATGCTACAACACCTAAAATCACATACATTCATAGTCATTAATGTTTCATCACATTCCCACCAGCCACACCCGAGACCCACAAACCGTTAACATACCTCATCGCTCTGCTCTATAAAGCCGCTGAGGAAGGGAGTGTCTCCGTAGGCCTTCTGCAGTAAAGGCAGCACAGATTTGGTGTACACCTGCCACCACATCAGCAGATAGTCAGGGTGCAGCACGCAGGGGTCAAGTGAGGACTGACCTTTGACCTCGCCACTCTGAGCATCGTAGGAGTAGTTCCACGGTTTCACTTTGCCCAGGAAGTGCACCACCTTCGCACCTTGGCCGTACCTGTGCAAACAAACAGAAGACCGTGAGAGGGGGAAAGGAGAGCGAGAGAAACATGCAGTGAGAGGGCTCTAAACACTTCATCCATCCATCCATTCTCTTCCACTTATTCTTGGGAGTGCTGGAGACTATCCCAGTTGGGATGGAGTGTTGTGAGAGATCAGTAGTCTAACACAGAGAGACAGACAACCGTTGACACTCACATTCACACCTATGTCCAAATTAGAATGTTGCACCAAATTTGCAACACACAAACTACAGTTTACAGCATGAGATTATTTCCTGTCAATTCTGGAAATGACCAGAATGCACAAGATTACAGATGAGTACATCAGAGGAACAGCTCGAAATTAGAGAGGCATGTGCAGATGAGGGATAGTGGCTATACTGGACAAAGGATGATGGATATGGAGCTGCAATGCAGGAGGTAAAGAGGAAAATCTAAAAAGGAGTTAATGGATATAGTGAAGGAGGACATGCAGAGAATTGGTGTGGGAGAAGAGGATGCTAGGGATAAGATGTGGTGAACATAGAAACTGTGGCTTTGCTGACAAAGAAGGGGGACAAGAAGAAGACATTTATTTTGAAGGGCTGAATTAAAATTATCACTGTACTTTTGTCCAGAGAATTTGTGAACTCCAGTAGGATTTTTTAAAAGTGGGAATGATCCAGTTTAGTCATACTGCAAACCAGTTTGAGACAACCTCCATTTCTTTCTCTTTCTTTCTTTCTTTCTTTCTTTCTTTCTTTCTTTCTTTCTTTCTTTCTTTCTTTCTTTCTTTCTTTCTTTCTTTCTTTCTAACTATTTGGACATGAACACAGCTTTGCTTCTGTGTATTGCTTCAACAGTGGTTTTGAAATGAAGCAATGAAGAAGTGACTTAAGGGTGCTCTTAATTCACTTTTCTTAAATTCAAGAGAAAAAAGTCCCTAATTGTTTTCACAAGTTTAAAAGTCATTAAGCAACAGACTGACAGTTAGCTGTTCATGTAAACTCTCAACAGGGACCTAAAAAGTGAAAAAACATTATTGTAATCAGACCTCCTGATAGTGGAAACTCTAGAAGAGGAGAAAAAAATTGACTTGGATGAAAACAGGAGAAATATCAAGCAATGAGAGGGTTTACCCCAAGATTCAAACCAGCATGATGGAGTTATGTCGTGTTAGGACATCTATGGCTGCTAATAGAACTAGATGTTTATTGATGATGTGACTGCTGATCAAAGAATGACCAATGGATTCTAAAGTGTGTACTTAAAAAGCTGCATGACACACATCCTGCAACGGTTTCTTGCCACATTCCTATAAAACTCTACTAAACAGCAATTACATTTGTAAATCCAAAGATATGAATCATGACGACACACTACATCCACCGATCTCCTCCAAAAGGACACATACGGTTCCGATTTAAATAAAACGGCATATATAGCTGCTCTAGTTCCTCTTATTCGAGCCAGGTTTTGGTAAAACTAGCGATCTGTTTCAGTGGCTTCTTGTAATTTAACCCCCAACCACTGACACACACACAAACACAAGACCTTTGAACTGACCTTGATGAAGTTTTATGTCACCTTAACCACATAATGAGTGCATTGAGTATTTCCTCACATGTTCACATCTACTAGTTTCTGCAGTTTTCAAAGAGAAACTGTGCGCATGTGCTTGCATACTAACTGTTTGAAAGCCGGTAGGTAGGAGTAGATGGCAATGCTGCTGAGGTTGTAGATAAAGGGGAGGTGTTTGGAAATATCTGCCGTCGCCCAGGTGTTAAAGTAACTGTTGAGAACTCCCTGATCCCCACCTGAAGGCAAAGACAAGCAGACAAGCATTATCAAATACACTTCACGATATAACGCTTTTAATTTAGTGTTTTTCTAATAAAGGATAAAGATGTTATTCAGTTTCTGGCATTTTCACCTCATCTGACCGCTCTTCTCTCACTGCTGTAATACACACACACACACACACACACACACACACACACACACACACACACACACACACTATGGTAGATACAAGAATACCCACCGCCATTGTATTCTGTACATTCCCACAGGCTGTGTCCTATCTGACATGTAAAAATAGAAGCTGAAAGGGTGTGCTGACAACGCTGTGGGAAGATACAATGAGTAACAACATATGGCAAAAGCTTTTTTAGATTTCTATGATTTAGCTATTTACTGAGTCACAGAATCAATTCTGATCATAGAAGTAGCTTTGATCTTTCGTCCACTTGATTTCTTTTTGTTTTTAATTGATTTGGGAATTGCTTTGGTTGCTACCTTAGCTAAATCATTGATTTTGATATGGGACTTCCTGAAACGACATAGTAAAATAAAAGTAAAAAGGTTAACAAAAATCTCTTCGAACTTAAACTATGCTGAAAACACTTATTCTGGTGCCATTTTCCATCACGTTCATACACTGTCCAAATAGTGGACAGTGTACGCAAACAGTTTATTCAGATACTCAAACTTGTTTATTCAAAGAAACCCTCTGCAACGAGTCATTCTGCAGACAGATAAGTCTGAGTTCCTATTACTTTCGAGAGGTGAGAGTGTTTAGTGTTCACACTAAATACCACCAGCCATTCCCACAAAAGGCTGCCTACAAGGCCACTAAGGAGACATTTGGAAACCACTTTTCACTGAAAAATATAAATATTTTTCTCCATCATGGTGCCAGGAACAGTGATCTCAACCATATAAGTTGTTAACAGCTACTCGATATATTGCAGCAGTGATTTATACAGATATTCATGATTCCCAGAGATTTACTTCAGGAATGGCTTCCTTTTGCTTGATGAGCATATAACTACAGCAATGAGGAAATAGCTCTCGTCACCTTTACTGTTGTTATAATTTGCAGATGAGCAGGTTAAATAATGGAAATTGTAAACTTTTTATCTGCAGTTTAGCTGTTAGAGTTTAAGCACGATAAGACAAGAAGGACCACAGCTGGCCCTTACTTTTCACTGTAGACGATATTATGTTTGGATGTATTTACACAGATTCACTTGCCATCAAAGCTGCCATTTTCACCACAGAATGTGATGAGCTTCTCGTGGGTCTCATTGGATGGTCTGAAGACAAATACCCCAGAGTTGAAACAATCTGGCCAACCAGGATCTGGAGCAGCAGATAACTCCTCTCTCTCAAAGAGTTCATCTATGTTGGACAGCACCTGAATGCATAAATATAGATGTATTAAGAATCATTTATAAAAACGGGAGAGGTTCGACAAGGAAAGTATTTTAGATGTCCACTGTGTCTTTACATCGCTACAAAAAAGAGCCAGTGCTGTGTGGTTTTTGTGCTGTTAACAGATCTCTTTCTCACCAGTGTGTCAGCGTCCATGAACACACACTTGCTGTACTGCGTGAGCGTCCAGCAGTGCAGTTTGGTGAACGTCACCCCCAGGTCCGGACGTTTCATCAAGGCCAGATGAGCTGAATCGCCTGAATCCATCACGTCCACCATATGCACCTCATCAAAAATGGAGCGCAGCACATCTCTATAGAGCAGACGGTATGATTTACATCAGCATGTATGTCACCTCTTATCCTCCGGTAATGGCTAAACAGCTGATGCTGTTACCTGCAAGGTTCTGCAACATGTGGCCCCACGAGAGCGACCAGCTTCCTGGTTGTGTTGTGGCTTCGTAACGACTGGCCGAGGACCATCGCTCCCTTTGCATAGCTGTCATTTGTGGCCAGTGTCACAAAAGCTTGGTCTGTTTGCGGAAACACACACATTCACACACTGAGCCAGAAGAATAATGCATCATAACATTACTGCCATAACTTCATGTGTCTTTCAGTCACAGGCTAAAAACCTTTATACATTCCGACAACTTTAAATATGAATGTCTTAAATACCATCTTTCTGCAAAAAGACAGGAAAAAGTGCATTTTATTATGTCAACAGCAGGTCCCACAGGTCTTTTCATTCAACTCTGTATTAAATTAAGTAAGAGGTGAATTATCCTTGAAGACTGCATTTGATTTCGTTTTATTTTCTTTAGTTTCTTAAGATTCTGTTTTCTTTTTTAGTGAAGGCCTTAAAAAGCTGCCCTTTTCACCACAACATTTACATAAATGTATATAAAAAGTATTACTGCTAATAGAAGCAGTATTACTAATTTTGAGTAAAACCAACTAAACCCGTGGCCCCGCTTCCACTTTTCCTCTAAAGCAGACATCAATTGAAGCCTCATGATCCCCTTCTGCAATTACGGTAATCTCCTGCATCAATACAATTCATTTTATCGAATTTTATTCATCCTAAAACCAGTTATGCAAAGGTCAGCGTATGATGAGTCCCTAGAGCATAAATTAGCAACCACAGGGGGCAAGCAATGTTGAGTGAAAGCAGGCCTGGAGCCAGCTGAGAGCATTTATCAAGCTGAACGTATGAGCTGTCGGGGGGCTTCTGGGAAACCTGACCCACGTGGCTGTGTTGTACAGTTGCTAAGATCTTATTCAAGGAATTCTAAGCAGACTGTTTCAGCGTACAAGAAAGGCTTCTCTCACCTACAGGGCAGTACAGGAAGCATGTGTTGCATTCTCACAGGGTTAAACGTGGCTACATGAAGCCTCGTGACCTCTAGGTATGATGTGAAGAATGGTGATTACCCAGTTCAAAATGTGAAGTCTGCTCAAAAGCCTCCTTTGTTTACGAAAATCACATTTGTCTTTATTTGATATAAACTAATCAGAACTGTTGCAATCAATGTGCAATGATTATATTAGATGAAAACAAGTATGGCTTTCTTTTAAAGAACACGTGATCCCAAACCTTTGTGTTGCAGTTGCTTGTTTCATGAGTAACCTGTACTGGAAGCAGACAATTGCATACATATGTAACTGTTAGTGTTACAGTGTTGTACACACATTATAATAGTAATTATATAACTATATGGTCCATATTAAATCGTTAGCCACATTAAGACTTTCACAGTAACACACAGAGAGACACTAAAGACGTTTTAGTGTACTGACAGGAAGGGGGAGGGGACAACTTCAAGCCTACATACAGCAGCGCACGTCCACATTGAGAGTTTACTGAACAAAAACAGGAAGTTAACAATGTATTTCTAAAAAAATAAAAGCACACGTAAGACGCTGAGGGATAAAGTCTAGAGAAAATTGTTACCTGTTTGAGTAGAGGGGAGGGCAAGCCACAAAACAATCAAAAACAGACTGAAAAGGTTTACACGGCTTCTAAACAAGTATTACATTTTGCTGTGCACACTGATTTTTACTGAAAAAGAAAAAAATATATCTAAAAATGCAAAAAGCAGATTTGCAGATCAAAACTTGTTCAGTTTTCTGGCTATAGACTAATCACTGCATGGATACAGCCTCATGCTTCTCTACAAGTAGTTGTACAAACTTTTGGTGAAAAATAAAATACCAAAACCACTCACATTTGTGTACTGTAAATATGCCACCAGCTGGCTTTCAGTCTTGGTCCTAGGCTCATCCAACTCACTACAGTTTGTATGATGAAATCATGACTGTGGGTGAGGTAACACAGGGAATTCCCACATGCCCACCCTGTGAAATCCAGATGTACTTATCAGCTATGGGCATACTAATTAACACTAATAAACATCCATGTAAGACTAAAAATGTTAGCTGATAGGGAGCAACTACAGTAGTAATTGTATTTAAGGCTATATTTTGGTCTAAGCACCTCACGTCTCAGTATTCAATATCCTTATATTTATGCTGCTTGTATATATAAAGTAGCATAACTTTGAAGACCGATTGTTTTTAAATGACTTTAAAATTACAGTAAAGCAATAATGAAAAAACTGCAGGTGTCTCATCTTTTTAAGAATCCTTTTCATGCCTTACTGAGGCATATGTACAAATTTATGTGGCGTTTGAATGAGTCAATAAATTCAACAGTAAGAGCTTTGACTGTTATAACACGTGGTGACACAAGGTACACCTCCCGCTTTTCTAAACATTGTAACAAGTGTCTGCATATTTTGTGATAGTTTCGTCTGCTTGAAGTTTTTGGGTTTTTTTTTTTTTTTATATGGACTAATGTTGCCTGAAATAAAGGTGAATTAAAAAAACAACAACAACAACAACGGTTTGTTAGATCCGTAGTTGTTTGTACGTTTGTACCTTTTTAATCGCTTAAAACTACTCCGATTTTGAAGCTTGTGACCGGATGTGCTGCTTTTCACCATCGCCAGCTTTACTTTGGTCCAAACCTCTGCAGAAACTCATCAAAGCAACTCTATGACTACACAACCATTTAAACCACTAAATCGCAACTTCTGTGCACCACATGAGCGTGGGAGCGGGTGCTGCAGCCACTCTAAAGCCCCAGAGTTTGACAAGTACGCGTTGATATTTCGGAGGATGCATGCAGTTCGTGCAGCTCAGCTCCGGACCGGTCCGATGCGGTGCGACCGGGTTCCGATGTCAGTGTAACGTCTGAGAGAGTCGGCCAGTCCCTTACCCGACATGGTGTGCTTAGGAGGGTCCACCCAAGGGTCGGGGGTCGTGATGGGGAAGACGAAGGGCTTGCACTGCGAAGGGCAGAAGCGCAGCAGCTGGGAGCAGTCCAACACAGGAATTAAGCCCCACATTTTCCGGGTCATGTGACCACTGACAGCCGACACGGCCCCCTACGTTTGTCTCTTTCCGTAAAACTTTATTTGTGATGGTCTTCATCACAGACAAAAGCCATCTTTTAAAAATTTTTTTAATCAGTTAGGTAATTAAGGATGGGTAAAAGCACAGCGCCATTAGTATAAAAATAGATTACAAATTAACAGATTAATAAAGACTAGATTAGTGTGTACTTAACAGTATTCTGTTGTTTAGGTCATTATAAGGGTCATATTTTATTTATTTTTTGTAAAAAATAAAAAATGTATGAACTATTAATATAATAATAATTAAACGGAAATGCGTTATTAGCTAAAGTACGAATACAGCACGCTGATTTTTCCCGATGTTGAGTTACGTTTTTTCACATGTTTAAAATAAAAATGAAATTAGAGAATTCATTTAAAAAAAATCAAATTAAATGGGGCAAACTATATAAAGTTTACAGTCTGACATTAATATGCAAAGGTGAAAGTGTAAGTCCCAAACATCATAAGTATTCCCATACGTCATCCTAAAGGAAAATTTAGCGTCCGTTGTCATGGAAACGATGACGCTGCAGTCCTTCGGGTGATGTCCATGGAAGAGCACCACTTTCACTTTGACATAATGACACCATTATACTCCCCTGCTGAGGTTATAAATGGGAACTGGCTTTAGTCGAAGGGCAGAGTTATTTCTGCCGAAATTCTCAGAGACAAAACTTCTGCTGAAATCAGGAAGTAACAGAGTTTTTTTTTGTTTGTTTGTTTGTTTGTTTGTTTTAGGTATTTTGTTCTGCAGCCTAAAACGTAGATGGCTGTGAATTTAAGCATGCATTAATTTTACGAATTTTGTGGGAAATTATGTATTTTGTGTGTTATAAGAGTATTCACCTATATATGCATTATAATATGCAATAATTATACCACTACACATTTCTTTTGTTGCTTTTAAATAAGTATATAAATATGTTCTCCACTTCAGTAATGCAGACAGACATTTGTTTTGCTGGAATTCTACCCTTGAGTATGACATGCTTAAGACTACACTCAAATGAGCAACATTTCATTACATTTCATACCTTAATAGAGTAACATTCATTAAGTTTATAAAAAACACCCAGCACGCCCCTGCGGGCGGTTTATCCTTCAAGCTCGGGTCCTCTACCAGAGGCCTGGGAGCTTGAGGGTCCTGCGCAGTATCTTAGCTGTTCCCAGGACTGCGCTCTTCTGGACAGAGATCTCCGATGTTATTCCCGGGATCTGCTGGAGCCACTCGCCTAGCTTGGGAGTCACCGCACCTAGTGCTCCGATTACCACGGGGACCACCGTTACCTTCACCCTCCACATCCTCTCGAGCTCTTCTCTGAGCCCTTGGTATTTCTCCAGCTTCTCGTGTTCCTTCTTCCTGATATTGCTGTCATTCGGAACCGCTACATCGATCACTACGGCCGTCTTCTTCTGTTTGTCTACCACCACTATGTCCGGTTGGTTAGCCACCACCATTTTGTCCGTCTGTATCTGGAAGTCCCACAGGATCTTAGCTCGGTCATTCTCCACCACCCTTGGGGGCATCTCCCATTTTGACCTCGGGACTTCCAGGTTATACTCGGCACAGATGTTCCTGTACACTATGCCGGCCACTTGGTTATGGCGTTCCATGTATGCCTTGCCTGCTAGCATCTTGCACCCTGCTGTTATGTGCTGGATTGTCTCTGGGGCATCTTTACACAGCCTGCACCTGGGGTCTGGCCTGGTGTGATAGACCCCAGCCTCTATGGATCTTGTACTCAGAGCTTGTTCTTGTGCTGCCATGATTAGTGCCTCTGTGCTGTCTTTCAGTCCAGCTTTGTCCAGCCACTGGTAGGATTTCTGGATATCAGCCACCTCCTCTATCTGCCGGTGGTACATACCGTGCAGGGGCCTGTCCTTCCATGATGGTTCCTCGTCTCCCTCCTCTTTCTTTGGTTTCTGCTGCCTGAGGTATTCACTGAGCATTCGGTCAGTTGGGGCCATCTTCCCAATGTATTCTTGGATGTTCGTTGTCTCATCCTGGACTGTGGTGCTGACACTCACCAGTCCCCGGCCCCCTTCCTTCCGCTTAGCGTACAGCCTCAGGGTGCTGGACTTGGGGTGAAACCCTCCATGCATGGTAAGGAGCTTTCTTGTCTTTATGTCAGTGGCTTCTATCTCCTCCTTTGGCCAGCCTATTACCCCAGCAGGGTACCTGATCACGGGCAGGGCGTACGTGTTGATGGCCCGGATCTTGTTCTTACCATTCAGCTGACTCCTCAGGACTTGCCTGACCCTCTGCAGGTACTTGGTGGTTGCAGCCTTTCTAGCGGCCTCTTCATGGTTCCCATTTGCCTGCGGGATCCCCAGGTACTTGTAACTGTCCTCTATGTCTGCAATGTTGCCTTCTGGTAGTTCAATCCCCTCAGTTCTGACTACCTTCCCTCTCTTTGTTACCATCCGACTACACTTCTCCAGTCCGAACGACATTCCAATGTCATTGCTGTATAGCCTGGTAGTGTGGATCAGTGAATCGATGTCTCGTTCACTCTTGGCATACAGCTTGATGTCATCCATGTACAGGAGGTGGCTGACAACTGCTCCGTTCCGTAGTCGGTATCCGTAGCCAGTCTTGTTAATGATCTCACTGAGGGGGTTCAGGCCTATGCAGAACAGCAGTGGGGACAGAGCATCTCCTTGGTAGATCCCGCACTTGATGGTGACTTGTGCTATGGGCTTGGAGTTGGCCTCTAGTGTTGTACGCCACATCCCCATTGAGTTCCTGATGAAGGCTCTTAGGGTCCCATTGATCTTGTACAATTCTAGGCATTCCAGTATCCAGCTGTGGGGCATTGAGTCATAGGCCTTCTTGTAATCAATCCAGGCAGTGCACAGGTTGGTCAGTCTGGTCTTGCAGTCTCGGCTGACTGTTCTGTCTACCAGTAGCTGGTGTTTTGCGCCTCTGGTATTCTTGCCAATTCCTTTCTGTGTCCCACTCATGTATTGACCCATGTGCCTGTTCATCTTAGCCGATATGATGCCTGACAGGAGCTTCCATGTAGTACTGAGGCAGGTTATTGGTCGGTAGTTGGAGGGGACCGGTCCCTTCTTGGGGTCCTTGGGGATCAGGACCGTCCGACCTTCGGTTAACCATTCCGGGTGTCTCTCATTAACTAGCAGCTGGTTCATTTGTGCTGCCAGACGCTCGTGGAGTGCAGTCAGCTTCTTTAGCCAGTAGGCGTGAACCATGTCGGGCCCTGGTGCTGTCCAACTCTTCATACTGGAGACCCTTTCTTGGATATCTGCCACTGTGATGGTTACTGGACCCTGTTCAGGGAGGTCGCTGTGGTCTGCCCTCAGATCCACTAGCCACTGAGCATTGCCGTTATGGGTTGCGTCCTTCTCCCATATGCTCTTCCAGTATTGCTCCGTCTCCAGCCTTGGTGGTGCTGTTCTCTTATTATTGTTCCCTTGCCACTGAGAGTACACCTTTGCTGGTTCTGTGGAGAACAGCTGGTTTATTCTCCTGCCTTCTATCTCTCTGGTGTACCTCCTCAAGCGGCTGGCCAAGGCTGTGAGTCTTTGCTTGGCAGTTTCCAAGGCCTCAGGTATGGACAGCTTGCTGTATTTCTTAGGCACCTTATTCGTCGCACCTTTCTGCAACTCCGTTAGTTGGCTAACCTCTCTCCGTGCTACTTTGATCTTGCCCTCTAGCCTCCTTCTCCATGGAGGGTACTGCCCCTTGTGGCTGTTCAACTTGTAGCCAAGCATCTCACTGATCACTGCTGCCGTATTGTAGATCAGCTTGTTAGTGTCGGTAATCGTGGTTGTAGGTATTGCCCGTAGTGCTGCATTAACATCATCTAGCAGACCTTCTGAGGGTACTTCACGTAATCTTGGTAACCGGCTACGGGGGATCCAGGTTTCAAGCTTGGCCATGATCCTATTTTTCAGGTCAGTTCCTCTCGCACTCAACGATCCTTCTCCTATCACACTTGGGGCTATGTACCCAATCTCGGGTGGGGGTGATGATATCTCCCCCCTGACCTGGCGTCCTGACTCCTCCTTGCCGTAGCATTTGTGTTGTACCTCGTCAATCTCTAGCTGTGAGAGCAGTCCCTTCTTTCGAATGTTGGAACACTGAGCTACTAGTTGTTTCGCCGTCATTGTGGATGTTGGGTATCGAAGAATCCATAGGTCCCTCATCCTATTCATGTAGCCCCTTCCGCCGGGGTTACTTGCGTAGTAGCATTCCAACAACGCCCTGTTTTCGTCCCTTGCCCACCGATGCCTTCTTGTTCCAGTAGCCCACTTTTCGTCAGGGTGCCCTGGTTCCTCAACACCTGACGCGGACCTTGTTGATCCGGGCGACGTCCGAGCCGGCATGCCTTCATATTTATCTGTCTCGCTCATGTCTGCGGTAGGCTTGCTTAGCATAGGGGGTCTAGCCTTAGGACCCTTACTGGATACAGACGCCCCAGGCAGGAATCGAACTTGCGATCCTCTGTTCCAAAGGCGTGTAGTCTAACCACTACGCTATCCAGCTGCTTTGCTGGATAGCGTAGTGGTTAGACTACTTTGCTTTGCATATATATATATATATATATATATATATATATATATATATATATATATATATATATATATATATATATATATATATATACACATACTCCAATGTTGTCAGGGCTAATCATGCCTGATTGAACAAATTGACTCTTAAGTACATTTTGGTGATAATAGTTTCCAACACACAGCTTTTACAGGAAAGAATATCTGCAGTAATCTTACCTTTGCAGGAAAATGATCTGGTGATTTATATAATTCAAGGACACAGGGTAGTAACACAACCTAATTTAGGCTAAACTTTAATTTTCCTTACAGTCCTGACTACAATCCAGATTTTGTTCGAGGCCTAATAAGCCTTAGAGTGTCAGAAATGACCTTCGCTATATTTGTCCATCTTTCCAACAAAAACAGGGAGATCCTTTGTACTTCAGCTGCTAAGTAGTTGAGTGTCAGATGTCAGATCATTAAGACTGAAGCAGCACTGCCTCACCGTGGTAACACATCCTCATTACAATGGAACAAAGCATGAAAGGCTCAAACGCACACCTTTAATGGCGCTACTACTGTAAAATGAACAAAGTAAAGTTTCTGTCTGTTTTGATGCAATACATGTCTGCAATACATTCAATAAACATAAGTAACTGTCTCTTCTTTGTACTGGCGTTTGGGTGTTTTTCTAAATTTCCTTTATTCTTGAGTGCTTGAAAAAAAGACAGCTGGACAGATTTTTGGCTGATGAAGACCGTCCACCTCCCTTTCACCTTCTAAGAAGCTTCTTCATTTCTAAAAACAGCTGATGCAGAGTCTCAGGCATTAGTGCAGTTGGCCCTTTAGAGGTGGTCCTGAGGGTTGTTGACCCACAACTAAGCACATGAGCTGTAACATGAGCCAAAGCCTTAAAACAAGTGTGGGTCAGTGACCCCCAGGACATTATCCTAGTCAGGTACAAAATGCATTCGAATGAAACTGATAGGAGGCTTAAAATATTGTTCTAAGCATGAAATACGCTGTGTGTTTCACTTGATTCTGTTTTCATGCTGGGCTTCAGTTCAAGCACCAGTAGCAGTGAACAGACCATTTAGAAAATATCCACTTAAATAACTATTTCAAGCTTTGATCAGTATGTGTTTTGCCCCACTTTAATTAAAAAACTGTTTCTGTGTACAAGAGACAATTATGGGGAGAATGGTTGCTCTAATATGTCATATAATAGTCACACAAGTCAGTAAGCTGTCTCATTAGTGATACTTTCACAGCAACACATAAAAGTTAGTTACATTAACTATTATGAGCTAATAGTCCAAACATGTAAGAGTGCAGAATGTTGACTGCCAATGCACTAATTACTGAAGGGACATTTTCAAAATTTGGCCAAAGGGACTGAACTTGTTTGATATACACATTAACATGTGATAGATTGGCAACTATTTAAAAGAAAATGATGACAAATGATTAGACTAAGTCTACAAAAAGTGAGATTTGAATCTTTTAGTATTCTGATGAGCAAAAAATCTGGATTTTTATTGGATGTTGTCATGCCTGCATTCTGTGTAACAAATGAAAGTTTGATGATCTTTAAGAATTTGGGGCCTTAAAATCAAGTAATAATACACACGTAGCTCTTAATATCATTAGCAAAACAATAACAGCTGCTAAAGTAAAAGCAGCCTATAAGCCGCATGCTCAAATAATGCAAATAATTTGAATTTTAAATGTACCCTGTATTATAACTCCAAGCTATTTGAGTCTCTCTGTGTACTTTTGTATATCTGTGTGGCTTTTACTTGGTTCACCTTTTTGTGTATGTGCTTTTAGATAAAGTGAATAATGCAGGAGGCCCTTGAGAAAGTCTTTGATGGCTGGTACACTTTTACACTACCAACTAAACCAATACAGCAGCTCATACGTCAGCAGCTGACAGAGGAGTGCTTACCTGAGAGTAACCGGAGAGCACATCAGAGTCACCGAGTGAAAACAGGCCGATCAAGTGTCAGAGGAAGAAAAGACTCAAAGGGGAAACAGAATGATGGACTCCTTGGTCTGTGTGGATGCAGGGAGTAAATACTGTATCTTAGTGATCAGAGATAAAAATGCATTTAGTTCATCTTAGTCAAGAAGGGAAGATTTGTACAAACTTGTCTTTGTTCTGCCTGATTATGACACCGTATAAGTCTTTTTGACTGATACGATGGGAGAAATGGTAGAAGAACAAGCTCAGAGGTAAACAAAGAGAAAAGGAGAGAAGGAAAGTTTTTTTAAAAAAAAGGTTGCAAGGACAGAACGAAAAGGGTTAATAAAAAAAACAGAGGGTGAAAAAAAGTGGTGTGGAAAGGAGAACACGGAAGAAAGGAGTACAGAACTGACCCTCAGCAAGCTGATTTTCAACTCTGGCTTTGCTCAGGATCTTAAGCCCTTCAGCCTGCATGGGACTGGGAGTAAGCTCATTATTTTTGGTCTTTTCTCACATTATAATTACAATATGCGACAACATTCTCAAGTAGTAGTCTCAAGTGAATTTTACTGTTAAAGAAGTGCAATTATCTCCAACACTAGGCTCATTTGAAATGTGAAGCGAGGAACATGTTTTTAAAAATTTGCAAGTGACTGAAAACTTTTGTAAAGCTAAAAAAGCACCTAGTTGAACATGATCATTAAGACTGTTCGAGTCTCACTGTTTGAGAATCTTAAAACGGTTCCCTGTATAAGTTGTGGACGTCACTGCAAGGGATCCGAATCCTTTGTCAGTGAAAACAGTTCGGGGCTAAATCAAAAGTGATCCAGAATCAGTGCAGACTTCACTGAGCTGGGTCGTTTGACCTCTGACTAAATATTGGTGCTTCTTGAGGTTAAAGACACGATTAATCCTGAATGATATTTGGAGCAACATTTGCTGTTATCCAGTTATCTTGGTCAGACAATCATTTTCTCACCCAGTGAGAGTCAGGGTGCTAAACTGGCCTACATGTATAGTCCAGACTGATAAACCAGTGGAAATATGGGGTAAGCTCAGAAAAACAGAAAAAACTGAGCCCAGCTGAAATCATGAAGCAAGTAACAGTGGGAAGATTTGGCTTTCAGAACGCTTACAGTGTTGGTAGCACGATAAACACCTGTCCCAACTTTTTTGAAATGTCCTTTGACAAGACAATTAATTTTCTCAGTTTTAATGTAATGTATTTTGCAAATTATTTCATTCTTTTTTATATGTCATTTTTACACAGTGTCTCGGGATGAAAAAACATTGACTGGACTATAGCAGGTTAAATTTCACAAATTCTGCAGCAATTTATTAATATATAAAAAAGAAAGCAGAGATCTAAAAAGATATAGATAACGATAAAGGTGGAATAAAGTTGGAATGAGGAGGAGGTAGCAGTGTTGTTGTGACATGGACCATTTTAATCTAGGTGATGCAGTTGGCTCCGTGCCTCAGGTTACAAGGCATTGTGTGGCAATGAAGCAAGCTGTGCGAGCCTCATGTTTTAAACATGTCTAACTTAAATGCTAAACGTGATCCTGCCTCCTTAAAAAACAGCTGCAAATGCAAAATATAGTCAACATTAGGCACACATGTTTCAAATTCTTTTCTTTTTAAACATGTGTTACAATTCAGTTCATTGTGTGGTTTCATGCTTGGTGGCTTTGTAAAATAGCCTTTGGTAATAAATATGCTGATTTGTGCAGCTGTTTCAATGTGACTAAATTTAATGTTTATCTCCTCCTTGAATCGCTGCCTTATTGTGGTGGAGGGGTTTGTGTGTCCCAGGGATCCCAGGGGCAATGTTGTCTGGGGGCTTTTGCCCCCTGGTAGGGTCTCCCATGGCAAATTGGTCCTGGGTGAGGGACCAGACAAAGAGCGATTCAGAAGACCCTAATGAAAAGAACATCGAGGGAACAGTTTACCTTGCCCGGGATAGGGTTACCGGGGCCCCGCCCTGGAGCCAGGCCCGGGGAGGGTGCCCGAGGGCGAGCGTCTGGTGGCCGGGCCTTAGTCCATGGGGCCCGGCCAGGCACAGCCCGAAGAGGAGACATGGGCCCATCCTCCCGCAGGAAGCGCCATAGGGGTCGGGTGCATTGTGTGCCGGGTGGCGGCCAGGAGCGGAGGCCCTGGCGGAATGACCCCCGGCTGCCAAGACTGGCAATAGGGACATGGAATGTCACCTCTCTGGTGGGGAAGGAGCCTGAGTTAGTGCATGAGGTTGAGAGAAACCGGCTAGATATAGTCGGGCTCACCTCTACGCATGGCTTGGGCTCTGGAACCAGTCTCCTGGAGAGGGGTTGGACTCTGTCTCAGTCTGGAGTTGCCCCTGGTGAGAGGCGGTGGGCGGTGGTGGGTATTCTATTATCCCCTCGGCTTGCTGCCGGTACGTTGGGGTTTTTCCCGGCGCCTTAGGGTCGGGGAACGGGTCCTGACTGTCATCTGCGCTTATGCGCCGAGTGGCAGTTCGGTGCTGGAAGGTGCTCCACCTGGAGACTCTGTTGTCCTGCTGGGAGACCTCAATGCTCACGTGGGTAACGACAGCGAGACCTGGAGACGTGATTGGGAGGAACGGCCTCTCTGATCTGAACCCGAGTGGTGTTTTGTTATTGGACTTCTGTGCAAATCACAGTTTGGCCATAACAAACACCTTGTTCGAACATAAGAGTGTCCATAAATGCACGTGGCACCAGGACGCTCTAGGCCATAGGTCGATGATCGATTTTGTAATCGTATCACCAGACCTGCGACCATATGTTCTGGACACTCGGGTAAAGAGAGGGGCTGAGCTGTCAACTGATCACCACCTGGTGGTGAGTTGGATCAGGTGGCGGGGGAGGACGCTGGACAGACCTGATGCACCTAAACGCGTAGTGAGGGTGTGCTGGGAACGTCTAGCAGAGGCCCCAGTCCGCGAGATCTTCAACGCACACCTCCGGCAGAGCTTCAACAGCATTCCGAGGGAGACTGGGGACATTGAGTCCAAATGGACCATGTTCAGCGTCTCCATTGCCGAAGCTGCTGCATTGAGCTGTGGCCGCAAGGTGGTTGGTGCCTGCCGTGGTGGTAATCCCCGAACCAAATGGTGGACACCAGAGGTGAAGGGAGACACCAGGCTGAAGAAGGAGTCCTATCGGGCTTGGTTAGCCTGTGGGACTCCGGAGGCAGCCAACAGGTATCGACAGGCCAAGCGGAATGCGGCTCGGGCAGTGGCTGAAGCAAAAACTCGGGTGTGGGAGGAGTTCGGAGAGACCATGGAAAAAGACTTTCGGACTGCCTCGAAGAGATTCTGGCAAACCGTCAGGCGTCTCAGGAGGGGAAAGCGGTGCTCTACCTGCACTGTGTATAGTGCTGGCGGAGCGCTGCTGACTTCGACTGAGAAAATTGTCAGGCGGTGGAAGGAATACTTCGAGGACCTCCTTAGTCCCACTGACACATCTTCCGAGGAGGAAGCAGAGTCTGGGGATGAGGGGAATGTCCCGCCAATTTCCGGGGGCGAGGTCACTGAGGCAGTTAAACAATTCCTTGGTGGCAGAGCCCCTGGTGTTGATGAGGTCCACCCCGAGTTCCTGAAGGCTGATGAGAGTGATGTTGGGCTCTTCTGGTTGACACGCCTCTGCAATGTTGCGTGGAGATCAGGGGCAGTACCCGTGGACTGGCAGACCGGGGTGGTGGTCCCCATCTTTAAGAAGGGGACGCTGAGGTGGTTCGGGCATCTGACAAGGATGCCCCCTGGGCGCCTACTGGGTGAGGTGTTCCAGGCATGTCCTACCGGGAGGAGGCCCCGGGGCAGACCCAGGACACGCTGGAGAGATTATATCTCTCGGCTGGCCTGGGAACGCCTTGGTGTTCCCCCGGATAGGCTGGGGGAGGTGGCTGGGGAGAGGGAGGTCTGGGCCTCTTTGCTTAGGCTGCTGCCCCCACGACCCGGCCTTGGATAAAGCGGATGAAGATGGATGGATGGATGGATGGATAACTAAAAATTATATACTATCCTACAACTAATGGCTGCTTATTAACCAAAGCATTAAAAAGTTAAATGTTTATTTTTAGTGATGTGAGCCACAATGGTAGCAGTCATAGTTTAGGCATAGCTGCTAAAAAAAAAGGCCAGCCAGCAATGTGTGAAAGATAAAATAAAACAGAGCTTCCAAGTTATTAAAAGTACTTGATATCACTCTAATCTGATCAATAAACTGAAGATGAAAAGTCCAAAGTATAAAAGCAACAAGTCATGGTTTTGCAAGGTGTGCGCCACATTATCTCTGTACTAGGATGAGCTGAAATGCTGGGCAACTGTGCCTGCATAAAGCCAAGCTAACTGTTTGCCCATGCGTCCTTTCTTCGTGCTTCATGCTACATTAAAAGTCTTGTGAATTGAGACTGGTATTCAATTTTATTCAGGTAATTTAAGCATGCTTATCTATCACTAAGCAAACGTCAGCTCTAACAGAGAAGTCAGGGTAAAAAAAAAAAGTAATATTTCTATTGTCAAACTGCAGGCTGTGCATTTGGTAAACATTTATTTATATATGCATGTGTTTACCTTTTTTCAGCTTCCACTACTCTGGGATGCACTGTAAGACAGGTGTGCGTTGACTGCAAATCAATGGCCCAGAAGGGGCAAACATTTGAGCTTCCACGACAGAGAATAACAGGATGAGGTGTTAAATGTTAACTGTCAGAAGACGCTTGTCTCAGGGTCCAGGCAGGCCAAAGGTCCATCGTGTGCCTCCACCTACTGACTCCTCCTAAAAGACATAATCAGCTCTCCGGTGACTCTACGATCCAGCTTCCTCTCTGTTCCGGTTTGAAACCTTGCAGAGCTCTGGAAGACTAGAGAGGCTTACTGCTCGAGACTCGACTGAGAGGGGAAACATAGGTAATGTGAAGGTAATTGTCCTTGACTTGTCTCACTTTGCCTTTTTAGTCCCTTAAGCAAAGACTCGGAGATTAATGAGGAATCTTTAACGTATTTTGGATGCTGATATAGTTATGGTTTGGACAAAGAGAGATGTTAGTTCAAATGAAACCTACTTTTTAAAAATTTAGATTTAAAGTGTATAGTAATTATATGTCTTTGCAGTAATAAAGTGTTACAGCTCTCGTGTTAAGTTGTCAGGTTGATCAGACTTTGTGTCCGTTGCTGAAAACTGCCCTTGTTGTGTGTGTTTTGGGGTGGTGGGCGTGTATTTCAGGTGCACAAAGCTGCAGCTACTATGGACAGTCACATTATACAGATTTCCCGAGATGACTTGGAAGATCTAAAAGAAGCCTTCAACAAAATCGGTCAGTTTCGCACAGAGCCACGAACATGCATACACAAACACACAAACACAACACACACGCAAACTCTAACATGACCCTATAAAGGTACTGACAGTAATTCTGAACAAAGTAAGTGTCAAGGCTCGGCTGTGTGGCAGGCAGGAGGAGGACCCAAACGCAAAACTCAGACACGGGGATGAACTCAAAATCACAGCTTTAATGCTGGAATGGCAGAACATAGGAAATACAAAACTAAACTGGGAAAAGTAAACTAACATACGCAGAGAGACACAGGGAGATCCACACAACATGAGGGACGACGTCACGCTGAACAGAGGGAGACGCAGACAGAAATACACAGAGGGTTAACGAGGAAAGTGGGAACACACGGGGAACACAGGTGACACTGATAATCATGACGAGACAGGGTGGGGTGAACTGAACATGACATGTGCGGGCGTGAGAGTCACAAAGTAAACAGGAAGTGCACAGAGGTTCAGACAGGAGGAGAGAGAGCACGAGTAGAACACCAACGTAACAGGCAGGGGAGACACGGAATAAACACGAAAGGGGACGAGGGCTCATAAATACATAGAGGGCACACAGGGGGAAGAGAGAGCACGGGGAGAACTTAGACATAATGGGCAGGGGAAGCATGGAATAAAACATAAGGAGAGAGGAGGGCTCACAGATACACAGAGGGGCACACAGGGGGTAAGAGCCATGAAGGGAGAACACTTAGGGAACAACACAACAGGGCAACTCAGAAAACATGGCCTAAGCAAGGAACAAAATACAAACATACAAGGAAACTAAGAACACTGGGCCAACATGGCCCAGAACCATGACAGTAAGAGTTTTACTGCCATCATAAAATAAAAGACTCTTATGTAAGCCAGTTTTACTGCTTGTGTTGTACTTGTGTTTCACGTGTAATAAACGGTGCCAAATTTTATCAGTAACAATCACAGCTGCAGAGTTGCAAAGATCTTGATAATAATGAGTGGTGTAACAAAACAGACATTATCTTCCCATTTCTGCATGGCATAAAAATATCAAGCACAAAGGACAACAGGTCAAAGGCATCAAACAGCAATTTGGAGCAATTTAAAAATTATTTCTAACACCGTTCATCCTGGTCAAAGTTCATCTCTGACACTCATGTTTCTTGGAACCTTGAATGTCTGAACAAAACGCGAGAGAAATCCATCCAGTAGCTCCTTAGTTTTGACATCATCAGTGAAAACAACAAGCACCCATAAAGTGCCACAAATAGTTTTTGCCTCATTTTAGTAACAAACCAGAAGCCCAGGGGCCACTGACATGCAGCCCCAGTGCAATGAAATTTGTCCACATGAAACAATAAAGTTTAGAATCTATAGAAAAGAAAGTTTACAATAATAAACTTGTAATATGAATCTTTATTCTTAATGAAGGAAATGATTTGCCGTTTTTGTATTTTCTGTGTCTCTGTGTCCAGATATTGATAACAGCGGCTATGTGAGTGAATGGGAGCTTCAGGAGCTGTTCAAAGAGGCAAGCTTCTCCCTTCCAGGCTACAAGGTGCGAGAGATCGTCGAGACCTTCATTGCTGGAGATACAAACAAAGATGGAAAGATCAGCTTTGAGGAATTTGTCTCTGTAAGTTTTGGTACAGCCTGGGAGTAAATACACAAGTTTACACACCCGATTAGACATGAAGTAATGCATCATGTTTTGCTTTCAGATCTACCAAGACCTGAAGAGTAGACAGATCAGCGAGACATTTAAAAAAATTGTGTCACGGAGGGATGGGATTCGTTCTTTTGGAGGAACATCAGGAATCTCTAGCGAGGGAACCCAGCATTCCTACGCTGGTGAGGGACAGCAAGCTCTGTGTGTGTTTGCGTGCTTGTGCGTGTCCGTGTGTGTTAGTGAGGAATTTTATCGCACCGGTGAACGATTTTTGTGTGCATGATTAGCTCCAGCTTGTAAAGCAAAGATGTTACTAAAAGCAAATACCTCAAATCTTAAATGACACCAACTGCTCTTCTGAAGGATATATTATATTATATTATATTATATTATATTATATTATATTATATTATATTATATTATATTATATTATATTATATTATATTATATTATATTATATTATATTATATTACTGATGAAATCTCATTTTAGGGCCGTGTGAGCAGGTCTTTAAATCCACTTATAAGATATCCTTAATTGATCCTTAATTTAAAAGAATTATATAAAACATAATATATCAGTTATTACTGGATAAAAGGGTTTATAAATGTTAGCAACTGGACCTAATTTACTAGGAATTTATTTTCACTATACGGATTATTTAATTTTTATTTATAGCTATTCTGTATCTCAAACCCTTGGTTAGTTAGTTAGTTAAATACAGCATATCAAAACAAAAACAAAAAAACTAAAGAGGAAGTCCTTGAAAAAAATTGAATTTTTGGCTGTAATGTAGATTATTAAATGAATTATAATTTAATGTAACAGCATGATAATGTTTATTTGAGGTGGCACAAAACAACTGTAGGCTTCCCTTCGATTTTCCTAGCTGTTTAATTATTATTTTTTGTCTATTAAATATCAGATAATAGTGGAAAAGGCTTCCCTGAGGCCTGTAGAGAGTTAATAGTCCATCTTTGTGATTTAACCATTCAATCTAACACCATAATTTATTATAATAAACATCATAAACAGTCTACTAACCAGCTGAGCAGCTAATTGTTTACGCTCCTACATTACTTACTGCAGAAATTTATATGTGTGTTTAGATGAGGAGAAGGTGGCTTTTGTAAATTGGATCAACAAATCTTTGGCAAAAGATCCAGACTGCCAACATCTGCTGCCCATGGACCCTGATGATGAAAGCCTCTTTACCTCTGTCCGTGATGGAATCCTCTTATGGTATTAACACAAGCTCATGCACACAGGCAACCAAGAATAAGCGCCTCTATAAACATTTTTATTTTGCACTTTTATGTTGTAGCAAAGGTTAAAAGAGAAACGGTGTAATCTTGTTTTACTATTGTTTTATAGTGTTTCAGAGCGCCTTCCTGTTCACATTTTCTCAGTGGGTTTCTCTTTATTTTACACTTGTCTGCACAAGTATTTTACACTTGTCTTTATTTTACACTTTCACAGACGAAAGATAGCAAGTGAACTATCAGATGGCAGTCATAAACAGTAAATGCTGGATATAAAAAGGGGGAACTGGGAGCACTACAGGGTCAGGAATCAAACTTGTGACTACCCAGTGCCCAAATCTGGGTATCTTAGACTAGATTCAGAATCAATTCATTCTTTTACTTGTTTAAAAAACAAAAATCTCTTTCAGCAAGATGATCAACCATTCTCAGCCAGACACGATTGATGAAAGAGTCATCAACACTAGGAAACCCTCTACCTTTCATATGAGAGTAAGTAGCAGTTCTTAGTGAGTGGGTAAATACATATATTCATATCACCAATCCATGTTATTTGCAAAGAAAAAAATAGCTGCACAATTTCTGCCAAATTTTAGCTGAGAGCATCTGTAAAACTATATCATCAGCTTGTTAACTAAATGCGGACTCAGGTTGCCAGATTCTGTGCAGACTAAAAGAGTCTGCTGTTGTTTTTTTTATAAGAGGCCAGCTTATGACCTTTGCTGCACCTAAAAAGTAAAAAGAAAGAAGAAGGTAGTAAAGGGAAATTCTCATTTAAGACACGACTACTTTAAAAGACCTGAATGTATTCGGTTAGATGTACTGTAGCTGGCACATGATAAGTCCTCTACTGAACATATGGATGTCAACTGAGATGACGATAGGTAGTAAATGTGTTATTGTGTTATTCTGAATATACTGATTCTCCCGGAATGTTGGACTTTGCAAAAAAGCCTGTAATATATTAACTTTTTACTGCATCGTCCTCTTCTTTTTCTTCTGCTGTGTTATATCTCATGAACACTTCTTCCTGGATGATATTTGTCCATCAGCAGTTCCATTTTCAGCTTCTGCTGATTTCTGCTTAGTTTCTTATTATTTGCAGGGTTCAATCTGTAGTCTTTATTTTCGCTGAGCTTTTAAAACAACAGAAACACTGCTGTATGACATGAGAGTGTTTCAGACTTTGAATTAAAAAATCTTGATGCAACGTGTGTTTGTAGGAGAATCTGGTCTTGGCCCTGAATTCAGCCTCAGCTATCGGGTGCACGGTGGTGAGCATGGATGCCCATGACTTGATGGCTGGAAAGCCCCACCTGGTTCTGGGATTGCTCTGGCAGGTTATCAAGATTGGCCTCTTCGCTGACATAGAAATCAGCAGGAACGAAGGTCAGCGCACACCTGCATGCAAACACACAACTTCACTTTTACAGCGCTCACCAATATGTGATGTAGTTCATGCAGGAGAGGTTTGAAATGTAAAGGTTTAGGCAAAACAGTGGAGCTTGTTAGGTTAAAACTGTATAACAGAGTGCCCATAACAGTGTTCATGATTATGTTTCTTTTCTCTAAGCATTCTGTAAGCATTTGGTGCTTTATTTGATTTTATTTTTATATGTCATATTATATTATCTGTAATCATACAGCCTCTAGGTACAAAAATATGTTACAAATTTTTGATTTTTTTGTGCTTTTTTTGTAACAAATTAGTGAATTCTTTTGCGCGTCTTCTTTACTTTGACCAGCATAACCACAACTGTATTACTTTTAATTGAGAGTATCTTGCTGCTTCTAGGTAAAAATGCAGTTTTTTATTAATTTCCTCTTTCTTGCTTTAACAGTTGATTAACTGCTGTTATGTGTTTTCAGGTCTGATTGCCCTCCTAGCAGATGGAGAATCACTGGAGCACCTAATGTCTCTCTCCCCTGACGAGCTGCTGCTCCGCTGGGTCAACTATCATCTACGCAACGCTGGAACGGAAACAATCAGCAACTTCAGCGAAGACATCAAGGTACCGTGCAGAATAAATACACACACACGTGAATACAGAGTCATCAGTAACCTCATCTTGTACTCTCCCACCGAAGGACTCACGGGCCTATTTCCACCTGATGGATCAGATCACTTCCTGTGAGGAGGATGAATTCCAAATGAGGATAAAAATTGACATGAGCGGTCTCAATGTGAGCCACAAACTTTTCACATAACAATGAGAAACTAATAAATAAAGCTAAATGTAAAGATAAACATTTCTGTTTGTCATTTTAACCTGTTTTCTTCACATTCTCATATTTACATAGCGTCTATACCGTTCTTCTATGCATACATGTCTCTGTGTGTGTTTGTTGTGAAGGAGTGGGATTTGGAGAAAAGGGCGGAGCTGATGCTGCAGCAGGCAGCCAGACTGGAATGCAGGCAGTTTGTTACTCCTCATGATGTCACATCTGGAAACAGCAAACTGAACATGGCCTTTGTGGCCAACCTGTTCAACATGCACCCCGGTCTGCAGAAGCTTCTGATGAACGGAGGCGATTTAGAGCACATAGAGAGTGAGATACATCCACCACTACATCTTGGCCTTACAATTACACGACAGAGTCATAAAATGCTGAAATGTACAGTACATAGAGGCATATTAGCCATAAAATGAGCATGGAGAAAACAGACGTAATGCTATGCTAGTTATACATGCCATAGACCAATAATAAGCCAGAGATGATAATAGGTGCTTGAGTTTGTGGCAGACGTCCAGACTATAGATGAAGTCAACTGTATGATAACATGTATGATGTCTTCATATCATTCTAGGGGAGACCAGAGAAGAAAAAACATTTCGCAACTGGATGAACTCTCTGGGTGTTTCTCCACATGTGCACCATCTTTACCAGTATGTCATCAGTTATAAATAATCATGTTGACCATATCAGTTATTTAGGGTGAATGGAGCTGTAAATCAAGATCACGGCTTCATTTAATGAGGGTGAGAATGGATTAGCATGTGTCCTCATTTATCATTTCACTGAAGACTCCACAAGAGTAAGATATGGGCTTAGATATCCTAAATTTTAACGCTTTCCTCATGCAGACAGCATTGAAAATAATAAATCCCTTATTTAATTATAAGTGTAATTATTACTATTTGTTAGCTTTAAAGCACAGTAAAACATGAACTCCCCCTAAGGCTGCTAAAAGTCCATATTTCAACAAAAATAGAGATGACATGCTCTAAGTGTTCTCAGAGGTGGTCTTTTTTTTCCTTCTTCTTCTATTGAAATCCATTATCTGTGTCATTGTTTTTATCCAGTGACCTGTGTGACGGCTTGGTGATTCTGCAGCTTTATGATAAGGTCAATGTGTTTGTGAACTGGAAGAAAGTCAACCGCCCTCCTTATCCTGCTCTGGGGGCCAACATGAAGAAGGTACTAGACGCTAACAAGCAGAGCTGTCACAATGACAGGAAAAGCACAGCAGTGGGAAATATGAGAGATGTTTTTTTTTTTTCCCTGTATCCCAGCTGGAAAACTGTAACTATGCTGTGGAGCTGGGCAGGGATGTCGCCCGCTTCTCCCTGGTTGGAATTGGAGGAGTAAATCTAAACGAGGGGAGTCGTGTACACACCTTAGGGCTGGTCTGGCAGCTGATGAGGAGGTATGTGCACGCAGAGCTGCAGGATGTTTTGCTTGCTGTAGTATATTGTTTGGTGAAAACAGATAGTCCATGCTTTGGCGACTGCTGCTCCTTGTATAGTTTCAGTTACCTGTACTTCTTACAATCCGCCAGGTACACAATTCAAGTTTTGTCTGATTTGGGTGATGGAGAGAGGGTGGTAGATCAAATCATCCTGGACTGGGTCAACAAGATGCTGAGTCAGAATAGAAAGGACACACAAATCACCAGCTTCAAGGTGTGTATCTTTGTTTGTGAAATGGTATGATATCAAAAGACTGTGTGCTTTAAACCCCTTTTTCCTGTTTTCTGCAGGACAAGCTGATCAGCACCAGCCTGCCAGTGATTGACCTGATTGATGTAATTGCTCCGGGGATGGTCAAGTTCCCCGTGGTGGCAAGAGGAGAAAATGGAGTGCTGAAGAAAGATGATAAAATCAACAATGCCAAGTAAGAAAAAAAAAAGTTTTTAAACTCCCAACCTCTTTGGATTTTTCGCTCTTTTCTAATTTCCTTACTCCTCTCTCCTTTTTTGCTGCTCTTAGGTATGCAATTTCATTGGCTCGTAAGATTGGCGCTCGTGTCTACGCTCTGCCTGATGATTTGGTGGAGGTCAACCCCAAGATGGTGATGACTGTGTTTGCCTGCCTCATGGGGCATGGTATGAAGAAAGCCAAAAACTGAAGTAGGCACAAACAACACTGAATGAAGATGGAAAAATATATTTGTATTTTACTTTTAAAAATTTTCTTTAAGTTTTAACCTTGCCGTGCGTACAAAACAAAAACAGTCTAGCATTCTCTATTATTCGTTTGCAAGAAAAGAAAGCTGTAAATCTTTTTCCATCAATAAAGATTATTTTTTTTATACGTGATTTTATGGAAGATTGTTCTTTGCTTTAATAAACTTAACCAATTCTATTTACTTCTTCTGCAATATGAGCCAGAGATCCGGCAGAAGAAAAAGCAGAATTATACACACATCTGTTCTGTCAAATACATTTTATGTCTGTAAATGTTGTGCATTGAATATTGCTATTTAATTAATAAAGAGAATCTATCAAATGTACAAAGTACCTGTGAATTTTTTCTGTATCAAAACACAAGTAAAGAGCAAATTGGATATAACATGTATATTCAGAAGTGCATGAAATATAATTGAATCAAAAGCCATTAAAAGCAAAAATCTGGCTTTTCTACATAGCTTCTAAAATGAGCATAACTAAAAACTTTAAGGTTAAAAATATTTGAAAGATGGGAGGTGACAATAAACTGACATTACTTGATATTTATTTATTTACTTATTACCCATTTTCAAATATGTTTCAGTCTCCCCTTTAGATAGGGGGAAGCATCTTATACATCTTAAGTGTTTTTAAAAAGCTGCATGGTGAATAAAGGGACTGAAACACTTGTGTTTCTCTTGTTCTGTTGTAGTTTCTTTACCTTACAATATAAAGTGTTTTAATGTGTCTTTTGTTGTGACTTTGTACTATATAAATGCCATTTAACTGATTTAAGGAATTCTACTGTAATTTTGAATTTAGCAACTTAATTAAGATATACATTAAATTCTAATCACAAAATACATACAAATGCCTCATGAATAGTTAAGTAACACATTTGTAGGTAGGCATACACAGTTTCACAAATATTTACATTGTACTATTTTGTATTATACCCTCTTGTTACATATTATTTACTACTGCAATTGCACTACTCTTTTGCACAGTCTCAATTAGATTTTTTATTTCACCTTTTTTACTTCTCCTTTAAAAAACATCACTGTTGTGTATATTTTTACCCTACCTACTTTTTAAGACCTTTACTATGGGCCTGTGGTACCTTTACTATTAACATTTTTTTAACAATTTTTAAAAACATTTTCCTGCCGTAAAACACATACTTTAACGTTACTTTAGCGACCAGAGGGAGCATTTACTAGTTTGCGTTTTGTTTGAGCTTATAGACCCTCGCTGGCTTCCGTATCAAAACAGAAACGTCATTTTGGAGCGAAAGTTTTGGAAAGACTTGACAGGCAGAAGGAGACGTGGAGATGTGTACTGGTTAAAATGATTAGACAGAGCTATATATTAATGTATTAAAGAGTTTTATCGAACAGCGACACAAAAAGTTTAAAAATGGAAGGTCTGGAAATGTCTGCGATGATACCGGCTCTTCAGGAGCTAGCTAGGTGAGTACACGGCTAAAGTTGGCTAAGAGCTAAGTAGTTAACAGTACCACTTATTTGGGCTAAAGTGAGTCCTCGTCTTTACTTATTGAAGTCGATAAAAACCTTTGCTTCGTCATGTCTCTGTGAATAACATCGTGCTGATATTTGCAGTGCGAGCGCTGCAGAGTACGGCCAGGTGGTACAGAAACCTCGACAGATTCTCTGCCAGTTCATCGACAGGATACTGACAGATGTGGATGTCGGTAAGCCGGGAATATCGACACATACTAGGGGTGGTCACCATAATAAAAGCCTCTGAAAGGACATCAATAAAAAACAAACAAACAGCTTTTTGGTGCACACTGTCAGACTTATCTGCTGAAACATTCCCTGAAGTTGTTGCTTACCATGACTACTATTCCCTCTTGTTAATATACTTCGCTGATTTCTTTTCCCTTTTTTTGTATATTTGTCAAACGTGCATGTTTTAGATCATTAGACAAATTTTTAAAATAGACAGAGATGGCCTAAGTAAATGTAACATGCAAATTATAAATTCCTGAAAAAATCCTGTTAAAAATAAATAAATAAAGATTGATGATGATGATGATAAAAATAGGGAAAAAAACCTATCTAAACCTGTGTGAAAAAGTAACTGCCCCCTAAACCTAATAACTGCTTGTGCCAACCTTAAAAGGAAGAACTGCAATCAAGTGTTGGTGATAAGTTGCAACAAGTCTTTCACATAACATCAGCCATAATGGAAGTTTTTCAAGCATGAGCGGTCTGTTTAAGGTCATGCCAAAGCATTTAAATTATATTTAAGCCTGTACTTTGACTAGGCCACTGCAGAACTTTCACTTTGATTTTTATGGGGTTTTTTTATGCATTTAAGACTTCCTGGTGGGTGTGGGATCACTGATCATTATTCGTGGTTCTTTTGTAACTTACTGGATGAGTTGTTGATACACTCTCTGAGCAATTTTTGGTTGGCTGTCCACTCCTGGGAAGGTTTTCCACTGTTAAAAGCGTTCTCCATTTGTGGCTCATGGTTCTCGCTGTGGATCACTGGAGTCTCAAAGCCTTAGAAATGGTTTTGTAACCCTTTCAAGATCGATAGATGTCAATGACTTTCTCAGCAGATTCTTTAGATCTTGACATGATGTGTTGCTTTTTGAGTTCTTTTAACCTACTTCACCTCAGATAGGTTCTATTTAAGGCATTTCTTGTTCAAGAAGCCATCATGGCAGTAATAAGGTCTGGGTGTTACTTGTGAAATTAAACTGAGCTTTCAACCAATGTGATAAATCACAATTAATTCATCATTTAAAAAGGGAGGAATTACTGTTTCAGTGAGCGCAAGGTAGGTTTGGGTAGTTTTTCTTTCTCTTATTAAATGAAATCAAAATTTAAAAACTACACTTTGAATTTACTCGAGTTATCTTTGTCTAATATTAAAATGTTTTTGATGATATGAAATATAAACTCTAACAAGCTCATGTGTGCACATCAGACATTATTCCATCATTCCCTTAATTCCTTTATCTTTACCTTTGTTACATCTCGTACGCAGAGTTTATGATAAACCATATTAGTTTTTTGTCTTCCCCGCACTTGCATGAATCTTGCCCCTTACTCTACACCTACACCTGTAACTTCCCCTGGAATATGAAGGTGATATAACAGCAGTTCACATTGCTGGCAGGTGTTTGTTCGGCAAACACAAAGTTCCAAAACACATAGAGGGCACATCGGGTGTGACTAGAGATAGGAAAAGTACAACTAATATAAACCTGTGTCTGCTTCTGTGTTCTTGCTGCTGTTGTATAAATTTATGATGGCTCGGCTTCTCAGATTATTTTGAATAAATCTTGTACCTGGAGTTTAAATCAGTGTGTTTCTTTAAGCTTTTTATCATTTAGTGACTTTTCAAGTTAATATTGCAAGAATATTTGACTTATCCTCTGTATGTGTACCAGCTCTTTTAACAAAGCAGTTGTCTTTTCTTCCAGTTGCTTTAGGGCTAAGTAAGAAGTCCACCTCAGAGCCAGCCTGTGTGATGCTGCTGGACTTTGTGCAGCACATAGTTAAATCTTCATCTCTGATGTTTGCCAACCCTGCCTGTCAGCCTGCTGAATACCCAGAAACAACACAGAGCTGCACTGGTAGGAAATTCTTCTCAAAATGCTGCCATAAGTGATTTCAGAAATTAGAGAAAATAAAGCTGAACATGTTTTGCCTTTTTAGTTTAGTCCTTTAATATCTTCTCATTCCTTGTCTTGATTTTAGACTTCAGTAAGTGGGTGGCGGTGCGTTTCCTTCGTGTGGCAGCAGCTCCAGGCTGTGATATCATCCATGGACGGGTCTCTGCTGTGTTGTGCTCTTTATTTCACACTCTGAGAGTCCGGGCACCATTTATCTTTAATTGCCTCATTCAGGAACTCATATTTCTGTCCCAGGAACTCAGCCATAACCTGTATGCACATATTTGCACACTTGCAGGACAGGGACATGTTTTGGACATTCACACAAAGAACCAGTGGCCTATAAACCTCAAGTGCTTCAGTTTATCCCCCCTCTGTGCCTCCTCATACCTCACCCCCTCTGCCCTTGTGCTCTCCTCACCTGCTGCCTTGGAGTCGCTGACACTCGTAACGATCAACATCATAACTGAGTCTCTGAGGGGAGTCATCTCCCGTCGTGACCTGAGTGTAGCCTGGGAAGCTGCATGCTTCATCCTGTCCAACGGGAACATCAGGCTGAGGAAAGCCTCCATGGTGATGCTGAGAACACTGGTGGAGCTCAGAGGATTTCCTGAGATGCAGGGCCACGAATTCTTTGCAGCCTACTTCCAGTTGCTGGAAACACATTCCTACTCTGCCACAGCAAACATAAATGAGAAGCAAGCTTACGAAGGAGAGCTGTTAAGCCTGACCCGCTGCGTGTTTCAGCAATCGTATGTTTCTCACTCACACTTTGAGCCCATCCACCTCTCACAGATGTTCGAGTGTGTTTGCACTCTTGCTGGAGCTGGTGTCAAGTTAGGTGTAGAAGTGACCGAGTCACTTTGCCTGCTGTTTAGCTTCTCGCTATCTGTAGCACCAGTTTATGAGAGCGCCGCGTTGCTTAGGAGGCAGCGGGTCACCGAAGTCTGCGGGACACTAGCATGCACCGTGGGGACAGCAAATCAAGCTGAAGTACAACTCTGTTCTTTGTGTTTCCTTTTAAATTATCCTTTTGATATCCATACAGTGTTTCCCTCTTTACAATATGTGCTATGCTTGTTGTTCGCAGTGTGCAGAAGGGTTTCTCCGAGCTGCCCTGAAGGCTGAGACAGCTTTAGTGCTGCAGGAGTGTAAAGATGGAGCAACACCTGCCAAGAAGTCTTGCAAATCTGCCACCAGTTCAGTCGGTAAAACTCCTAAAACATCCTCAAGGTGAGTGCATCAACATTTACTATTTGGCAATAACCATGAAAATCTCAAACAATTTTTTTTAAAATGTCTCATATGTCGTATTGAAGTAATGTCTGTGTCTCTATCTTAAGCAAAGTGGACATGCGTGTTCACAGTAAGGTTTGGGCTGCGTTAAACAGTCGGCTGGAGGAGCTGCTGATGCTTTTGGACTCCAGTTCTGCTAAGCCTGAGACCACCCAGAGTGCGTCTGCTCTGCAGGGACTGGCCCTCATTCTCCATCAGGCAGCCCTCTGCTCCTCACCCGTTAGGTAATTCCCAAACATACACCCGTGCTCTTACACAAGCCCTCTCCTTTTTATCTTTTTTCTGCCTCTCAGAAAAACTTTTTCTCTAGTTTTTTATTTTAATAGTGTTTAATATTAGAGATTGCTTACTTTCCTGGCTCCAGTTTGACATATGTCGTTCACAGTGATTAATAGCATATTATTCACCTCAACATCTCTTTGTTATAGCAGCTTGTCACCTCTCCTTTGGGTTCCCACTGAGACGCTGAGCAGGGCCCTGAAGAGCTGTCAGTCAGTGTTAGAAGGAGGATCTCAGCCTGTGTCAAATCGGAGCTACTTTCAGTCTGCTGTCCAGATCACTGTCAGGGTCCTCGACTCTATACTTTACCTGACAAGTAAGGATCTAAATACAAAAATACCAGATGTTTTTGGTTTAGTTTGTTGTCAAAATAAAAGTTGATGTATTTTCCATATTTGTTTGTGTTTAATTTGAAGATAGAAATCAAGCCAGATACACATCCTTTATTATAATCATAATCTTCTTTTTTTTCTTTTCTTTTTTAGTGAGCAGCCAGAATGATGACAGGCTCCAACAACATGTGTGTGCTCTGTTGTCTCTTCCTTGGGTGTGTGAGAACAAGTCTGTCTCAGCCTATAAGACTTCAGGCTTCCCTTCCTGGTTGCTAGCCTTGGCGCAGAGACTCGGTTTCTGCTACTGTGAGTGTTCCTGTGTGCTTCTTTTTCTTTTAATGAAAACCTAAACGACTGCTTTAAAAGTCATTTAAAGACGTCTTTCTTTCCAGCACCTGAGGTCCAGGCCGATTGCGTGTCGCTGCTGGCCTTTTTACATGGCGGTGTGTGCGAGACGTGGCGCGTGTGTGTGTTTTCAAAGGCGCTGCAGAGTCAGGAGGAGGTGGTGAGAGTAGCAGCAGTCAAGGCTTTCCCTCTTCTTCTCCACCATCTGGGAAACATGCACTACAACCTCATTGGCACTACTTTGCTGTATGGAAACTCATACATTACTTAGTACTTGACCACTGATATTTTCTGTCTTTCTTTCATTGATATCATCAGTTACTTTGTTATATTTCATGGCGTATGTTTGATAATTGTAGTTCCAAGCTGGAGGACAGTTCGGAGCAGGTGAAGAAGGAACTTGCCAGGATCATTGGTCAGCTGAGCTGCCTCCAATCAGAGCTCTCCAGCCTTAGTGACATCCACACAGACTCTACTTGTCTTCCCAAAATCCTTTGCCTCTCTTGTAGTCTTGAAACAGATCATGCTGGGAAAGCAGTGCCATCCCTCAAGGCATCTGTTGTTAGACCCTTCCTACCATTGCTCAGACCACAAGCTCCAAGCACCGTGAAACAAGGTACCTTTTTACCATAAGTTTTTCACAACAGCTGATGCATTGAAATCAGTTCACAGCTGCTGTTTTCTTAAACATTTTATACATTTCACTGCCAGCTTTCCTAGAAGCTCTTCCCCACCTGTGCCAGCATGTGAATCTCACTGGTGCAGACAGCGATTCCCGAGCCATACTCTGTACCCTGATTGGTCTAATGGAGGATTCCGATCCTGTGGTTAGAACACGCTTCAGCCAATCAGTGCGTTTCCTGCTAGCAGAGACCACTAGAAACTCTGAGCAGGGCTCTTTGAATGAGGTGAGCAATTCTGACTCCAGTTTTTCTTATATTTTTATTATTATAACCTAATTATATTTTTATCAGGGTAAAATTTCACCATATTCCCCTCAATCAATATAGTTTAATGTTGCATGTTTACTTGTTTTTTGATGTGGTGTGTGTCACCATCACAGCTCCTGGTTGCACGTCTTAAAGAGGCATTCAGCACTGCTAAACTTAACAGAGATGATGACCTGCGTAACACTCTGATCCTCACCACTGGAGAGATCGGCAGGTATATAAACAGCTTTTTTTTTTTATTCCACAAGCTGTATGAGTTATAGTAATTGTTTTTAATGAATAATATGTTATAAGATGGGAGATAAAATTATTGACCTTATATACAGAAATAAAATGTTGTGTTGCTAGTTGTTATTAGTTTGTATTATTTTCATATCCACTTAGATGTAGAAAACAGATGATTTCTTTTGTTAATACATTTAAAAAGACTACTTAATGAAGGAAATTTCTTCATTCCCCTTTCCTCTTCTGTCAGAGCCTCTCAGGGTAGTTTGGTGTCGTTCTCTCTGCTGCGTCTGCTCCACTGTCTCCTGTCCAAGTCGTCCCAGGTGTCTGTAGCTGCTTACACTCAAATTCGAGCCCTGGCCACCACTAAAGGCTTGAAACTGCAGACACTCTTCAGTCAGTACAAGAACCCTATCTGCCAGGTATCTAGTCTTTTGTTTAAATTGGACCAAACCCATCCTATTCACCTGCTTATTATGAGTTAGATGACTTGCTCTATAATACTGTTATTCATAGTATATATGTGGATTTAATGTTTGAAAATTGCATTGGTTTAGTTTTCATTTGGTCTGTTTTAGATACTGTTTTTTGTGGAAAATCTACAGTCCATTACTATATCTTCTTTGCCTTTTAGTTCCTGGTGGAGTCACTACATTCGCGCCATGCGTCAGCCCTGCGGAGCACACCAGATCAAGGAACCGAGTCAGCCAATCAGAGGGAGCTGGCTCTGGATATTCTTGCTCAGATCGCGCATGCTTTTGACTTTCCAGACCTCCACCGCTTCCTCACCGTATGTACAGTCATGCACACGCATCCACACACAGATAGTAAGCACTCTTTATGTGATGTACATTGGTGCTTTCTTGCATGTTTGTTAATGCAGCGGACCCTCCAGGTGTTGCTGCCTTACCTAGCAGCAAAAGCAAGCTCTACAGGCTCTGCTCTCATTCGAACTTTGGCCATTGAGTTGAAGGCAAACAGGAGAGAGATCCTGATCAACAACTTTAAGTACATCTTCAGCCATCTGGTCTGTTCTTGCACAAAGGAGGAGCTGGAGAGGGCCTTTCACTACCTACAAGTATGAACAACTTTACTTGCATTTTACAGCTGAAACATGATTTAGAGTCATGTACCTGAAGAGGTCATCTTAAAAACAAGTTTATTTTTCTTCTCCTTCATGTTCTTTCAGAGTGAGACAGAAATTGAACTGGGATCTCTGCTACGCCAAGACTTCCAGGGTCTTCATAATGAGCTGCTGCTGCGTCTTGGAGAGCACTACCAACAGGTTGACACACATATGTGGAAACAGATTTTCTAAACATTAAATCTATTTCAAAATATGTGGCTTTGAGGAAATTATTCTGCACAAGGCCTCCTCTTGAATAAAACTCACAAATGATCTAAAACACAGACTCTAGTTTCTGTTCTCATAAGTGTTTATTTCTTTGCAGGTATTCAATGGCTTGGCAATCCTGGCCTCCTTTGCATCCAGTGATGATCCGTACCAGGGACCCCGAGACATCACCACCTCAGAACTTATGGTACTTGGCATCCTCTGCATTTCATATCAGTGTTTTAGTTTCTTGTCTTTTTGACATTTGACTAGACAAAAATGCTTTATGAAACAATTTAGGCTTCAGAATCTGTGAGATATGTTTTATGTAATTAATTTAAAACAAAAATGTAATTTTTCTATGCAAAAAAAAAAAATTAAAGAGATAATAAGCAACTAATCATCTGCTAATTATCCATTAATGAATGTCTTGTTTTTATCTTTAGGCTGACTACTTACAGCCAAAGCTGCTGGGGATTCTTGCCTTTTTCAACATGCAGCTGCTTAGCTCCAGTGCAGGAGAAAAAAACCGCAAGAAACTGGTAATTGATCCTCTAAAATACCAGAATTTTAAATCTGATTGGTTAATTGTCCAATAAAGATCTCCTTGGCTCAAAGTGAACATGTCTGCCTGTTCTTCGTGCAGGTTTTGACAAGTGTGATGGCTCTGATGCGACTGATGGGCTCCAAACACATCAGCTCTGTCAGAGTGAAGATGATGACGACATTACGCACCGGCCTGCGATACAGAGAGGACTTCCCTCTCCTCTGCTGCCAGTCAGTACTTGTATACTTGCACATAAAGTCACATATTGTGATGCATTTATCTTTATTATTCGTTGGCATTTGCTCAGACATCTGTTTCTAATTCGTTTTTTTTTTTTTTTTTTATACACTCCCTTTTCCTCTGGGTAGGACATGGGATTGTTTTGTGAGGAGTGTGGAGCCTGCACACCTGGGCCCCCTACTGAGTCACGTTATTGTTGCTTTGCTCCCCTTGATTCCACTGCAGCCCAAAGAAACTGCCGCCATCATCCGCTTCCTCATCCTGGACAACAGGTAGCAAACATAAGCACAAATGTGCACATTTGATCAGCGTGCAAACACAAAGACACATCTTTCGGTTACAGTTTTAACTTCCCTCATTAGTTAAACTGGTCAAAATGGTTTTAGAGTATGCAAAAGGATTGTGAATAATGTGGGAAAAGGATCTTATTCATTCCCATCTCATCCTCTTTTCAATCAACCAGATTTTTCTTGTGCACAACTGGTCTTATTTCCTTTTTGTGCTGAATGGACACTTGTGTAGACATACACAACAATGTGTAAAAGGGTACACATGGATGAGTATGTATGTATGCGTATGTAGGTACTTGAAAGAGTGTGTTTGTATATGTACATAGGTGTGGGTGTATGTGCGCTTTTAGATGCCTCACTTCTGTCATTTAATTACAGGGAAGAAGTCAGTGACTACCTCCATGAGATTTACTTTCTACCAGACCATCCAGAGCTAAAAGACATCCACACAGTAATGCAGGATTATAAAAAGGTCTGTATGAAGGGCACAACAGAAAGTAAAATGAATGTGAAACAAAAGGCTGGTTGACAGTGATCATACGTACAACACATTGTTGTGTTGTATTTTATCTTTTCTTCTTCCAGCTGGCGGCCAGCAGCAGTGACTTGGCTGCCGCACTGCAGCTCTCCATGAGAGCCGTCCAGCATGAGAACGTGGACGTGAGGATCCACGCGCTGACCAGCCTCAGGGACATGATGCACAGCAACCAGGTACACACTCAATGAAGTGCTACAGTGAAGTAACAGCTCCATGTTTGCAAAGAGAACTCAGAAAAGAATGCAAAATATATATAATGAAACCATTAGACTGCATCATTCCAAAATCACCGGCTGTGTTATCTTTTTCAAACGATTTGTTGTTGTGAAAGGTGTAAGCCTGAAAGTTGGGTCATTAGCATTAGGGCTGAACGATATATCGCATTTGCGATAATATCGCGACATGATCAAGTGCAATTTTCTAACCGCAAAGGCTGCGATTATACTCTGGACATGTCCAAATTCATGGGCTGCATCCTCCTGAGGCCGCATTTGTAGACCGATTACGTCACAGCGACGCGCCGAAGGCTGTCCAAATTACTACCATATCCCAGAATTCATAGCGCGGCCCAGCCAAACTCCAGTTTCCAGCAATGGCGGCCGCTACTAAGTTTTAAAATTACTCATACTAATCTTTCTGGGTCACAAAATAAACTTTTAACATATTTTCAGGCGAGAAAGTAGTTGTGTAAACATCAAATATCTGCTCGGTTTATCAAGATATCCCATATTTGCAAAAGTGCTTCGACGTTTTCAGAGGCGTCTGCTACCCACCAGCTCGACAGCTAGCCGGGAGCTCGAGGGTTACTGATGCGGCCGAGAACGGCACAACTCCCGGCACATCATTTTCAGATCACCGCGGAGTTTCGCTGCTCGGGTTAAACGTAATATATAAGTCACTTAGACAACCTAAAAATGTTATTGTTGGGCTTTTTTCAGTGTTTTGTTTGTTCGTGAGTAAATCGGTTTGGCTGAGATTAAAGTTATTAGATTAGATAAAATAAAACTTTATTAATCCCCCGGGTGGGTTCCTCCTTGGTTTTCACACAGCTGACTAAACGTCAAACAGAAAACTTATTAAACAGAAGTATGAGACAGTCGAGAATTTACACCAGTGTCTGGTTATATTTTAGATAGCAAGAAGCAGACGGCCGAGTTTATTAAACTCCACCGAGACAGCGGTGACGCTAATCAGAACTAGACCGTCCAATTTCACGCCTTTAAATTTTAAAGGCGTGTTTGTGTGTGTGTTTATACAATTGCTATTATGTTTGCACTTTATGTGTAATGTTACTGACTGCAGAGATCAGTAAGATGTGTGTATTTTTTATTTATTAGTTTTATTTATTTAATATTATTTTTTAATTGAATGACTGTCTAGTAGTTCACATATGTCGAAAAACTGAGTGTGGTAAAGCCACTGATTTTGTTTATGTATATTTCTGCAATCTGCACATTGTACTGACTTTCATTTTAATGTTTACACCAGGGTTCCTTGTCAGCACTTTATGCTCAGATGTTTGTAAGCTAAAAATAAACTATTGTGTATGTTCAAATATACTGTTGTGATTGAAGAAGTTAAATAAAAATGTCAGTCATCAATTCATGCATCACCTCATGTCATCATAACAGAGGTCTGTCTTCCAGGAAAGAACAGTTTAAAATTAATGTAATATAGTATTGGCCATACTATATGATGTATTGCTTGTCTTTGTTTAATAATACAGAAGACAAAGACCTTAAAAAATAATCGCATATCGCATCGCAATCGCAATATTGGGGCAAAAAATCGCAATTAGATTATTTTCCATAATCGTTCAGCCCTAATTAGCATTAAGAATTATGTACAATGGATGTGTCCATAAATTAACATACTATAATACATCTTAGCACCTAAATTGGTGTTTCAGTTCTTAATTCTAATTCTTAGTTCAGTTCTTACTACACTTCTAGCATAGCCCATGTTAAATCCTCACTGTTACCCACAAATTTACTTTAACTTAACACATCTATAAATATGTTCCTCTGTTTTCTGGAGTGCAGGAGTGGCTGCTGCGGCAGGTTTGTGCGAGTGAAGCAGTGGAGCCGGTCATCTCCAACCTGGTATCAGTGCTGCTGAAAGGCTGCCAGGATTCATCCCCAGAGGCCAGGCTCCTCTGTGGGGAGTGTCTGGGGGAGCTGGGCGCCGTGGATCCGGGACGCTTGGATCTGTCGCAAACACACACCCACGGCAACCGCAACATCTTTGTGGTAAATAACTAACATAGATTGCAAATGTAATGATAATTATATGTGTGTGTGTGTGTGTGTGTGTGTGTGTGTGTGTGTGTGTGTGTGTGTGTGTGTGCGTTAGTTACTGTGTGTGAAGCAAAGATAACTGAACTGTATGTTTGTTTGTTTTTTCTCTGTGGCAGAGCGGAGTGGATGATCCTAACTTTGCCTATGATTTGCTGACTGAACTGACCAGAACATTTCTGGCGTACGCTGATGATGTGAGAGCCCAGGACTCTGCTGCTTATGCAATTCAGGTACGCAACAGCTTTAATTATTTGTGTTTGTTCCTCTATTGTATTTATTTATTTTTGCGGGGTTATGTTGAAATGTTTGTTTGTATTGGTGATTTTATATCCACTGTAGGAACTGCTTTCCATATTTGAGTGTCGCGAAGGTCGAACTGACTCAGCGGGCCGACGTCTGTGGAGAAGATTCCCCGAGCAAATTCAAGAAATACTGGAGCCTCACCTCAACAGCAGGTCTAAGTTTACACCTTCGTACACACATAGTCTCATTTGTAATGGTCTCAGAATTCAGGACTTAAAAATCCCTCAGACGACAGTTATTTTTCCTCTTCTCTCCTCCCTTCTCCAACATTTTATCTTCTTGCCTGCAATCTTTTAGTACTCACTAAGTCCTTCCATTTTTTTAACTTCTCTTTTTGTAAATCTGTTATTTTCTACTCTTACCTGCAGATATAAGAGCAGTCAGAAGGAGGTGAACTGGTCTAAGCTGAAGAAACCTGTGTACCTCAGCAACAGAGGCAGCAAATTCTCTGACTGGTCAGCCACCTGGGCTGGATACCTCATCAGCAAGGTTAACCCATCTCTTTTTGAAGTTTTTCCCCAGCTTTATCTTGTTTTCCAAGCCAGAAGTTAAGGGAAGTTTCTTTGCTCTCCAGGTGAGACACGAGTTGGCCAGCAAAGTGTTCAGATGCTGTAGTTTCATCATCAAACACGACTACAAGGTCACAATCTACCTGCTGCCTCATATTCTGCTCTACATGCTGCTGGGCTGCACTCCTGCAGAGCAACAAGAGGTGAGGACACATCTGAACCACCACAGTAGTTCAGTTGCCTCCATCTCACCTGATCCCTACCATCCTCCTCTGTCACACCAGCCCCTCTGCATGGCCTCATTCACTGCATCCATGAATCCTCTAATTTACTTCTTTCCTCCTGCCTGGCAGCTTCATATTCAGCATCCTTTGTCCAGTATATCCACTATCCCTCCTCTGCATATGTCCAAAACCACCTCAGCCTTGCTTGTCTAACTTTGTCTTCAAACCGTTCAACCTGAGCTGTCCCTCTGATGTCTTCAGTTCTAATCTTGTTCTAATTCTCATTCCTTGTTGTTCCATTCTTGTTTCTGTCAAAGGTTACAGAGGAAATGCTGGCTGTGCTGACAGAGGGAGATGGACAAGCCGAGGGGCTTGCCCAGAAGACGGCCTCCAGCCTGTCACAGCTGAGCACTCAGACTGTGTTCAGCATGCTGTCACACCTTACACAGTGGAGTCGCCACATCCTCTACTCCAAACCCAAACATGGTAAGAATTCAGTTCAGTTCAATTCAGTTTTATTTATCCATAACAACAGTCGCTTCAAGGCACTGTATATTGTAAGGTAGACCCTACAATAATCTACGGACTAATGAAAAGATGCATAGCTTCAGTCACTGTTGAAAAAGATGTATTTACTCAGTCAACTCTATAGCAATTTATATTGCTATTATTTACATGATAATATTGAGGCTTTTATGCATTATTTGCATTGAACTGTATAAGAAAATAACTAAATAAAATTCAGTTCTCCTCATTGTTCACTCACCTTGTTGCTTTAATAAAGTAAAGAATTATAACATGATATTGCAGAGAGTGGGGATTATCAGCGCGTGGTGGCCTTCCTGAAAGATATCCCGCAGGATGTCCTGGCCAAGGCCTCTCTACGATCCAAAGCGTACACTCGTGCCCTCATGCACTTTGAAGCTTACATCCTGGAAAATAAAGAGAACATACAAGACCATCTCTCATTCCTGCAGGTCAGAAAACAATTTGGTTATTAACCATTAAATAAAAGATTGACTCAGGACTTTTGACTGCATTATAAAAGTTATCTTGACAGCAACGAGTCCAATAGTACAAGTGCACTTGTCTTTTAACCACTCATCCAATTAATCTCTGTGGTGAACTTTAAGCTCTGTGATGTACGTGATTGCTTGCCACAGACGCTGTACGCTGCAATGCACGAGCCGGATGGAGTGAGAGGTGTCAACGCTCTGAGGAGGGAGGAGCCATCACTCCAGGAACAGATACTTGAGCATGAAAGCATCGGCCTGCTCCGTGACGCCACCGCGTGCTATGACAGAGCCATACAGCTGGAGTCAGACCAGGTACCCAAACACATGTAGTCCATAAACATGTACACCCAGGTGGTGCGACTGAGTATTTCAGTGGTGTGTTCAAAGCCACTTTAATCACCTTTCTCCTTGATTCTGATACTTGGTTGGGTTGAAATTGATCTTGTGTACCTGTCTAAATGCATTGAGCTGCTACCATGTGATTGACTGATTAGTTATTTGCATTTAAAATAACTGACATGCTTAATAAACCGGTATGTGTACATATACTATGCCAGTTTTATGTTTTCTTACAATATGTTATTTATGATATCGACATAAAAGATAATTAACTCACTGTTTTTTCTTTCTTGATCATTTCAATTATCGCTTTGTATAAAGATCGCTCACTATCATGGAGTGATGACCTCCATGCTCGGCCTGGGACAGCTGTCCACAGTCATCACGCAAGTCAATGGAGTACTGGCCAACAAGTAAGAAAAATACATATCAGTGTACATCTATTTCTTATTAAATGTAATTTTTAAAATTTAGGTTAATATAGGTTTGCCTAATGTAGCATTGTATGTCCATTTAGGCACCAGTGGAAGTCAGAACTCAACACCTACAGAGTAGAGGCAGCCTGGAAGCTTGGAAAATGGGACCTGCTGGAAGATTATTTGAGTTCAGGTAGTGCAGAAACACAGCATGTATTTGCAACATCTGAAATCACTGGTGACTACATGATGCATGGATCTGCTTAAAGCATAGTTTTCTATTCTGTGTCTCCAGACCAGCAGTCCAGCACATGGGGTGTGCGGCTCGGCCAGTTGCTGCTCTCAGCTAAGAAGCAGGATGCTGAAAATTTCTATGAGAAGCTGAAGCTGGTGAGGAAAGAACAGGTCGTCCCTCTGTCTGCTGCCAGTTATGAGTGTGGAACCTACCAGAGAGGATACGAGTATATTGTCAGGTCTGTGGATGTCAGCTCAGTTTGGAGTCAAGTGTGTTGTGTTTTAATAACTTTCTAAAAAAGCTTTTACGTGTGTTTAGACTCCACATGCTCAGTGAGTTGGAGCACACCTTCACTGAGCTGCTGAAACAGAGACAGGGATCCGGGTCCAACCTCAGCCAACTGCCTCCTCATTGGTCAGATCGGCTGGAGATGACGCAAAACTCTTTCAGGGCCAAGGAGCCAGTCCTGGCTCTCCGCCGTGCCCTGCTCAGTCTGGGAACGCAGTAAGGAAACATCACTTTTTAGTTGCACAGATTTTAACATGCTGTTTTTCTGAAACACACACATTAGAGAAATCAGTTTAAAATTTCTTCTTAATACAACATTTTCAAATCTTTCTGAACTCACATCTGCATGTATCATCTCACTCTGCAGACCTGTATGTCAGGAGCTGGTTGGGGAGTGCTGGTTACAAAGTGCCCGGGTTGCCAGGAAAGCAGGACACCATCAGACCGCCTTTAACGCCCTTCTCAATGCAGAAAATACAAATCTTGCTGAACTGGTCACAGAGAAGGCAAAGTGGCTTTGGTCTAAGGTATAACCAGGCTACAAATAAAACCAGCATTCAATATATGATGCAAAACTGTATGCAAATTATTCACATTTGTACAGGACCAGAAAACGTATTTTCTTTAGTGTCTTCCTATCTGCAAATTAGATTTTCATACATGTGCATAATCAAATTAAACTAATATAGCCTAATTTGTCTGCCTGAATGTCATCAGGGCGATGTCCACCAAGCCCTGATTGTCCTGCAGAAGGGTGTGGCTCAGTGTTTCCCTGAAGATCAGCCCCTGACAGATCCTCGCAGTCTCCAGACTAAAGGCAAAGCCATGCTGCTGGTGGGGCGCTTCATGGAGGAGACGGCCAACTTCGAGTCTAATGCCATCATGAAGACATACAGGGTTGATATATCTACACACTTTTAAACTAGATTCTGAAAATGTTTCATAAAAAGACAAAAAAGTGAAAAATGCAATGATGCAAATGTCAGAGATCACCCTCACAGTGATGTGGCACCAAAGCAGATTTCTGCATCACTTGTCTTTACCTTATGTGTTTTTTGTTTTGTTTTGTTTTTAGGATGTGACTAACCTCCTACCAGAGTGGGAGGATGGTAACTTCTACTTAGCCAAATACTATGACAAAGTCATGCCAATGGTGACAGATAACAAGCTGGAGAAACAGGGTAATCTGATCCGTTACATCGTCACATTCTTCGGGAAGTAAGTTCTTGTTCTTTCTGCTGATTTGCAGCCCTGTAGACCCAGAGTCTCCAACTCCAGTTCTCGGTCCTGCAGCTTTAATATGCATCTCTACTCCAACACAGCTGAATCAAATGGTTGGATTAATTCTTCAGCATGCCATCAAGTTTGCCAAAGGCCTGATAACAAGCCATTCATTGATGTGTCGGAACAAAGATGCATCTAAAAGCTGCAGGACAGTAGCTCTCGGGGACTGGAGTTGCACACCCCTGCTGTAGACTACAATCAGAGCTTCTATTAGCTACTTCACAGCTGTTAATTTCTTCATCAAACAACACACTTATCAACTTTCTCCCTCCTAGTGCTCTGCAGTTTGGAAACCAGTATATCTACCAGGCCATGCCTCGCATGCTGTCTCTTTGGCTGGACTATGGAGCTAAAGTGTGTGAATGTGAGAAAGGTGGGCAAATCACACAGGGCAGGGAGATATTTCTAGTTTCAGTCTAATTAATTTGCAAATTTTTAGCATTTCATTGGCTTTTCATTAACACTTGATATTATACCTATTCCTTCACCTCAGCTGGGCGAGCAGACAGACAGATGCGACAGGAGCTGAGTAAAATCAACACAGTAGTGAGCGAGCACTGTGCTAAGCTGGCGCCGTACCAGTTCCTGACCGCATTTTCCCAGCTGATCTCCAGGGTGTGTCACTCCAGCGATGAGGTCTTCAATGTCCTCATGACCATTGTGGCCAAAGTGTTCCTCACATACCCCCAGCAAGCTATGTGGCTAATGACTGCGGTGTGCAAGGTGAGAGAAATGAGCCACCCCTCATTTAAGGTTGATGGTGATTTCTATAAACATGGAAATATAGCCTTTGTAATTCTAATGAGCTTGAAAGTCAGTATTTGATATGACCACTTTTATTCTTCAACACAGCCTGAACTCTCTTAGGCAAGTTGTTTTGTCATTTCATTAGGTAGGATTAGGAATATTCAGGAATAGTTCTCCAGGCTTCTTGGAGGACATTCAAAGCTTTTCCTCGGATGTTGGCTGCCTTCCATAACAGATAATAAATGCATCTCTTCTTTTGTCATCCACTTATGTAGTAGCCACTGTCCAAACAAACCCTTTGAAATCCCTCCAGAAAGCCTGGGGAACTATTGCTCAAGACCACTTTAAGAAATTACTAGAAGGTCTGGGTCTTTGGAAGCAAAATATAAACAAATGAGGGGTGACTATAAAGTTTAACATTTGCAAGTCTGTTTATGTGGGGGGTTTTTTTTAATTTGAAATGTTATTTAGCAGATCAGTTCAAATCAAAATTACAATTTCTCTGTTAGTTTTTGTAATCAACTGCTTCTGCGTCCAAAATACAGCATTTATTTATGTCTGCTTTTCTTTTCTTTCCAGTCATCCTACCCCATGCGCATGAATCGCTGTAATCAGATCCTTAAGAAAGCCGTCAGTCTTAAACAGTCCCTGGAAAAATTCATTGGAGATGCCAACAGACTGACAGACAAGCTTTTGGAGCTTTGTAATAAACCGGTATACACGCCCATGCACAAATACACTTCAATAGTCTATGACTTCTCAATCCTTAAATCATCTTTAGGCAGGAGTAGAGATGTTTCTATATGTGTCTTACAGGTGAATGGTAACAGCACCACCCTCAGTATGAGCATTCACTTCAAGCAGCTAAAACGTTTGGTGGAGGAGCCGACATTCAGTCAGATCCTGATCCCTCTGCAGTCTGTCCTCATCCCAACGCTGCCCTCCACAGGCGGGGAAAACACACAGCATGATGCTTTTCCTGGACACTGGGCATACCTGGATGGTTTTGAAGACAGTGTAAGAGAAAGAGGGTGTTAACTATTCTGACCGGCCGCCACGGTATGTTTAACATTCGGCAGGAGTTGATTGACAGTTACAGAAAATAATCTTGTTTGTGTAGGTGGAGATCCTGGCCTCTTTGCAGAAGCCAAAGAAGATAAGCCTGAAGGGTTCGGATGGTCGGGGTTACACCATGATGTGTAAACCTAAAGATGACCTGAGGAAGGACTGCAGACTTATGGAGTTCAACTGTCTCATCAATAAGGTATCTGGGAGATTTCATTCAAACTAAATGGATATATAGTGAGTTCTGGCCATAGAGCGACTTGCATGTTAGGTCAGAATAAACAAACTTACTAACTTTTAGAGGTTCAATCTTATTTTATGTGTTGTTCTGGCCTCAAAGTTAAAATGAAATATTAGCCTCTTCTCATAATGTGAATAAAAACTGAACCTTTTTTTTTTTTCTTTGCAGTTAGGAGCTCATTATGTAGCAGAGCTGTACTAAATCAATCAATATGTGTGCAAATTACATGACAATACTTGAGAAAATGTGAGAAGAACAGCATTTATATGTGCTTGTTTGTACTGTGTGTGTACTGTTGTAGTGCCTCCGTAAAGATGCTGAGTCCAGACGGAGGGAGCTACACATCCGGACTTATGCTGTGATTCCCCTCAATGAGGAGTGTGGCATCATTGAATGGGTTAACAACACTGCCGGGCTGCGGCACATTCTCACAAAGCTGTACAAAGAGAGAGGTATCCCTTACTTATAACACCTACAATCAAAAACCTTTTCTTTTTTTTTTAAGTAAATGTTAGGAAGTAATTAAGTTGTTCACCTTTTCTGTGTTTTTAAGGTATCTACCTATCAGGTAAAGAGCTCAGGAAGCTTATTCTTCCCAAGACAGCTCCCTTTGAGGAAAAACTGCGAATCCACAAGGAGGTGCTGTGTGCTCGACACCCCCCTGTCTTCTATGAATGGTTCCTCCGGACCTTTCCTGACCCCACGTCATGGTATGACTTTCACTACAACACTGCTATAATTATACTCCTGGAAGTCACTGCTTTACCAGAAATGTTAGTCATTTTCATTTAACATCTTGACCACATTTGAAAGAAGTTATTTCAATTCAGAATTTTTCAAAAATCTGCTTCAAGTGTAACTTAAATCCAAGAATAAATCTTTGGAGTATTTGTGTGTTTACAGGTACAGCAGTCGTTCAGCATACTGCCGCTCCACTGCTGTGATGTCCATGGTGGGCTACATCCTGGGTCTGGGAGATCGCCACGGAGAAAACATCCTCTTTGATTCCTTCACTGGAGAATGTGTTCATGTAGACTTCAACTGCCTCTTTAACAAGGTTTTATTTTATTTTTTGCCTTAGATTCAATAAAATATTATTTAGGAATATTCATATATTTATTATTTATTATATGTATCCTTAACACCAGTGCATGTTGTTGCTTTTAAGTTTGCCTGTGCTTTTCTCTCCTTTTCCACTAGGGGGAGACATTTGACGTGCCAGAGGTTGTTCCCTTTCGTCTGACTCGAAACATGGTGCATGCTATGGGGCCCATGGGCATCGAGGGCCTCTTTAGGCAAGCCTGTGAGGTTACGATAAGACTAATGAGAGACCAGAGAGAGCCACTCATGAGGTACATTCACATAAAAAGTATTAATGTCAAATTCAACCATTCATAAATATTAAAAATCTGTTTTTGTTTTTAATTTTTCCTGCAAGCGTGCTGAAGACCTTCCTTCATGACCCACTGGTGGAGTGGAGCAAACAAGCCAAAGGACTATCAAAAGCTCAGGCCAATGAGACAGGAGAGATTGTTAATGAAAAGGTGGGCATGTTTCTTGAATTTTTACCTCTTAAATTATATGTACTTGCAAATCTAAACCAGAGAGATTTTATTAATCCCAGAGGAAAACTGGGCTAAATACAGCACATTCAGGTTCAATAAAACCTAATAATGTTTGTTCTTTACATTTCTCTGCTAGGCTAAAACCCACGTGTGTGACATTGAGCAGCGCCTGCAGGGAGTGATTAAGAGCAGGAATAAAGTGCTGGGTCTTCCTCTGTCAATTGAGGGGCACGTCCATTACCTCATACAAGAAGCCACGGATGATAAACTACTGTGTCAGATGTATTTAGGCTGGGGTCCTTACTTGTAGAAAGAAAAAGCACTCAATTCAGAAGATTATAATGCAATCCAAGCACTTTTGACTGTTTGTTCCTGAGCCTTTTTCCGTTTTGAAAACATTGAAAATGCAGCACTGTTGTACATTCCCTTGTAATAAATTATTTTGTTGGTTAAATGTGCTGTAGTGTGTATCTTCTAATCTCTTAACCCTCAAACTCTCAGAGCTAGACAGGCTTGTCAGCTGATTGTTTTAATCCCCTGTCTCCTGCTGCTTCTTCACTCCTGATTACAGCCAACTGGCCCAACTTTTTACATAAAAGCACCACTTAGAATTAAATGTCTGCTTAAAAAGCTGAAAGTGGACTGGGTGAAGGTGTGAGTAAGAAGTAGGTAGTAATTTGTTTTTGGCTAGCAATATTTTTCTTATCTAGTGATGAGTTCAGGTAGTCAGAAAATCACTGTATTTGTAATTATTACTTTTCTTTTTTGTTAATGCTTGGTTGTTGTTGCAGCTGGCTTTGGGATAGATCAGGATGAACTTGGTTGTATTTATGTATTTGCATATTTTTAGTGGGAAAACACTTTCCAAGATAATTGCATGAGAATATACTTTTATTCGGAATAATCTGAAATGGAAATGTATTTGTGATAATATTTATTATCACTTGTAATCTGTTGCTGTTGTCAGAGACGACCGGTTTAGCTCGACGATGCTGTTATTTTCCACGGTTCTGGAAACTCATATTAAAGACATCCAGCTCGACAGAAGAAGCGCTCGGGATTGTGAGGAGGATAAACTGTCAACAGACTCTAACCCTATATCAAATTCTACACTAATACATTAAAATACCAGTACTGATGACCAGAGTACACACCTGCAACACTTTTTTTTCTTTCGTGGTTAACATCAAGAACAGACAACAAAAGTCAACGTGTTTTTAATTTGGATTTTTTTTTTTATTTCATTGTAATGACAATTAACTACAAAGTCTCCTGGAGGTGTTTTGAAATTTAAGGTGGAGGGCCTGCAGGACCTCTATCTTAAAGTTCAAAACACCAATTTTAGAAAATTCCAGCAATCAAATGATCCCTTATGAGCAAGCACAAGGCGACAGTGGGGAGGAAAAACTGCCATAAAAAGCAGAAACCTCCAGCAGAACCAGGCTCATGTAGGGGCAGCCATCTGCTGCGGCCGGCTGGACTCGATGGAAAACAAAAAGGAGACACAATGAAAATATAGTTTTTTAGGAAAACTATAAAGGAATTTGATTTGACACTATGATTGATGATTCAAGACTGTTTTTGGATCACTTCTGCTTCGAGATTTTGCGAGAAGCAAGGCAGTGGAAAAGTCAAGGTCTTTAGTCATCGCTGCCCATAAAACAGCATCTGAAGGGTTTCATTAAAGCTTTCTTCAATGCTGAAAAGAACCTGGCAACTCTGGACTTTTGGCGATAACTTGTGGGGACACCCAAATGGATTTTCAAGAGCTTCAAAATAGCCTCGTCAAATGAACTATCACATGCCAAAGCAGCATCCATGATCCTTTCTGGGGAGCCAAACTCCTTGATGAGTCCTTTAACCAGTTTTTTGGTCATTTTCCAGACGTGTTGTAGACTCCGCGCTGCTGATTTCTGGTTGCACCAAGTTTTTGAGACGCTCAATGATGTCAGCTAGTGTTACGCCATCTGGAGGAGTGAGACGGCCTTTTCGCCTGTTTTTGGACTTCTCGAGAAGTCCAATTAAAAGAAAGTAAACAAGGTTTTGGGATACTTCCTCCACTTGAGCAGATGACACTGACGCTTCGGAGAGCTTTTCCTCTACGTTTTCTGAGGGTTTGTCCTCAGAAACTCTGTCCTCTGACTTTTCAGACACTTTCTCATCTGTGGAGGGTTTCTCCTCAGACTTCTCAGAGGGTATGTCCTCATGTTCTTTGGAGAATCTGTCCTCTGACTTGTCAGACAGTTCCTCCTCATCCTTTTTGGAGAATTTGGCCTCTGATTTTTCAGGCAGTTCTTCCTCCCTCCTCTCGGGAACAGGTGTTGAACTTAAACGAGAGGATGTTGAGCATTTCTCTGGAGACTTGGCCTGCGTTTCCAATGCTTAATTAGTGTGTAAGAATATTGCAGAATCTGCTGTGCTGTGTACTTTGGAAAAACCATGAGAAAAACAGCTGGCTGAAGAAGAAATGATAAATGTCCTTTTTTTTCAAGCCTTCTCTCGGCCTGGCTTGGGGGGCAGGGAGACGTGCACTCGCCTTTCCTTTTTGCTTTTTCCTGCTCTTGCCAAGTCCTCTGCCGGCTCTACATCTCTCCTATTAGCTTTTATTAGGCTTGCACTCATGCCTTTGCCTTTCACCACTTCAAAAGTGCGCCTACTTGAATATTACCTTCATATGCTCTCTTTGCTTTTCGCCTTCCTCACTACACCGTGAAGAGATGTTGAATAAAAAAAAGCAAAGAAAAGATGGTTTTGTTTTGTGTTTTATTGAAAGCACTTTCCAGAAAGTGTAATTGTTTAGAATGAAGACAGAAGTAGGTAGGTAGGTTTCCATGTGTAATTGATGTGTAAGAATATTGCAGAATCTGCTGTGCTGTGTACTTTGTAAAAACCATGAGAAGGGCTGGCTGGCCGGCTGGCTGGCTGGCTGGAGAAGAAATGATAAATGTCCTTTTTTTTAACCGTTCTCTCGGCCGGCCGTTTGGCGTATGATGTGTGGCAGAGCACTCTGGTACAGAGCGCCGCCAGTTCGAACCCCCACGATCTCGCTGCCACGGCCCTAGCTTGGGGGGCGGGGATGCGCATTCGCGTTTCCCCTTTTGCCTTTTCCTGCTCCAGCCAAGTCCTCCGCCTGCTCGACATCTCTCCTATTACCTTTTATTACGCTTGCACTCATGCCTTTGCCTTTCACCACTTCAAAACTGCGCCTACTTCAATATTACCTTCATATGCTCTCTTTGCTTTTCGCCTTCCTCACTACACTAAGTACCATTTTTTAACGCTGTGTACTCACTCTTGCTAAGTACATGTGAACAGATCTTGAAGAAAAAAAACAAAACAAAACATACTTTTCTTTTCTCTTTAATTCAAACCACTTTACAGAAAGTACAATTGTTTACAATGAACAAAGAAGTAGGTAGGTTTCCAATGCTTAATTAGTGTGTAAGAATATTGCAGAATCTGCTGTGCTGTGTACTTTGGAAAAACCATGAGAAGGGCTGGCTGGCTGGCTGGCTGGCTGGCTGGAGAAGAAATGATAAATGTCCTTTTTTTTAACCGTTCTCTCGGCCGGCCGTTTGGCGTATGATGTGTGGCAGAGCACTCTGGTACAGAGCGCCGCCAGTTCGAACCCCCACGATCTCGCTGCCACGGCCCTAGCTTGGGGGGCGGGGATGCGCATTCGCGTTTCCCCTTTTGCCTTTTCCTGCTCCAGCCAAGTCCTCCGCCTGCTCGACATCTCTCCTATTACCTTTTATTACGCTTGCACTCATGCCTTTGCCTTTCACCACTTCAAAACTGCGCCTACTTCAATATTACCTTCATATGCTCTCTTTGCTTTTCGCCTTCCTCACTACACTAAGTACCATTTTTTAACGCTGTGTACTCACTCTTGCTAAGTACATGTGAACAGATCTTGAAGAAAAAAAAACAAAACAAAACATACTTTTCTTTTCTCTTTAATTCAAACCACTTTACAGAAAGTACAATTGTTTACAATGAACAAAGAAGTAGGTAGGTTTCCAATGCTTAATTAGTGTGTAAGAATATTGCAGAATCTGCTGTGCTGTGTACTTTGGAAAAACCATGAGAAAAACAGCTGGCTGAAGAAGAAATGATAAATGTCCTTTTTTTTCAAGCCTTCTCTCGGCCTGGCTTGGGGGGCAGGGAGACGTGCACTCGCCTTTCCTTTTTGCTTTTTCCTGCTCTTGCCAAGTCCTCTGCCGGCTCTACATCTCTCCTATTAGCTTTTATTAGGCTTGCACTCATGCCTTTGCCTTTCACCACTTCAAAAGTGCGCCTACTTGAATATTACCTTCATATGCTCTCTTTGCTTTTCGCCTTCCTCACTACACCGTGAAGAGATGTTGAATAAAAAAAAGCAAAGAAAAGATGGTTTTGTTTTGTGTTTTATTGAAAGCACTTTCCAGAAAGTGTAATTGTTTAGAATGAAGACAGAAGTAGGTAGGTAGGTTTCCATGTGTAATTGATGTGTAAGAATATTGCAGAATCTGCTGTGCTGTGTACTTTGTAAAAACCATGAGAAGGGCTGGCTGGCCGGCTGGCTGGCTGGCTGGAGAAGAAATGATAAATGTCCTTTTTTTTAACCGTTCTCTCGGCCGGCCGTTTGGCGTATGATGTGTGGCAGAGCACTCTGGTACAGAGCGCCGCCAGTTCGAACCCCCACGATCTCGCTGCCACGGCCCTAGCTTGGGGGGCGGGGATGCGCATTCGCGTTTCCCCTTTTGCCTTTTCCTGCTCCAGCCAAGTCCTCCGCCTGCTCGACATCTCTCCTATTACCTTTTATTACGCTTGCACTCATGCCTTTGCCTTTCACCACTTCAAAACTGCGCCTACTTCAATATTACCTTCATATGCTCTCTTTGCTTTTCGCCTTCCTCACTACACTAAGTACCATTTTTTAACGCTGTGTACTCACTCTTGCTAAGTACATGTGAACAGATCTTGAAGAAAAAAAACAAAACAAAACATACTTTTCTTTTCTCTTTAATTCAAACCACTTTACAGAAAGTACAATTGTTTACAATGAACAAAGAAGTAGGTAGGTTTCCAATGCTTAATTAGTGTGTAAGAATATTGCAGAATCTGCTGTGCTGTGTACTTTGTAAAAACCATGAGAAGGGCTGGCTGGCTGGCTGGCTGGCTGGCTGGAGAAGAAATGATAAATGTCCTTTTTTTTAACCGTTCTCTCGGCCGGCCGTTTGGCGTATGATGTGTGGCAGAGCACTCTGGTACAGAGCGCCGCCAGTTCGAACCCCCACGATCTCGCTGCCACGGCCCTAGCTTGGGGGGCGGGGATGCGCATTCGCGTTTCCCCTTTTGCCTTTTCCTGCTCCAGCCAAGTCCTCCGCCTGCTCGACATCTCTCCTATTACCTTTTATTACGCTTGCACTCATGCCTTTGCCTTTCACCACTTCAAAACTGCGCCTACTTCAATATTACCTTCATATGCTCTCTTTGCTTTTCGCCTTCCTCACTACACTAAGTACCATTTTTTAACGCTGTGTACTCACTCTTGCTAAGTACATGTGAACAGATCTTGAAGAAAAAAAAACAAAACAAAACATACTTTTCTTTTCTCTTTAATTCAAACCACTTTACAGAAAGTACAATTGTTTACAATGAACAAAGAAGTAGGTAGGTTTCCAATGCTTAATTAGTGTGTAAGAATATTGCAGAATCTGCTGTGCTGTGTACTTTGGAAAAACCATGAGAAAAACAGCTGGCTGAAGAAGAAATGATAAATGTCCTTTTTTTTCAAGCCTTCTCTCGGCCTGGCTTGGGGGGCAGGGAGACGTGCACTCGCCTTTCCTTTTTGCTTTTTCCTGCTCTTGCCAAGTCCTCTGCCGGCTCTACATCTCTCCTATTAGCTTTTATTAGGCTTGCACTCATGCCTTTGCCTTTCACCACTTCAAAAGTGCGCCTACTTGAATATTACCTTCATATGCTCTCTTTGCTTTTCGCCTTCCTCACTACACCGTGAAGAGATGTTGAATAAAAAAAAGCAAAGAAAAGATGGTTTTGTTTTGTGTTTTATTGAAAGCACTTTCCAGAAAGTGTAATTGTTTAGAATGAAGACAGAAGTAGGTAGGTAGGTTTCCATGTGTAATTGATGTGTAAGAATATTGCAGAATCTGCTGTGCTGTGTACTTTGTAAAAACCATGAGAAGGGCTGGCTGGCCGGCTGGCTGGCTGGCTGGAGAAGAAATGATAAATGTCCTTTTTTTTAACCGTTCTCTCGGCCGGCCGTTTGGCGTATGATGTGTGGCAGAGCACTCTGGTACAGAGCGCCGCCAGTTCGAACCCCCACGATCTCGCTGCCACGGCCCTAGCTTGGGGGGCGGGGATGCGCATTCGCGTTTCCCCTTTTGCCTTTTCCTGCTCCAGCCAAGTCCTCCGCCTGCTCGACATCTCTCCTATTACCTTTTATTACGCTTGCACTCATGCCTTTGCCTTTCACCACTTCAAAACTGCGCCTACTTCAATATTACCTTCATATGCTCTCTTTGCTTTTCGCCTTCCTCACTACACTAAGTACCATTTTTTAACGCTGTGTACTCACTCTTGCTAAGTACATGTGAACAGATCTTGAAGAAAAAAAACAAAACAAAACATACTTTTCTTTTCTCTTTAATTCAAACCACTTTACAGAAAGTACAATTGTTTACAATGAACAAAGAAGTAGGTAGGTTTCCAATGCTTAATTAGTGTGTAAGAATATTGCAGAATCTGCTGTGCTGTGTACTTTGGAAAAACCATGAGAAAAACAGCTGGCTGAAGAAGAAATGATAAATGTCCTTTTTTTTCAAGCCTTCTCTCGGCCTGGCTTGGGGGGCAGGGAGACGTGCACTCGCCTTTCCTTTTTGCTTTTTCCTGCTCTTGCCAAGTCCTCTGCCGGCTCTACATCTCTCCTATTAGCTTTTATTAGGCTTGCACTCATGCCTTTGCCTTTCACCACTTCAAAAGTGCGCCTACTTGAATATTACCTTCATATGCTCTCTTTGCTTTTCGCCTTCCTCACTACACCGTGAAGAGATGTTGAATAAAAAAAAGCAAAGAAAAGATGGTTTTGTTTTGTGTTTTATTGAAAGCACTTTCCAGAAAGTGTAATTGTTTAGAATGAAGACAGAAGTAGGTAGGTAGGTTTCCATGTGTAATTGATGTGTAAGAATATTGCAGAATCTGCTGTGCTGTGTACTTTGTAAAAACCATGAGAAGGGCTGGCTGGCTGGCTGGCTGGCTGGCTGGAGAAGAAATGATAAATGTCCTTTTTTTTAACCGTTCTCTCGGCCGGCCGTTTGGCGTATAATGTGTGGCAGAGCACTCTGGTACAGAGCGCCGCCAGTTCGAACCCCCACGATCTCGCTGCCACGGCCCTAGCTTGGGGGGCGGGGATGCGCATTCGCGTTTCCCCTTTTGCCTTTTCCTGCTCCAGCCAAGTCCTCCGCCTGCTCGACATCTCTCCTATTACCTTTTATTACGCTTGCACTCATGCCTTTGCCTTTCACCACTTCAAAACTGCGCCTACTTCAATATTACCTTCATATGCTCTCTTTGCTTTTCGCCTTCCTCACTACACTAAGTACCATTTTTTAACGCTGTGTACTCACTCTTGCTAAGTACATGTGAACAGATCTTGAAGAAAAAAAAACAAAACAAAACATACTTTTCTTTTCTCTTTAATTCAAACCACTTTACAGAAAGTACAATTGTTTACAATGAACAAAGAAGTAGGTAGGTTTCCAATGCTTAATTAGTGTGTAAGAATATTGCAGAATCTGCTGTGCTGTGTACTTTGTAAAAACCATGAGAAGGGCTGGCTGGCTGGCTGGCTGGCTGGCTGGAGAAGAAATGATAAATGTCCTTTTTTTTAACCGTTCTCTCGGCCGGCCGTTTGGCGTATGATGTGTGGCAGAGCACTCTGGTACAGAGCGCCGCCAGTTCGAACCCCCACGATCTCGCTGCCACGGCCCTAGCTTGGGGGGCGGGGATGCGCATTCGCGTTTCCCCTTTTGCCTTTTCCTGCTCCAGCCAAGTCCTCCGCCTGCTCGACATCTCTCCTATTACCTTTTATTACGCTTGCACTCATGCCTTTGCCTTTCACCACTTCAAAACTGCGCCTACTTCAATATTACCTTCATATGCTCTCTTTGCTTTTCGCCTTCCTCACTACACTAAGTACCATTTTTTAACGCTGTGTACTCACTCTTGCTAAGTACATGTGAACAGATCTTGAAGAAAAAAAAACAAAACAAAACATACTTTTCTTTTCTCTTTAATTCAAACCACTTTACAGAAAGTACAATTGTTTACAATGAACAAAGAAGTAGGTAGGTTTCCAATGCTTAATTAGTGTGTAAGAATATTGCAGAATCTGCTGTGCTGTGTACTTTGGAAAAACCATGAGAAAAACAGCTGGCTGAAGAAGAAATGATAAATGTCCTTTTTTTTCAAGCCTTCTCTCGGCCTGGCTTGGGGGGCAGGGAGACGTGCACTCGCCTTTCCTTTTTGCTTTTTCCTGCTCTTGCCAAGTCCTCTGCCGGCTCTACATCTCTCCTATTAGCTTTTATTAGGCTTGCACTCATGCCTTTGCCTTTCACCACTTCAAAAGTGCGCCTACTTGAATATTACCTTCATATGCTCTCTTTGCTTTTCGCCTTCCTCACTACACCGTGAAGAGATGTTGAATAAAAAAAAGCAAAGAAAAGATGGTTTTGTTTTGTGTTTTATTGAAAGCACTTTCCAGAAAGTGTAATTGTTTAGAATGAAGACAGAAGTAGGTAGGTAGGTTTCCATGTGTAATTGATGTGTAAGAATATTGCAGAATCTGCTGTGCTGTGTACTTTGTAAAAACCATGAGAAGGGCTGGCTGGCCGGCTGGCTGGCTGGCTGGAGAAGAAATGATAAATGTCCTTTTTTTTAACCGTTCTCTCGGCCGGCCGTTTGGCGTATGATGTGTGGCAGAGCACTCTGGTACAGAGCGCCGCCAGTTCGAACCCCCGCGATCTCGCTGCCACGGCCCTAGCTTGGGGGGCGGGGATGCGCATTCGCGTTTCCCCTTTTGCCTTTTCCTGCTCCAGCCAAGTCCTCCGCCTGCTCGACATCTCTCCTATTACCTTTTATTACGCTTGCACTCATGCCTTTGCCTTTCACCACTTCAAAACTGCGCCTACTTCAATATTACCTTCATATGCTCTCTTTGCTTTTCGCCTTCCTCACTACACTAAGTACCATTTTTTAACGCTGTGTACTCACTCTTGCTAAGTACATGTGAACAGATCTTGAAGAAAAAAAACAAAACAAAACATACTTTTCTTTTCTCTTTAATTCAAACCACTTTACAGAAAGTACAATTGTTTACAATGAACAAAGAAGTAGGTAGGTTTCCAATGCTTAATTAGTGTGTAAGAATATTGCAGAATCTGCTGTGCTGTGTACTTTGGAAAAACCATGAGAAAAACAGCTGGCTGAAGAAGAAATGATAAATGTCCTTTTTTTTCAAGCCTTCTCTCGGCCTGGCTTGGGGGGCAGGGAGACGTGCACTCGCCTTTCCTTTTTGCTTTTTCCTGCTCTTGCCAAGTCCTCTGCCGGCTCTACATCTCTCCTATTAGCTTTTATTAGGCTTGCACTCATGCCTTTGCCTTTCACCACTTCAAAAGTGCGCCTACTTGAATATTACCTTCATATGCTCTCTTTGCTTTTCGCCTTCCTCACTACACCGTGAAGAGATGTTGAATAAAAAAAAGCAAAGAAAAGATGGTTTTGTTTTGTGTTTTATTGAAAGCACTTTCCAGAAAGTGTAATTGTTTAGAATGAAGACAGAAGTAGGTAGGTAGGTTTCCATGTGTAATTGATGTGTAAGAATATTGCAGAATCTGCTGTGCTGTGTACTTTGTAAAAACCATGAGAAGGGCTGGCTGGCCGGCTGGCTGGCTGGCTGGAGAAGAAATGATAAATGTCCTTTTTTTTGACCATTCTCTCGGCCGGCCGTTTGGCGTATGATGTGTGGCAGAGCACTCTGGTACAGAGCGCCGCCAGTTCGAACCCCCACGATCTCGCTGCCACGGCCCTAGCTTGGGGGGCGGGGATGCGCATTCGCGTTTCCCCTTTTGCCTTTTCCTGCTCCAGCCAAGTCCTCCGCCTGCTCGACATCTCTCCTATTACCTTTTATTACGCTTGCACTCATGCCTTTGCCTTTCACCACTTCAAAACTGCGCCTACTTCAATATTACCTTCATATGCTCTCTTTGCTTTTCGCCTTCCTCACTACACTAAGTACCATTTTTTAACGCTGTGTACTCACTCTTGCTAAGTACATGTGAACAGATCTTGAAGAAAAAAAACAAAACAAAACATACTTTTCTTTTCTCTTTAATTCAAACCACTTTACAGAAAGTACAATTGTTTACAATGAACAAAGAAGTAGGTAGGTTTCCAATGCTTAATTAGTGTGTAAGAATATTGCAGAATCTGCTGTGCTGTGTACTTTGGAAAAACCATGAGAAAAACAGCTGGCTGAAGAAGAAATGATAAATGTCCTTTTTTTTCAAGCCTTCTCTCGGCCTGGCTTGGGGGGCAGGGAGACGTGCACTCGCCTTTCCTTTTTGCTTTTTCCTGCTCTTGCCAAGTCCTCTGCCGGCTCTACATCTCTCCTATTAGCTTTTATTAGGCTTGCACTCATGCCTTTGCCTTTCACCACTTCAAAAGTGCGCCTACTTGAATATTACCTTCATATGCTCTCTTTGCTTTTCGCCTTCCTCACTACACCGTGAAGAGATGTTGAATAAAAAAAAGCAAAGAAAAGATGGTTTTGTTTTGTGTTTTATTGAAAGCACTTTCCAGAAAGTGTAATTGTTTAGAATGAAGACAGAAGTAGGTAGGTAGGTTTCCATGTGTAATTGATGTGTAAGAATATTGCAGAATCTGCTGTGCTGTGTACTTTGGAAAAACCATGAGAAGGGCTGGCTGGCTGGCTGGCTGGCTGGCTGGAGAAGAAATGATAAATGTCCTTTTTTTTAACCGTTCTCTCGGCCGGCCGTTTGGCGTATAATGTGTGGCAGAGCACTCTGGTACAGAGCGCCGCCAGTTCGAACCCCCACGATCTCGCTGCCACGGCCCTAGCTTGGGGGGCGGGGATGCGCATTCGCGTTTCCCCTTTTGCCTTTTCCTGCTCCAGCCAAGTCCTCCGCCTGCTCGACATCTCTCCTATTACCTTTTATTACGCTTGCACTCATGCCTTTGCCTTTCACCACTTCAAAACTGCGCCTACTTCAATATTACCTTCATATGCTCTCTTTGCTTTTCGCCTTCCTCACTACACTAAGTACCATTTTTTAACGCTGTGTACTCACTCTTGCTAAGTACATGTGAACAGATCTTGAAGAAAAAAAACAAAACAAAACATACTTTTCTTTTCTCTTTAATTCAAACCACTTTACAGAAAGTACAATTGTTTACAATGAACAAAGAAGTAGGTAGGTTTCCAATGCTTAATTAGTGTGTAAGAATATTGCAGAATCTGCTGTGCTGTGTACTTTGTAAAAACCATGAGAAGGGCTGGCTGGCTGGCTGGCTGGCTGGCTGGAGAAGAAATGATAAATGTCCTTTTTTTTAACCGTTCTCTCGGCCGGCCGTTTGGCGTATGATGTGTGGCAGAGCACTCTGGTACAGAGCGCCGCCAGTTCGAACCCCCACGATCTCGCTGCCACGGCCCTAGCTTGGGGGGCGGGGATGCGCATTCGCGTTTCCCCTTTTGCCTTTTCCTGCTCCAGCCAAGTCCTCCGCCTGCTCGACATCTCTCCTATTACCTTTTATTACGCTTGCACTCATGCCTTTGCCTTTCACCACTTCAAAACTGCGCCTACTTCAATATTACCTTCATATGCTCTCTTTGCTTTTCGCCTTCCTCACTACACTAAGTACCATTTTTTAACGCTGTGTACTCACTCTTGCTAAGTACATGTGAACAGATCTTGAAGAAAAAAAAACAAAACAAAACATACTTTTCTTTTCTCTTTAATTCAAACCACTTTACAGAAAGTACAATTGTTTACAATGAACAAAGAAGTAGGTAGGTTTCCAATGCTTAATTAGTGTGTAAGAATATTGCAGAATCTGCTGTGCTGTGTACTTTGGAAAAACCATGAGAAAAACAGCTGGCTGAAGAAGAAATGATAAATGTCCTTTTTTTTCAAGCCTTCTCTCGGCCTGGCTTGGGGGGCAGGGAGACGTGCACTCGCCTTTCCTTTTTGCTTTTTCCTGCTCTTGCCAAGTCCTCTGCCGGCTCTACATCTCTCCTATTAGCTTTTATTAGGCTTGCACTCATGCCTTTGCCTTTCACCACTTCAAAAGTGCGCCTACTTGAATATTACCTTCATATGCTCTCTTTGCTTTTCGCCTTCCTCACTACACCGTGAAGAGATGTTGAATAAAAAAAAGCAAAGAAAAGATGGTTTTGTTTTGTGTTTTATTGAAAGCACTTTCCAGAAAGTGTAATTGTTTAGAATGAAGACAGAAGTAGGTAGGTAGGTTTCCATGTGTAATTGATGTGTAAGAATATTGCAGAATCTGCTGTGCTGTGTACTTTGGAAAAACCATGAGAAGGGCTGGCTGGCTGGCTGGCTGGCTGGCTGGAGAAGAAATGATAAATGTCCTTTTTTTTGACCATTCTCTCGGCCGGCCGTTTGGCGTATGATGTGTGGCAGAGCACTCTGGTACAGAGCGCCGCCAGTTCGAACCCCCACGATCTCGCTGCCACGGCCCTAGCTTGGGGGGCGGGGATGCGCATTCGCGTTTCCCCTTTTTCCTGCTCCAGCCAAGTCCTCCGCCTGCTCGACATCTCTCCTATTACCTTTTATTACGCTTGCACTCATGCCTTTGCCTTTCACCACTTCAAAACTGCGCCTACTTCAATATTACCTTCATATGCTCTCTTTGCTTTTCGCCTTCCTCACTACACTAAGTACCATTTTTTAACGCTGTGTACTCACTCTTGCTAAGTACATGTGAACAGATCTTGAAGAAAAAAAACAAAACAAAACATACTTTTCTTTTCTCTTTAATTCAAACCACTTTACAGAAAGTACAATTGTTTACAATGAACAAAGAAGTAGGTAGGTTTCCAATGCTTAATTAGTGTGTAAGAATATTGCAGAATCTGCTGTGCTGTGTACTTTGGAAAAACCATGAGAAAAACAGCTGGCTGAAGAAGAAATGATAAATGTCCTTTTTTTTCAAGCCTTCTCTCGGCCTGGCTTGGGGGGCAGGGAGACGTGCACTCGCCTTTCCTTTTTGCTTTTTCCTGCTCTTGCCAAGTCCTCTGCCGGCTCTACATCTCTCCTATTAGCTTTTATTAGGCTTGCACTCATGCCTTTGCCTTTCACCACTTCAAAAGTGCGCCTACTTGAATATTACCTTCATATGCTCTCTTTGCTTTTCGCCTTCCTCACTACACCGTGAAGAGATGTTGAATAAAAAAAAGCAAAGAAAAGATGGTTTTGTTTTGTGTTTTATTGAAAGCACTTTCCAGAAAGTGTAATTGTTTAGAATGAAGACAGAAGTAGGTAGGTAGGTTTCCATGTGTAATTGATGTGTAAGAATATTGCAGAATCTGCTGTGCTGTGTACTTTGTAAAAACCATGAGAAGGGCTGGCTGGCTGGCTGGCTGGCTGGCTGGAGAAGAAATGATAAATGTCCTTTTTTTTAACCATTCTCTCGGCCGGCCGTTTGGCGTATGATGTGTGGCAGAGCACTCTGGTACAGAGCGCCGCCAGTTCGAACCCCCACGATCTCGCTGCCACGGCCCTAGCTTGGGTGGCGGGGATGCGCATTCGCGTTTCCCCTTTTGCCTGCTCCAGCCAAGTCCTCCGCCTGCTCGACATCTCTCCTATTACCTTTTATTACGCTTGCACTCATGCCTTTGCCTTTCACCACTTCAAAACTGCGCCTACTTCAATATTACCTTCATATGCTCTCTTTGCTTTTCGCCTTCCTCACTACACTAAGTACCATTTTTTAACGCTGTGTACTCACTCTTGCTAAGTACATGTGAACAGATCTTGAAGAAAAAAAACAAAACAAAACATACTTTTCTTTTCTCTTTAATTCAAACCACTTTACAGAAAGTACAATTGTTTACAATGAACAAAGAAGTAGGTAGGTTTCCAATGCTTAATTAGTGTGTAAGAATATTGCAGAATCTGCTGTGCTGTGTACTTTGGAAAAACCATGAGAAAAACAGCTGGCTGAAGAAGAAATGATAAATGTCCTTTTTTTTCAAGCCTTCTCTCGGCCTGGCTTGGGGGGCAGGGAGACGTGCACTCGCCTTTCCTTTTTGCTTTTTCCTGCTCTTGCCAAGTCCTCTGCCGGCTCTACATCTCTCCTATTAGCTTTTATTAGGCTTGCACTCATGCCTTTGCCTTTCACCACTTCAAAAGTGCGCCTACTTGAATATTACCTTCATATGCTCTCTTTGCTTTTCGCCTTCCTCACTACACCGTGAAGAGATGTTGAATAAAAAAAAGCAAAGAAAAGATGGTTTTGTTTTGTGTTTTATTGAAAGCACTTTCCAGAAAGTGTAATTGTTTATAATGAAGACAGAAGTAGGTAGGTAGGTTTCCATGTGTAATTGATGTGTAAGAATATTGCAGAATCTGCTGTGCTGTGTACTTTGTAAAAACCATGAGAAGGGCTGGCTGGCTGGCTGGCTGGCTGGCTGGAGAAGAAATGATAAATGTCCTTTTTTTTAACCGTTCTCTCGGCCGGCCGTTTGGCGTATGATGTGTGGCAGAGCACTCTGGTACAGAGCGCCGCCAGTTCGAACCCCCACGATCTCGCTGCCACGGCCCTAGCTTGGGGGGCGGGGATGCGCATTCGCGTTTCCCCTTTTGCCTTTTCCTGCTCCAGCCAAGTCCTCCGCCTGCTCGACATCTCTCCTATTACCTTTTATTACGCTTGCACTCATGCCTTTGCCTTTCACCACTTCAAAACTGCGCCTACTTCAATATTACCTTCATATGCTCTCTTTGCTTTTCGCCTTCCTCACTACACTAAGTACCATTTTTTAACGCTGTGTACTCACTCTTGCTAAGTACATGTGAACAGATCTTGAAGAAAAAAAAACAAAACAAAACATACTTTTCTTTTCTCTTTAATTCAAACCACTTTACAGAAAGTACAATTGTTTACAATGAACAAAGAAGTAGGTAGGTTTCCAATGCTTAATTAGTGTGTAAGAATATTGCAGAATCTGCTGTGCTGTGTACTTTGGAAAAACCATGAGAAAAACAGCTGGCTGAAGAAGAAATGATAAATGTCCTTTTTTTTCAAGCCTTCTCTCGGCCTGGCTTGGGGGGCAGGGAGACGTGCACTCGCCTTTCCTTTTTGCTTTTTCCTGCTCTTGCCAAGTCCTCTGCCGGCTCTACATCTCTCCTATTAGCTTTTATTAGGCTTGCACTCATGCCTTTGCCTTTCACCACTTCAAAAGTGCGCCTACTTGAATATTACCTTCATATGCTCTCTTTGCTTTTCGCCTTCCTCACTACACCGTGAAGAGATGTTGAATAAAAAAAAGCAAAGAAAAGATGGTTTTGTTTTGTGTTTTATTGAAAGCACTTTCCAGAAAGTGTAATTGTTTAGAATGAAGACAGAAGTAGGTAGGTAGGTTTCCATGTGTAATTGATGTGTAAGAATATTGCAGAATCTGCTGTGCTGTGTACTTTGGAAAAACCATGAGAAGGGCTGGCTGGCTGGCTGGCTGGCTGGCTGGAGAAGAAATGATAAATGTCCTTTTTTTTGACCATTCTCTCGGCCGGCCGTTTGGCGTATGATGTGTGGCAGAGCACTCTGGTACAGAGCGCCGCCAGTTCGAACCCCCACGATCTCGCTGCCACGGCCCTAGCTTGGGGGGCGGGGATGCGCATTCGCGTTTCCCCTTTTTCCTGCTCCAGCCAAGTCCTCCGCCTGCTCGACATCTCTCCTATTACCTTTTATTACGCTTGCACTCATGCCTTTGCCTTTCACCACTTCAAAACTGCGCCTACTTCAATATTACCTTCATATGCTCTCTTTGCTTTTCGCCTTCCTCACTACACTAAGTACCATTTTTTAACGCTGTGTACTCACTCTTGCTAAGTACATGTGAACAGATCTTGAAGAAAAAAAACAAAACAAAACATACTTTTCTTTTCTCTTTAATTCAAACCACTTTACAGAAAGTACAATTGTTTACAATGAACAAAGAAGTAGGTAGGTTTCCAATGCTTAATTAGTGTGTAAGAATATTGCAGAATCTGCTGTGCTGTGTACTTTGGAAAAACCATGAGAAAAACAGCTGGCTGAAGAAGAAATGATAAATGTCCTTTTTTTTCAAGCCTTCTCTCGGCCTGGCTTGGGGGGCAGGGAGACGTGCACTCGCCTTTCCTTTTTGCTTTTTCCTGCTCTTGCCAAGTCCTCTGCCGGCTCTACATCTCTCCTATTAGCTTTTATTAGGCTTGCACTCATGCCTTTGCCTTTCACCACTTCAAAAGTGCGCCTACTTGAATATTACCTTCATATGCTCTCTTTGCTTTTCGCCTTCCTCACTACACCGTGAAGAGATGTTGAATAAAAAAAAGCAAAGAAAAGATGGTTTTGTTTTGTGTTTTATTGAAAGCACTTTCCAGAAAGTGTAATTGTTTAGAATGAAGACAGAAGTAGGTAGGTAGGTTTCCATGTGTAATTGATGTGTAAGAATATTGCAGAATCTGCTGTGCTGTGTACTTTGGAAAAACCATGAGAAGGGCTGGCTGGCTGGCTGGCTGGCTGGCTGGCTGGAGAAGAAATGATAAATGTCCTTTTTTTTAACCGTTCTCTCGGCCGGCCGTTTGGCGTATGATGTGTGGCAGAGCACTCTGGTACAGAGCGCCGCCAGTTCGAACCCCCACGATCTCGCTGCCACGGCCCTAGCTTGGGGGGCGGGGATGCGCATTCGCGTTTCCCCTTTTGCCTTTTCCTGCTCCAGCCAAGTCCTCCGCCTGCTCGACATCTCTCCTATTACCTTTTATTACGCTTGCACTCATGCCTTTGCCTTTCACCACTTCAAAACTGCGCCTACTTCAATATTACCTTCATATGCTCTCTTTGCTTTTCGCCTTCCTCACTACACTAAGTACCATTTTTTAACGCTGTGTACTCACTCTTGCTAAGTACATGTGAACAGATCTTGAAGAAAAAAAAACAAAACAAAACATACTTTTCTTTTCTCTTTAATTCAAACCACTTTACAGAAAGTACAATTGTTTACAATGAACAAAGAAGTAGGTAGGTTTCCAATGCTTAATTAGTGTGTAAGAATATTGCAGAATCTGCTGTGCTGTGTACTTTGGAAAAACCATGAGAAAAACAGCTGGCTGAAGAAGAAATGATAAATGTCCTTTTTTTTCAAGCCTTCTCTCGGCCTGGCTTGGGGGGCAGGGAGACGTGCACTCGCCTTTCCTTTTTGCTTTTTCCTGCTCTTGCCAAGTCCTCTGCCGGCTCTACATCTCTCCTATTAGCTTTTATTAGGCTTGCACTCATGCCTTTGCCTTTCACCACTTCAAAAGTGCGCCTACTTGAATATTACCTTCATATGCTCTCTTTGCTTTTCGCCTTCCTCACTACACCGTGAAGAGATGTTGAATAAAAAAAAGCAAAGAAAAGATGGTTTTGTTTTGTGTTTTATTGAAAGCACTTTCCAGAAAGTGTAATTGTTTAGAATGAAGACAGAAGTAGGTAGGTAGGTTTCCATGTGTAATTGATGTGTAAGAATATTGCAGAATCTGCTGTGCTGTGTACTTTGGAAAAACCATGAGAAGGGCTGGCTGGCTGGCTGGCTGGCTGGCTGGAGAAGAAATGATAAATGTCCTTTTTTTTGACCATTCTCTCGGCCGGCCGTTTGGCGTATGATGTGTGGCAGAGCACTCTGGTACAGAGCGCCGCCAGTTCGAACCCCCACGATCTCGCTGCCACGGCCCTAGCTTGGGGGGCGGGGATGCGCATTCGCGTTTCCCCTTTTTCCTGCTCCAGCCAAGTCCTCCGCCTGCTCGACATCTCTCCTATTACCTTTTATTACGCTTGCACTCATGCCTTTGCCTTTCACCACTTCAAAACTGCGCCTACTTCAATATTACCTTCATATGCTCTCTTTGCTTTTCGCCTTCCTCACTACACTAAGTACCATTTTTTAACGCTGTGTACTCACTCTTGCTAAGTACATGTGAACAGATCTTGAAGAAAAAAAACAAAACAAAACATACTTTTCTTTTCTCTTTAATTCAAACCACTTTACAGAAAGTACAATTGTTTACAATGAACAAAGAAGTAGGTAGGTTTCCAATGCTTAATTAGTGTGTAAGAATATTGCAGAATCTGCTGTGCTGTGTACTTTGGAAAAACCATGAGAAAAACAGCTGGCTGAAGAAGAAATGATAAATGTCCTTTTTTTTCAAGCCTTCTCTCGGCCTGGCTTGGGGGGCAGGGAGACGTGCACTCGCCTTTCCTTTTTGCTTTTTCCTGCTCTTGCCAAGTCCTCTGCCGGCTCTACATCTCTCCTATTAGCTTTTATTAGGCTTGCACTCATGCCTTTGCCTTTCACCACTTCAAAAGTGCGCCTACTTGAATATTACCTTCATATGCTCTCTTTGCTTTTCGCCTTCCTCACTACACCGTGAAGAGATGTTGAATAAAAAAAAGCAAAGAAAAGATGGTTTTGTTTTGTGTTTTATTGAAAGCACTTTCCAGAAAGTGTAATTGTTTAGAATGAAGACAGAAGTAGGTAGGTAGGTTTCCATGTGTAATTGATGTGTAAGAATATTGCAGAATCTGCTGTGCTGTGTACTTTGTAAAAACCATGAGAAGGGCTGGCTGGCTGGCTGGCTGGCTGGCTGGCTGGAGAAGAAATGATAAATGTCCTTTTTTTTAACCATTCTCTCGGCCGGCCGTTTGGCGTATGATGTGTGGCAGAGCACTCTGGTACAGAGCGCCGCCAGTTCGAACCCCCACGATCTCGCTGCCACGGCCCTAGCTTGGGTGGCGGGGATGCGCATTCGCGTTTCCCCTTTTGCCTGCTCCAGCCAAGTCCTCCGCCTGCTCGACATCTCTCCTATTACCTTTTATTACGCTTGCACTCATGCCTTTGCCTTTCACCACTTCAAAACTGCGCCTACTTCAATATTACCTTCATATGCTCTCTTTGCTTTTCGCCTTCCTCACTACACTAAGTACCATTTTTTAACGCTGTGTACTCACTCTTGCTAAGTACATGTGAACAGATCTTGAAGAAAAAAAAACAAAACAAAACATACTTTTCTTTTCTCTTTAATTCAAACCACTTTACAGAAAGTACAATTGTTTACAATGAACAAAGAAGTAGGTAGGTTTCCAATGCTTAATTAGTGTGTAAGAATATTGCAGAATCTGCTGTGCTGTGTACTTTGGAAAAACCATGAGAAAAACAGCTGGCTGAAGAAGAAATGATAAATGTCCTTTTTTTTCAAGCCTTCTCTCGGCCTGGCTTGGGGGGCAGGGAGACGTGCACTCGCCTTTCCTTTTTGCTTTTTCCTGCTCTTGCCAAGTCCTCTGCCGGCTCTACATCTCTCCTATTAGCTTTTATTAGGCTTGCACTCATGCCTTTGCCTTTCACCACTTCAAAAGTGCGCCTACTTGAATATTACCTTCATATGCTCTCTTTGCTTTTCGCCTTCCTCACTACACCGTGAAGAGATGTTGAATAAAAAAAAGCAAAGAAAAGATGGTTTTGTTTTGTGTTTTATTGAAAGCACTTTCCAGAAAGTGTAATTGTTTAGAATGAAGACAGAAGTAGGTAGGTAGGTTTCCATGTGTAATTGATGTGTAAGAATATTGCAGAATCTGCTGTGCTGTGTACTTTGGAAAAACCATGAGAAGGGCTGGCTGGCTGGCTGGCTGGCTGGCTGGAGAAGAAATGATAAATGTCCTTTTTTTTGACCATTCTCTCGGCCGGCCGTTTGGCGTATGATGTGTGGCAGAGCACTCTGGTACAGAGCGCCGCCAGTTCGAACCCCCACGATCTCGCTGCCACGGCCCTAGCTTGGGGGGCGGGGATGCGCATTCGCGTTTCCCCTTTTTCCTGCTCCAGCCAAGTCCTCCGCCTGCTCGACATCTCTCCTATTACCTTTTATTACGCTTGCACTCATGCCTTTGCCTTTCACCACTTCAAAACTGCGCCTACTTCAATATTACCTTCATATGCTCTCTTTGCTTTTCGCCTTCCTCACTACACTAAGTACCATTTTTTAACGCTGTGTACTCACTCTTGCTAAGTACATGTGAACAGATCTTGAAGAAAAAAAACAAAACAAAACATACTTTTCTTTTCTCTTTAATTCAAACCACTTTACAGAAAGTACAATTGTTTACAATGAACAAAGAAGTAGGTAGGTTTCCAATGCTTAATTAGTGTGTAAGAATATTGCAGAATCTGCTGTGCTGTGTACTTTGGAAAAACCATGAGAAAAACAGCTGGCTGAAGAAGAAATGATAAATGTCCTTTTTTTTCAAGCCTTCTCTCGGCCTGGCTTGGGGGGCAGGGAGACGTGCACTCGCCTTTCCTTTTTGCTTTTTCCTGCTCTTGCCAAGTCCTCTGCCGGCTCTACATCTCTCCTATTAGCTTTTATTAGGCTTGCACTCATGCCTTTGCCTTTCACCACTTCAAAAGTGCGCCTACTTGAATATTACCTTCATATGCTCTCTTTGCTTTTCGCCTTCCTCACTACACCGTGAAGAGATGTTGAATAAAAAAAAGCAAAGAAAAGATGGTTTTGTTTTGTGTTTTATTGAAAGCACTTTCCAGAAAGTGTAATTGTTTAGAATGAAGACAGAAGTAGGTAGGTAGGTTTCCATGTGTAATTGATGTGTAAGAATATTGCAGAATCTGCTGTGCTGTGTACTTTGGAAAAACCATGAGAAGGGCTGGCTGGCTGGCTGGCTGGCTGGCTGGAGAAGAAATGATAAATGTCCTTTTTTTTAACCATTCTCTCGGCCGGCCGTTTGGCGTATGATGTGTGGCAGAGCACTCTGGTACAGAGCGCCGCCAGTTCGAACCCCCACGATCTCGCTGCCACGGCCCTAGCTTGGGTGGCGGGGATGCGCATTCGCGTTTCCCCTTTTGCCTGCTCCAGCCAAGTCCTCCGCCTGCTCGACATCTCTCCTATTACCTTTTATTACGCTTGCACTCATGCCTTTGCCTTTCACCACTTCAAAACTGCGCCTACTTCAATATTACCTTCATATGCTCTCTTTGCTTTTCGCCTTCCTCACTACACTAAGTACCATTTTTTAACGCTGTGTACTCACTCTTGCTAAGTACATGTGAACAGATCTTGAAGAAAAAAAACAAAACAAAACATACTTTTCTTTTCTCTTTAATTCAAACCACTTTACAGAAAGTACAATTGTTTACAATGAACAAAGAAGTAGGTAGGTTTCCAATGCTTAATTAGTGTGTAAGAATATTGCAGAATCTGCTGTGCTGTGTACTTTGGAAAAACCATGAGAAAAACAGCTGGCTGAAGAAGAAATGATAAATGTCCTTTTTTTTCAAGCCTTCTCTCGGCCTGGCTTGGGGGGCGGGGAGACGTGCACTCGCCTTTCCTTTTTGCTTTTTCCTGCTCTTGCCAAGTCCTCTGCCGGCTCTACATCTCTCCTATTAGCTTTTATTAGGCTTGCACTCATGCCTTTGCCTTTCACCACTTCAAAAGTGCGCCTACTTGAATATTACCTTCATATGCTCTCTTTGCTTTTCGCCTTCCTCACTACACCGTGAAGAGATGTTGAATAAAAAAAAGCAAAGAAAAGATGGTTTTGTTTTGTGTTTTATTGAAAGCACTTTCCAGAAAGTGTAATTGTTTAGAATGAAGACAGAAGTAGGTAGGTAGGTTTCCATGTGTAATTGATGTGTAAGAATATTGCAGAATCTGCTGTGCTGTGTACTTTGGAAAAACCATGAGAAGGGCTGGCTGGCTGGCTGGCTGGAGAAGAAATGATAAATGTCCTTTTTTTTAACCGTTCTCTCGGCCGGCCGTTTGGCGTATGATGTGTGGCAGAGCACTCTGGTACAGAGCGCCGCCAGTTCGAACCCCCACGATCTCGCTGCCACGGCCCTAGCTTGGGGGGCGGGGATGCGCATTCGCGTTTCCCCTTTTGCCTTTTCCTGCTCCAGCCAAGTCCTCCGCCTGCTCGACATCTCTCCTATTACCTTTTATTACGCTTGCACTCATGCCTTTGCCTTTCACCACTTCAAAACTGCGCCTACTTCAATATTACCTTCATATGCTCTCTTTGCTTTTCGCCTTCCTCACTACACTAAGTACCATTTTTTAACGCTGTGTACTCACTCTTGCTAAGTACATGTGAACAGATCTTGAAGAAAAAAAAACAAAACAAAACATACTTTTCTTTTCTCTTTAATTCAAACCACTTTACAGAAAGTACAATTGTTTACAATGAACAAAGAAGTAGGTAGGTTTCCAATGCTTAATTAGTGTGTAAGAATATTGCAGAATCTGCTGTGCTGTGTACTTTGGAAAAACCATGAGAAAAACAGCTGGCTGAAGAAGAAATGATAAATGTCCTTTTTTTTCAAGCCTTCTCTCGGCCTGGCTTGGGGGGCAGGGAGACGTGCACTCGCCTTTCCTTTTTGCTTTTTCCTGCTCTTGCCAAGTCCTCTGCCGGCTCTACATCTCTCCTATTAGCTTTTATTAGGCTTGCACTCATGCCTTTGCCTTTCACCACTTCAAAAGTGCGCCTACTTGAATATTACCTTCATATGCTCTCTTTGCTTTTCGCCTTCCTCACTACACCGTGAAGAGATGTTGAATAAAAAAAAGCAAAGAAAAGATGGTTTTGTTTTGTGTTTTATTGAAAGCACTTTACAGAAAGTGTAATTGTTTAGAATGAAGACAGAAGTAGGTAGGTAGGTTTCCATGTGTAATTGATGTGTAAGAATATTGCAGAATCTGCTGTGCTGTGTACTTTGTAAAAACCATGAGAAGGGCTGGCTGGCTGGCTGGCTGGCTGGAGAAGAAATGATAAATGTCCTTTTTTTTAACCGTTCTCTCGGCCGGTCGTTTGGCGTATGATGTGTGGCAGAGCACTCTGGTACAGAGCGCCGCCAGTTCGAACCCCCACGATCTCGCTGCCACGGCCCTAGCTTGGGGGGCGGGGATGCGCATTCGCGTTTCCCCTTTTGCCTTTTCCTGCTCCAGCCAAGTCCTCCGCCTGCTCGACATCTCTCCTATTACCTTTTATTACGCTTGCACTCATGCCTTTGCCTTTCACCACTTCAAAACTGCGCCTACTTCAATATTACCTTCATATGCTCTCTTTGCTTTTCGCCTTCCTCACTACACTAAGTACCATTTTTTAACGCTGTGTACTCACTCTTGCTAAGTACATGTGAACAGATCTTGAAGAAAAAAAAACAAAACAAAACATACTTTTCTTTTCTCTTTAATTCAAACCACTTTCCAGAAAGTGTAATTGTTTAGAATGAAGACAGAAGTAGGTAGGTAGGTTTCCATGTGTAATTGATGTGTAAGAATATTGCAGAATCTGCTGTGCTGTGTACTTTGTAAAAACCATGAGAAGGGCTGGCTGGCTGGCTGGCTGGCTGGCTGGAGAAGAAATGATAAATGTCCTTTTTTTTAACCGTTCTCTCGGCCGGCCGTTTGGCGTATGATGTGTGGCAGAGCACTCTGGTACAGAGCGCCGCCAGTTCGAACCCCCACGATCTCGCTGCCACGGCCCTAGCTTGGGGGGCGGGGATGCGCATTCGCGTTTCCCCTTTTGCCTTTTCCTGCTCCAGCCAAGTCCTCCGCCTGCTCGACATCTCTCCTATTACCTTTTATTACGCTTGCACTCATGCCTTTGCCTTTCACCACTTCAAAACTGCGCCTACTTCAATATTACCTTCATATGCTCTCTTTGCTTTTCGCCTTCCTCACTACACTAAGTACCATTTTTTAACGCTGTGTACTCACTCTTGCTAAGTACATGTGAACAGATCTTGAAGAAAAAAAAACAAAACAAAACATACTTTTCTTTTCTCTTTAATTCAAACCACTTTACAGAAAGTACAATTGTTTACAATGAACAAAGAAGTAGGTAGGTTTCCAATGCTTAATTAGTGTGTAAGAATATTGCAGAATCTGCTGTGCTGTGTACTTTGGAAAAACCATGAGAAAAACAGCTGGCTGAAGAAGAAATGATAAATGTCCTTTTTTTTCAAGCCTTCTCTCGGCCTGGCTTGGGGGGCAGGGAGACGTGCACTCGCCTTTCCTTTTTGCTTTTTCCTGCTCTTGCCAAGTCCTCTGCCGGCTCTACATCTCTCCTATTAGCTTTTATTAGGCTTGCACTCATGCCTTTGCCTTTCACCACTTCAAAAGTGCGCCTACTTGAATATTACCTTCATATGCTCTCTTTGCTTTTCGCCTTCCTCACTACACCGTGAAGAGATGTTGAATAAAAAAAAGCAAAGAAAAGATGGTTTTGTTTTGTGTTTTATTGAAAGCACTTTCCAGAAAGTGTAATTGTTTAGAATGAAGACAGAAGTAGGTAGGTAGGTTTCCATGTGTAATTGATGTGTAAGAATATTGCAGAATCTGCTGTGCTGTGTACTTTGGAAAAACCATGAGAAGGGCTGGCTGGCTGGCTGGCTGGAGAAGAAATGATAAATGTCCTTTTTTTTGACCGTTCTCTCGGCCGGCCGTTTGGCGTATAATGTGTGGCAGAGCACTCTGGTACAGAGCGCCGCCAGTTCGAACCCCCACGATCTCGCTGCCACGGCCCTAGCTTGGGGGGCCGGGATGCGCATTCGCGTTTCCCTTTTTGCCTTTTCCTGCTCCAGCCAAGTCCTCCGCCTGCTCGACATCTCTCCTATTACCTTTTATTACGCTTGCACTCATGCCTTTGCCTTTCACCACTTCAAAACTGCGCCTACTTCAATATTACCTTCATATGCTCTCTTTGCTTTTCGCCTTCCTCACTACACTAAGTACCATTTTTTAACGCTGTGTACTCACTCTTGCTAAGTACATGTGAACAGATCTTGAAGAAAAAAAAACAAAACAAAACATACTTTTCTTTTCTCTTTAATTCAAACCACTTTCCAGAAAGTGTAATTGTTTAGAATGAAGACAGAAGTAGGTAGGTAGGTTTCCATGTGTAATTGATGTGTAAGAATATTGCAGAATCTGCTGTGCTGTGTACTTTGGAAAAACCATGAGAAGGGCTGGCTGGCCGGCTGGCTGGCTGGCTGGAGAAGAAATGATAAATGTCCTTTTTTTTAACCGTTCTCTCGGCCGGCCGTTTGGCGTATGATGTGTGGCAGAGCACTCTGGTACAGAGCGCCGCCAGTTCGAACCCCCACGATCTCGCTGCCACGGCCCTAGCTTGGGGGGCGGGGATGCGCATTCGCGTTTCCCCTTTTGCCTTTTCCTGCTCCAGCCAAGTCCTCCGCCTGCTCGACATCTCTCCTATTACCTTTTATTACGCTTGCACTCATGCCTTTGCCTTTCACCACTTCAAAACTGCGCCTACTTCAATATTACCTTCATATGCTCTCTTTGCTTTTCGCCTTCCTCACTACACTAAGTACCATTTTTTAACGCTGTGTACTCACTCTTGCTAAGTACATGTGAACAGATCTTGAAGAAAAAAAACAAAACAAAACATACTTTTCTTTTCTCTTTAATTCAAACCACTTTACAGAAAGTACAATTGTTTACAATGAACAAAGAAGTAGGTAGGTTTCCAATGCTTAATTAGTGTGTAAGAATATTGCAGAATCTGCTGTGCTGTGTACTTTGGAAAAACCATGAGAAAAACAGCTGGCTGAAGAAGAAATGATAAATGTCCTTTTTTTTCAAGCCTTCTCTCGGCCTGGCTTGGGGGGCAGGGAGACGTGCACTCGCCTTTCCTTTTTGCTTTTTCCTGCTCTTGCCAAGTCCTCTGCCGGCTCTACATCTCTCCTATTAGCTTTTATTAGGCTTGCACTCATGCCTTTGCCTTTCACCACTTCAAAAGTGCGCCTACTTCAATATTACCTTCATATGCTCTCTTTGCTTTTCGCCTTCCTCACTACACCGTGAAGAGATGTTGAATAAAAAAAAGCAAAGAAAAGATGGTTTTGTTTTGTGTTTTATTGAAAGCACTTTCCAGAAAGTGTAATTGTTTAGAATGAAGACAGAAGTAGGTAGGTAGGTTTCCATGTGTAATTGATGTGTAAGAATATTGCAGAATCTGCTGTGCTGTGTACTTTGGAAAAACCATGAGAAGGGCTGGCTGGCTGGCTGGCTGGCTGGCTGGAGAAGAAATGATAAATGTCCTTTTTTTTAACCGTTCTCTCGGCCGGCCGTTTGGCGTATGATGTGTGGCAGAGCACTCTGGTACAGAGCGCCGCCAGTTCGAACCCCCACGATCTCGCTGCCACGGCCCTAGCTTGGGGGGCGGGGATGCGCATTCGCGTTTCCCCTTTTGCCTTTTCCTGCTCCAGCCAAGTCCTCCGCCTGCTCGACATCTCTCCTATTACCTTTTATTACGCTTGCACTCATGCCTTTGCCTTTCACCACTTCAAAACTGCGCCTACTTCAATATTACCTTCATATGCTCTCTTTGCTTTTCGCCTTCCTCACTACACTAAGTACCATTTTTTAACGCTGTGTACTCACTCTTGCTAAGTACATGTGAACAGATCTTGAAGAAAAAAAAACAAAACAAAACATACTTTTCTTTTCTCTTTAATTCAAACCACTTTACAGAAAGTACAATTGTTTACAATGAACAAAGAAGTAGGTAGGTTTCCAATGCTTAATTAGTGTGTAAGAATATTGCAGAATCTGCTGTGCTGTGTACTTTGGAAAAACCATGAGAAAAACAGCTGGCTGAAGAAGAAATGATAAATGTCCTTTTTTTTCAAGCCTTCTCTCGGCCTGGCTTGGGGGGCAGGGAGACGTGCACTCGCCTTTCCTTTTTGCTTTTTCCTGCTCTTGCCAAGTCCTCTGCCGGCTCTACATCTCTCCTATTAGCTTTTATTAGGCTTGCACTCATGCCTTTGCCTTTCACCACTTCAAAAGTGCGCCTACTTCAATATTACCTTCATATGCTCTCTTTGCTTTTCGCCTTCCTCACTACACCGTGAAGAGATGTTGAATAAAAAAAAGCAAAGAAAAGATGGTTTTGTTTTGTGTTTTATTGAAAGCACTTTCCAGAAAGTGTAATTGTTTAGAATGAAGACAGAAGTAGGTAGGTAGGTTTCCATGTGTAATTGATGTGTAAGAATATTGCAGAATCTGCTGTGCTGTGTACTTTGGAAAAACCATGAGAAGGGCTGGCTGGCTGGCTGGCTGGCTGGCTGGAGAAGAAATGATAAATGTCCTTTTTTTTAACCGTTCTCTCGGCCGGCCGTTTGGCGTATGATGTGTGGCAGAGCACTCTGGTACAGAGCGCCGCCAGTTCGAACCCCCACGATCTCGCTGCCACGGCCCTAGCTTGGGGGGCGGGGATGCGCATTCGCGTTTCCCTTTTTGCCTTTTCCTGCTCCAGCCAAGTCCTCCGCCTGCTCGACATCTCTCCTATTACCTTTTATTACGCTTGCACTCATGCCTTTGCCTTTCACCACTTCAAAACTGCGCCTACTTCAATATTACCTTCATATGCTCTCTTTGCTTTTCGCCTTCCTCACTACACTAAGTACCATTTTTTAACGCTGTGTACTCACTCTTGCTAAGTACATGTGAACAGATCTTGAAGAAAAAAAAACAAAACAAAACATACTTTTCTTTTCTCTTTAATTCAAACCACTTTACAGAAAGTACAATTGTTTACAATGAACAAAGAAGTAGGTAGGTTTCCAATGCTTAATTAGTGTGTAAGAATATTGCAGAATCTGCTGTGCTGTGTACTTTGGAAAAACCATGAGAAAAACAGCTGGCTGAAGAAGAAATGATAAATGTCCTTTTTTTTCAAGCCTTCTCTCGGCCTGGCTTGGGGGGCAGGGAGACGTGCACTCGCCTTTCCTTTTTGCTTTTTCCTGCTCTTGCCAAGTCCTCTGCCGGCTCTACATCTCTCCTATTAGCTTTTATTAGGCTTGCACTCATGCCTTTGCCTTTCACCACTTCAAAAGTGCGCCTACTTGAATATTACCTTCATATGCTCTCTTTGCTTTTCGCCTTCCTCACTACACCGTGAAGAGATGTTGAATAAAAAAAAGCAAAGAAAAGATGGTTTTGTTTTGTGTTTTATTGAAAGCACTTTCCAGAAAGTGTAATTGTTTAGAATGAAGACAGAAGTAGGTAGGTAGGTTTCCATGTGTAATTGATGTGTAAGAATATTGCAGAATCTGCTGTGCTGTGTACTTTGTAAAAACCATGAGAAGGGCTGGCTGGCTGGCTGGCTGGCTGGCTGGCTGGAGAAGAAATGATAAATGTCCTTTTTTTTAACCGTTCTCTCGGCCGGCCGTTTGGCGTATGATGTGTGGCAGAGCACTCTGGTACAGAGCGCCGCCAGTTCGAACCCCCACGATCTCGCTGCCACGGCCCTAGCTTGGGGGGCGGGGATGCGCATTCGCGTTTCCCTTTTTGCCTTTTCCTGCTCCAGCCAAGTCCTCCGCCTGCTCGACATCTCTCCTATTACCTTTTATTACGCTTGCACTCATGCCTTTGCCTTTCACCACTTCAAAACTGCGCCTACTTCAATATTACCTTCATATGCTCTCTTTGCTTTTCGCCTTCCTCACTACACTAAGTACCATTTTTTAACGCTGTGTACTCACTCTTGCTAAGTACATGTGAACAGATCTTGAAGAAAAAAAAACAAAACAAAACATACTTTTCTTTTCTCTTTAATTCAAACCACTTTACAGAAAGTACAATTGTTTACAATGAACAAAGAAGTAGGTAGGTTTCCAATGCTTAATTAGTGTGTAAGAATATTGCAGAATCTGCTGTGCTGTGTACTTTGGAAAAACCATGAGAAAAACAGCTGGCTGAAGAAGAAATGATAAATGTCCTTTTTTTCAAGCCTTCTCTCGGCCTGGCTTGGGGGGCAGGGAGACGTGCACTCGCCTTTCCTTTTTGCTTTTTCCTGCTCTTGCCAAGTCCTCTGCCGGCTCTACATCTCTCCTATTAGCTTTTATTAGGCTTGCACTCATGCCTTTGCCTTTCACCACTTCAAAAGTGCGCCTACTTGAATATTACCTTCATATGCTCTCTTTGCTTTTCGCCTTCCTCACTACACTAAGTACCATTTTTTAACGCTGTGTACTCACTCTTGCTAAGTACATGTGAACAGATCTTGAAGAAAAAAAACAAAACAAAACATACTTTTCTTTTCTCTTTAATTCAAACCACTTTACAGAAAGTACAATTGTTTACAATGAACAAAGAAGTAGGTACACTCAAAAAAATGAAACGTTGACTTTAATTAAAATTATTTTGTCAACAGGTTCCACGAAATTGAATTATGTTAGTTTAAAGCAAAAATCTTTAGTTCATCTAATTTAAAAAAACTACTTAAGATTAACAAGACATATTTAAGACTAACTAAATCAAGTTATGTTGTATGAACATAATGATATATTTTCAGGTTAGATAGTTTAGATTAGTTACTTCAACACATTTCTTATTTGTGGCAGTAAAATGTTAAATTTAAGTTAGATTAATTCAAATATTATATTTTCAGCCACCTTGTGCTTTATTAATTAGTTTTACATAAATCTATTTTGTCAACAGGTTCCACACAAATGAATTAAGTACATCCAACTTATTTTTTAAAATTTATTTTATTGCCAACACATTCAGTGAGCATTTGTGTAAACCCAGTCCAAAATAAAACACAACAGCTCATTAGGGTTAGTAATTAACAGTATGTAGACAGATGCAACATCAAGACTTTAAATTAAATGTCTGTATCTACCAGAAATAGAAGAAAAAAAAAAAAAACGCATTGAAGATCACATAACACATTGATAAGATGACACTTGAGTTAGGCACATGTGATGCTAGTAAGGTCTGTGAGTGTTTTTTTTCTTTTAGTGTCTAAAATGGATAGCAAAGTTGCTATTTGCAATGATTGCTTAGGGTCAGTCCAGTAACACAATGCCAATGAAGTGCTTTCCTTTAACAATGCAAAGTGAAGTGTCCACCTCAACAGCCACAATTTAAAAAAAAAAAAATTATGTAACAACAACAACAACAACAACAACAACAACAATAATAATAATAATAAATAGTCCACTGATATTAGCAATCAAAGAAAATTACATCACCATCCCAAATAAAACTTTAACAAAACATGCCAACATTATGGTCTAACAATAAAACAGCTTGTCAGCGTTCAGTTTTTTTGCAACAGCACAGCAGTAACCATTTAACACTTGCCACTGTCAACATTTATTTTACCAGTGTTTGGGCAAAAAACTTCAGATGTAAACATTTTAACATGGAAACAATTGTTCGTCTTTAAAAGTCCACAAAATATACATTCATCCTGCATTCCCAACTTGGATGATCTGATATCCTCGTGTTGGTGTTGTTCCCAGACCATCATGAAAATGTTGTTCCAGGTTCAACATTGCAAGTGACCAATCACATTGTTGTGACGTTATTCTATTCCAAGCCATTTGTGCATTTATGAAATTCCAATGTTGCAAGGACAATATCAATTCTGCTTACTGTTTATTAAAGGGTTAGGGTTAGGGTCAGTTGATCGGCGGACAGAGGCGGTTTCACGCAGCTTAAGTACAGTTTTTTGTTTTACGCCGGTTTTTCCCGAAGTCGCAAAAGTATGACGTCACAACATTCTGATTGGTCACTTGCAATGTTGATCCTGGAACAACATTTAGTATGATGATCTGGGAACAACACCAACACGGGGATATCAGATCAACCTCCTAACTTACCCTTATTTTTAGTATGTATTGCAATTACCTTTACAATGCACACAATGTAACACAAACTGAATATGAACATATTTCCACCTCATAACAATATGCCTTGAACGCTAATATACACACCACCCTTCAACATTTCTGGTGCAGTATCATCTCTCAATTAAATCCTTTAAATCTCAATACTTTTGATTGTCTCTTAGCTTTCAGTCTTGAGGTTAACTGAGATTCAGTGCATATATCCCACCCATTAAGAGTGCACATGCAGAGGCCAGGTCTTCCAGGTCATGCAGGACACACTAGATGGTTATACCCACATCGGCTGGAGGAGTGCTGGCATCAGCTCTTTCGATGGTAAAGATAGCAAGGGTAATTTGTTCCAGCTCCCTCTGAACAGCTGTAGCTTAGACACAAAAACATAGAAAAATGGCATCCAGTTTTAAAAAAAAGAAAGAAAAAGGGCCAAAGCTACCCTTTAATGACGTAAACACAATATTAGGAACATGCACCCCAGTGCGCCACTATTTCAGACTACAGATTCAACGATAAATATAAATAGTTTGGGTATACAAGAAGATTTCCCAAAACATTTAAACAGGTTCCATGCAAATTACAACAACAACAACAACATTACAACATGCAACAACATTAGTTATTCAAAATTAGTTTTTTATCTGTATTAAACCAAAACTAAAATTACCAACCAATTATTCTTTGAAGAGGATGCTTGGGTCTTCATTCAGGTAAAAAGGTAGTGCCCTGAGGACACACTCCCTCCCCTTTTCAATGGTTTCCTTCTGTAGAGAGTGGCAGAGATACAGGAAGAGAAAACAGAAATACTTTAGGATGACAGAAACTCACATTATACGCAAAATGAATGACATAGCCACTGCACAGATAGACATGTACACAAGACCAACTAATCATCACATGGACATGAATAGTTAACCTGTTGGGCAGGGTTTCCACCACATTATATATGTCCATAATGGAGGTAAAGACAAACTAATACATCATCTTTTTTGCATTCAAAACATAACATAAAAACATTCACTTCTGGTTTAACCTAAATCAAGGGATCAGATTTTACATATGTTTAGGTAATTTAAATTTTCCAACGTTTTGAGTACCAAACTTTGTCTTGCTTAATATAAATGTAAGTGCACTGTGCAGCTACCATACACTAGCTGTTTAAATTTGAAAATGATCTTATTAGCCATAATATTTTGCTACCAACAGAATAACGCACCTGTGTGGCTGGGGCCAAAGTTTGTCTAATTTTCTTCCCTGCAACGCCTCCTTTTTTCTTGAAGACTTTTATGAGCTGGTCAGTGTATTGGTCAAGTTGTGTAAAAAGCCTTGGAACATGTGCAGCAGTAGTAATCCTCACATATTCTGCTTCCACCTGAAAATATGTCAACAAACACAACATACTGTACTGTAAATATACATACTATATGTACACATATACAAACTAAAACTAATGTAGAAAGACCTCATTAAAGCTATAATTTTAACACAAACATTTACACAAAATGCTAATGGAGCCATTACAGCTTTTATTGTTATTTATCAAGTTCCAAAAAATATTGATCACAGCTGATCTGAAAAGAATTTCATGCCTCAGGCCCTTGAACTGCAACCTTTACCATGGTTCAGATGTGGAGACGAAATAACAGGGGCATGGGATGGGTCACAAAAGAAAACTTAACTTATAAAACAGTTTTGTTTTTAAAAGTATAACAGTTCACATACCACATACAAGCTCAGCAGTACCACATACACCACATCAGTATAGGAGGGAGCAGGTAAAGGCAGGATCTGAGATTTATAAAGTAAAACAAGAAATTCATTACTTAATTTCAAGAAGCAAATTATTGTTTGAATTACAACTAAATAAAATACTACTCAGAAGAAAAGCAAGAGATTGACACTGCCATGTGCTAACTTTCTATAGAAGCAATTATCACCAGGTCTGTCGACCTCCATTGTCTGTCCACTCATATGTCTTGAATAATTTTATTAAAAAAATTAAGTGTGTACTTTCACAAACTGTAATTTATAACTACATTGATATGTATAACTCCGCTAGGAAACATGCTGTATTTACAGACCATTTTTACATAATACAGATTACTGATAGAGCAGAACAATGGTGTCACAGTGGCTTTCGCCCTTGACTTTTTGGATTTTAAATGTCACTTTATGCTATCCTATTCGATATTTCCGACCCTCGGATTACAGAAAAGGAATCCCAAGAAAGCAAATGGAAAAATAACCCCTTGAAAGAATAACCCCATGAACCCCTGTAGCTAATCCCTTAATAAAACAAAAAACAATAAAAATGTTTCTTACACAGTCCACAAAATAAGCATGTCCAGGACCCAGTAAAACTAATGTAAAACAAGCACACGCAAACGATATAACATGTCTTGTAAGACAAACGCAAAATATAACCATGCTGGACATATAGATACTACACAACATAGTCAAAGAAAAAAGTGGTCTTACCTCTCAAAGAAACAGCAGCTTGGCGCCAAAACAGCCTTTTTCAGTTAAATTTGAAGTCTTGCGCATGAGCAGGCACAAGCCGTGAAACCTTCTTGTTCTGCGCGGTTTCATTACAACTGTTTTTGCATTACTGCCACCTTGTGGATATACAAGGTATATCGATCCTCATTGACTTAACTTAAATGTTATGCGATCAAGTAACACATTAGTATTATGTACGTTGAATAATAGACACAATTACGTAGACTTGATTAGAAAAACATATGTTAACTTAACAAAAACATATATTTTAAGTAAAATGAAAATAAATAATTAATATACACTGAACAATCCACCTCATTCATTTTTTTGAGTGTGTCTTTCTGGAGATGCTGGTCTAGAATGACAGGGTGTTCTAGATTCTCTGCCACTTTTTTGAGAAGAGTCTGACTCTGTATCTTTTGCCCGTGTCTGTGCTGTTGCAAGGAAGTTTTGGATATCTTTAATAGCATCGGACACTTTTTCGCTCTGAATAATTACATCAATTGCTTCATCATCAACCAAGAGCAGAATCTTTTGCAAAAACTTTGCAACTGCGTCTTCTATGATTACATAGAGGACTTCGGGAGAAAAGGAAACTCTTGATTCAGCTGCTGTCAGTGGTGTACTGGAGATAACAGAGTCTGATAGACTTCTACCCATAAAAGTATTGGGAATTTGGTATATACGACTTGTCATTAAATGGTCGTACATTTTCTCTGTTAATTCCCTTGAGAAATTTTTGATGTCCTCGCTTATTCTAATGTTCTCAAAGGTTTTTTGGATAATATAATGTTCTTCATCTTTTGTGAACTTGTATATGTCAATAATTTCAGATCTGATGACATTAAAGTTAGCTGGAGTAGAACATTTTACCATGGTTTCCAGAGTAAATGAGCTTCTTGAAGGGGAACCCATTCCCTCAGTTTCAGGTGAGTGGCTTAGGTTTAACAGACTAATCAAATGTCTTTTGCTCTCCTCCACTGTGTTTTTCAGCCCCTCTTTCATCTTTTCATAATGTTTTTGTGCGAACTTCAAAAAATGGTGTTTGCGGGATTTTTCTGGTGCGCAAGGAGCACGTGAGTTGAAAAACTCTCTCACTTTATCGAAGATGGCTCCCATAAATCCAGATTTGGGTGAGATACATTTCTCACTGTGGGAAGAAGAATCAGTGTCAGAAGAAAGGAGATTGTCAAATATAATATTGACAATGTCAGCTGCAAATTTTTCTACTGTGGCATCAGGTTCCAAACGTGCCTGCCTTTCAGCTTCTGCACATTCCCCACTTTCTGAACTTTCTTTCTTTTCTGAAAGTTGCTCTATTTTAGCAGGTGACTCAGTTTCTATATCTTCGTCGTCATCTGATAATTCATCATCTGCAGAATATGATTCTCGACTATATCTGGTCAGAATATCACTAACCTCCCTGATGGCGAATTCGCGTGAGATGCCGGACTCACTGCTGTCTGTGCTGGATTCAGATTGACTTGAATCGCTTACCGATATAATGCGTGAGCTTCGCCGTTTTATTGCGCATAATTTCAAGCATGAGAGAGCAAGAGAAACCATGACACGGAGTCTTCCAATATTCGGAATTTTTCCGCTGATGTAAACAGCAGGGTTTAGCGGTAAATTGCTCTGCCTGACCACGGTGGCAATCGACTTTACCTTATCTGAAATCTCCCTCTCAATCATCATTGTCAGCTGTGTAACACTCACACAGTACTGCTCAGGGATGCTGAGCGCTTTAGCAAAAGTGACTGAGATGGAGTCACCAAGAAATGGATTTTTTTCTAAATCCATAGATGCACCACGCTGAATGGCGGGAAGCGCAAGTATCAAGATTTTGGCTGTGGCGATCTGTATGATTTCAGAAATCATGTCGGCCAAAACTGCTTGAACATCAGAATCCAAAAGTCCATTTTCTATTAAGATCCACTGTTCGTCAGAGAGCTTGTTGAAGGCATTATTGATAGTCGGTAACTGTCATGGTCCTGCGGCCATGACTGAGTGACTTTGTGTTTGTGTCCCTTATTGTTATTATTCTCTTTATTATTCATGGGCTGTTTTGGGATGGTTTGTGTTTTGGGATTTTAGATACTGGGTTCTGGGTTTGTGCTCCCTCTGTTGGTCCCTGGTGTTAGTGTTCCCCTGTCTCGTCAGGTTAATCAGGTCCAGCTGTTTCCCCCACCTGTGTGTGATTTCCCAGTGTCTCTTTGTGTACTTATAGTGTGTGATTTCCTCTGCTCCTCGTCGCGTCGTCTGTGTTCATACCTGGTGTAATCCCCTGCGTGCTCGCCCTGCTGTTCTCCCTTCATGCTCAGGTTTGCTATTTCTTTGTGTAGTTTCTCCATCCTTAGTTCTGTTTTACCATCACTTTATATTTGATATTATCAATAAATCACCCTCACACCTGAATAAGTGCTGCGTTTTGAGTCCTCCTTCCACTCTCCACACGGCCGCTGCCCCGGACCGTGACAGTAACAGCTCATCTGGTGATAGGACCAGAGGAATATGAAAATTAGAATCCGGTGTTTGAGACATTGTTGTTCCACAGGGATTCCCTCTGTTAAAATCTTCCTGAAATGCTAAACTTTCTGATTTGAAAGACTGGGGAACGTTTCACGTGTATAAACTGCCAGGCGAACTCTGGAAGCTGTAACCTTTTGACTTAGCTTGGGTCCTATTTGAGGACTGTCCCGGATCAAAGGCAGATCACTTTTTTTTTTTAATTAAACTTTATTTACAAACAACAGTTTAACATACAAGGCACCATCATTAATCCGATTATGTTACATCCTCGGTTGAGCATTATAGCAAAACAAACAAACAAAACGAACAAAAAAAAAAAAACCAAAAACAACAACAATAAGCACAAAGTTAAAAGAGTTAGCACAAAAATAAAGAACAGTCATTGAAGGATTCGAACCAAAGGCAAAAACTAACGTGCAAAAAAAGGGCAGTCGTGATTATAAAATAGGGAGTTTTTTGGTTTTTTTTTTTAACATAGGTTAAACTCTTTAAATAAAACAACAAGTTTATGGGCTTTCTTGTTATTCACAAGTTTCAGCGATTTAGCCCAGAGTCTAAAGTCATTCAGCCATCTGTTTATACATGGTTTAGCTTTAAAGTATCTGCATTTGTGAATAAAAAATTTTCCCATTAACAAAATCGTCCTAATCAACAGGTCAAAATCTGCATTCTCAGCAAGTATTCCAAATTTTATTACTGTCACCGTCAAATGTGGTAACTGAATTCTCCTGGACTGTAGCCAGCTCCACATGTCAGTCCAGAAGGAGTGCACTGATTCACAGTTGAAAAACAAGTGATCCAGACTTTCAATATCATTTTCACAAAATGTGCAGGCGTTCACATCTAAATTAAATTTCCGTCTTAAGAATTCATTGGTTGGATAAACCTCATTAATGATTTTAAAGTGAACCTCTTTTGCTTTAGGGGAAAGAGGAAGTGAAATATACTTTTTTCTTATCAAAGGCAGATCAGACTTCTTCTGTGACGGCACTTGTTCAATGCACGAATATTCACGCATGCGCAAAAGCACCCGAGTTCCAGACACGTCATAAAGGGTGCGCAATCTCGGCAGATCATCGCGCAAATAAATCTGCAACTGACAATGAAGTCCATTTTCTGAGAATGAGAAACTATGGTGCAGTGAGCTCTCAAGCCAGCTGCACTTTGGATTTTGTTGAATTTTTTTTTTTCCTTAATACGGTATGCGAGTTACTCTGAAACTACGGTGCTCCGCAGGGGACATGGGAGAAAAAAAATTAAGACGGACTTTTGCGAGATCCCGAGTTTGTTTTGCGAGATCTCGCAAAAGTCCGTCTTAATTTTTTTTTCTCCCATGTCCCCTGCGGGGCCCCGTATGTATGAAACACAGCAGAGGTCGTTTTTTTTTTTGTTTTTTTTTATCCTGCAAGTCTTTTCCTTATTTACTCCGGAGTGCAGCAGATGTTTTGCTGTGTTAACAAACACAATAGACTATAACCCTTACTTTAAATATTATATATATTTAAAAAACTATGTTAAAAATTCTTTAAGAGGTGACACAAATTTCACATTTTTGTAACGTGGCAATATGCTGAGTGGCAGCTTTTTCCTTCATCACTTCCACAGTTTTTCTTAATAAGTTAGGACTGTAACAACTTCCAGAATAACCACTGCCAATTTTATCTATAAAAAAAGTAATGTCACATAAATCAATCTTTATTTGTATTTATTGACAACATCAAGTAATAAAACACAGCTTTAGTGGTTTGCTGTGGAAATTAAAACATTTTTGTCACTGTATACAGAAAACCAAACAAAATGCAGCCCTTTGCTCAAATTACTGCAGCAGTTCAGTACCGCAGCTGTACATGTGTTGAGTTTGTCGAGTATGCCTTTGTGCTTGTCCTTTTCTTTCCATCAAGTTTGCCAATACGAACACACACACACTTGATTTAAGATGGTGTGTGCTCAGTCTTCTAGCAGTATGTCCAGTTCTTCTAAAGGCGGTCGCACACTCACTTCTTTCTCTGTCAACAGGTCTACAAACCCCTCAGCTGATCGGGAAACAGCTGAATTGTATGTACCAGTATACATACATACTGATTTAGTTTGCAGAAGCGGTAACTACAGCAGGGTGATAAGTGTAATTGGTCAATTTGGTAAATATGTGCTGAGCAAGGCAGGATATTGATCAAGTGGCACCATCTTTATTTTTTATTTCTTTTATTTAACCAGGAAGATTCCAATGAGATTAAAAACCTATTTTTCAAGGGAGACATTTAATGAAATCATCTAACAAATAGTGTCGCCTACTGTGTGATTATTTGTTCTAATGTACCATCAAAGAAGTGCGTTTCAGTAAAAGTTTAAACCCTGTCTCATCTATAGTCTGTTCATCTTTTATATACAGGTTATCTTTTTACTGAATTGTAACCAGAAAAAAGATAAGGAGGAGTGGCTATCAGCTACTGATTCTTGTTATGCTCCTGTTTTCTCTTCACCTCTCTCAGTTGTCCGTCCCTAAGCTTAGTCCTTTCACAGGTTTCTTCCTCTCAACAGTCGCCAAGTGCTACTCACTAGGGATCCTCTCTAACACTGTTGAGATTTATACATATACACATTCAATGGTTGCACCCTTAACGGTTACTGGTATATGTAACATGACCACTTCTGTTTTCGTAAAAGTAAAATCATAGTCCTCAAAACACTAATGTTAAGGTTTCAAAGCCATTTCCTCTTTTTTACAAATCTGAGCACCCCTGTATAAAGTCAGTTGGTTGGTAAAACGAGCTGTTGTTCGTTATTAATTAGCTCAGTTTCTCTCGTATAACCGCACCTAATGAGTCTGCAGGGACTATAACTATAAATTGAGTTTTGGGAAATATCACTTTCACAGTATGTGTGTGCCTCACCAGGGGACCAGGGGATATTCTGTAAGGCCTTGTAGAAGATTACTGTGGCTTTATCCACTTTTCCTTCAGACACCTACAAATTCAAACTTACACACTTTACATATACAATGTAATCACTGTGATATTTGTGTATCCACAGCCACAGAAGCTGTTCTACACTTCTGTCTCCATGTTCAATATTTGTAAACTGCGGACAATTCAGTCGTTATTCCTGAAATGCACATATTAATATTCTCCTTCTTTTTTAATGATACTGACGCTTTCAGAGGCATCATTTCTTTTTCTTATTTAAGCAAGATCAGGTCTCTACTTTCTTCCTAACAGGTTTAGTGCTCCAGAGCAGAAAACAGCATCAACGTGAGTTTGTATGACCGGTCTCAACTAGAAGGTGTACATCCTCCAAAGTAAAGAGCAAAGAGCCCCGGTTTCTGTTGCTATGGCATTTTCAAAAAGTCCACGGATGCGGTTGCTGAGGCCATTCTCTGGCCGGACAGATAAGGGATCATCATGGAAATGTGATCTATAAATATTGCAGACATGTACAGTAAGTGCTAAGTATCGTTTGATAATGTGCAACCCTGTTTCTATGAAAGCTGTATTAAGTAAAACTAAAAGCAAGACTGCAAATCACTTAAATCTGCATTTAAACAACATTAAACACTGGGACTTTTTGAGATGCTCATCTTTCATCATGCTACTAAATCTTATTTGTGTTGTGATGTTCCATCAGATGTATTTATTTAATGCTTTTGAGCATTAAACAACTTTTCCAATTTTTGTTGTCCCTCACTGGACTTTTCTGAAATGTAGTGTTTTGTAAATACTTTCGAAATCATCACCTTCTGTTTTTATTTGCAGTTTTTTGGGGAAACCAGGATGTAAATTATGTGAATTTTGATGTGATCCTGCTATCTGATGCTTGTGATTATCGTCTGTTACCTTACCTCTGAGCTGCATCTACCAGCTGCTTCCTTTGCTATTCAGCAACTATGGCAAAGAGGCGCGGCACCAACTGCTGCAGTCTCTGGTTACAGAGTGAAAAAAAACGGCGAGCCCAGCGAGCAGTATGGCAACGGTACTCCACCTGAAGCACACATCACATGGAGGTCAGCCAGACCAAAATAAACAAATAAGCTTAGGGCTCAAAAAGCTTTGAGAAACACATCTAGAGAAGAATGGGGAAAAGGAGCTTTTATTAGCCTGGCCTGTACATAAATGCTTCAAAGAAGGGCGCTGGTGGTCCAGACTGAGAGGGCCGATGGCAGTACTAACACCTCACACTGTGCCAATGAGACAGGAGAGATTGTTAATAAAAAAGTGGGCATGTTTCTTGAATTTGAGTTATCTAGAAAAACATTGAAAAACGCAGCACTGTTGTACATTCCCTTGTAATAAAGCCATTTAGTTGGTAAACGTGCCGTAGTGTGTATCTTCTAATCTCTTAACCCTCCTTAGACTCACAGAGCTAGACAGGCTTGTCAGCTGATTGTTTTAATCCCGTCTCCCGCTGCTTTTTCACTCCTGATTACAGCCAACTGGTTCAACTTTTTACATAAAAAGAAATCGCCACTAAGAAATGTCTGCTTAAAAGGCTGGGTGAAGGCGTGAGTATAGCAGTAGTTTCCTTTTCAGCTAGCAATATTTTTCTTATCTAGTAATGAGTTCAGGCAGTCAGAAAATCACTGTATTTGTAATTATTACTTTTCTTCTTTTTGTTAATGCTTGGCTGTTGTTTCAGCTGGCTTTGGGATAGATCAGGATGAGCTTGGTTGTATTTATGTATTTACATATTTATAGTGGGAAAGCAAGATAAATACATAGGAATATGCTTTTATTTTGAATGATCTGAACCGGAAGTGTGGATAAAGGCGCTCTCTTATCAGGTAAATCTTTTCTTTTTTTTAAATATACTAATAATTTTACTGAATTTTCGACACCTATAAATGTCCAGTTTAATTTATGTAAAAGCTTAATATTATTTAAACCTGTCGGTATTCAAAATAATCCGTTTTATCGTTGTAGTGAAGCTTTGAAAAAAAAAATCAAAAACGCTAGCTAATATTTAATATCACTGTGAATCTGTTGCTGTTGTCAAAGCCGACCGTTTTGGATAGCCGATGCGATGCTGTTATTTTCCACGGTTCTGAAACACATGTTAAAGACATCCAACTCGACAGAAGACGCGCTCAGGATGCGGAGGAGGCTAAACGGTCAACATACGCACTTGCTTCGTCCTCTTGGGCTCGGCTGCTCGGTGTTAACGGACCGTAATCTTGCCAGCAGAAAGTGGGGCGGTTAGCCGGGAGGCTATGGCGAGGTCTTCCTCTTGTTGTTGGTTAGCTGTCTTTTCATAGCGTGGTTACCCCGGTCCTGCTTGGCCGCTGATTGTCAGTTGGTCCGCCGGAGACGACGCGACCTTGGGGACGCTGTCATGGATTTGACTCGGTTGGCCGTGGATGCTGGTCAGTTCATCAACCGCGCTGTTCAGGTAATAATAATAATAATAATAATAATAATAATAATAATAATAAAGGAAACTATTATGTGTTTTTCCTGGGCTTTAATTTCAACCCTAAATCAGCGACTGCCCTTACTAAAAGAAAAGTGCGCAGTTAAGCAGTTTGTTAATCAATGTTACCCTGAAATTCGCTCCAGTACACTGGAGAGAGTCTAGGACAGGCCGAGAGGACTGAGTTGGATCCCGGACTGGAGGAGCTTTTATCACGGGCGGACGCCACCAAGACGTGGACGGACCAGATAATCTCCCAGACTGAGGCTTTACTGCAGCCAAGCCTCGGTAGGAGAACATGAATTGATTTAATGAAGCTGCCCTGATTCATTGAGCAGTTACAGATGTATACATACCCACTTCACTAACAGTTGGTCCTGTTTTTGCCACAATTAGCCCTGTTTTTATGATCCTGAACTCTAACCTGTTCACTGTATCCAAATATATAAAAGGTGAGAAAAAAGATCTGAGCATCATAAAACATCATCTCATTAAGAGTAATGGAGATGGTTTCCCTCTTCCGAGGAAGGTATTCTATGGAGTATTTTTAAAGACATTTACAATGAAGATGAGAAATATTTAGATGACCTGTAAATATTTATGAAGAAAATGCATCTGGGATGATATCAAGCAATTTCCAGCTGCCAACATACAGATAAAAGCAGAGTCATCAAATCCCATCAACTTACTGTTGTGGTCCTGAGTTAGCTGAGAGTCTTTACCTCTGGGACCAATCGTTTCAGCTCTCTTTGTCCTCCCACAGTACATGCATACATCTTCCTTGATGTCTCTTGTTTACTTTGGTAGCAATTGGCCTGTTCGGATGAATAGAGATGCTTATTCTTTAGCCTGTTTGAATCCAATTACGTTTTCTAATGGAGTTATGAGTGGATGTGGTCTGCAATCTATCAAATAAAAGGTACATTCAGCTGCCAGATGCATCCAGGATACATTTTCAGGTCATGTCTCGCTGAATTTATCTTCCAAGGGTTTATAGTCTTCTTGTAAAATCATTTTTACAATGATATTTATTATATGAAACAATATTTTAGGACCTTCTCCTTGTGGAAGAAACTATGAAACCAATGCATTACAGTTTAAATCACAGGGATGAACTATGTTTTGAGAGGTGTTGTGTGTGTATTGTTTATTACCATTTTTATTAATTGTATTGTCACAGGTGCATCCTTTAACAAATGTACATGATAAAAATTGTCACATGGTGTATAGAAAATGTAGCCACTGAATTTTGATGTGACCTTTGACCTCTGATACACAGGAGTGCGGTTAGAGGACCGGCTGTATCAGCATCTGGAGTGGAGCGTCCCACCCCGGCCTCGTGCCGTTGAGTTACTGGGAGATCAGATGACTCAGGCCGGGCTGGAGATTGGATCAAACACACCTTATGGTGAGTACACACTCACCAGCCATTTTATTAGGTACATGCAGTTTGCCAATACAGGGTTGGTTACCAAGCAGTTGAGCAGGAATACCTAATAAAGTGGCTAATGAGTACGTGCATTTTATTGATCTGCGAGAAGGATCTCAACTATTTTCACATGTTCATTTCTTTGCTTATTCTTGTCTTTTTTGTGTTATGAGTATATATTGAAAAGTTGTCACTGTGTTGTATTTTTATGTTTCTCTGCTCAGGTACTGGATTGATAAGGTGTGGAGAGGCTCAGAAGCAGCTCGGCGAGGCAGAGAGGAAGTTTGTCCAAAGCACTAACGTTCACTTTCTCACTCCCCTGCGGAGTTTCACTGAGGGGGAATACAAAGCCATACAGGTAAACACATGCCTCTGTATCACATGCACACAAACTCGCACCTTTATTGTGATTATCACAGCAGTGATTAGGTTATTTTACGCTGTCACCCAAAATAATATTTAGTTTATAGGTTATTTGTAAAGTAAACAAGATTGCTTGTTCCTAGAATGAACGCAAGATGTTGGTGAATAAACGTTTGGACTTGGATATCACTAAGGCCAGGCTGAGAAAAGCCCACGAGGCTGAGCAAGAGGCCAGAGTGAGTTACACCTTTACATTATTACATACTTTTCAGTTAGTCATACTCTGACTAAAAGCTAAACATGTTGATATTTGACATTACAGTTCTTGTATCTTCTGTCTTTTTGTCAGAACCTAAATGCCAACCCACTGGAAGATGACTACTTGTCTCATGTCTCCTACATGTTCAGCTTCCTGCGTGTTAAATGGCTAAAGGTCAGCAGTTCTGTGTAGGAACGTGCATATTAACAGACGCAGATGAAATTGTTGTTCAATCTTCAAATAAGGCATTGGTCTTCTTATGTCTCTTTCATGCAAACAGATCTGGGCTCAGGAAATCTCACAGGTGAGTTCCTTATCAGTTTAAAGAACACAGGATCTGAAATGGTCTTCATACAGTATATCAGTGAGGCTCTCAGCAGTAATTGATATGAATATGGAGCTGCTGTTAGCACAGACAATATTTCCTTTCTGTAGTTTTCTGTTTGTTTAGACTTGAGCTCATTTTAAATGTTGTATTATTTCGGCAGCCATTTTTAGAAAAATAAGAGAAAAACCATACAGATGTGTGTGTGTGTGTGTGTGTGTGTGTGTGTGTGTGTGTGTGTGTGTGTGTGTGTGTGTGTGTGTGTGTGTGTGTGTGTGTGTGTGTGTGTGTGTGTGTGTGGGTTTGTATGTGTAGGCAGAGATGGAGCTGAGGATTTGTCAGAGTCTTTACAATCGACAGTCAGAAATCACAAGAGCTGTTGTGGAAGGACTCAGCAACACACATGTACGTACACTTAACGAGTTCAAATTTGTGTTTGTTTTTTTTTACTATCTGTTTCTTAAAGGAACTGTTGCTTTTTATATTTAATGCTTGTGGCTCTTTACCTTGTTGGATATGTTTTCCTGCTATCTACCTCTACAGACCAACCATATGCGGAGCCTCACTGACTTTGTGGATGCTCAGGCTAGCTACTATGCTCAATGCAACCAACATGCTCAGGAGCTGCAAAAACAGCTGGCCAGGTCTGTGTAGTCTCATTTCCATCTTCAGAAGAGGAAGAAGAATAGCTTCATTTGTATAGCGCTTTTTAACACACAGTTCCAAAGTACTTCACAGTTCGAATTAAACCATACATGTACATGTTTCAGCATACAGACACACAGTCAGGCATACAGTCTTATGCCCAACTGGCCAAAAATAATGGGAGAAAGCTTAAGAAAAAGCAGTTTTTTAAAACAAATGACTCTTTTGCCTGACCTGACAGGGCGAGGAAGACTGTTCCAAAATTTAGGCTCTCCAACATCAGAAGTGTGGTCCCCTCTGGATTTAAAATAAGAGCAAGGAGCAGTTAAGATACATTGATAAGATGATTAGAGAGGCCAACTAAGGTTATAAGCTCTTGGTAGCTGAGCTGTATATACAGGAGCCTGGCCACGTAGGGCTCTGTATGTTATTTATTTCACTAGAAGCCAGTGAAGGAAAGCAGAAAGGTTGCATAAAAGGTTTCAAGATTTCATTTTTGCAGTGTTTCCTAGAAAAAAGATTGGATGAGCCTTCTGGTGTGAGATTAAATTTCTGTTTTTATTATATTTATACCTTGAGCTGTTTAGGTTTGTAATTTTTCATACAGCACAATGAATCTCCAAATCATGGCTGTCTAAGAAAACATGTATTTTCAGTTTTGGTGAATAAAACAGGTTATTTGCAAAATTTCTTTAAAAAAATACAGTTTGTAGTGAGATTTGGGTCAAATCCATTATATTTTTGTATCGTTTTTCTTTTAATTGAAACTGAATAAATTAGAAGTTTTAACGAGCAGATTATATAACTTCAGTACAAAGTAGAAAATATTCAGGACATTTGGTCTTCTAAAGAAACCAGGACTACAAAGAATACTTTATGATTTGAACATGAGTGGATTATATTTATGGTTTTATTTCTCTGCAGCATTCCAGCTGTCTTCTGTTCCAATAACTGGCAGTCTGCAATTAGTAATCCCGTTGGTCAGCCATCAACAAGCAACCACGAGGCGAATGAACCCATCAGTGCAAATCACGTCACTCCGTTACCTGTGCTCGTCCACCAGCTTCCAGATTTCGACCAGGACTCGTGGACTTTAAACTCACCACCCCAAACTGTGAAAACCACAGCAGATTCATCTTTCAGTGCACTTCTGACTCACCAGACAAATAACAACAATAACAACATCATCATCTCCACCACCAGACAAACACCCAGCAACCATGCACCAATCTATAGCCAGTCAACAACTGTTCGAGCGATTGATCGTGTCTCTACACCAAACCAAACGGATCAGCTCCAAGCACCCGGCAGGACGGCCAGGATGTCTGATGCTTCTCCTGCTTCTACCCAGGTACTAACATTCAATACAACATCTTCAATAAGCAATGGTGCAGCAACAGCAGCCTCCCCGCCTTTACAACCCAGTGCAACCTGTAGCATCAATGAAGGAGATGTCCAGGAGTCTTCGTCAGGCCATCAGGATGTGGGCCAGTAGAGACGGCAGGTTGGGAACATGGCATCAACCCAGAGTATTTCAGCTTTGACTTTAGGAATATACACAGTGATTATATCATGTTCCAGTTTAATTAATCCCTTAGGGATTATAATGTGAAGTTGTTGAAGTTGCTTATTTTTTAAAAGCGTAATATAGTGCCACAATCATTTTAGACTTGAGCTTTATCCATGTATTATTCATGCTGTGTGAACATGATGATGGTAGATGTAAAGTCTGTTCTGTGTGTAACATTTCTTGGTTTCAGGCTGGAAGACGAAGCTAACAGACTGTTATCATTTTGCAGTGTAAAGTTGTTTTCAGTTAGTGTCTGTGAAACTGATCTTTTTTTCTTTCTTTTTTTTACGTTCTGGTCAGTGAGAACTAAGCAAGCTCTGTGCCAAGTGTATGTGTTGGTGTGAATACATGAATTTTACTGTGTCTCAGTGACCGTGTGAACTTGTGGTAATACTTTGGCCCAAACATGTGACACCTTTAGAAAGAAGTGTATGTGCATATATGTGACTGCCACCTTCTGACTCTTGTTTGTTAAACATGAGGTCATTTTCCATACGAAACACAGTTTCACTTCTGTCTGAGCGCATTTGCATTGGGGAACCCAGAGGTGACTGGACCTTTGTGCTTCTTCATACGCGCGCTGGGTGTTTTCCCACGCATACACTCATTTTTCACCCTTTACCTTCTTAAAGCCCCCATTTGGTCAAATGGGTGGAAATTTCCACGTCCAGATGTTGTTAATTTTCTTCATGAGGGCAGACCTGCCTAACGTGGGTCTACTCTGGAGGGACTCTGGATGGAAACAAATATTAATGTAGCACTGGCTGTACTGAAATAATTGCCTACAAGCTCAATGCTTTTGTCCCAGTATGTAAAGATGTGTGTGGGTTTGTGTAGTCTTCATATCAGAGCTGCTGCCAGTTTCAAACTACACGCACGCAGTCATGATTCAGCCACGAGTCGTTGAGCTGACGTCAGTGTGGGTTTGAGTTTGCGCGTGATTCATGTGAAGATGTGGAAATAAATATGCAAACAGTGATGTCATGCCGGTCTAAATCAAGTGTGGCGTCTATCTTTGTTCTCCAGTCAAGGTGTTTCTGTAATTTCCTTGTTAAAACCACAGTTCATATAGCTCACTTTCCCATCATACCAGCCATCTGTCTTAGATTTACACGCAGTGACAATATTTTCAGACTGAGGTCTTGATCAAGCCTCCAAAAAATTCTGTTTGTTTCACTGTTTCTGACTCACTGCCAAGCTTGCAGTTAAGCTGGATTCGCTTCACTTTTTCTTTTTTACACAAGAGTGAGATCTCCTTTTGTTTTACATGAATCACAGCCTTTCAACACATGCACATAAGCTGTAATAGTTACCCAGAATTGCTGACAAAAGTGTGCATATGTGTGTCTGTTTTTCACTCCCACTTAACCTTTTTCCTGTCTAGAGCTGTCAAAATAGATTAGATCAATTAAGAGCAGTTGGTGTGATACTGATCAAAGCAGAGCCTGCGGTTCATTAACACTATAAACAGTTATATCTTACGTCTTTACAGGGGCTGAGGTGCAGCCATCGCTGAATGCAGATTCAGTTCTTGCTATTTTTTCCCCTACAACTCAGCAAGGAAAAATAAATCTGTCCCTAAATGTTCATGAGCGTTCTTCCTCTGCACCGACAAAACAAGTCCCTGTCACAATTCCAGCATATTTTTATATTTCCGGTTCGCACTTTGTCCTTGAGCAGATCTCTCATAAGTCTTGGTATGAATCTTTTGTTTGATACAGGAAGGAAAGGGACGCTTTGTTCATGATGAGTGAGTTGGGGAAATGGATAAAGGAAATTTTGATTTTTTTTTTTTTTTTTTAGCTTATTTGGTTTCTTCTGATGCTACCTGAGGGGCACATGTTACAGATGGGTGCAAACCCTCATAGTTTAGTCTGTAAAGGCCTCATGCTAATGCATTGTTATTCAAAAATATAATTGAAATTCACTAAAGATAAAGGCCAGATTTTCCTACCCATGCTTAATAAAATAACAATAAAAAGAAAACAATCTGCATAATACATTTATTATCTTGTTATTTCTATCACATGATTTGTCTTCCCTTAAAAATATAAATGTCCCCAGTGTCTGTAAGAGCCCTCCTTATCTACATTCACCACGAGTTTGATTGCGAGACCAAGCAGAGAAAAATAATGAAGGTGGACTGATGTTTATTAGAAGATGTACTGATATTCAAAGCATCATGTCATCTGTGCAGTAAGAAAATCTAAGTGGACTGAGCTCATAACCTGGAACTACTCACCCAAGTACAGTAAGGTGCTCTAATTACTTTGATATTATTTTTAAACTATCTTAGCTATAAAGAAGATTGTTAGATAACCTATACATTAAAAAAAACCTTTTAAAACAAATTCTAATGAAACCCCATCTACCTTGTTTTACATTTAGATAACTACACCTTCAGGTGAACTACAAAACATGACATATTGTTCAGCCATTGTTTATCCAAAAAATAAGCCAAAATGCAGAAGCAGTGTGTGGAGAAACTAAGTACAGCCTTAAAGCTTACACAGCAATTAAGACCGTAAACAGCAGCCAGGTGCTGTTAATAAAATGCACTTGATTATCGATCATTAGCTGCTCTAGAAACGCAGACGTTTTGGCAGCTTGCATGTCTGAAACATTAAGGTCTGTGTCAACACGGTGCCCTGAGGAAAGACATGAGCAGTGATCTTAGACATTTTTTGCCCGTTATTCTGGAAGAGTTATTTGAAGTCCATCATTCTATAGTAACAAAGATTATTCACAAGTGGAAAACATTCAACACAATTGCCACCATTCCTTGGAGTCGACCTCAGAGCAAATTCACCCTGAAGCCAGACCATGTAATGCTCAAAGAAATAAAATAAAAAAATGAAATAAGAGTAACATCTCAGACTCTACTGGCCTCGGGTAGCATGTTAAATATTAAAGTTCATGACAGTACAATTAGATAAAGACCAAACAAGGATGGCTGTCAAGAGAAAACCTCTTCTCTTTTTAAAAAGAAGCAGCAGAACATCTGAAGTCTCCAAAGTTGCATCTGAAAAAAGACTTCTGTAACAATGATCTTTGGACAGACGGGACCAAAGAGGTCATAATGTACAAAAGCAAACACAGCACATATAAATGCTCTATCATGGTAGAGCAGGAAGGAATGCTGAGCGTGCTTTCTTTTTCATTCAATGCTTCTGTATTTTGGCTTAGTAAATATTAACATGGTGTAATATGTCGCATATTTTTGTTCACGCAAAATTGTATTTACCTAATTTTAAAACCCGCTAAGGACCAGATATTTTTTTATTATGTCCTGATATGTAAACCCTTGGATCTAGTTTATTTTTAGCATCACTGTATCCTGTGCGGTGTTTTATTAAATCATGCAATGATGACTAATGCAATCATTTTAAATGATTAGACACTATTATAAGTCTGCTATATGATTTCAAGGACTCTACTGTTTTACGGCATGCTCTATTTTAATAATAGCGCCATATTTGCATGTTTTCCTTCCCTCCCTGTCCCACATATTGGTAACAAAAAGCGTGTACACCCAAAAATAACACTCAGTTCTCATAAAATGGTCTGTGTGATTTTGCACTGTTACCATGTGGTTTGCGCAACAGTGAAGTCCTGTTGCTGTTTTACATTGCCTGTTTAATGCAAGCTTAGCTGACAACACCCATTGTCCCATTTTCCCTAACAGCCCTGTTTCGTCAGAATGAGCCAAATCACAGGATCTGTTTTCTTCTAATTTCCCGGCTCTGAAAATTAGAGTCAGGAAAATTAGAGTGAGAAAAGCAAAAAAATGGGGGGAAAATGCTTTAGAAATCTAAGTCATCACCATCTTTCTCTCACTCTCTCCCTTCCTTTCCATCTTTTCCCACATCTCTGTATTTTTTGTCCTCCCTTCATCTCTCATCACCCCCCCTCCCCCGTTGCCAGCTGGGAGTGTTTTACATGACAGCTAAACTGTCAGTGTGGTACGCATGTTGGGGTGGTAAACAGCATCTGGCAGTTGCTGATAAATGTAACTCCTTTCTGATGATTCATGTGATGGCTTACATGGAAAGATGACCTATAAAGAGGAAAAAAGAAGTGGAAATCCTTTAGATGGGATCGAAGAAGGAAGATGAAAATAGCGACACTATCGGTTTCATAAAGCTCAGTTGTTAGTTCTAACATGTAACTCTTCCAGGGAGCTTATTCAGTTCTGTTTTACAGAAATGGGACAAGGAATTGCATACGCAATAATGACGAAAGACAAACCTGACCTTCTGTACGTTTCCTCGCCCACAACTCAAAGTCTTTCATCTTTTTCTAAATCTTCAATCCATCTTTTCCTGCAGGTTCTCTGTTTTCCTGAAATAAATGTGCCAGCTTCACAGTTGTTGCTCCCACTGCTACAATTATAGCCGCCCAGACAGAGACTATCAGGAATAGAGACCGGCAGACGTGCTGACATGTGCAGTAAAGTGGTCACTCTGGAGGTCTGCAGGGAGAAGAGTCAGGGTTTTTCCTTTGACCTTGACCTGTCCTACTTCTGCTGTTTAGCCACAACACCTGTTGATCAGAGACCTGAACATGCAGCTGGTTTTACTAAGAATGCAATAATGCTATTTCACAAGCATATAATGAAATCCAGACCATTCAGTGTTGCAACTTTTCCACGTTAAGAGGTCTGATGGTTGTGCAAACTGTACATGGGGACTCAGTCTATCCATAAAAAAGGTACGTTTTACTAAAAAACACAGAGAAGCAAGTTTCTAGGAATGCCTTCTTCCACTTGCTCAAGGTCCCTGGGGGGGTTAACTCATTTAACTGGTGAGGCACTGAAAAAGGTTAGTCTCTGTGGAGCCTTGTTGGCTAAAATGACCTGTTCTACAGCCCAGCTGCTGTTGTAGACATGTTGTATATGCTTATCTGGACAGTTGTTATTGTGAGATTAAAATTTAATACATATGTTTATGTATTCATTGTTAATAGGATGTCCTTATAGGTCCCTGATGAGCTCCAAAATGCTGCAATGTTGGAATACTGACCGATCGCAAAGAGATCATGTTTGTCCAGTAGTAGTGTCTCTTCACCAGCTGCCTGAAAATCAAAATAGAATTTGCAATTTGTGGTCTTACATACAAAACTCTTATTGACAAAACTCTGTATTTCAGAGACATCATAGTACATTACCCTGATCTATGAACCTGTTAAAGCACCAAGGGCAATAAGGGAGGCAGAATCCTCTTCAGTGAAATCGGTTTTCAATCTGTGTTCAGAAGATAGCTATTGGAGGTAATTTAAGATTAAAACTTTAGGCTTATCTTAGTTGACCCTGAATTCCCCCTTAGTCGTGCTGCTATAGATGTTCAGGCATCTGGATACCTGCGCTGAGCACCTTCCCTCTGCTCTGCTTTGCATTTATGTCTCACTACTGCACACTTTCATCTCTATGCTTTCTCTCTGATTGTACCTGATATTTACCATGCTGTGTTTACTACATTTAAGCCATTTAAATTTTGTTTTGCTAGTTTAGAAATATTTACAGTGGGGCAAAAAAGTATTTAATCAGCCACCGATTGTGCAAGTTCCCCCACTTAAAATGATGACAGAGGTCAGTAATTTGCACCAGAGGTACACTTCAACTGTGAGAGACAGAATGTGAAAAAAAAAATCCATGAATTCACATGGTAGGATTTGTAAAGAATTTATTGGTAAATCAGGGTGGAAAATAAGTATTTGGTCACCTCAAACAAGGAAAATCTCTGGCTCTCACAGACCTGTAATGTCTTCTGTAAGAAGCTTTTCTGTCCCCCACTCGTTACCTGTATGAATGGCACCTGTTTGAACTCATCTGTATAAAAGACACCTGTCCACAGCCTCAAACAGTCAGACTCCAAACTCCGCCATGGCCAAGACCAAAGAGCTTTCGAAGGACACCAGGAAAAGTATTGTAGACCTGCACCAGACTGGAAAGAGTGAATCTACAATAGGCAAGCAGCTTGGTGTGAAGAAATCAACTGTGGGAGCAATCATCAGAAAATGGAAGACATACAAGACCACTGATAATCTCCCTCGATCTGGGGCTCCACGCAAGATCTCATCCCGTGGGGTCAAAATGATGATGAGAACGGTGAGCAAAGATCCCAGAACCACACGGGGGGACCTGGTGAATGACCTGCAGAGAGCTGGGACCAAAGTAACAAAGGTCACCATCAGTAACACACTACAACGGCAGGGAATCAAATCCCGCAGTGCCAGACGTGTTCCGCTGCTGAAGCCAGTGCATGTCCAGGCCCGTCTGAAGTTTGCCAGAGAGCACATGGATGATACAGCAGAGGATTGGGAGAATGTCATGTGGTCAGATGAAACCAAAGTAGAACTTTTTGGTATAAACTCAACTCGTCGTGTTTGGAGGAAGAAGAATACTGAGTTGCATCCCAAGAACACCATACCTACTGTGAAGCATGGGGGTGGAAACATCATGCTATGGGGCTGTTTTTCTGCCAAGGGGACAGGACGACTGATCCGTGTTAAGGACAGAATGAATGGGGCCATGTATCGTGAGATTTTGAGCCAAAACCTCCTTCCATCAGTGAGAACTTTGAAGATGAAACGAGGCTGGGTCTTCCAACATGACAATGATCCAAAACACACCGCCCGGGCAACAAAGGAGTGGCTCCGTAAGAAGCATTTGAAAGTCCTGGAGTGGCCTAGCCAGTCTCCAGACCTCAACCCCATAGAAAATCTGTGGCGGGAGTTGAAAGTCCGTGTTGCTCGGCGACAGCACCAAAACATCACTGCTCTCGAGAAGATCTGCATGGAGGAATGGGCCAAAATACCAGCTACTGTGTGTGCAAACCTGGTAAAGACCTATAGTAAACGTTTGACCTCTGTTATTGCCAACAAAGGTTATGTTACAAAGTATTGAGTTGTATTTTTGTTATTGACCAAATACTTATTTTCCACCCTGATTTACGAATAAATTCTTTACAAATCCTACCATGTGGATTCATGGATTTATTTTTCACATTCTGTCTCTCACAGTTGAAGTGTACCTCTGGTGCAAATTACTGACCTCTGTCATCATTTTAGGTGGGGGAACTTGCACAATCGGTGGCTGACTAAATACTTTTTTGCCCCACTGTAAAAATATTATGCATGTAATATTTTTATTTCAATTTATACTTATTTGATTTTATTGTATTTATTTTGACTTCAGATGAGTTTTTCCTTATTAGGTAGTTATTATGTCATATGTACACATATGGCATTCTGCTTCTGCTTAACTTGTTATATTTTTGTTGTAAATATAACAATATGACAGCTGCCTAACTCTGGGAGATATAAAATATATCTTCTGCTGAGGCAGATAATTCACCTCTCTGATTTCTGCTTCATTGTTGTCACTGGGAGTTTGCTCAGTGAGGACCACTGAAGGTCTTTATATAATATGAGCAAAAGTCATGGTGCTACACATATAAAAGTGAATTAAATTAGAAGAGCATACAAATATCTCTTCAAATCAATTTAAATATAGCCGTGATGATGTAATGTCGTTGTTAATGAATAAGAAGTTGAAGGCTATGCATTTATCTGGCAATAATTACACTGAACCTGGACATTTATACACTTAGATATTTTATTATACTACTGGTCTGTTATATAGAAAAAGTATATATCAGTAAGATATCTTCTCTATCTATAGATATATCTTATCTATAGATATCAGTAAAGATATCTTCCATATCAGACTTTGATTAAACAAATAATATGATATAATAATAATATAATAAATAATAAACTGAGTTGGGAGACAAATTTTAAAATGACACAACATCTGCCAAATGGCGTAATTGGAGTTATGTTAAATGTCAAAGCTACTGCAACAGTGTAAACGTGTCATTACATCAGCAGACTGACTCAGAGTCTAGAGATGGCTTAACTTTAACAAGCGCACATAGCCTGTCCATCTCCATCGTGCATGCTTTTTGTCAGCCCCTGTGAATTATGACATATTACCTCCGCTGGAGCATTACTCACTCATTCAACAGAACCAGCTCTGCCCCACCCCTCCCCAGCTTGGTCCCCCCTCCTTCCTTCTCTCAGGGTTTATAACCCAGCAGCTCCAATAGTTGGCTAACTCAGAGGTGCTCTACATATAGTGAAGTAGGTGACTAAGTAAAGACAGAGCAGCTGGAGTGTGCAGGAGCAGGAAAACTTGCTGATAGAGGATTCTGATGTTTTCAGATATATGCGCTGCAACCCAACAAATCTTAAGAAAAAACATGCATAAGAACTCCATCATGCATGTGTTTTGGATCTGCCTGGTGCTGTGTACGGGTCCATCGTTGTGTATAAATGACATCGAGTATGAAAGAATCTATGAAGACAGCTATGACAATGAGATCCCCCTGGACCAGCAGGAGGGTGAGTTTTATTTCTTTCTCTTTTTTTTCTCTTTTCTGCTCCCTGCTTGTTTGAACAGATAGATATTGTGATGAATTTCTCTTCAGTTTTACTACGCTTTACTAAACCGAGCTAATTAAAATTTTTACTGTTTAATTAAATTTTTAATAACACACTGATTTAGATATGTCTAAAGGTCAGCAGTTGTGTTTATTAAATTTGGTCTAGAGTATTTCTTGGTCCAGTTTACTATAATGCACCATATTTAAATATTTGATGTTGTAAAGTATATTTTTACTCAGATGATACCATCTTTGGCTTTCACAGTTTTATCAGGTGAGCATCAGACTTAATGAAACAGACTTACCAATAACTGGAACACATACCTCATACCGTGAACACAGAGCACAGGCAATAAGCAACCTCTGTGATTTGAGTCCACGTAAAGAATGCAAACTGGTAGCCTCAAATACCTACAGAAGGTGGACATTTCACAGTTTAAGCCCCCTCTGATGTTTGTCAGGTCCCTTTTGCATCGGTTTTCTTCGAGCGTCCAATCTCAAAGACTTCGTTGCTGTACCCCTAAATTAATGAGGTCCCCTGATGTCATTTTGGGATTGTAGCACGTGTATTTTATGTGTTCTTCATGACCTTTACATCTGTGTTGAATAACTCCCCAAAGCCATTTTCATACTTCACAGTGTGTCCAAACTTAAACTGGCATCATATCTGTGAAATACATCCAACTCTAATTACTGCTGTATGTTTAGCAGAAGCTCAGTTTTAACACCTTCTTGCCTTCTTTCCGTGTACTCGTTTCACTGATAAAGTCCAGTCAAATTATGACAATAAAGTAAATCTCCTTTTTTGGGGTTATATATGGCATGTGTTAATTCTATGTAATGCTTAAATTGCCTTTTGGAATGAATAATCGATGCATCTATGTGGTTGTGTGCAGGTGAGTCTCCAACTGCAGCATGCCAAACAGATTTCTCCCGCTGGGATAAACTTTTTATCGCTCTAGAGGACTCCAACATGAGACAAAACATGCTGCTGGAATCTGTGGAGCAGTGCTGCGGGGGAACGGCGTCTCTTAAGACCCAACTGGAGAAGCTGACGAAGGGGATGTGTCAGCAGTGTGCACCCAGCTTGGAAGCAGCTTGCAGGGTACATGCAGAGCAGGCAAGTCTTAGGCTGCAAAAGAGTTTGGTGGATCTCAGGGATGAGGAGGAAGAGAGGGAAAGAAGATTAAATGCAACCTTGCGGATGCTCCTACATGGTAGGCACCAGGACGATGCTTGGCTGAAGAGGCTAGAAGAAATCATTTCATCTGCATCTGCTGACAGCAGCATGAGAGACCAGCCAACACCAACACCTGACGGTTTGGGAATGAAGCTCTTCACATCTGGCCTGAAGGAGCAGGAAGTGACCTCGCCGGTGAACATAGTCACCATGGAAAGTGCTCTGGCTGCCATAGCAACAGAGCTTCAGAGGATTCATAAGCAGCTGAACAAAGTGATAGAGCAGGTAGGCACGCTGGGAAAGGGCAGAGGAGACACATGAATTGCCCAAAGGAAAAATAAATAGTAAAAGCTTGACTGGAAAACTCCTATTGCAGATGATGATTTTGCACATGTTGTTTGTATTTCTACCGCTCTGCCTTTTTATAAAGCCTCTGTTACACATGAGATCGTTTTTGTCTGGTGACAATGAGTTTCAATGTACCATAAATGTCATGGGTTTGCTATAATGAATAAAAATTAACTAAACAACTGAGTCAGCCTCGTGGAAAGGTTTCCTCCCTCCTCCCACACAGTGTCACTTAATTTTAAACTGTGTATTTATGTTCACGTCCATGCCCACTCTTTCATTAGTCTAGGTTACTACATGTGCTTTATCTACAAGTGCCAAAGTTTGCACCACTTGCCTTGGTGTTTGTGTAGTTGTGGTGTGGTCTGCAAATCCCCAAACCCACAAGAAGGTGTGTCAGTGATTTGGGATTTTTATTTAATTCATAGCAGATCTCTCCCACTCATTAACTGCTTTAAAAGTGTCTGAATAGAAAGAGGCCACGACTTACGATGCTCGGAGTGTTTATGATTTGTGAAACCCTGCCAGAAGTATTACACTGCCACCAGTGCCTCCTACAGCTTCATACACACATGTGAATGCGTGCTCATTATTAAAAACCACAAAGACTGACTGTTGTTATGGCTAAAGGGAGTTTCTGTATACTTTACAGTGTCTGTGTATCCATTTTTGGTCTTAAATCCTATTTTCATTCATTTTTTTAATGTACTTGCACTTCTGTTTGGATGTTTTGTTAAGATGAAAGAGGAAATTAGGCAAAAGGTACATCAGTGCAAATTAAAGTCATACTAACCAAATACGTTTTATTGTTAGCTAAATTTATATTTAATTTATAGTCGGTGTGGTTCAAAAGCACTCCTAGGTGATAACAGCAGCATTTAAATTTGTAGGTGATCATTGAGCTTGAAATCCACCATCCATCGATGGATCAGTAGTAGGGCAAAACTAACTTGTTTCACAGTCCTCTTAATATGATATTTGTATATAAAATCACAGTCAGTCAAGTAAAAATTAAAGCTAGCAAATAAATTTAGCAGAACATGAAGCACTTTGTTTTTCTATGGTATTTACTAGTGTAGAATTAAAAGGCAGAAGAAGAATGTAAACATACGTTAAGTTTGTCCTTTACACAGTGCTTACTCACACTAAAGCACTGAGCAAAGTGCAGCAACAGAGTATTTTAATGAGGCCAACACACTGACATCACAGAAACATTTCACTAGTGAAACACTCATGAATGTCTTCAGATGTCTACTCCCGTTCCCAAGTGTTTGTGGGCATGAAAGCTTCTTTTTAAATCTACAGCTGCCTCGAGAACTAAATGCAGGATTAGACTGTTTTTGGGGGGCGTTTCCTTGGATACAACTAACAAGATGGAGAGGAGTGTAGAAGTTATATCTCCTATCAATTCTTTTACACCTGTTTCACAGCGGTACCTGGCATACGCACAGAGACACGCTGGTCTGTTCAGTGTGGAGGCACCTGTTTTAATTAAAAGTCTCCATCTGTGCGATGTGTGATGGGGGAGTTTGGTGAATGGAAGTTATATCGAGAGAAAAAGAGCAACAAAGAGGAAAGCAGGAGGTTAATGATGAGGAAAATAGACGAGGAACGACACAGAAATGTAGTGATGGTGCTTATGTGTCATGCAGATCGTTATTAGACATAATAACCGTTCCCCAACACACGAAACAGTGTTTTTATCAGCCAGCTGGCCAGACACGCCACAATAACCAACCACCATCAGCCCTGCTTGCTACCCTGACATCCTCTCATTCTGCTGCTTCCCTTTCATCTCTGCTTTGTCATCGGCCATCACCCCTCCACCGCCCACCCACCCACTCCTTATCTGTATGCCAATCCCATCATCTTCTCTCCCTCTGTCCCCATTTGTTTTCCTCTGATTGTGTGTCTTGCCCCTCTCCCGAGCCTCCAATCTTCCAGGGTTTTTTCTGTTCTTTTCTCTAAGTCTTGCTGGCAGCCAAGAGGCAAATAGATGGCAGCAGTCCTTGGCCGAATCTCAGTTGGCAGCAAAAAGTGACTGACATCACATTGATTGTTAAATGTACTCAGTACACACACACACGTGGGGTGGGGGGAAAAGAGGGTGATAGTGATTACAAGTGGCTACAGAAATGTGCTGTGTTCATCAGAGATTTTAATATCACATCACTTGGTCACTGTAACAGACAACACCATGTTGGCACTTTTCCAAAAGCAAAGAGGATGATACCAAAAAAAGCTTCAATAAACACTTAGAAGTCTCTCGTGTACACTGGAAACAATCTCATGAAGGAGCAAGTGAACGATAAGAGTGACAGTGCTGCAAGGTGAGAGGAGGTGTCTATTTGATGGGAGAGTCCAGAATCTCCTCATACTCGTCCCTCTGCTGACGCCCACCAACTCGAGAGGGGAGCAGCTTCATTGCTACCAGCCAACCGACACTCAGGATGACCATCACGCTCCCCACGACCTCTGGTGCAGTGGGAGCCAGTGGCAGTACAGCCAGATGCAGGAGCATGGCGATGGGTATCTCCAAGCTCTGAGAGGCGGAAACCAGAGCCGGGTGGAGTCGGGTGAGAGCGTGCGTCATTCCCAGGAAGGCTACGACCGAGCAGGCTGCGAGGCCCAAGACCAATAACCAGGCTTCAACACTCATTGGCCAGGACCAGCCCTCTTGTAGCAGGGCCAGAGAGGCTGGGGCAAGTAAGCAGCCTGTCCAGCTTACTGTGAACAAAGCAGTCCCAACTCCCACCCTCTCCTTCAGGGAACGATACCCAACCAACGCTAGTGCCATCCACAGCCCTGCAAGCGCTGAAAGAGACCATCCAAATGCACCCCTCCAGAACACAGCCGGATCAGTTGGCGAATCTGAATTGGTCTCATCTACTGCAGGAAGTAACACAAGCCCCAAGCCACACAGCCCTGCAGCTATGGTGATCCCATCAGCCAATCCCAGCCTCTCTTCTAAGAGCAGGAAGGCAAGGGTCGCTGATAGTGCTGTGGTCGCCAGACGCCAGGTTGTTGTAGCATTTCCAGGAGAGACGAATGTTAAGGAAGAGTAGGCGCAACAAAGGGAGAGGGAGTAGGCGATGCCGTAACAGAGTAGACGTAGTCGATAGCCCTCTGGCCCAAAAGGGTTCTCCCCCCTGTGCAGTGGTACAGCCAGAGACAGGAGCTGTACGATGGACCGAACCAAGAGTAGAAACAGGGGGCCGAGGCTGAAGCGTTCGGAGGCCACTCGAGTCAGAACAATCAAGCTGCCATGTGCCAGCGCCGCACCGAGCAGGCCCACCCAGGTGAGTCGAGATGCAGACACAGAAGCCTCACCGAAACTGGCTAGCTGTTCCCCAACCCCTTTCCCAGACCCCTTTGCTGCTTTGGCACTACCCTCACTCCCTTCTCCTCCCCCCACGGTTTGAAGTTTGTGGGCTGTATCTTTGTCGTTGTGTCTTGAGCCAAAAAGAGTCAGGGGCCACTTCCTGCTCTCTGTCAGTTGTTTCTTATCTGACGTCTCCTCCACGAATGAGCCAAAGTCCTCAAAAGACGGAGCATCGTCATAGCCATCATCCCCAGGTTGGGGAAAGTGTGTGTGTACTCCTGGCTGGGGGGCATAGGGTGTGTGGGTGGCATATTTGGCTGTAACAGTGTGAGGGTGGATCTTTACTCTCTTCTTAGAGCCACCCAAGAGGTGAGTGGACTCCATTTTGAAACTTTAGAGAAGACACCTGTAAGGAAAAACAAAATACTTTTAGCTCAGCACATAATATATAATTCACACGTGCACAAATCCTCTCTCCTCTTTCCCCTCTCACAACATCCCGCTGTGAGATTCTGCTTGATATCTCATATATCTTTAATATCCGAGATAATAATAGCAGTGACTCACATCTTCCCGTGTGCCTGCGTGTTTGGCAGGGAATGTACGTAAGCTCTACCCATGTGACCAATCATGACTTTATTGTTTTCTGTGTGGTGATACTTTGAATTATATAGAACAATTATGTCCTTGCAGCACTTCTACATCCTCATGGATAGCTCGACCTTCGTGGGGGCTCAGAGAGTGTTATGGCAATGACAGTTACATAAGCAAGTGCTTCCTGCCTCATTTGTCTTCAGTCTTTCTCTCTCTAATGACTTTTGCCTCATTCTGTCGCTTCCCATTGTCCTCCCTCACTCACTCTCGTTTGTCAATTTGTGAAAAATATTACGCTGGCATTTAAATAATGTTTGTTTATTTCCTTGTTCATAACATCATTTAACCACCCGCTTCGCCACCTTTTTATTTCTCCCTCTCTCTTTAACTCTCTCTCCAGGCTACACATATTTTTTTAGGGCTTTTTGGCATTTATTGTGTTAGGACAGTGGAGAGAAGACAGGACTGAGAAAAGAAAACAGGGGGCAGACATGCAGTAAATGCCCTCGGGGTGGATTTGAACCCAGGCCTGCCTGAGCGTTATGGTAAGCTCCACAGCCTCTTAAGTGTTGTGATTACTGTGGAACAATATTGCTATGCAAGTGCAAAAGCATAGAGAGCATATGGCTCAGTTATTTCCCAAGAGATATGAGGCAATTGTCCCCAAGTAAGTTTACAGTAGTAAAATGACTCTTTATTTTGGTGTATTTTATGAATAAAGCATCAGACAAGTATTACTAAGTATTACTGTACCCGCTCATTCAGCCTCAACCAGCTCATCTAACAAAAATGACTTGTGAGCACTGTTGACACAGACTGTAGGAGAATCACATTTCACAAATGACATTTTCCCTGCAAATTGCACATAAAATTGAAGTTGGCGCACGATTCACAGGTTTCTACAGCATCTGATTGCTTGAATGTGAAATATTATCAAAACTCTGATTTAAACAGTTGTTTGTTTTGTTATTTTTTATGGCAAAAAATAAGCAGTTTCTTTTAAAGAAATGAACTATATATGGACATATATATATATGATTATTTTTTCTTCATTATGTTAAATGTCATTTTATATCACTATATTACAATAATGATGTGTCGGAATGAAACAAAAAAGGCCATTTATTGATAAATTAACTTAAGATAATTGTGTTTGGTTTTTGGTTATTCTGGTAATTTCTCCCAAATCAAGCCGATTTTAACCCTCTGACTCTGGCACCAAACAGTCCTGCAGCAGATGACATAATTCACCAGGAGATGTCAAGAGGAAAACTACCATCGGGTAAACCACATGACAAAAGAACATCTCTTCAGACCAACACAAACTACATTTCTGCATGACAAACGTCCTGAGCTCAGACTATAAAAAACAGCATTTCACTATTATTATAATTTCCTACTAGCAGACGGACTCAAAGCCAGTCGTTTTGGCAGCTCGCTGTTGTTTCTCTCATCATCAGTGATGCAGTCATTTCAATTTGGTAGTAGCAGGGGGAATTTGTTAATTTGTGGTTATGTGCCCTTCGTGCACTCTCTCTTCATGTATACAGATTATTCCACAGCACCTAACATGAATTGGTGTGTTTTAAAAACAGCTGGGGGGTTAAGTAAGGGCTGTTTTTTTTAGCTGTTTGCATCTCTCTGGTTAATAGCAATTGCCCATAAATAATTGAATATAAAGTGCTTTGCATATACCTTTTTTTTAAAGATGATCTTTGGAGCTTGTATAACATAAGTAAACTATACTTTAGACAAGTCCCAGGAATATGGCGAGAATATAGACTGAAATGAATGATTTCATGATTTCCCTATGTACTTCACAGTTTGCTGAATCAGGCAAAAAGCCACATATGTAAAGTTGTTCTGCTGATATTTTAGAAGCTCTCTTATCATGTATGCTAACTGAAGGTTATCGGTAACCTGATCAGCTCCTCTGTGAAAACACAAAGAGCAAAAAGAGATCCGGATATATTCCTGTCTGCCTTTTCTCTTTTCAGTCAGTTAAATATACTCTGCTGGATGATGCAGCCAGCCACTGCAATGCTGCTGCTGCTCCTGCTGCTGCTACTCCCAAAACCTTGTTTTACACCTTACACAACCATTAAAGTGGTTCGCTGAAAGACCTGCAAAATCTGAGAAAGGAAGCAATTAAGCTTGCATTTCCAGAGAGAGAGAGAGAGCCCTTCTGATTCAGTCTGACGGAAAAGATAAATCGTGCACAGTCCTCTCTGTGCATCTTGTGTATTTCATTTGACATCATCATCTTCTAAGGGCTTAAAATCAATAGTATCTTTGAAACTGACTATTTATAGAACAATCACTTAATGGATGGCACTCTTATACTGTAACTAAACAGACTGGAAAGCATATGCAGCTGTCAAAGGTAATACAGTTAAAGTATGACTGATAGGCTGCTTAATATTATAGAGGAGGGAATAAATGGCTTTGTGTTATTTTCTTAAGGGTTCATGAATGCTGGACTCTCTGTAACCTATGCTTTTCTCAAGGTTAGGCTCATCGATGATGCGCCCCTGTGACGCCAGAAGGTTGAAAAAAAAAAAAAAACACGGGCGCGCACACACTCACACACACGTACACAGAGTCATAGCGAAAAGCAGAGGGTTTGTGCTACCGCATTTAAAGCCACTTAACCAATTCCTTTCACACTATGAAACACTATGTCCCTGCTTGTTCCGACATCATAAGCTGCTGTCAGCAGCTCCAGGGACGACTGCTCGATTCTTGGACCTGACGCAAGGAGATATTTTGGCCTACATGCATCAAAAATCTCAGTCTACCTTACAATGACAGCCCGACCAGTGACCCACGGCCAATTCTTGAATGGGGAGAAGCGCGCGCTCGCTTACACACTCTGCGTGCGCTCGAGGATTGGCACAACACAACCGAATCGATGTCGACTTCCCAATTAGCGGTTTACTCTATTCCCGGTAATAATGGGCTATAATTAGTAACCACCAGGTGGGTTATGCGTATTTTAAAGCTTTAGAAACACCTCGACTCACCTGCTTTCCCTCAAACCAGCTGACCACCAGGTTGAACTTCACTCTCGGGCAATCTCAGTCATTTACTGAGCACCTCCAACACTCCATCACCTCGTCTTGGCCATTTGTTCATCTGTTTCTTCCTCCCTCACCTCTCCTCTTCTTTCCCTTGGAGCAAACGGAATTTTCCGCAAGGGCACCTGCGGTCCCTTCACCTCACTCTGCAAGCGGAAAACGCGTGTTTTATAACAACCTGCTGCCCTCCATCACTCTCTACACTGATACAGATGCTCCTCCTCGGCTTGTTCAAAGAGAGAGCGAGGGAGAGAGAGAAAGGTCTAATCATAACGTCTGAGCATGCGTGACATTCACCGCACATCTGATCAATCTGTTACCCGTGAGAGATAGAGACTGGCAGGAAAATAATTTCATCGAGCACAATTATTATAAAGTTACGATTATGCTAATGATCGATTAATCGATTATTCAAGGCTATTTACATTGTAAGGTGAAGACCCTTCAATAATACAGAGAAATTATCATCAGCTTCACCCATCTTTTCTGGCTGGATGAGAGTTATTCCCCGGAGCTCCATTAAAGCCTTCACAGACAAGCCTAGACTTTTAGCATATTAATGGATTTTGGAATAGTATGTCAACATTTATAGATGGGTGTCTGACCACATTTTTAAGGTCTTGTCACGCATTTTAAAATTTAAAGTAATGATGATGGTAATGAAGAAAAAAAGATTAAAGAAGGTCAGCACAGTTTTCCTCCCCGCCTTTTTAATTCAAACGTTGCACAACCTCGCACATTTTCATCTTTCTGCAACCTGACAGTAATTGCTTTGACATTTTGCTGCAGAAACACTTGTGTGCTCTGTTTTCTTTTGAGCTATATTAACCTTTAGCAAATGTAGCTGATGTTGTATTGGATCTTCGTATTGTTTAAGAAAAAAAGCCTCCAGCTGCTGTTTCGTTACACGCAAGGAGGATCCACTGGGACTCTAGGGTCAATATTAAGGTCAAATACACTGTGTACCCTATCTCCATGTTCACTAATTGACTCAAATTTTTAGATTATGGACATGACGCAGCCCAAAATTGGTCTCTTTTCTACTTGCCTCATTTTGTTCCTTTACTTTGTGATGAGGATGTGTGCGAAGACTTAAACACTAGTCTGTATGGTGCTATTGGATAGCTGCAAAAATCTGTTAAACTGTGATGCAGATTATTCTCTACTATTCACTGTTGCTGTAATTAGTCCTTTATTGCAAAGCTGCGATAGACGTTACCTTCTATTTGGATGCTTTTCAACCACTTGACGAGTAACAAGAAAGCAAAAACAATGCCGTGAAGCTAAACGCTTCAGAGTTAATGATAGCAGATTCAATGTAGTTTGTTGCCACCAGCAACAGTAACCATATTACACAAATCATTTGATCCACAGTTATTTATATTCATGTGATTACTTTTAGTTTTATTTATGCATAACTGCAGACTCAAGGACAGTTTTTGTTGCGATTCACTGAGTGTGTCATGTATTTGATTGCACTGAAAGTTAAGGTTCAGTTTCTCAGACGTGGATTTAATGTAAAAAGAAATTTCACTGGACCTAGTCATTATATTTGTCTTTTAGTTTAGCACTAGGTTTAGCCAATGTCTTGGAAACTGGCTGTAAGAGCTTTGATTTCTTTCTCCTCAAAGAATGTTTTTGTTTTTAATTTAATGCACCCGCCCATGTGAAAAGCCAATTACCAGCGCAATATTTTGCCATGTAATAATTCATTTTTAAACATCATGTCTAGCTGGAACAAGCTGGACCGCACACAAAATTTTAGCTTGGTCTCACTGGCCCTGCTCACATTAAAAGTCATAAACAGCTCCATGAAAATCTAATCATTCAGACTGCAAATTTGTAATGTTTATTCATTAAAAAAAAAACAAAAATTATGCCCAGATAGCTCATTAAAATGAAAATAACAAAGCCAAATTGAGCCGTGGTTCTAAAAGTTAATTTTCTTTTACTGTTTTTTAAATTTTGAAATGTCTCTGTAACTGTTTTTATAGTGACCTCTTTTCTACTTTCTTTCTTTCTTTGACCCTCTCTTTCTCCTCACTCCTCTATGCATCTGGTTTAGGCTGTTTCACTGAGGATGAGGAGGACTATCTAGTGTTTCCATGGTTACAGTGAATAAGAGTGGATCGGACGCAGCTATTTGGGGCACTGTTTGAATCCAAAGGACTGCAGGTTTTGGGAAAAGGTTCATGATATCCAAAGACCTGCCCTCCAGGGAGGAGTTGGTGTGATGAGATGAGAATATGCTAAGAGAAGAAGAGCTGAGCTGACAGCAGGGAGAGCATAATGGGTGAGGGGTAGCTGGGTTTGGTGGGAGCAGTGAAGCAGAGAGAAAAATTTGGGGATGATAGAAGGATGGAAAGTACAGGAAAGGATATGGATATATATATATATATATATATATATATATATATATATATATATATATATATATATATATATATATATATATATATATATATATATATATATATATATATTGGTTGTACCAGCAGGTTGTACCTGCTGCGGAGACTCAGGTCGTTTGGGGTGGAGGGCCCACTCCTGAAGACCTTCTATGACTCTGTGGTGGCTTCTGCTATCTTTTATGGTGTGGTCTGCTGGGGCGGCAGCATCTCTGCTGGGGACAGGAAGAGACTGAACAGGGTGATCCGAAGGGCCAGCTCTGTTCTAGGATGCCCTCTGGACCCAGTGGAGGTGGTGAGTGACAGGAGAATGGCGGCTAAGCTGTCATCCCTGTTGGACAACGTCTCCCACCCCATGCAGCAGACTGTGACAGCACTGAGCAGCTCCTTCAGTGGGAGACTGCGGCACCCACGGTGTGGGACGGAGAGATTTCGCAGGTCTTTCCTCCCCACTGCTGTCAGACTCCACAACAAAGACTTTAACTGAACAAACACACACATCCACACATGTGCAATAACACTAAGTGCAATAATCTTTTCTGGCATCGTTGTATTTTTACTCAGTTGTATATAGCATTCGTATTCTATTTTTATCTTATTGTATATTTTTATTCTATTTTATTCTACTGTATATAGTATATTATTTTATTCTATTCTGTACAGCTGTGTACTGTATTTATTCTTATTGTATTCTAATTTTTGCGTCATAACTTTTGCACTGTCCACTTCCTGCTGTGACAAAACAAATTTCCCACGTGTGGGACTAATAAAGGTTATCTTATCTTATCTTATCTTATATATATATATATATATATATATATATATATATATATATATATATATATATATATATATATATATATATATATATATATATATATATATATATATATATATAAAACACCCAGCACGCCCCTGCGGGCGGTTTATCCTTCAAGCTCGGGTCCTCTACCAGAGGCCTGGGAGCTTGAGGGTCCTGCGCAGTATCTTAGCTGTTCCCAGGACTGCGGTCTTCTGGACAGAGATCTCCGATGTTGTTCCCAGGATCTGCTGGAGCCACTCGCCTAGCTTGGGAGTCACCGCACCTAGTGCTCCGATTACCACGGGGACCACCGTTACCTTCACCCTCCACATCCTCTCGAGCTCTTCTCTGAGCCCTTGGTATTTCTCCAGCTTCTCGTGTTCCTTCTTCCTGATATTGCTGTCATTCGGAACCGCTACATCGATCACTACGGCCGTCTTCTTCTGTTTGTCTACCACCACTATGTCCGGTTGGTTAGCCACCACCATTTTGTCCGTCTGTATCTGGAAGTCCCACAGGATCTTAGCTCGGTCATTCTCCACCACCCTTGGGGGCATCTCCCATTTTGACCTCGGGACTTCCAGGTTATACTCGGCACAGATGTTCCTGTACACTATGCCGGCCACTTGGTTATGGCGTTCCATGTATGCCTTGCCTGCTAGCATCTTGCACCCTGCTGTTATGTGCTGGATTGTCTCTGGGGCATCTTTACACAGCCTGCACCTGGGGTCTTGCCTGGTGTGATAGACCCCAGCCTCTATGGATCTTGTGCTCAGAGCTTGTTCTTGTGCTGCCATGATTAGTGCCTCTGTGCTGTCTTTCAGTCCAGCTTTGTCCAGCCACTGGTAGGATTTCTGAGTGCACTAAACTTGGGTTTTGCATTCTGGAAGCAGTCTGTCTGCTGCTTCCTTCTATGTATTTTCCTGTGAGAGTGTCTTTTTTCTCAGTCTCCCTTTTGAACACATATTCTCTCCCTCTGCTTCTTTATTAGGCTCATACGCACTCTCACACACACATTTGCACATTATGCCACATGTCTGCCAATTTCACAGTTTGATTCTCAGTCAGTTATTCTCCTTGGTTATTCCACAGACATTACAGTTCCACTTTGTAACAGTTTAATCCACAACTCGCATCCACAGTAAACAAACAAAAAATACTTCAGCATTAATCCTTCTTCCTCTTTCTCTGTAGACTAGGGCTCTTTTTTTTTAGCCTTGGCTGTTAATCGGCATGTCATTATTCAAAGCTAGGTTTCTTCGATGTTTGACAGCTTCGTATTAAACCCCGGGCTAATAAGTGAAGCACATCACCAGACAGGACACATTCACCAGCAGACCCCTGGTGTAGAGAGGACAAATGGGGTAATTAAAAAGAAAAATGGGAAAAAATCTTCAACTGAGATTCAGATGGGGATAAGATGCAAGAAACTGGGAGCCTGGGCTGTTGGTGTATGACACACAGGCTGCAGCAAAAAACCTTGGCTGTGTCCACTACCATCTGTGTGTGTGTTCCAGCGACGGAGGTGGATGTGACGGACGATGACGGCCTGATTCACAAGCGCTGTTGTGATAGACTCAAATGTTTGCTTTTTCTACTCAGCAAATATAGCACTCAGCCTCTCATACATTTTGCATTACCACAGTGGCGATAGAAAGAAAAGAGTAAGGGAGGGTGGGGATGACATGAACATGATGAGATAAGGGGCAAAGGATGAGAGGCGTTTGGAGAGTCTGGAAATGGATGTCAGAGAGGCAGTGAGTTAAATAAAATAGCTTCAGGAGTGAGAACGCTACAAGCAAGGTCAGAGGAAATTAAAAATAGGACAGGCGTACAGGCAAAGAACAGCCATATAAAGCTTTTCTGTTAGTCAGCCGCCCTAGAGATGAGATGAGACAGAGCTAAGAGTAAAAAAATGTCTTTGCATAACTCAATACGTCAAATGATTACGTCTCGGTCTAAAAAACATTCACCCTTGAAGCGCTCGGATTTCCAAACAGATAGAGATGCTTGTCACTGCTATTGGATACTGGTGTCATAACCTGAGATTACCTTGACAGTCTAAAAGGGTTTTCTCAACCGATGCTGCACCACACAGCCTCTGTTTCCATGGTTACAGCCCCAGAAAAAGTTTATAGATTATGACGGATGCTGTTGTCGGGTGTGTTATGAGTGTGCATCCATGTCGTGTGCGCGTATAGATACTAGTTACCAGACGTCCGTTGGTTATGTAACACAACACTGCGCCATGCATACAAAGGTTTTTCTCAATGACACAGCTTAAATATGGCAAAGATTTGAACTGGAATAACCCTGGCAAACGTCTGCACAATATGTTGAGATTTCTAATGTTGAGGATTTGGGCGGCCCAGAGGAGGAAAAAAAACTTGAAAAGCCAACGAAAAGAAATGCAATACGGTGCAACACCCTTCTCATACAGATATAATGTGAGTTTTTTCTGAAAAAAAAAGAAAAGGCTTAATACTCAGGGCAAATCAGCCAGACAGTATCTCATTTGTGGTGTTATAGTGTGTTTATATGTGTGTGCTTGCTGCCTGGCCTAAGATAATGCAGGAAAAAAACATAAGTAAGACATTGAATATCAAATAATTAGATTTTGAATGTGGAAGACTGTCATTCATCACTTCCTGTGTTCATTCACATTGAGCCAGTGCTGAGAAAAATAAGCAGGTCAAAAGGCAATGATGGTCCTGAAACCTCCTAAAATTAAACACACATCAGTTGAAACAATTGTACTGATCATATGTAGATTATATGCAAACTCAAAATAAACAACACAGTGAGAACATAAATTTGTTTTCTTTGTGGGCATCCACTGAAAATCTGAAGTTAGCAAAAATATGACATAGTATGCTGCTTCGCATCTCAGAAGCAACTGAAGGAAATCTGGATAATGACTGCCCCTGATCTGAGAGTCTGAGCCTTTGTAAGCAAAGAGTCATACACAGCAATAGTGAATATTGTACTTGTGACCTTTGATTGGTGTTTAATGCATGCTTGGGGTTATTAGATATACTTTCTTGCATTTTTTTCTCAAAATATGTGCACATATTTCAACATCTACACATTTATGAGTTTTATTTTGAAAAATCTGAAAAGCAATAGTTTGATTATTTGCATTGGCCTTTATCTTTGTACTCATTGTACCCCAGAGCAGCTTTATGATTGCATTGGCCTTTATCGTTGTACACACTGCACCCATGAAATTCCTCAAATTAAGAATAATAACAATAACTATGATGGGATGTTTGTGTGGGTGTACTTGTGTTCTTTATCTGTCTTTAGGAGCAAAGTTTTGGAGTGGAGAGTTTTTGGAAAAATAAACATCTTTTAGCTTCTTCCTTAGTTTTCACACTCCTTCAGTTGTTAGAATTAGCTTCTATCCATCCATGGATTGCACAAAAGATGGCATATACCCTGGAGAGGTTGCCAGTCTATCATAAGGCTAACAATAGCTTTATAAAGGCTGGTGTTTGTTTATCCTGATGCACACGAGTGTTCAAAGGTATTCTGTCTCATCTTTCCCAACCATACCTAATTTGTGTATTCATTCCTATCATAAAAAGTAATGTAAAAACAATCAGTGACAGGTCTATCAAAAACCATAAAGCCTGTGATGAAAACAGACATAATTCATTAAAAAAAACAAATACGTGAATAAGCAAGACTGAAAAAACAGTGAGCTTGATTTAGAGAGAACAAGGTAGATGCAGTTATTTTGCCTGAAAGCAGTTAAGTGAAAGATTAAAGTCATGCGCCTTACCATCACCATTTTCATTTGGGTCAGCCTATAACTGATTTAGGTTATTTTTTAAATAAATACACAAAAGAAAAATGGTATTAAATTTATGTGTGGTTACATGAAAATGGAACTGATTTAAATTTGGAAGCCTAGAATGAAAAAATATATAAATGCATTAAAACATAGAGCGAATACGAGATATAAATGTAGCATGCTGTTGCACAAAATCTACAGAACGCTCTTTTTTTAGTCTGTTTGTTGAGTTTGGTGAGCCACATATGCAGAGCTTTCTTGCATTACCTGCTGGCCAGGGTTAGATTGTAGGCCTCTGATGATAAGAAGCTCCATAAAGTGCTGCAGTAATTCTGAAACAAAAGACACCCTTCCCAATGCATCCCAAGTGTTGTTAAGGTCTGAAAGAAAAACTGAGGCCTTTTGGGTTGGTTAAGGTTAGGGAATGTATTATGTCAGTGAATGAGCCACACAATCATGAGTGTGTGTATGTGTTTGTATGTGTGTGTCAAATAGCCCTGAGGGGAGGATCTTGCTACAGCTTTTATGGGCAAGATGTGGCGTTGCTATGGCAAACAGTGCATCCGTCAAATGAATAACCAGTTGGTCTGTTTGTGCGTGTGCTCTTGCCTCTATCTGTGCATTTGCAGACGCATCACTGCCCTATCTTAAAAGATGTAATAAAGGTTAAGCAGCCTTTCTTTTTGATTTATGCACTCACTCTCTAACTCTCACACACATGCAGTATGCACTGCTGGTGTTTGATATCCACTTAAAGACACTGATGTGGGAATAATATAATTAACTGAAGTAATTTCTTTTTCTGTCTGTGTCTCTATCACCCTCCCTTTCTGGCAATATCACGCCATGTTGAGCTGGAGTGAGTAATGTGAGTACATCCAGACTGTAATTGGGTTTATGCACATCCAATTTCAGCCCAAGGACCTGCTGTAGGAGTTCGGCCATGTGCACATGCACACTCTTATTTTTGTCACTCTCCATCTAGGATGTGAGTCTGAAAAGCATAAAAAAAATCTACAAGCCAAAGGTCATTAATGTAGAAGATTTATGCATGTGTGGCCTTGTCACACTTTGTCAACTTTAGAAACTAAGAAGTATCGTAGTCCCTTATCTATAGAGAATACACCCTAGAGTTTATCAGACTGCTTGTCAGCCAAAAAAAAGGATAGAAAAAAGGCTACTCTGGGCTCTGAAGAAAAAATGCCTGTCACTCACTTTTACTTAGGTGTACTGAATAACTCATATTTATTAAAAATAATTATAAGGAAGAAAGGAACTACATAAGGGTTTTGTGATGTAGCCTATTTGAACACAGAAAGGTGTAATGTATAGCTGTAATATTCCAGATGACAACCAGTAAGTGCTTGTAGTTTGTAGAATTTTAAATGGCTTCTTATATGCAATTCTCGCCAGACAAGCCCTTCAAAGTAGTAACTCAACTGGGAAAGAAGCGGGGAGTCTCGCTGCTCCTGTGCGCGTCCCCGTCAGCGATGTGTTGGCGGGGTCCCTCCCTTCTCCCCGCTCGCCCCCGGAGGCTCGTGTCCGCCGCAGCTCGGTGTGTCCGCCAGGGGGCAGCTGTGTCTCGGTCTGAGGCTGCGCCGCTCCCGCTGCATCACAGAGAGGAAAATACCACCAGATGGCGGTTTAGGATTGCTGCTCTTCTCTCAAGGCGCGGTTCCGCTCGCTCGGCCAACTTTCAATATTAAAATACGCACGATATTAAAACGAAAATCGATTTTTTAGTTCGGAAGGTGATAATCGATTTGGCGATGGTCGTTAAAGGTGAGTGTCTTGTGTTTTTGTCGTGTTTTGTGCGGTGGGAAGTGAGACGGAACACAGATTAAAGATGGTGGACACAGACAGGGAACACTGGTTGGTTGGGGGATGGGCGCTAGCGGCTAACGGAGGTGAATGTGCTTTCTCTCTCTTCCTCACTTACATTGTAGCCTAGCGGAGCCGTTAGCTTGCGAGCTAGCCCCAAAAATTTTCGGCAAGACAACTTGATGGAAGGGCAAGTGTGTGCCGCAGCACCGGCCTGTTTTGCCACCGATTTCCACCCGGCGGAGGAGTTTGGCTTGTCAACAAATAAAGAGCCATGCGGTGTGACGTGTTTTCATGGTCTTTGCAAGGCAGGATTCAGAGCATCACCTTCTCTCATTTGCAGAGCCGTATTATGATTGTACAGTATTGCCCTCCTGCCGTGCTCTGCTTTCTTTGCTTTGGTTTGTCACCAGCTCAAACGCTACTTGCCACGTTGTTGTTGACATTGTTGTTATCAACCAATTGGCAGTTTTTCCTTTTGCATACGCACAAGATACACAACGTGAGATATCCCAGTTTCTACTTTTTTCTTTTTCTTTCCCACCCCCTTGTGTCAACATCAGTATGCCTTCAAGTTCCTGGGAGTCGTGGTGACTTTCCAAGCAGCAAAATAAACATGTTGCTTTATTAGTCAGTGACAGCACATGCATGCTTTTCAGTGCAAACATGCAGGACGGACTCCTGCATGTTTTACATAATTATTATGGCGCTTCTTCCCCCCTTTCCTGCCCCCTTCTGTGCGGGAAGCAGGCAACATTGAGCGGGGAAACATGAGTCACATAAGGGGGATGGGCTCCATCAGCTACCCCTACAGGTTTAAACAGGCTTCGGTCCTAGCTTCCCTCCAACACTGACCCCTGTGCAGCTCACCCAGTGCAGTCTAGTTAGGCGATCGGTTATAGTGGGTCAGAGTGCCTGCTGGCAGTTTGCATGAATCTCAGATTGTTGCATAACTGCTTTGTTTACAGTCAACCATGTGATTTCTCATGCAGGCTGTGTTGGTTTGCTATCTGCAGCCTGCTTGCCTTCCATTATCACACTGCAGAAATATACACTACGAACAAATAAAACATGATGGGACCTGGAAAGGGTTTTAGCTGTTAGGCTCTTGACTCATTTTTCACAATAAACCAGTGTAACAAGTATATCATGGTCTGTTGTCATCTGCAGATGTTAGGCTAGTTTTATTTATTTGTCTAAAATCCAAGCACATTCTGGGTAGACATTTTAATAGCAAAACTCCATAATATTGTCTATATATGTGTATTTCATAAAATTGTCATGCATATCGTGCTGTATAGTTATAATAATCAGTCGCTAAAATATCTTATAAATCTTTTTTTTAGGACTAACCAACAAGTGAGTACCTGGGAGATTGTGTATATCATAGCATTAATGCAAAAATATTTCTGTAAGTGCTTCTTCCATTGATTTGAATCATTGTTAATCTACTATGTTTGGAGAGTTAGCCTTCAAGCAGTCTTACAAATATTATTAGACTGATATTAAACTAGATTTTTATTTGTGGCGGTGGGTGTTCTTTATCATTTTCATGCTGCCACCAGACAAGTGGAATAGGGAAACTACCACTTCTGTAAAAATGTATTTAGGCAATTTATACAAATGTACTACTTGAAATTTTGTGGGGAAATGCAGCTGACGGCTGCATTTATTTGACTCTGTGCTATGACTATATCTGCCTGACTGAAAATCTGTCCCAGCTCTGTTTGTGAAATCCTGAGTACATTCCCAATGAATGTCCTCACAAATTACCTCTTGATTACATTATTAGGTTGCAGTTTTGTGGTAATGTACATTGGGAGCAATTTTCTTTTAGTGAAATGCACATACCAGGGTTTTTCCTGTTTAAGAAAGGTCCATTGGGGTGTGATTTTGTGTGTAAGGTGAATTGGTCAGGACAGTTTTGGGTTTCTTGTTGTTGTTTTTAATGAATGTGCGATACCTTACCTAACATAAGTTGAAGGATTTTCCTGTGATTTATGGCTATTTAATAAACAAAAATGTCTTTTATCATTAAAAAAATGAACTTAAAAATGGTTACACATATTTCTATTACAATCCTAGAGATTTTCCTTCAGAGTGAGGCCCAAACCTGTTTGCCAAAATTAAACACACATGCACACGCATAACCACACACAATCACACTTCCCTGTAAGGCCTCACAGACAAAACATGTTTCAGTGGTATTTGCACTACAGAGTTTGTTTACTTTTCCAGCAGAAGAACCCATATAGGCTGTTGCCTGTTCCTGTACTATCCTAACACACTAAAACACATTGTAGCTGTAGTAGTAGTACAAGAGTGTTCCTAGAACGTAAATAGGAAAAACTGTTCTTATTTGATCCCAAATTACTGGTTAACTTGTATCCACCTTAATGGAATGTGTTTAAATGGTGTAATACTAGACACAGAGGTGCTCTGTTTAATAAAAAGTAAAATTTTAATGTCCATAAAATTGTCATTTCTATTTGCGGAATTCAGTGAGTGCTAAAATATATATCCTTCCCTTTGGCTTCAGAATACAGCAATTCAAAGCTGACACTGGGTGACATTTCTTGAGCATGTCATTGTTTAAACCTTTAAATAACAGAAGATTAAGGGAAATGGTGAATAATCCTTCCTCTGTTCCTCGAAATCGCTTGGCTCTTTGCCCTAGCTAGAAAGCCAAAATAAAAAGGACTTGGATATTAGTTGTAATTAGTATTATGAACACATAATGCTGCTTGTTGTAATTTTTAAATTATGGCAAATGTGTTGCAGAACGATTTTACGTCTACACTGATCTTGACGATAAGATACTGTAATAATTCAAGCATATCAGAGTTTTGTTTTAGACCTTGAATCAAATTGTAAAGAGCAGACCTTGATTTATGTTATGAGCGCTTGATCATTTCTTAGCCAGAGGCTTTCACCACTCAAGTGCAGCGTGCTTTTTGTTAGAGCCATATTCCTATAATGTTACAGCTCAGGGGATTATTTAATGGCTTTGACATTTGTCAGAGCTTATTAAATGGTGACCTTGATTTAAGATGCTGGAAAAAAATGGCACTATCATTGAAAACCAGCTTTCAGTAGTTTGCAAGAGTCAAAAAAAAGAAGAAGAAAAACAAGTAGTATTGTCATATGTGCAAACTCTCAGCGATTAGCCATGTAACACCTGAGAAGTGAGAACAGCACTGATTTATCGTTTCACATTCACAACGATGTTTTACTGAAGATAATGGAAGATCTTTTATAGGTGTATTTGGTTCAAAGTTCTGAATGAATTCATCCTATCAGCAATCGCAGAAGTCTTTGTTTTATTACTTTTATTGCTATGGTGATAGTTGACATATTTACTGTAGTAGAATTCCACTGTGCACACGTTACACCTTATTTTTTGAAGCGTAAGTTGTGTCACTGTGGTTGTGCACTATAAGCCCTGCAGCTTGCTCCTGTCAATATGGAATAAACCTTTGGAAAGCTTTTGAAATAGTTTTGTCACTGCTGGTTCGTTGCAGGCGTTCCTTTTGCGGTTTGCTGGATTGTAATTAGCCTCATTGCTGTTGTCAGACCTGTTGACTGTCAAGTAGAATGATGTTCTTTCAAAGCCAAGCTGAATTTATAGCGTTATGGCACAAGGGTGCAGGCAATGTGGGCCTTTTGACTGGTTGGCAATAGACAATGCATATCTGTATTTTCTAAAAAGTAAGTAAGTAAAAAGATGATAAATGTTCAATTTCTAAGTAAAAGTAACAAAATGAGATGCAGACAGAGCAGAGTACACACATAGGATTACCTGTATTAAAAACACTTAGGCTTGCAGAGCAGCACAGGTGACTCCCTTTTAGCTTAGCATGCACCTAACAGTATACACTAGATATATTAGTTGGCCCTTTTTAACTCTATGACTAACTCTAAAAAATTGCAAAATTAACTAAAGTTAGTAAGTTAAAGGGTGGGGTCCATTTGGTTGGAAAAATGCATGCCTGTCAGTTTTCTGTCATGCCACATGGACTTGTCCATACAGACTTCAGTGCACCAACTCTGCTTGCACCCATCAGCCAGACTTTAAATGAGTATAACAGGAATGACTAGTTGGCTCTGAAGTTTCCAGCTGTTCATATCCACAACAGAATATAATTGCCACTGTCACAGGCGGCGAGAGTAGGCGGGGTCATGCAGAGTGCGAAAGGGGAGAGATTTAAAAACTGGCATGGCTTTATAGAGGAACTGCTGTGTGTTTGTGGACATTTGTAGAGGTGGGGGGTATATGCATTTATTCACAAACTTTGACACATCAATTTTCCTTCAAAGATTTATTATGTAATATAGTTTATAAAGTGCTCGTCTGGAAATACTTAACAACCAAGGTCTCTTAGGGAAGTTTCTAGTTTAACCTGATCCAACCCTACACTAGTGTCTTGGCTTAGCATCACTGAGTTCATGGTGGCAACACATGAACTGGCTCTCTGCCTGCTGAGCCCTTAACATTGAGAACAGGAAAAGGAGTGATGTCACGAGTTGCAGTTCAAGACTGTGGCAATTGAATCTGTCCAACCAAGGGATGAAAGAGTTTTCGGTAAGGCAGCGGAATGACCCTCAATGACGGCCACAACGCGACCTGCACACCCAGCCAGTGGGGAAGTTCAAGACTGCAACGACCGGGTTGGCTGGTTAGCAGCAACTGAACTTTGAGGGAAGAGATTATGATTAGAAAACAATCCAGAGGGGAATAAAATAATTGTATTTGATTGTCTGTTAATATACAAAGTCTCCCACCCTAGTAAAGTTTATGTGAGCAATAAAATGTCTGTAATGTCCAAGTCTAATTTCAGCGTGGCTCTGGACATAAGATAGATAAGTAAACAAAGTGAAATCATGTTAATATTTGAATATACCAACTGGACTTAATATGTCAAATGGCACAGTGGGTTTTGTTTTTTGTTATAAAATTACTTACTAGAGTCTGGAAGTAACAGTGAGGAGTCTAAATAGGCTAGAGCATGATCATAAAGAACAACTGTACATCTTTTGTTATGGGTTATGTAATGCAATATACATGGACATGGAATGGCACTGCATCGATTGCCGGTTTGATTACCCATTACACATGCACAAGGAAAAATGTTTTGAAAGGGTCTTGCATTGCATAGTGTTTTCTTCTTGAATGAAATAACAAAGAATTGAGCTGCTGGCTAGGAGTAAGCTTTATTAACATAGAAGTGTGTGCTTGGGCATGCTGATGGCATTTTAAATAAAGATATAGAAGGCCATTAGTCGTTTCAATATTCAGGGAGCTGTAGAGATATCAAAGCCCACACTACAAGTGAGGAAATCTGGAAAAAAAAATTACAAGTCAAAGCACAGAAATATGTAAAGTATGTGTTTGCACTATCAACAAGAAACAAGAGATTTTTTTTGAAGAACTGTTGCTTTTGTTTGTTTGATTTTTAACTATCCTAGCTCACATTAAACCAAGATGTTACAATACCAGTCGATGTATATGTATATTAACCCAGTATTTTTCAGTATTATCTATTCCCTGATATAGTGCGTACAAAGGAATACTAGGCTGAGTATCATTGCTAGACTGTTTGAAAAGGAAAATGGCATGTTTTATAAATAATATAGTAATGCAATCTTGACATAATGATGGGTTTAATGAGATGATGTCAACTCATGAGGTCTTTACCATAAGGCAGCAAAATCTGTATTCAGAATCTATCTGTTAAAAGCTCCTCGGTTGTCAGGGTGAGCACTAATGAGAGGAGATGTGCTTTGCTCTGTGTATGCGTGAGAGAGAGTGTTTGTGTGTGTTTTTGGAGGGTTGTGATCTCTCACTGGTATTACTATATAGTGGCTCAGTGCTTGCTAGCCCGAACAAGCTGATTTTACCTCCTGACATGCAAGCGTGTTTGCTGACACAGCTCAGCTGTTTGGCTGGCACTGGCTGTCAAGAGTCAAGAGCACAGAAAATAGTATAAACCATTTATTTCCAAGAGTCAAGATCTTAATTTTTCTTTTCAGGAAGAAAAATTGTATTCCATCCTGGATCTGAAAGGTTTTCTTTGCAGTGTTTCAACATATATAACATATATTTAGGCTATTTTGACTCCCTGATATGGGACTATTATAGTTACCCTGACAGTGTTTCTACATCAAAGGTTTTTCAGCTGTGTTTTACCGTCATCGATGTCACAGCTTAAGTGATGGAACGACAGGCTGAGTAATAGTTTCCATTTTACTGGCACTACCTGCCTGCGACTTGACGGCTGTTTTTTGAGCTTCAAGTCAGTTTTTCTGATTTTTTATTTTTTAAATTTTTTTATGAATAAGCTATTCAGCTGTTAGCAGCTGTGACTCTGCTAATGTTCTAACAGGGCTAAGGCTTCTGATAGACTCAATTTTCCACTCTTAGTGAATAGTGGAATGTATTATTTTCTCAAATAGGTCACATTTTAATACTCATCTGTATCTTTTGCAGGTGACTCAAATATATTTGTATTCTATGACACTTGGTCTATTGTCGATAAAGGTTTTACAGTGCCGGACGTTGGTTGTTCTTTGTATTTCCTGTTTTAATTTGACATTTTAAATCACCTCAGATTTTCCATTCTGTTTCCTTCCAGACTTTTGTGCTTGGTCTCCCCAACCTTATTCATTTAACCTGTGTTCACATAGCTTGTTACAGTTGTAGCCTTTTTGTTTTTCAGTTTCTGCCCTTCACTCTTAAGTGTATTTTTGCATTAAAGTGTAATTATGCTTGCTACTTCTACTTACCTAATGGATTTAATAAAATTTAAATTGGTAAATAAACTGTAAAATATGAATAACCTTTTACTTTTGATACATAGAAGATTGTAGTAGATCACAAATATCAACTGCATGATTGCTTGCTTCCTTATTTTTCAGTCAAGCTCTATCAGTGATGTGAAAATCCATAGAAACATGAGACAACAACAGCATAACAATGTGCCCCCAAAGTTTCCTCTTGCTGGAGGCATAACAGGTGAAACATTGTTTTATTTCCATCATTTAAAAAAAATATCCAGCAACAAAGTGGGGGTGTTTTTGTCACCTTTTGCACATCTGCAGTAATAGTTTGAGATTATTTCTGTGGGGGCTGTTAAATATTAAAAGTTCATAAACATTAAACAGCTAGATGACATTTTCAATACGGGCCATATTTTGCAGGAGGAGTAAAGAGGAAATCAGTTTAAAACATCATCTAATTTCCCACTCTATCACCTAGAATTACACATTGTTTAAGTAGATGTTTTGGCGTGCGTCATCTGTCTTCTGCTGTTAGGGCAGACGATTTTGTTCCTGTCTGATTGGATTTCTTGCTCTGCTGAAACTGACAGCAGTTCATTTTACATCAGCAATGTAAAGTCGAGCTTTGTGGACTGGAACACCTTATTAAAAACCAAGCCTCTGACAGCCAGCTTGAAGAAATGCCTGCCCACAGCACTTCTTCTCTCTCTGAATGCAGCAGAGAGTTCAAGGTGGCATTAAAAAGTAGTGCAAGCAGTGATTTCTATATGGTGGCTATCTTATGAGTAAATTCCCCAAAATTATAATAAATAACTAATAATATGTAATAAAGAAAAGTTGTAAACATTTGCGTGACCTACCGATGCACAAACAAGCGTATGTTTGCTGGTCTACTAAAAAAGTAGGGCAACACTGTTATGTAATGGAGAAAAACGATATAGAAAACATCACAGTTCATAGTAAATTCTAGGTTAATATATTTGTAACAAGCTGCATATAATTGGAATATATTTTTTAAGAACATTTATTTTGTGCTTCTTTTTCTTCAAAAGAGGCATAGATTGTTTTCACACAAGTTGCTGGTAATCAAATTGCTTTATAAGTGACTGGCTAGTGATAATTAGGCTGTAAAAATAAATGATGCATGTATGAATAATAAATAAATCAACTTTTTAAAAATTAGCTTCCAATTTTATCTTAAAAAACATCACCAGGTTAAGCTATGTTCGTATCCCCCAGGCAGCTGTTTCCACAGCTCAGGGCATAAAAAACAAAAATAAAAAAGAAGAAAAGCTTGCTGCACCGAATAGTCTGCGTTTCTCAGTTCCCTAATCCCTGTGTGAAAAATTTCTTTTAAAGCAATAGCCAGCAGTATAATAAAGAGAAAGTCCTGGATGTGCATAAACATTGATTGAGAGGTGTGAAATGTATCTGCGGCTCCTCCAGGACTGTAGTCCATAAAATGAAAAGAGAGATTATGATGCATTATTGACTCGTTTTGAGGCATTTAGTCTAACCTCTGTTTTGCTTCCTTGCTGTCCGGGACATGAGTAAATTCCCGCCTCGGCCCGGGGGGGGGGGGGGGGGGGGGGGGGGGGTATTTGATTTGTTATTTACATTCAGAGCAGTCCGATCTAAATTTGACACCAGACCAGACCTGCAAATCCTTAAGGTGTCATTTATACGACCGAGGTTAACAACCAGCTTCAAGCAAGAGCAAACACCACCTCCTCAGTATCAGCTGTGGAAGTGTTTGTCTCAGCGGTCAGTGCTATTTGTACACAGTCTTACTTAATATTGATTCCCTGGCTTGTGCCAAGTCAATTCTCTGACTGTAGAGGGGGAAATTAAATGGTCACTACAAGACAAGAATTGCAGCAACGTGAACTAATAGAGGGAGCTTTCCTGCAGGGTTGGAAGCTAAAACTAGTTTTAAAACCATGAAAAGTATTTTAGAACTTAAAAGTAAAAAAGTTATGGATTCATCCCTGCTTTAAACTCAACTGAGGCCTATAAAGAATCGAGATGTGACAGAAGATCTACTAATAGACGTTTGTTTGGTTTTGTTCTTAACTCTGCACTCATAATATTGGATTCCCATCTGCTCTGTGTGCTCTGGATTAGGAGCTGCCCTGCCCAATCTAGCTGATTATTTACAGATTATTTACCTGTAAACCTCTTTTTTTTTTTTTTTTTTTTTTTTTTTAATAAATTTCCCTGCACATTGTCTTCCCAGTGCTGTCCACATACAAACCAAACCATCCAGTTCAGGCTCAGACAAACATTTCATGAACTGTTTCCTTAAACTTTTCAAATTTGTACTTGGACATGCTTGGATTACTTTGTATCAGCCAAAATGTCCAGGTATGGTCAGTGTTTAGCTCAAAACTCAATGTCAGTGAGCCCAAAAAAACAACAATAACAAAGATTTTTGAGTATAAAATCTAGTTTTTAATCTTTGCATGTAAATACAATGACAGTATATTTCTGAGTTATTCATTTCTTTGTTGGTAACTTGGTGGTGTTTGAATTCTTAATCTATCCTTATTTAAAAACCACAGATAAGAAAACGTGGCTGTTTTAAGTTCTGAACAGCAAATCTTCACATTTGAGGACAGTATTTGCCAGCTTTGCTTGTTTAAGCATGTAACCTTTCAAAAATATTGCAGAATGTGATTTATCCAGAGGTTCACAACCCTGAGCTCTAGTTCTGATTTACCAGCATGTGTTTTTCAGTACACTTTGATTTTCATCCTGGGCTTCTTGAACAGGATTTACTGGGCGGTCTCCCTTACTTGGCTTTGTGCTCAGAGCCCAATCAGAGCTGCCAACCACTACTAACAGCAATACGTTGTATGGGAAGAGCAGTGTCCTGAGGAGAAATGCAGCTTTTCCTGAAGCGAGAACACAACTAGCAAATGCTTTTAATAAATGTTCATACAGTTATTGACACAGTTATTTTATAAATTCATTCACAAATCACTATATCTACTATAATTGTGGTCATTAGATAAAGAACAGGAAAATATCATATATATATATATATATATATATATATATATACCGGGTATATATATATGAATGAGAGAGAGAGAGACTTTAAAGCTTTTCAGCTCTAAATCCAAGGGCTCTCTGAATGCATTATTATCTACCTAATCGTTTTCAAAACCACTGAAAAAACATCAACTGAAAGCCTGCACACTGTTTCTTTAAATAGTTTGTCGATGATTGCCACAAATACCAATGGCACAAAATGAAAAATCATTAGTTCTGCTCTTAGCAGTCATATAAACGAGCTATTGTCCAAATGTTGTCAGTAACGCGTGTCTGCAGTTTGACTTGCTGCCTAATGGACTTGGTGGCAGCACAGATATAAAGTAATGATCTCTTTATTATGTGTTTTCTAAAACACTCCACCGCTAGTAGAGAGAAAGCTTCTGTTCTTTTCTCAGCTAGTCTAAAAACATTATTGAATATACCACTGAGTACGAATCCAGCTAGCTGCTCTTTTCTTTGTGTTTTTGTTTTAAATGTCTATGTCTTGACATTTGTGTCAGACACCTGGCTGAGATTTACATACTCTACCTCCTTGAAGCTCTCTTTTAAATCGGCCATCTGCTTCAGTCAAAGCTCGCTAGCCTCTTCTTCTGAATCACTTAGCTGCAGTCTGTATCTGGGCAGTCATTTTCTCCTCAGCTGCCTGCACGTTATTGCAACATTACAGCATTTTTTTTCTTCCTTTTTTTTTTTTTTCTTTTTCTTCTTCTTATTTTTTTATTTGCTTTGACACACCTGCCTGCTTAGATTAGCAAGCTTCTCACTCCTGTGAAGTGTTCAACATGCCACTAGGATGATTGGGAAGTAATAATAGTTATCAGAACTAATAGCTTCCATAGGTTGTGTGTGTGTGCATGTGTGTGCATGTGTGTGTGTCCTGCGCCTGTCCTGCTTTTCTTTCCCACTCCATCAGAATATGAAGTATAGACTGTAAATCTGGGCCAAGGTGAGAGAGGGTGCCCAGACAGATGAGAGAAGAACAAATTAGACACTGTGCTCCCCTCCCTCTCCCCCCTCAGCACTGCTGTCACACTGTCTCCTTTTTTTCCCACCTTACCCCCTCCTCCTGTTTGCCCCCTGATCTCCCCCACCCTCTGTCCTCAGTTTCGTGGCTCCATTTTGCGTCCGCTACAACCGAGCAGGCAGCCATTGCACGCACAGAGGGAGAAACATTTATTGCCTCTTCTCTGCTTCATCTGTCTCTCTTAAGCTGTTCCACTGCCATGCACCCTCCCCCCTCTTTTTTTTTCTTTTCTTATGATCTGTTTATCCTTTATTCACAGAGGTAGTTCTCAGGAGATTGGGAAAGAAAATCTATTTTTCAGCAGAGATCTTATCAGCGAGTGCTGTTCACACAGCATCCTTCCCCTCCCCTCCTCTTTGCTAGGTTTAATCTTTGTGTGCTGCAGAAAACGAGCATACAGTAGTTTGTGGCAATAACAGATGGCTGTGCATGTGTGTGCTTGGTGACTGTGTCTCTGTGTGTGTGCAGGAACATGACCATGACTTTCTATGTTGGATAATGTCTGGTAATCTCCCGTGTGACATAATCATAATCTGGTTAAACCAGACAGCCACAGTTGGCCTCAAGGCTGTTCCGCATTATAAGGCCATGGCTCCTTGCTCTCAGTATGTATGGAGCCTGGCAGCATGATAAAGTGCAGTTATTGTCCTGGCGTTTCAGCTTGTAGACGTGGCCCACGGGGACCAATTTTGGTTTAAGCTTAAAAGTCCGGGGCTGTTTGGCCATCACTGGAGAAGTTTTAAAGGCTTGGGAGCTGCTGCTTTTGTCTTTATTGTAGCTGAGAGCAATAAAAAAAAAAATCACTTTTTGTTTACTTCTTTGACACTGTGATTATATGCTGGGCCTTATTCCCACAATCCTTGAGAGAACAAAAGCAGAGAAAAATCAGTAGGTGAGAAACACACTTCTATTCATCACTGTAAATCAAAAGAATCTCAAGGTAGCTGTATTTGTTTAAAAAAAAGAAAAAAAAAGAAGATAGTTTTCTAAATCCAATGTACACTACCTGTCCTACAGTATAACAGATATGATTACCAATCCTCTGGTGACACTGTGGAACAGTATAGTCATATGGGACAAAACAAAAATGCTACAAAATTGGTTAAAATTTCATTAAATTTGATTAATCTACTAGTTTTACCTCAAGCACACCCACCTCTGTTAACAATTGTTTGATAATAGTAATGGCTCAAACATCAGCCTAATGTTTTTAAAATTAGGATGTGCTGTGCTTGTCAAATTTATTTGACCATCTGTCATGAAAATAAGAAAACACATGTTGTCAGAAATATGACAAAAATGTGTTTTTAACTGTTTGTACCTAAACTCAGAGAAGTCATAAATTGGTGTCATTTATTGATTTCAAAATGCAAACTCATAGCATACTGTTGAGTGTTAGTGAGGACACACTGTTTAGGTGCCAGCTCACATGAATTAAAAGTGTTGCTTGTACGCGTTGTACATGGTGTCGGCTTTTGCTTTGCTGAAACTACACATTTGTTGTTGGTTATTGGGTACGGCACGTACGGATCATGCAGGTTACTGCCTGCTGTTGTCATCCTTTGTTTATCTTCCTTGTTTTTCTTTTACAAGCATAGTTGTGTCTGGTCTGCCAGCGTACTTCCAGAAGAGTGGCTCTCTGTTTTATTTTCCATCTATCATAATTGTTTCTCGACTTTCGCTCTGGTGTTGTCTTGAATGCCGTGCAAGGTAGTAATTTAAATTGTAGAAAGCCAGCAAATTGGCATATTAAATCAAGGCGCAGCATTACTTTTTAAAAGATGAACTTTGTTTCTCTTTGCACCTCACACAGATAGATGTTTTCTGCTTTTGGTTCCTGTTTGAGGCCAGATTAATTTAGAAAATACCAAGGGAAATAAACGAAAAGTAATAGCTGTTGTAAAGTAGCCACAGTTACTTCAGTGCTTCCACAGTTCTATTTTTAGTGGTGGTAACTGCTACTTTTAATCACAATAAAAATACATAAACCTGGCTCTCTTTATATTTTTCATCTCATGTTTTATTATTAACATAACAGTTGCTGCAGAGTAGCACGTCTTTCTGTTGCTAATAAAGTATTAATCTGCTTTCTCCTTCTTCTGTCATAATTGTTTCTTGACTTTCATCTTGTATTTCACACCTTAAGTGTGAGAAGCTGGCAGACTGGATTAAATTAAGACTTAGCTTTACTTATTACAAGGCGATGATGGCTTTAAGGTCTGTATTTATCACAGAAACTTGCACCTCACACAAAAAAGATCTCATTTGAAATCTGATAATATCATAAATTTAGAAAATACCAAGAGAAATAAAAGATGTTTATAATTTCCCAAAAGTATTTGAGCAAACCCAAACCCCAACTTTGTAACGGATGTTTGCAGAAATGAACAGTGAGCTGCTCTATTGCGATGAGGTACCAGGGTATAGAAGGACTCCTCTATCTGATGCTCACTGAAGCATTTTCAGTAACAAAAAATAACTATTGCTGGGTCTGACAAGTAGAAGAGGTCTGGGCTAACTAAAATATTTAAAGCTGACATGTTTTCCTAATCATAATGTTGCATGGGCTCACTGGCCCTGCAGCTGCAAAGTCTTAAAACTGAGGAGCTTATTCAGAGTTGAACTGTTGACTGGGTGTTGGCCACTCGCCAAAATGTTTTGTACAACAGAAAACACCTCATATTTACCAGATTTCCTCCAGTGGTTTGTAATTGCAGGCAATATGACGTTCTGTTTAATTATCCATCATACAGTACGTCAGTTACAACCGCTTGTTGCCATTCACAGATGACGCAAGTCGTTCCTGTAAGTGCTTCTCTCTTAATTACATTTGGGCTGTGTCTCAAAGCTTCTCACTGATCGTTGCATGCATTAGTCTTATGACCTTAGCCAATTAATGATTTTCGTCACTGCAGCTACTTGTACAGTGAATCTGCACTTCAAAAAATGCTTGTTTTTGGAATGATTATATACGTATCCTCAGCGAAGTCCAGTGGACTTTGAAGCAAAGTGAGCTAGATCTGCGCTAATGTTATTTTAATGGGTTTTTCATTTACCCACATGTCATCTCTCCTCTAGGATTTATGAAATTTTCCATTATGGTTTTTGCTTAGTGTTTCTGATTAAAAATAAAGACTTCAGCTCCATGATAATGTCTTACTTGATGCAGAAGAATGAAAGATCAGAAAGAGCAAAAAATAAGAAGATAATAACAAGATTAAGCAACTGACAGCTGTGAGAAAACGGGCACTTCCTCATTCTCTTCTCCAACTTAGAATGAAGCTGTCTGACTTGATGCAGGCTATTTGTCTTACATTCACCTGCTGCAGTATACTTGACACGTGCATACTGTAGATGTTTGCAGTGCTTTATGACACCGTCCCAGATCATCTAGGCAATTTGTCTACCTTGTATATTTTCAGGTGCTTGTAGGCAACAGCTTAATCAGCTCAACAGACATCAGGAATTTGTTATAGCCCTTTGGTAAAATCAGCATTTCATCAGTTCGTAGTGCTGTATGCACATTTTGCTTAATTTAGCAAAAGTGTACACACATACAGCCAAGCTTGTGAATCACATTTCCTTAGCTCTCAGTATGTTAGGACGCTTGTGTTACTTTGGTGTGCCGTCTGGGGGATTGACCCTCTCATTTTCCCATCATTGGATGATCCCTCAGGCCACTAGGTCCACCAAGATTGAAGTTAATTGAATCAATTTAAACCATGCCTGACTAAAGTAGACCAATATCCTTGAGCAGCCAGCATTCACCCTTGACACTGCTGTAGGACTCTTCAGGGATAAATCACGTATGACTAAAGAGCAGAGATACCTCACTGTGCCACTTTCTCTTTATAGCGTCTGCTGTCATAAAAAGTGGTGTCAAATGTATATTGTAGAGACCACATTCACGCAGAGAGGAGACACTGATGATGGTTTACAGTTAGAGATCACCGCTGAGGTGAATTTATAGGCCACATTCTTGCCCAAATTGAATCCTTTTTTTTTTTTTTTTACAAAATAATTAAACTGCTAAACGGTCGTTGAGCAGAAAATTACTCTATTCCGAAAGCCATGTAGAGATCAGTGCTTTGCAGTCGTTGACAATTTGCATATACATAACAGTCCATTCAGTTTTAATAAGGCAGCATGCCCCACATTATTGTACAGACCAGTTTTGAACATAGTAACAGAAAGAAGTGTAAAAGCAAATCCATTTCAATCCGAGCTCTGTGTAACGGTTGCTCAGAAGATCAGTTGCTATAGTATACTGAAGAAACCAAGTTAAGCTGTTTGTCAGCCTGTTGCATAGTGGTGTGTTCGCTGAGCATTTGGCTGTAATATAAACAGAGAAAAACTCCTCTCCTGCTTCCTTCAGCTGGATTTTCTACTGTAAGGCTTAAACAAGATAGTTGACAGTCTTGTCTTGGCTTTGTCTTGTATACAGCATTTATTGATTCAAGAAGAGCAGTTTCTATTTTAATAGAAATTATGGCTTAAAATACGCCTAAATTGTTTATTAAAGTGATGTTAAATGCACCTTTTTACTTTTGTTTGTTTAGAAGTAGATGTGAGTTTGATTCGTTGAAGGCCACGGTCAAAAACGGAGGTAATAAAAGAGTCTTTTTAATTGGCTTGGTCCACTCTTGTCATCATAAGAGAGTCTAAAAATTGATCTAGAAGTGTCTGTGGTCATCATTTGTCCGGCTTTTTTATTTCATGGAGCTGGAATTATATATATATATCATTGTTTCTAATATTAGTGGATGAAATTGCTTAATGACACAAAGATTCTGTTTTAATGCTCTTGCCTTCGCTGCTCTCTTACAGCCATAGCAGAGGCATTTTACTCAGGTTCTGGTGCCCTGATAATAGTTCATATTAACTGTTTTACATTTAACTCATAAATAGTATAGCAGTTGAAATGTTAAAAGATGACTGAAAAGTACATGAAAGTACATTTTTGAAAGTACAAGTATGAATGGATTTTTTTAATCAGTAAGGACAAACAGGTTATAAGAAATGTCTAAGCTTTTGCAGAGCTTTCTACTTGTTGGTCAGCCAGGTGTAGTTTTGGAAGCACGAGGAATACCGATTATGTCAGGAGAAATTAAGCCATTATGAACTGATTCAAATGGCATGAGCTGGGAAGTAACCAGAGAGGAACTCTTAACTTCATACTCTGTACCTTTCAAATTGTTGTTTGACATCATTTAATGGCCCGGGCTTAATCTGTGAACACATGTCAACATAAAACGTAAACATTGTGATTGCAATCAGTCAGCTCAACAACCATTTTAAAATGCATTTTGTTGAGCTCCAGTGCCTTAAAGTAATTTCAGCCTAATCTTCATTCAAACATTCACCTCATCTCCAAAATACAAACTGTAACAGTACTTTTTCCATTGCTGCAATCCTGTGGATGTCTTCGTACTTTGACAAGCCACTTACTTTGTTTTGTTTCTTCCAGCTGTATATTTAAAGTGACAGAACCAAGATTTAAAAAAAAAAAAAAGGGGGGGGGGGTATTATAGGTTTTATCTTAATTAAGGTGAGATTTAAACCCCATTGACTTGCAAAATGCCTTGAATCGCTTTCTGTTCTAATCACTGAATTAACTTAAATTCTGTTCTATTCTACAAATTACCTGTTCTTTCTTTGTTTGCTAGTGATGCTAATCCTATTTGTGAAATTGACATATTTCTCTCATCAGTGGGCCCAGCGAGATGCGAGATGTGTTAATAACCTGCACCTCAATCCCTGAAATATCTCAGAAATTGTAATATTGACCTCGGCCGCTCACTCAACAAGTTGTTCTCCATGCCACATTAAAGCAGTATGTGAATCCTCCAGGACATTCATTTGTGGACTAGTCTCATGAACATATATATATTTATTTATTTATTTATTTTTGAGCATAGAGACAGAAATAGCATGCAAGGCTGGATTGGTTATATTGGCTATATTATATTGGTTATATTATATATTCAGGCACTGCTCACAGCTCACGAGCAGTGAGCAGTGCCTGACAAGCCAGCCTTTATTTCTTTCATCCTGATGTTAGTAGTAGGAATCCAGTCTTGCTTTTTAAGTCTCATTGTAGCCTAGAGTGTTGGAAACTTGTCACATTATGTCTCTGGAGATAATGGCCAATTATAGCAGACACAGTGCAGGTTTTAGCTGCCAGAAGAATCTCCCAGCAGGGACCACCGTGGCAGTAAGGTGTATGTAACGCTTCTTTAAGTTTTTGGAGAAATATTTAGACTCTCTCAGTTGAGGTAAAAGCAATGATGAACCCAACTGTTAAAAACGGTTTTAAAGGCCCATAAACAATTAAAAGTGTAAAGAAAAACTTTTTTTTTTTTGGTTCTATGAAAATACTTTAAAGGAGCAACGGAGAAAATCATTATCATAGAACAGTTGGTGCATAACAGAAAAGAACCTTTGTATTTAGAGAAGTGTGAGTGCTTCTCAAATTAATATATGGAGCAAAATAGTGCCATATTTCTGTTGTAACATCTGGGTTGACTCGCATTGAAGCCTCAAGTGGCCTTTTGAGGAACTGCATTTTCTGACACATCATTGGCTTCCTTTACTTTTAAGCCCTGGAGGATTCCTACCAGATGTTTATCTGTGTGATAAGTGGAAGCACTTTTTCTTTTAGCTATTTTATGTGAACTTATTTAACATTTACATTTCATTTGTGTGGAAATTTTATACGCAGGTGGTAAAAGTGCTGACATCCACACTGCTGAGTGATCATTGTAACAAGTTATTACAAATCATTACCAGCTACACAGAGACTGGCCTTGCACTCTTTTATGTTGCTGTGGAGAAAACAGTTAAATGGAAGGACAAGTTTTCTCTCTCTCTCAACCCTTACATGCTGTTCATATGTCATGCTTTCACGGTATGGCCTTTACCAGTTTGGGCATGGGCCAACTGTTCCCTCATAACTGTCTATACCAAATTTTAAACTACAGATGTATTTAGAATATATAAATAGCACATCTAACATTAATACATGGATGATTAACCCTTAAAAACACTTCAGAGAGCAGGTAGAGTGCTTTGTTTGGCTTTGTTTTAGGCCGCACAAAACTCGTTTTTAGAGAAAATCTTCTACTGATGTGTAATAATATGACCCAAGACATGAAAACATAACCGCCATAATGATTCATATATTGTAAGTGAAAATGGCAAGCTGCCTGGGTTTATTATGTAATGATTACAACTGTTAAACACTACTCTCACTTCTGCCTCATATAAAAATCCTCATTTTGATTATCTGTAATGAGCAATACTAGCATTAGCTAACATTAATTGACACTGAAAACACAAAACACACTTAAAAACAATTCATTAAAAAGTGATCTATGCAATCATAGCAGTGGTTGGAAAATTTCTGTGCGTGTATGTCCTGGACACGTGTTTCTCGCACTCAGTGTAATGGCAGCTGTAGTGCCTTTATTATATTATGACACCCACCCAAAAACCTCTTTATAAATCCTGTTTTAATGTCAGTGATCTCAGAATAAATAGATTCTTATTTGCTTATTTGGTTATCCACTGCAGGCGCTAACAGTTCTTGCATTTGTTTAGCACTTTTCTGGTCTTTCTAAGCTCTCAAAGTGTTAACAATGGATTCATAAACCCTCGCGGGCATCGAGAGAACATGCAGAGTTTACCTAAAAACAGCCAGTCAGGATTTAAACCAGGAAACTTCTTACAGTGAGTTAACGCTGCCAACCCCTGCACCACTGTGCCACCCTAATACAGAGAGTATGTGTGAGAACACCATCTGTTCCTTGTGTGCATCATGTATGATCACTCCTATGTTGTTTTACCATTTTATTGTTTAAAGATTCCCAAAGACCAATTGGTCCCTGTCCCCGTAGAAACCTGGCCAGATGTGGAGACACAGTCAGTTGAACTCTAGCAACACGGTCCCATTAAAAAAGACACACAGGCATGACCTGTACAGTTTCAGGATTGTTCTTGATTTGACCCAAACTAGTAACTTTAAAGTCCGTCTGAGTAGATACAAATTTAGCCTGGAACAGGCTGACTGTACAAAAATTTATTAGCACCTTTTACGACAGTATAAAATGTTTTAATCTTTTCCGTTTTTGTGTATTTGGGGGAAAGGTAATCGAATTTCATTCTAAAAGAATGACATTTATGATATTTTTACTGCTGTCAGATGTCGAACTGAACCACATTTCACCTGAAAAATATGTAAAGGTTAATTCTTCAAAGAACATAATAAGTTTTCTGTTGTCATGGTATTTCATAAGACACTCTTCTGATGTTATGTAACATTGGTCATAGTAAAAGTGTTAATTAAAAATAAAAATCTTTCCCAACAGGCAGGTAAAAAGTGACCTCGAAAAACATTAGTTTGGAGAAAACTGCTTTGTGAAGCTTTATTGATGCTTCTCTGTCAAGGTTTTCCTCGCTGTAGTAGTCTCTGGCACTGGAATTGATTTATTACTCTATAAATTATACTAATATGATTTCAGCCCATCACTCGCTGGATGGGCTGTACGTTTTCTGGTTAAATTGTGCATCTGTTATACTTGGTGTAGTTGTGTTTTATGTTCTTTTTTTTGTGCAAATCGTCTGTTTTTGTAAGTTACAGAAACAGTGGGACACAGATCCTGCTAATCTCATATTGGTAAGGTGGAAGGGACATCCTTACAAGCAGTTTGGACAGAGTAGAAAGCCAGTTTATCTGCGCCTTATCAGAGAAAACGGCTCAACTTGAGCCGTTTACATGCATGAGTGCTTCGGAGAGGGTGTATGGCTTCAGGCACCGAGATCATACAAAAAACCCAGTTAGATGTCAGAAATATGCTGTATTGTTTTTTTTCACATGCATTTTTTCCAATCATTTAAATTGCAGTCTCACCAAATCAACCTAAAAGTTTTATTAATAAGGAATTGTAAGGCCATGCTGTGGTTTCCACATCCACATATTTACAGCGTGGTCTGCTCTGTGCAAAAATAAACTTTTAATCGTTTGCCCAAGTCTTTGCTGCATTATGAATGAGACTGAAAGCTGCCCATGAGGAAGGAGACGTCAAGCTTATTTTATGTGTGCGAGGGTACTTCAAAGTAGATGTCCCAGGGAGGGAGAGGCTAATATCAGAACAACTTTAACCAACACTGGAAGAGTGCTGAAATAGTCTTTAAATCAGATTTCATGGAGCACTCACTGGATATGTAACTGGTCCCGTTCTATTCTGCTCTCCCCTCTTAACTATGGTCCCTCCTGTCTCCACGCAGCCAATCAAATATGCCATCACCGCCGGGCTTATGACCCACACTAGTTGCTATAGCAACGCCGGCCTGCCTCCTAGAGAACATGTCATGCATGTTAAGTGGTTCTCAGATGCTCGCTCGTTGTCTTTCTGTCTCACACTCACTCATAAGTTCACACACACACACACACACACACACACACACACACACACACACACACACACACACACACACACACACAGTGTTGCGCGCACACACACACACACAGTGTTGCGCACACACTGAGGATAAAGTCACTTAACAGACCATAATTGTCTCTGGAGTAGAAGTCTTTACTTTATGGTTTTAGCGGCTTTACTTACATCCTGAATATGTTACATGTGTGTAGTTTTGTTTTGTTTGTTTTTGTTATTATTTTCCTTCTACGATAATTATACGTGATGTTCATGTTTGCCATGACGTCAATTTTTATTGTTTTTAAACTAGCATATTCTTATAGGGTGACCACCACCTTGTCCAGGAGCTCTGTAAGGGTTGTTCGGTACTTCTAAGCAGCAACTTTGAAAACCTCAACAAAAGTATTGTCAGACATTGTAATATTTAAGTTATTGTGTGGAAATACTTACAAAAGTTCATTACAAGAACTATGTTTATTGCAAAAAAAGAACAGTAAAAAATTGGCAACAATTTGTTCCCAGTTGTTGGGGGGTTACAATTTAAGGTTTTCATTGTCATGTGTACTGTCCAGTCCTGTAGACCTTGCACCACCTCTCACCTGTCCTGATGTCCTGCAATGGAAATCTGGCCACTTTTCCATTCCATGATCTTCCAGTTTACCACTAATACTTAAGGTCTCCTAGAAAATTTGTAAATGTCTAGTTTCCCCATTTTTGGAAGCTGTTTAATATATGCTCAACAGATCAAAACAAAGCTGTTCATACGTAATGCATTTTGAAAGGAGACGTCACTGTTATCTTGCATGGCTGTTATGGCTGGGTCAGAATTGCAGGTCGATTTGAAGTGGCTAGTAACTACCAAGTCTATTCCAAGCAAGGACAATCATTTAATGAGTAAATGACTTAAATCCGTTTAAGCTTCACCTCAAAAAAAAAAAAATCCCCTTGGCAACATCTTCATATGGTTTGCAACACCCCCACAGAGGACCTTATCAGGCAGCTGGTTATAATGTGGTGGCTAAGTGGTGTTTGCAGAACACCAAGCGTCATGGGACTAATCAGTGCCACTATCTCCCTGTAGTTAGCCTGCAATGGAAAAAATACTCATAACAGTTCATGCTGCGTACATTTATACATTTATTGTCTAAGTGGATTTCAGGAGAGAGAGAGGGCGGGATGCTGTTGGCAGCTTCTTTCGCGTCCTCCAAAACAGAGTAGTTGAGGAGACTCGCTGCAAATTATTCATAGTCTACTGTTGAAGTGTCTGCACTCTTGGGTGCATCTGTGTTTGTGCGGGTGTGAGAGACAGAGTGCAGAGAAATTGAGGAGCAAATGTGCATTGAGGATTATTTAGTTGTTGGTCGATAGTGGGTCAGGCAGGCTCCCAGCTCTCAGTAACACACACACACACACACACACACACACACACACACACACACACACACCCTTTTCCTCTTCCTGACTGTATAGCTCACTGAGAAAAAACATGACAAGAGGATTGATTCAAATGAAGTTGGCTTCTGTCCCTTCGGAGGAAGATAATCTGATGATGAAAGGGAAGGAAAAGCATGTTGGGGTTTGGAAAAAAAAAAGAAGAAGAAGAACTAACAGCTGAGACATAACAGTCTGTGAAATTCAGAGGGACTGAGGTGGAGGTGGGGTTGGCGTCTCCGACTCTAGAGGGGAGAGTTGTTGGGTGGGGCAGCGGTGAAGTTACATAAGAGCAGTCCTGCCTTCTTTCTTCTATGCTCTGTCAGTCTGGATGTGGCTGCAGAGCTGTTACCTCGCTACATTTTGTGATCCCTTAGTAATAATAAGCTATATTTAGTTCCACTGATTACAAGTCTCAAGTGAAAAATAGCCTTTGCGGTGCACATCAGCGTTTTGATTATTTTCAGCTTCAGCTGGCACTCTGAATGATGTGAAGTGTTGTATTGAGATTAATCTGCAAATTAAAGTCACTCAAGATGATTGCGCTAAATTAAATAACAACTCATTAACGCCGCCGTCTTTGGTCAGTGCCCTGTCAATTACCGTCAGATTTACTGTCATACACCTCACACATGCCCATAAATGGTGGGGTTCCGTTTTTATTTTGCTCACAGCTTATTTTTTGCATTATTCCACTTGAAACCTTCAAGCACTTCATACCTAATGCTAAAGATTATAGGTGGAGATCGCCAGACAGCCCATGACATGAGGTTATCACAATACTTACAATACTCACAATATAATGTGATTTTTAACATTTAGTGATATGCTGAGTATTCATATAACATGTATTTATTTTCACCTGCAAAGTATATAACAAGATAAAGTCGTACTCTTAAGTTCTTTTTTGATGTTGAGTTGTCGTACATACCAACACTGTCATAAATGTTGCCATAAGATGGAGTTAGTATGACATCAGCAATTGAATAGGGTCAAGTTGGCAATTACGTGCAATCTGTTTCTGAAAATTCAGCAATTAACTGTTAAAACATTGAAAATCACATATCTGTTGCTGTCCGCATAGACAGAAATTCACATGGTAAGTGTATTGATCCTTATGTAGTGCTTTTCTACTCTCCCAGAGCACTTAAAGTACTTTACACAACATACCTCATTCACACACATTTATTGGCTGCATGGGAGAACAACTGGGTTTAGTATCTAGTCCAAGGATATTTGCAGACTGGACAGGGATTGAACCACTGACCTTCCGTTCAGTAGATGACCTGCGCTACCTTCTGAGGTACAGCTGCCCCATTACAGCGCGTACACATGAATACAGATCATTTTATACTATTCCATTCTATCAGTTGAAAGCTTATGTGCATGCAAGTATATCGAATACATATTAATTTAAATCATTTTATGCTATTTAAATCTATGGAGAGGAAACATTTACTATTTTGTAAGTTTATAAGTACTCCTTTTTTGTATTTGCATGCAGCATCTGACTTTTGCACATTAATTATAAATTTACTTTTACAGGATTTGCTTATCTAGATTTTTTTCAGCGTTTGCGTGCAAAAAAACGTTCAGGTAATTTATATGCACAATGATATGAACAGAATTAGGCTTCTTTTGTTTTGCTGTTCTGCGCCTGTGCAGCAGGAACGCAGAAGGCCAGAATCAATTAAAAGCTTATGTGCATGCAAATGTGCATGTAAATTCCCAGCTGTTAAAAGGCTTTGCTCACTGCTGTCTTTTGAAGTGTTACTATGTGTATTATATTTTGCAGCTAATTAAGCTACTTGGAGGGTTACACATTATCCTTATTTACTTATTAAAATCCTTATTTGGCTGATCTAAATCAGCTGGTCTGTTTCTTGCAATTGTACAGTTTGTTCAGATCAGTGTGTGTGTGTATGCGTGTGTAGTTCATCATGGGGAAAAAGGGGGCTCTCCTGCCCATGCTATTCCACAGTACAAACACTGTGTGGAAGACAGTATTTAAATACACACTCTCTTAGCCTGCCCCCTACTGTTGCCCAGACCTACTTTCAAACACACATGTATGCGTTCACACACACTCTAAGGAAAATAGATCACTAAAACACTCTGTAGATTAACTGAACTAGATTGGAACTGAGCTGTGACTTAAATGAGTGTCAGTTGATTTTTCTCAACCCACTTTTCCCAGTTTAAACACAGTCAGGCAGTCTGGAGATAGATGCTGGGCAGAGGACTTTGTGGATCATACTGCCTCTTCAGGTTGACAGTGGTATTGCTCACCCTCTGCTCTTTGCTCTCATTAGCATATGAACAGGTCAACAAATAATGTTATAATTCACTTAGCTGCCTTTCTTCTGAATGAGGATCTAGCTTAGCTGTCAGCTCATGAAAATGAAATGAAAAGCATTTTTGGATTATTTGTTTATCTCCATCATTCACTGAATCCCAGAGGTTTTTTTTTTTTCCAATTTCTGCCATATTTTATTTGACATCATACTTTCCCCAGCTTTTGTCAAAAGACCATTTTTCTTTAACTAGAGGGTAATACGTCATGTTTCTGCAGTGTTTTTAACATAACTCACAGAATTTAGGAGTTTATAAAGTTTTGAGCTGAGCTTTTCTTAAGTCAGTAGAAGATGTCCACTAAATTAATGAAATGCTCATTCTTTAAGTGTCAGTGGGTTGTGGTTAAATTGTTTGACAACAGCACTGTGTACAAATCTTTTCCACCCAACTTGAGATTTTGCTGTTGTTGTTCTCAAGTTGACCAGTTGGTGTCTTCCTCTCCCCGTTTCCACACTGACAGCTCATTTTCCACAGCAAGTGATTGAACAGCCTCTCTCAGGATTCAGTGACATTTTATAGTTGACTCTCTTTGGACAATGAACACTTAGACATCGTATAAAAGTATTCAGTGATTTAATATTCAAACCATTTAGATCCCGGTTCTATTTAATGAATCATAACTGAATGAAGCAATCACTTTAGGACCTCATCAGTATTGTGAGAGCTACCCTTGAATAATGCCTGAATGTTGCATATATGTATTTCTATATCTACACCAGAATGTCTGTCATTAATAGCGGTTACTGGTTAACAGGTTATCAAATCTGTATTATAACTATAACCATAATAAATCTCTCTCTTTCTTTTCAGGAGCTGAAGAAAGTTAACTTCAGTCCGTCCTGGAGCCTCTCCTCTCTGACCTTCCAGATCACCCCCCTTCCCTCCAACCAGTTTTGTCATATTGTACCACCTCCGTCACACCTGAAGAGACCCATAAGAAGAATTGCACGGGTCATCAGTCCCCCTACTGACCAGGATGATCACCTCAGAGCTCCCTGTCCTGCAGTGAGTTTTTATAAAGGGCAACTGTCAGTTTGGCAACAATCCAGCATTAAATTTGTTTTTTTAATTGGTTATTTTATCCATTCATCATCCACTCATCCAGAATCAGGCTAATTTAAAAGAATACAAGAGTAATTGTTTTAGATTTTTTTTAGGCTACCTGGCCTGGAAGTGAATAATGATTTCTTTTAGATTCCATGTTTTATCACATTTGGCCTTAAAGGTTTGTTTCCTGTAGCTGATGAAAGATATTTGTAGGACTGGATGCTACTTTAAAACGATCTTTGGGAAGACATGTTTTTGATTGACCTTTATAGTGTTCTAAACTCAAAGTGACAAGTGCATTAGTGGGTTTTTTTTGTTTGTTTTTAACTCACCCAATTCATTTGTTTGCCTGTCAGTGGAATTGAATATTTAATTTGACTAATGAATACAATCATTAAACGCTAATGAATGAAATGCATTTGTGATTTGCTCTTTCAGGGACTCATCCAATGAGTCTGGGGCAACAGACACTGTGGGAATAAGTATGAGCATAAGTGAGATGGAAGATCCAGAGATGAAAGGAAAAAAGAAGAGAGGGAGACCTGGCAAACAAGCACCGGTACAAGAGTTTGTTAAGAAAGGGGAAACTTGTGGAAAAAAATCTGGTTAACAGACAATGCATGTCTCTGATTTTGTCTGGTGGTTTTGAAGTGTGTGATGGGTGGTGTAGGAAGAAGCTGTTATATTTCCCATTGTGTGCAAGTCTGTGTTTGGGGATGGGTGTACATACAATGGTTTCTTTAACTGACATTTCCCTGATTTCAGACATCCAATAAGAAGCCACGGAAGTCGCCAACAGACAAGACTATGAGTGTGGCCAGAGGGCGAGGGAAAGCCAACGGTGTGGCTCAACATAACGGAGATGGGGGAGACCCAGTCACTCTATTTGAAGTGGTCAAATTGGGAAAGAGTGCCATGCAGGTCAGTGAACACAGGTTTGATTTCATAAGCACCAGTTTAAATAAAATATTTAAGTATGTAATCAGATATTATAATGTATTATATCTGTTTGAAGCTTTGTAAATTTATGTTTCTCACTGTCTTTGTCATTTGATTATTATTTTCTGTATACAGTCAGTAGTGGATGAGTGGATTGAGTCATATAAACAGGACAGAGACTTGGCGCTGCTAGACCTGATCAATTTTTTCATCCAGTGCTCAGGTTGCAAAGGTAGGCGTGTTTTACTTAAATCTGTCATCCTGTGTGCATGCATTATAGACAAGACTACCAAATCTGCTGTTTTTTGTTGTAACCAGGCACCGTGAGGATTGAGATGTTCAGGAACATGCAGAATGCAGAGATCATCCGTAAGATGACCGAGGAGTTTGATGAGGTAATTGTCTGCTAAAATAAGCAGAAATTAACATGATTTAAATAGTTGTGAGCGTGCTATTATTTAGTTATGCACATATATTACACTCTGTTGAAGACATGTGGACAAATTTGATGATATCGAACTGACAGCTCAAATCAGTTTATTGTTGTATCGTGTTTCAGTTGAGCAAAAAAAATAAAGAACAAGAAGTTAAAATAACTGTAATCTGTCTGTTATTTGTTTTTGTCTTTTTTCAACAGGATAGTGGGGATTATCCTCTCACCATGCCAGGACCTATGTGGAAAAAGTTCCGTTACAACTTCTGCGAATTTATCAGCGTTTTGATCCGCCAGTGTCAGTATAGCATCATCTATGACGAGTACATGATGGACACTGTGATCTCCCTCCTCACTGGACTGTCTGACTCTCAAGTGCGAGCCTTCAGGCACACCTCCACGTTGGCGGGTACCAACAACATGATATTTGTTTGAACTGCAAGCAGTAATTGTTCCAAAAATACCTCCACATGGGCTGATAACACAAGTAATATTACAGTGGGAGATAATAATTACGTTTGCTTAACACCGATCAAAATAAGCTCGTTGTGGTGATAAAGACAGAAAAACAACTAATAATTTGCTGCGTCGAGGTCTGTTTTGTGTCTTGTACTAACAGTTATTTATTAACTTTCTGCTGCTTGACATTGCACAGCTTAATCTGGACTTGTGCACACTTTTGTTAGGTAGATTGAAAGTGTATTTCCTAGGACGAAATGTCTAAAGGTTTTGAATGCTGTTATCTCTCCATAGCAATGAAGCTGATGACAGCACTGGTAAATGTAGCGCTGAACCTGAGCATTCACCAGGACAACACCCAGAGACAGTACGAGGCTGAGAGGAACAAGATAGCTGGCAAACGTGCCAACGAGAAGCTGGAACTGCTGCTACAGAAGAGGAAGGAGGTGCGTTTGGGTTCGATATCACAGGATTTACTTTTTAAGTGTCTCAGATTATCATAGGTGGTTGTGTGGTACTACTTAGCTGTAAATCCGAGTGTTTAACTTAGAGTCTTTCTTGTACAGCTCCAGGAAAACCAAGATGAAATAGAGAACATGATGAACTCCATCTTCAAGGGCATCTTTGTGCATCGTTACAGGTACACACTCTAAATGTTCCCTTCCTTAGTGATGAGGATTTAAGAGCAATATTGAAAGTATTTTGGTGATTCTGTTTTTCTTACTTTGTAGGGATGCGATCGCTGAAATTCGGGCCATCTGTATTGAGGAAATCGGCGTGTGGATGAAGATGTACAGCGACGCATTTCTTAATGATAGTTACCTAAAATATGTTGGTTGGACTCTACATGATAGAGTAAGCAAATTTAGGAGTTTTTGTACAACCCTTGGCTGATATTTACCACTGGATTTAATGTAAGGGGATGAATGATATTTTCACAGATACAGAATGGTAGATGTGTAGTCCACCACAGCAGGATTTTATTTAAGATGTTTGGCCTGCTTGAACCAATTTATTTGTTTTTTTTCTAGCAAGGAGAAGTGCGTCTGAAGTGCCTGAAGGCTCTGCAGAACCTGTACACAAACCGAGAACTGTTCCCCAAACTAGAGCTTTTCACTAACCGCTTCAAGGTAACGCTAGCAGCGAGAACTGAGGCTGCTTTCTTATAGCTCCACAGTAGACATGGGCAGTGTTTAGATTTTTTTTTTAGTTTTCTGAATTCTCTTTTGTTTCTCCTTATTTATTCTAGTTCTCTGCAGTTGTTTCTCTGCTCAACTTTATCTGTTTTGGCAGGACCGAATAGTATCAATGACACTGGATAAGGAGTATGACGTGGCTGTAGAGGCCATTAGATTGGTCACACTCATTCTGCAGTGAGTAGCTTTGATCTTTCTCTGTATTTTTGCATGCCTACATATGAAACTCTTTTTTTCTTTTTAGATTCTGGTCAGCATTTTAGCATAAGATTATATTTTGGCTATCATCACATGCTTAAGACGAGGATTATCATGTACTGAACACTCAGTTCCTGGGTTACTTTAGCTGAGGAGAGAATCTCAGTCACACTCACAAATAGATTTGGTAGTTTACTGTGAACTAGTTTAATAGTTTTTGATTGCTATTTCCTTTGACTTCTTTTTATATGCAATATTTTGTTAATTTTTAATTATTGCTTTCATCCTCTGGGCGTTTTCAGTTATTTCCCGTGTTTAATATTGTTCTCACAACCAGCTCTGATTGATTTAAACTTGATTAACCTGTGTGCAAATTGTCTGCTGCAGGGGCAGTGAAGATGCTTTGTCCAACGAGGACTGTGAGAATGTGTACCACCTGGTGTACTCTGCTCACCGGCCGGTCGCTGTTGCTGCTGGAGAGTTTCTTCACAGAAAGTGAGTCTAATTAGGGCATTTATGGTGTAATAACATTGTTAGTCTTCAATTTGTAAAACTCTTATTCTGTCTGTTTCTCACTCGCTGACAGATTATTCAGTCGCCATGACCCGCAAGCAGAAGAAGCGCTGGCTAAACGCAGAGGGAGGAGCAGTCCCAATGGGAATCTCATCCGTATGCTAGTGCTGTTCTTTTTGGAGAGTGAGGTAACGCTCATGAAAACACACATCTTATCAGCATACTGTGTGTTTTAGATGTTGGGCACTCACAAACACAAAGTAGTTCCAGAATGATGCCTGCAGATTGAAGTCTCTTTCAATGTGATTTTGTGTGTAGCTCCACGAGCATGCAGCTTACCTTGTCGACTCTCTGTGGGAAAGCTCTCAAGAGTTGCTGAAAGACTGGGAGTGTATGACTGAACTGCTGCTGGAGGAGCCCGTGCAGGGAGAAGAGAGTAAGGCACACAGTATTTCACACTGATCTTATTTCCTTTGGGAGAAGCTGAATCAAATAAAATACAACCGCTGAGAACCAGAGAGACGAGATGATGTAATAAAATCTTGTTCCCTGAAACTCTTCGCTCCCTTAATCCTTTTCTCTGTTTCCGACCTTTGCTGTCATTCGGTTTCTCTTTTGTTTCCTGTGTCTTTGTCTCTCCTCTGCTCAAACGTCTTCTGTTTTTCCCTGTAGTGTTGTCTGACAGGCAGGAGAGTGCGCTGATCGAGCTGATGGTGTGCACCATCCGACAGGCAGCAGAGGCACACCCACCTGTTGGCAGAGGCACTGGCAAACGGGTGTGTAAAGTATACACATATCATACTCCAGAAACACTCAGAGTATTCACTTTGAATGTTGCAGATGAAACCTTATACAGTCATGTGATAACCTTTACTGCTTCCATATGAGTTAACGGGGAGAGTACGAGCCAGGTGCTATTAATCAGATCCACTTGATTAATGGGTCATCAGCAAGTTTGAGCACATCTATAAAAGCTGAACATCTGGTAGTTTGCGGGTCTGGAGAATATGAGGTGTGTGTTAACGCTGCTGCAGTCCTCCCAGGATTGGGCATTCCAGAAAATTCATCCCAAGGTCACAGCATTCAAATCTCAGAGAGATTTCAAAAATTGCAACTCTAGAAGTACATCACAGGCAAAAATCGACAACACAATATGTAAAGACGTCTACACCTCAACTTGAATGAAATCCTGTGGCAGGATCTCAAGAAAGCTGTGCATAAAGAAATACCCGCAAACGTTAATGAACTGAATAAAGATCGTAAAGACACGTGGGGCAAAATTCCCCCACAGAAAATGATTGCTTCAAATTACAGCTGCTAAAAGTGTTTCTACAAGCTTTTGTATCACAAAGTGAACTTAGGGTTTCACAGGACTGTATGGAGTCCAGTAAAAACCTGCTTTTTCACATGACTGTACCTGCCAAGTGGGCATGTTGAAGAGGAATTCACTGTGATCTGAAATGTGATGATGTATTATACTTAAGTGTAAAAGCAGCCACCTTATTTACCAGAGTCTGTGTTAATGTGCTCATCTGTACTTTTGATTCTGTTGTATTGAACTTTTGTTGTTCTCCACTTTTTCAGATTTTTTTTAAAATATGTAATTATGTGCATAAAACTACAGCAAATAATTTTAGCAAGACGTTATGTGAATATGTTATGTTGTTAAACACAGAAATAGTAAGAATTTTCCTACTCATTAGTACCTTTTTTGGTCATATGAAGAGGGGAAAATAATTCAGTTTTTGGTCCCAACAAAAGAATCATTGATGTGTGTGGGTGTGTTTGTGTGTGTGTGTGTGTGTGTGTGTGTGTGTGTGTGTGTGTATATATATATATATATATATATATATATATATATATATATATATATATATATATATATATATATATATATATATATATATATATATATATATATTTATTTATTTTTTTGTCCAGGTGCTGACAGCAAAGGAGAGGAAGACCCAGATAGATGATAAGAACAAACTGACAGAGCACTTCATCATGGCTTTACCCATGCTGTTGTCCAAGGTAAGGCTTTTCTTAGCTTGCCCATGGCCATCAAGGGAGAGACCAGTGATAAATGACCTGGCTAGAAGACCGATCAGTTTGTCAAAATAAATGATCTGCTTGTGAGAATTGCTGCTGAATACTTTGCGCCCTCAATCTCTTAAGTCTGCTGGCTATATGTGTAAAATGTCACTCACTATTTCACTGAGAAACAGAAGCCAAGCGTTGCATGCTGATTGATGGGTCTTTCTTTCCCGTTTTAGTCCTTCTGTGCTAGTTTTGTAACTTTTTTTTCCCTCATACACTATTTTTTTTTTTTTTGTCATCTTTATTTAATTCTCATCTCTCCGTTACTTTGCCCAAAGTACCAGGCAGACTCAGAGAAGGTAGCCAACCTGCTGCAAATCCCCCAGTACTTTGACCTGGACGTGTACAGCGCTGGGCGTATGGAGAAGCACTTGGACGCCTTATTAAAGCAGATCCGTCTGGTTGTGGAGAAGCACATAGAGGCCGATGTGCTTGAGGCCTGCAGCAAGACATATAGCATCCTCTGCTCTGAAGAGTACACCATCATGAACCGTGTGGACATTGCCCGATCACAGCTTATTGACGAGATGACCGATCGTTTTGCACACTCGGTCGAAGAGCTGCTGCAAGAGGTATCGGGCAAAGTAGCTGGCTGGGTAGACTATTAGAAACCGGGCACTATTTGTGCCCATTTGAGTCTTGTATACTAACAGATGTTGGTTATTGCAGGCTGAGGAGGCAGACGATGACGATATCTACAATGTGTTATCTACACTCAAGCGACTCACAGCCTTCCACAAGTATGATCTGCAGCTGTTTCAAGATAAAAATATGGATTATTATCATTGGTTACTTTGGCTGACAATCATTACAGAATCTGAGATTATTAGCTTAGCATACCAGATAAGGTTTGTGTAAATCTGTAGGGAGACATTTAGTTCGCATTTTTGTATTGTAAGAATTATTATTCATTCATTCATTCATTCATTCATTCATTCATTCATTCATTCAGTGTTTTGGAAGAAATTTTCCACCAAATAAATGTGATCATTTCATTGTGTGCTCTTCTCGTTTTCTCCTTCAGTGCCCATGATTTGACACGATGGGATTTGTTTGGGAATTGCTACCGGCTGCTGAAAGCGGGCATCGAGCAGGGCTCCATGCCAGAGCAGATAGCTGTCCAAGCCCTGCAGTGCTCCCACTACTCCATCCTGTGGCAGCTGGTCAAGATCACAGAGGGGGTTCCCAGCAAGGTGCTCAACCGGCCTCACTAACAGACCGCACTCAGAGTTTAGCTTTATCATTGGTCAGTGGCTCAGAGTGAATGCTGCCATGTCTAAGCATCAGTGGCCCAGAGGGACAAGAGCTTATCTGTATTTCTGCAGAGCGGGGTGGCTTAGTGTAGAAATCCATCTCACTGTCAGACAGCCCCAGTCCTCAGTCTGGGACTCACCCCAAATCTGTCTCATTTAACACTTAAACACCTTACCAAGACTTCAGCTCCCATTATAGGATATAACTTATCTGGAACATTGTTGAAAACATCAAAAGTGTTGCTGAATTATTATTCATAATATTCCTTCATTCATACTGATAGGATGACAAAGACAGCTAGCCTGACTGTCACAGCTGTTCATTAGCGACTCTTGCTAAAGTACTCATTATTTTGGCTGATTATCAATGTCTGTGTGATGTTCCCTGTGTGCAGGATGACCTGGTGGCTCTCAGGAGAGTGGTCAAGTCTTTCCTGGCAGTGTGTCAGCAGTGCCTGTCCAATGTCAACACACCGGTTAAAGAGCAGGTAACAGATGCTATTGTGTCACGAGTAACAGAAAAGCTTTGAAATCAACGTTGTCTCTCGATTTATGTAAAGGATGCATGTTTTCTGTTATCTCTACATATCATTATTTTGTTTTTTGAAATATTGACTCTTTGGTCAAGCTGTGACAATATTGCTGTTTCTTGTTTAGGCATTCATGCTTCTCTGTGACCTGTTGATGATCTTCAGTCACCAGCTGATTTCTGGTGGCAGAGAAGGCCTCCAGCCACTGGTGTTTAACCCAGACAGCACTCTGCAAAACGAGCTGCTAAACTTCGTCTTAGACCACGTCTTCATCGACCAGGATGATGAGAGTCAGAGCATGGGTGAGAGAGAAGTTAGATCGGATCATGTTGTGGTTTCTGTTTCAGATCCAAGAAGATTTTAACTGTTAAGGTTGAGAGAAGGTAGGGAGCTTTGTCATTGTTGTCCACTACTGTCTTTGTGCCTGCAGAGGGAGATGAGGAGGATGAAGCCAACAAGATCGAGGCTCTCCATAAGAGGAGAAACCTGCTTGCAGCTTTCTGTAAACTCATCATCTACGACATTGTAGACATGCCTGCTGCTGCTGACATCTTCAAACACTATATGAAGGTTTGTGTGTAGCATGCATGCTGAAAAATAATAACCAGCTGATAGTTTAAAAGAGAGAAAACTTTGGAAAAAAACAAATATGGTGAGATAAAAAGCCATCACAACAATTTCAGTACTAGTAACAATATCTTTGTTTCGCTCTGACACTTATGTTAATGTTAGCATTATGATATAAATGTGGCTACTTCTGAGACAACAATGGAGCTGATTTACTGTGGAATTGAAAAAAAATGGTTTTAATTCACCTAAATTTACCTTTGATGCAAATCTGAGTGTGATATGAGATTCAGTGCATTAATTCAGACAACTTGGGCGAATTAACAGTTTCGTTTCTCTGCCTCAGTATTATAATGACTATGGCGACATCATCAAGGAGACTCTCAGTAAAACCAGACAGACGGACAAAATCCTCTGTGCCAAGACACTCATCCTCAGTCTGCAGCAGGTGAGACAGTGATGGTGCTTTTTACACAGCTTCCTTCTGTGTACTTCTGTGTTACAAGTGCTCTCCTGTGCATACCCACTAACTCCTATGCACTCATATGTGTGTTGCAGCTGTTCAATGAGCTGCTGCAGGATCAGGGTCCCAACCTGGACCGAACGTCTTCTCACGTGAGCGGCATCAAGGAGCTCGCCCGGCGCTTTGCCCTCACCTTTGGCCTGGATCAGATCAAGACCAGAGAGGCTGTCGCCACGCTACACAAGTGAGATCACGAGCGCTGTGGTGTCTCTGTAAACGGAAGCTGTAGATTGATACTTGTAGCATAAATTAAAAGAGTATGAGTGATTCCAATTTGTCTTTACATTGAAATACCAATAATTGATGCAGGATTTTGGTTAATTCTTGCATGTTCGGGATGTGAAATTAAATAATTTTAACAACTTATTCAAGCCTGCGAGCAAAACGTTAAGTAAACTTTTACCGACCAGTTTTAGAATCACATAGGAAGCATAAAGCAGACACAAGTTTTTATTTGCTTTTAAAGTTACATGAATTAAGTTAGTACAAAAAATACACCGTTAATAATTAATCAGGGTAGATTGAGGTTAAAAGAGTCTTTGTTATATACACCAACTGTTTGTAAAGTTGTAGTACTCGTGTAACTTTGTGTTGCTTTCTTTATTGTCATCTCTCATTGTTTCTCCTCTCTGTTGTCTTTCCATTGTGTCAGGGATGGAATAGAGTTTGCATTTAAGTACCAGAATCCTCGAGGACCAGAGTTTCCTCCTATAAACTTGGCCTTCCTGGAAGTCCTGAGTGAATTCTCCTCGAAATTAATCCGCCAGGACAAAAAGACAGTGTAAGTACTTCAATCCAATTTATCATCAGCTAATACTCCAGCTTTTATATACCTATGTTCCCCTGCTCCACCACAGCTGGTAGCTCCACATGTTTGATTCGGCACAGTTTTTATGTTGGATGGCCTTCCTGACAAAACCCCAACGGGATTTGTGTCAAAGAAAAAGGATAATGCTATAAAATGCTGCTGCCTCCACAGCCACTCGTACCTGGAGAAGTTCATGTCAGAGTCGATGTCAGAGCGTCGGGAGGACGTGTGGCTGCCGCTGATTTCCTACAGAAACAGCCTGCTGACAGGAGGAGACGAGGACCACATGTCTGTTACGTCAGGCTCAAGCAGCAAGACCGGCTCAGTCCGCAGCAAGAAGGGTCGACCGCCACTCCACAAGAAACGTATTGAGGGTGAGCAGAGATGAAGGATTGCCCATTTTATTGGGGTGGCCTAACTGAACTTGATCTCTTAAAGGAGATGAGACACTTACTCCTGCTGCTGAAACTGAAATTACTCTGTTTGCTTCATATTCAGAGGAGAGTAGCGTAGAGGGCTCGTGGATGATGCGCAATGACACCCTGCAGACACCCGGGGCACTTCAGACTCCTCAGCTCACCTCAACAGTCCTCAGAGAGAACAGACCAGCAGAGCACATGCCTGACCCAGACTCAGAGCCAGGATCAGAGAACGATTACGTACACAAGTGGGTTCATGCACATGTTGTCCGTAGGTGCACATGCACATAGAAACGTTAGCCCAGTTTTTAAAGTTACAAGACAGCAGCAGAACTAATGGACATGTGTCTTCGTTTGTCCTCAGTCCTCAGATGCAGATGTCATGGCTCGGCCAGCAGAAGATAGAAGAGGTGAATAGGAAGGACCGAACAGGCATGAACTACATCAAGTCTCGCAGCAATCAGGGTGTCCGGCAGACTGTGTAAGTGTGTATTTTGCTCATAAACCGTAAGCGTACTGTGAAGATGTTGGGTAAAAGTGGAAACACAAATTCTGTCCAAACCTTTATCCACCCTAAAAGTCACAGTAACCAAAATATCGTAACCTGGCATTCCCTTTCAGGCGTGGGCTGATGGAGGATGACGCGGAGCCAATCTTTGAAGATGTGATGATGTCATCGCGGGGCCAGCTGGAGGACATGAACGAGGAGTTTGAAGACACCATGGTGATCGACCTGGTCAGTTATAAACTATTCATTTAGTTGATACGAGGTTTCAGGGGTTTTTTCTCGTTCTGGTTGTGACATGGCTTCTTACAAAATATTTGACCTTTTACAGCCACCTTCAAGGAACAGACGTGAAAGAGCGGAATTAAGACCGGACTTCTTTGACTCTGCAGCGATGATTGAAGATGAGTCGGTAAGTTATGATTTGCCAACTAAATATCGAAAAGAAAACTGAACAAAATAAAAATAAAATAGTAATAAGTTAGACTATAGGTAATGAAGGATAAGAGGAGAAATTAAGCATTCAAAAGCACAGAAAAACTGATTTAAAGAAGTCCTTTCTCTAACAAATTTCAGCTTCTGTTTAAAATATATCTGATTGGCTAACATTTCCAAGATATATAATTTTTTCATACGTTACACTCATGTGCATTAATCACAGATTATAAGCTTATGTCTTCTATGTCATCTGTTTATGGTTACTTGTTTTTTGTTTTTTTTTACTTCAGCTGAGCACTTAAAGTTTTTTATGTAGTTTTATTAATTCAAACAAGGGCTTTCAATCTAACAATGCACACACAATATTATGACATATAGACATGCAGGTTTCACTTATAGATGTTCCACAAACAGACTATTTAATGATGAAAAGTATTATATTAGTATTTTAAAAAAATAAGTACTGTAAATTTGCACCAGCGGATTTCAGTTCCTGCTTCTAAGAAGGTCAAATCCAAAGCCAGAGTAGAGGTCAAATAGATGCATTTCATCAATCAGCACAATTGTTGGATGGATAGTTTCTGAAAAGTTGCCATTGGAACAATAACACCTGTTAACATTTGGAATATTTTTACCAAAATTCTGGCATCAAAGTGTATTTTAGTTAATTCTCGTGGTAATTAAGAACTTTTGATCTTAGAAATGGCTAAGCAAACCAACAATTTTAAGCATCAAAATCAGTTTCACTGATTAAAAATTAATTAAGTTATTCTGAAAGCATTTTGGCTTTTTCACAGTACAGACATAAAGGTGAGATTTTAAAGTCCCTGCATATAAAGTGAACTTCAGTAGCAAAAGAGCAAACACTGCTGCACTTTTTATATAGAGCATGTACTTTTTCTTCTTCTTCTTTTTTTGGGGGGGAAGGTTTTCTGACTTTCTCCTCTTCATTGTTCCAGGGATTCAGCATGCCCATGTTCTGATCTGGAAACTGGAAAAGATCCTAAGATCAGGATGCTAATCAGGAGTAAACGGAAGAGGAAGGTTTAGCCCAGATCACCTGCCAATCAAGACTCGTAAGATGAAGAAAAAAATCATTTTTGAAGTACTTTTCTTTCTCTGTAAGACATGATGGAAGGATGCTTTTCAAGAGGATCTTCTGAAACTGCAGGATCTCACCTGGAGGCAAGGATCCGCCCTCTTCAGTCAGGCGGATCGGAGGATCCACAGTGTAGTCTGAACTATTCAAGAGCCTTGTCCTGCTTGTATTCTTCCTCCTCTTCCTCTTCAGCCTGTTGGTTTAGCATTTGTTAGCAGTACCTCTGATGGCGCTCTGGCTGCATAATCCTGCAGCCGGCCGACAAGTACTCGCAGTTTTTACAGCCCTCCCCCCTCGCCTCCCCCCGTTACACACATGTACAGTTGTTTGCTTCGGCTCCCAGTCTGCAGCGTAACACTCTGTACAGCCCCCACCCCCCTCTTTTGGTGTTGCACTTCACCCCATCTTAAATCCAACTAAATGTTCTATATCTTTGCTCTTAATACCACCCACTGCCCCGTCTCCTCTCTCTGCCATCTCTGAGTCGTCGTATGTGTTGGTGCTGGTGCGTGATATGCGTGTGAAGTGTTGGTGGTGACCTCGGTTAGGCAGTGGGATGTGCACACAGAGGTCGACAGCTGTACACCGACCTGGAGGACGTGATGCAGCTGCCGTGTGTGCATGTGGTGTCAAAGCAAAGAGAGAGTTGTGTTATTTAACAGTGAAGATGCACATCTGACCGACCACGGAGAGAATCCACACCTTAAATCTTCTGCACACACAACCCTCCAACCCCTAAATAGCGGCTTTTTGAACTAATTTTAAAAAAGTTAAAAAAAAAAAAGACATATTTTCAATTCTGTAGCTTTAGTACTAAAGTTTTAAATCAAGTGTGTTTTTGTTTTTGTCTGATGTTTGTACAGCTCTTTCTTGAATATGTACCTTGTTTGTTGCCAAATTGTGGCCTACATACTAAAAAGTATATTCTAGCCCCTCCCCTCCACACCTGTAAGTCATATCCAACGGATACCGATGATACCAGCTTCCAAGCGCTGTAGGTCTGATTGCAATCGTTTCGCAGTTCACTCTTCAGTTTGTTCATTTTACAGGTGAAAACATTTTGCTACCTGCAATCAGTGTTAACAGACTCAGAAGATGGAAAACTTGTTGTTCATATCCAGTGCAGTGATGGATCTTTATGTATGACAGATTTGTTTGAATGTGTTTTGAATGTGTTCAGCCATGCCGCCACCACCCCAGTTCAATATTTACAACCTTTATTCACTGGCTGGTTTGCAGTCCTGTAAAAATCAAAGACAATTGGATCTTTTCTGCAGTGCAGTTGACATCATTTGCCCCAAAATACTGTAAAAGCCTGTTTGTTTTTTTTCTGTGAACCTAAATTCTTTTTAATAAAATAAAATCTGTAATCAATTCATGGGCTGGTGTCTGTTGTTGTCAGATACAGTTTTCCACTTGTGTGTTTAATGTGAAGAATGAACAGTTAACCTTCCTTAAAACCACAATATGGATTTCTTTTTTTTAGATTATTGAATATATTAGGCCTTTGTCAGAGTCCTAGTTTTATATCTTATAGGTCTTCTGAATAGGCACACATTAACCGAAGGTACAATATATAGACAAGTCTTAAGCCACCTGAGCATGACTTTTTTTGCCCATTCATCTAGAAGAGCATTTCCGAGGTCGGACCTGGATGTTAGACGAGACGTCCTGGCTGACGGTATCCATTCTAGTTCAAGCTGAAGGTGTTTGATGGGGGTTGAGGTCAGAGCTCTGCATGGGTCAGTCCGGTTTCTTCACATCAGACTCATCCAACTATGCCTTTATGGACCCTGCTTTGTTTAGTAGGTTACAGTCATGCTACAATAGAAAATGTGTCTCCTCAAACTGTCTACACAAAGTTGGAAGGATACAATTGTCCATAATGCCTTGGCAAGCTGAAACGCTAAGATTCACTGGAACATAGAGGCCAAAGCCAAAACGGTGACCAAGAGCAAGGTTATTATAGTTAACTAAAATTAGATTTAAAATATTTTAGCTAACCCATATCCTTAATTTTAGTATTTGATAGTTTAGTAAAAATGTTATAGTTTGCCTGATGAGGTATTGATGGACACAAAGTTGACTATGGAAACTGAAACTAAATTTAAAAAAAAAACAGAGTCAAAATGTATCGATTAAGTGTAGTTCATCAATTTTGTACACAGGCTGGCCCTCAGACTTTATGCCCTTTAAGTCGTTGAAAACTGTGACCGGTTCAGCTATGACCATTTACCCTTAAACTATGAGACTACACCAGCTCCATCCCATTGTGTGTCTGTTGTGGGAGCTGGATCTGATCATGCACACTTAAAAGAATGGCTGAGATTCCACTAGATATGATCCAGCGTCTCTGGCAATAATGACTTTTAAAACAAAGAAAATGAATAAACACGCAGAATATTGAGGCCATGATTTATTTTACAGATGACAGTACAGAGCCTGCCACAGAGAAAAGGCACAGTTCCTGTTGGTAAGGACGTCTCCTTGACCTAAATGGAGGACATCAAATGCTTTAGGTGCCTTTTGAAAGCACCAACTGTAAAAAAACTGATATATAGTATATGAACAACTCTGAAAACATTGCACATGATAACAAACTTTAGTTTGTTTGCATTTGCTGCTAACACTAAATCTCTGGCCTCTTAGATAGCCATATCAACAGTAGTTGCCAATATGACCACTGTGTGTGACTACGGGGTCATTTATTTCAGATGTTTTTAGGGATTTAATATAAACTATAAAGTAGTAAAGATACACATTCTGATTTTGTTGCAAGTGCTCCAAATACAAAATCAATTATACTTAACAGAAATCAGGAGTGATCTTCACTTGCTGCTTTCAGTGGAGTGGTAAACTAAATCTAATAGACAGGCTCCCAATATCACGGGGTACCGTTAAAGGTGGGTGAGAGAAAACAGTGAAAACTGAGTTTGCTGATCTGCTGTCTGCAAAAACCCCCAATTTCATTTGAAATGTAAAAGTCAATACAAATGCCTTTCCATAGCGTTAGTGTGGAGAACATTTTCACAGAGGAATGTTGGCATGCTTCTTCCAGGGGTTGACCTGCTTCTTGCTGGCTAGCACCTCTAGATCTTGGCAGATCTTTTTGCGAGTTGTCGCTGGCTCGATGATGTCATCCACAAAACCTAAAACAAGCACAGTCGGATAAAGATGTACTCGGTTTGTTGCCGCATACACTGTCAGCAGATAAAGAGCAGGAACAGTCAAAAAAAAAAAAAAAAAAAGCAGATTTACCTCTGACAGCAGCTGGGAAAGGGTTAGCAAACTTCTCCACGTATTCAGCCTCTGCTTCTGCCTGGTTCTCCTTTCCTCTGAAGATAATCTGAACGGCACCCTGAGGAAAAAAAAGAAATTAAAACTGTAAAAATAAAGGAAGCAGAGAGAAAGGGACAAACAAAAAACCTAGAGGTAATGTGTACCTTGGCACCCATGACGGCGACCTCAGCTGTAGGCCAGGCGTAGTTCACGTCTCCTCTCAAGTGTTTTGAGCTCATCACATCATAGGCTCCTCCGTACGCCTGGGATGCAAAGACCAAAATAAAAGGATTAATTCAGCAACAAGCAGCATTTCAGACAGTAAATGAATGCAGATGTAAAATAATCAAAACTGATAAAATGCTAAGTTAGCTGTTTGTTTTTTTGTAGCCGATTCAGACAAAAGATTCCAGTGAAATTATTACAGAGGCTTTTATTCTGAAAAAAAAAAAAACACTGGGGTGTTGAGTTATCATCACTGCTCGCAGTTCAACGTGGCAGTGAACTTGGAGGTGCTTTTTGTAGGCAGGGCATTATACAACAAACAGCTGAGCCAGATGTGCAATAGAAACCTCACACACCTTTCTGGTAATGATGGTTATTTTTGGGACTGTGGCCTCTGCAAAAGCAAAAAGCAGTTTGGCTCCGTGTCGGATGATGCCTCCGTACTCCTGAGCTGTGCCTGTTGAGAGAAAACACAGCAGTTCTATTGGATAGGGGTTCAGACTATCAGATTTTCTACAGGTGGTCTGTTCAGTCTCATCCAACTCACCGGAGAATCACTGGTCGTTAAACTAAACCGATTAAATCATGAACTTCAGCATGGCAAACATGCCCTGCACATAACTGCAGCCTGTGTGTACATGCATGAGGATATTATCCAAGAATACCTGGCAGGAAGCCTGGCACATCCACAAACGTGATGATGGGAATGTTGAAAGCATCACAGAAGCGAACAAATCGGGCTCCCTTCACTGAGGAGTTGATGTCCAAACAGCCTGACAAACAAGACAAGTACAAAATGGATTGAATGGATTGAGGGTTTTTTTTTTTAACTGTTAGTTATTCACATATTTTTCTTACCTGAAGCTACTTTAGGCTGATTACCCACAATGCCCACAGTGCGTCCATTCATACGGGCAAATCCCACCACAATGTTTTTGGCGTAGTTGGGCATGATCTCAAAGAATTCCCTCTCATCTACTATCTGATTAAGAAAAAGAACTTTTTTTTTTAAACACACACAAAAAGGAAATGAGATGTTGTGGTACATATTAGAAGGTGTATGTTTGTGCGCATACTGCATGAATTATGTCCAACATGTCGTAGGCTTTAGTTGACTCTAAAGGGACGATGTTGTCCAATGATGGTACCAGACGGTCGCTGAAAAACAAATGAGACATCAGACAAAAAAGGATGGGATTTGTGATTAGTTCAATGAGGGCAAAGGTTACTGCCTACCTAGAGTCATGGGACTCCCTGATAGGTGCGGGATCCTGATTGCTAAGTGGCAGGAAGTTGAAAAACTCTCGCAGGTTGAGCAAAGCCTCAATATCATTCTCAAAAGCACGGTGAGCCACACCTACGAAAAAGCAATAAGACATTTTAACGAGAGTTTCTCTCAGACGAGTTAAACACCCTGACTTGAGCAGTAATGCTTGATTAGATTTCATTTGCTAAACAGATTTAAAAAGATGCTGTGAAAAAGTCTTAAACCACCCCTCATTTCTGTATATTGTGCTGGGAAAATAGGCAAAAGAAACATGCAAACAAGAATGAAAACTGCATAAAGCAAAAGCAGGTTTGCACAATTCTAACAAGCCTGAAAGTCAATATTTGGTATGACTACCTTTATTTTTCCAACACAGCATGAACTTAAGTAAGGTTTCTTTAAGTAGTCTTCAGAATTCCTGAAGGACATTCAAAGCTCTTCTTTGGATGTTGGCAGCTTTTTGTTCAATTCTCTGTCAACATTCTCCCATACTCCTTCAATAAGGTTGAGGTCCAGCTTCCATTGTGTGTTGGCAGGGATCACTGTTGTACTAAAAAATGAAGTTCATGCCAATCAGATGCTTTCCAGATGGTCATGTACGATGGATCATGAACTACATTCTTTTTCTGTGTTCATAATTCCATCAATCCAGACAAAATCTCCAAAACCACTGGCTGAAATTCATCCCCAAACCACGAAAGATCCTCCACTGTGTTTTACAGATGGCTGTAAACTGTGTCAGGTCTCTTTTTTCCAATTTCTTAATGACTTTCACATACAGTTTATTTGCAGCAAATAGTTTTTAGGCCTGTTATTTCTTGTTTTGTTCTACACTTATTCAGTTTTTGGAAATCACTTCTTAGTGCAAAACATAGAATTTTATGCATGCCAAAGTGTTTAAAAGTGTTTAAAAAATTCACACACACATTCACACACTGGTGATGGCAAGCTACATTGTAGCCACAGCCACCCTGGGGCGCACTGACAGAGGCGAGGCTGCCGGACACTGGCGCCACCGGGCCCTCTGACCACCACCAGTAGGCAACGGGTGAAGTGTCTTGCCCAAGGACACAACGACCGAGACTGTCCAAGCCGGGGCTCGAACTGGCAACCTTCCGATTACAAGGCGAACTCCCAACTCTTGAGCCACAATCGCCCCAAAGGTGGAAATGAAGGGTGGCTCAAGACAGGCTCACACTGGTAAATATGACAAACCTAAAGCCAGTGCTGGTAAAGCACCAGTGATTGCTACAGCTTAGTTTACAAAACTCTTCAACATCCACACATCTAAAAAGAGTCTGACCGGACACGGTGGTATGAGTTTTGGCTCCACCAAGCTCCTCCTGAGTCACATCTTCATTGGTGACAGACTTGACAACATCAGGCCCTGTGATGAACAGGTATGACGTGTCCTAAACACACAAACACAAATGTTTCTGTGCTTATTGGAATTGAATGCATCTCTTCTCTAAACACAAAATAGCATTTGCGTGCCAGTTTGGAAATATTTCAGGACTTTTTCATATTTCTTGCAGCTTAAATAGCATAAAACTAATATTTTACCTACAGTGGATTTTACTGTGTCAGCTACATACCTTAACCATGAAGGTGAAATCTGTGAGAGCAGGAGAGTACACGGCTCCTCCTGCACACGGACCCATGATGAGGGAGATCTGAGGGATGACTCCTGAAGCCATCACGTTCCTCTGGAAACAAGAACACGTACAGTGTCAGAAATACGACACCAGCTGTTGATGATGAGTTTACGGACATGACTCCCGCCATTTATGTGGAATGTTAAACCGAAAAGAATTTAGGGCTTCAAGCTTCTGAGCTCAAAAAATCGTCAGGTGCAAAACTTGACATTTTAAAATTGATTTACATGAAAAGGTCTGCACAAAAATATATAAATGAAATACCAGGAATATATCTGCATATCCAGCTAGAGATTCCACTCCTTCCTGGATCCGAGCTCCTCCAGAGTCGTTCAGCCCGATTACCGGAGCCCCGACCGTCATGGCCTGGTCCATGATCTGACCACAGATTTAAAAGTGGCACATCAAATGAGGAAATGACCAAAGACAAACACACCCATACAGATGCTAACTTGCTCACAGCTGACAAACACGATGTTTAATGTTACTGTGAAACATCTGTATACCTTACATATCTTCTGTGCGTGAGCTCCAGACAGACTTCCGCCAAAAACTGTGAAGTCCTGCAAAAAACACAGAGTGCAAGACAAAGAGATTGTCACATAAAATCGAGTTGCCACATATAGTTTTTCTGTACAATGAATGAACACTGTACCTGACTGAAAACATAAACGAGCCTGCCATTGATTCTACCTCGGCCTGTCACAACGCTGTCACCGGGGAACTATGAGAGAAAAAAAATGATCAAAATTCACTGAAAATGTCGCAAAATAAGAAACACGCTGCTGCAAGAGGTATTTGTGCACGACCTGATACCTTGTTTCTGTCCTGCTCCATGCCGAAGTCGGCGCAACGGTGTTCCACAAACATGTCCGTCTCTACAAAGGATTCAGGGTCAAGCAGTAGTTGCACTCGCTCCCTGGCTGTCAGCTTACCCTGGACCGCATCACAATGGTAAATTTATTACAGTCATGCATCAGATATGTCACCGATCAGAAAGTTTGCCTGCCACACTGCAAAAGCTATGGTTTTGAAATGTCTGGTTGCTTTAGATCAATGTTTCAAGTGTTGCATACCATAAGCAAAGCTGCCTCTTTATAGGAGTTTACTTCCCTAATTTGTCAGGTCTTATTTAATCCCTTACCAGTTTGTGAGCTGTTTAATTGTCAGAGGTTTATCCCAATCTCATAAAATAAATCATTACATATACCTTAAAAACATTTGTTATTGTGAAGTTTGTTGTTTAAATAAAATTAACCCTTTCAGGGCTAAAACAAATAATAACAATGATAATAATAAACTTTTGTTTAAGAGGTGTGAGAGAGACCAGCAAAACAAACAAGCCCCTGCGCCTGACATTTAAAGCACCAACCTCCTGGCTGCCAATGCATTTGAAGCATATGATATTATACAATTAAAAGAAATATGTGTTAATATATAAAAAATAACAGCCTCGGTCTGCGATAGCTGATTTTACCCTTTTATGTTGTGCCTCTATCCTTTGCTGACCTCCCCCCTGCAGTGCCGCCTCTCGCTTCTGGTCAATCCTCTCTTTAACGGACAGGTGGCTGACGGAGTACCAGCGGCACGACCGATGCAAACTCGTCTGCGGTACTGTTACCGATACTGCGCCATATTTTACTCGCGCCACGCTCCTTAAGGACACCTTAAAACCATTTATCAGTCCGCAACTGCTTCGAGCAACACTGATGGCCGCCATCATTGCTGTTCGTGTAAGCTCTTCTTCTTTAGTGTTTAATGTCTGTTGACAAGCCAGCGTTGGGGCGCCACCAAGTGGAATGGAGTGTGGCTCGGGAGACGATCAATAAAGAGGGAGGAAAACCCCTTTCTGAGCTTAATTTTAAGTTAAACATGTTTTTTTTTTCACATCTTACTTGCTGTTTGTTATATCCGTTTACTTCAATAGAACTGTCAGGGGATATAGTGCATACTAACAAACGATCTGCTACACTGTTCTTATGTATTTCACTAAATTCATAGGAGCCATCTGTCAGTATCAAAACACTAGGCCTGCAGAATCTATATAGTTCTGAACTATGCACTAGAATCAGGAAAGACTGAAACCATTGAGCTATACTTGTAAATAGCACAGTTTTTGCTCTTTGCCTTTATATCACCCCAAACAAATGAGGTTTTATCTTAAGATGTGCCGAAGCCTTCAAATACTCCTGAGATGTGTCACAATAACATCTGGAATATAACTCAGTAATTCCATCATTTAATTTAAAGGATTCTTAAAGGGGCCTTTGTGTTTAGTTTGCATGTCTGAGTGACTCTGCAAGCCTCCAACTCCAGTTCAAAAATAGGCATGCTAGCTCAGCTGGTGTAGTTGTGGATGTGAAGGTGAATGGTTTCCTGTCTCTAAGCATCAGCCCTGCAATAGACTTACAAATGTCCTCTTGCTATAGATGTGTGGGAGAGAGTGTCCTGCTTTTCTGCATTATTGTGTGGCATGGGAGCTTCTCTGTGGTAGAGAGGAAGGCTCTGCTGAGGGTGGTGAAAGCTGCATAGACTATTGTTTGTAGCAGCTGCCCCCACCACCACCACCACAGACGTCACCAGCAGATGCAGGGAAATTGCCTCCTCTTTCTTGAAAGACTCCCCTTCAGGCAGGAAGCTGTGATCTAGAGCAGAACCACCAGACTAAGGAAGGATCTTTTTCCCAGAGGCTGTAAGACTTTTAAACTCTGCTGGTGCTCTGTAATCTCTGCTACAGCCAGAGGTAACAGATGTGATAAATCACTTGTGTCTTTGCACTACCCTCTTCACATGTTTGTTTTATGTCTTATTTGTACTTAATATTTCCTATTTAAAATAATAAAAAGAAAAACCTGACATGATTGCAAATTTTAATTTCAGCTCATGAGAATACATGTGCTGGAAATACAATGAAAACCCTATAAATCCTTAAATCCTTTGCCCGATAACAGCTGGGATAGACTCCAGCCCAGCTGCAATCCTGACCTGGATGAGCAGTAGAGAATGGCTTCTTAAAAGCTTCCCCCCCCTATTTCCAGGTGTATCCCTGAAACCCCAGAATAAAGTATATATTTTATATTTTGACATTTGTTCTCAGATTATTTATATAGTCCACTATATTAAATCATATGACACATAGATGTCTATACTTGCTCAAATGCTGTCCATGCCCCAAATAGGGAAATTTTTGTGATCTTCTGCTGCCTTGAAAAACAGATGACTTGAGGATTTTTGGTTTAGTTATTTCAGTTTAAATCCCCATTTGTGTGCATATTTTTTACTTCATCTACTGCAGCTGTGAGCTGATTTTTCTTTGTCGTGTTTTATACACTTTGCTCAACCTGGGAAAATAATGTAGTTGGTCATTATTTTCTGCAAGTTCTAGCACAACAGCGGGCGGGGAGTCAAATGATGAAATTTTGACCAATAGCGAAAGGGGGGCGAGCTCGTGCAGCCAATCAGAAAACAGAAAGTCCTCGCAACAGCTGGTGGGCAGGAGCTCTGCCCATCTTGGATGTCATGTTACAGGGAGTTTATATTGTAAAGCAGACCTTCCTGCCAGCTTTAGCGCTGTCACTCTACAATTGCAGGGTTATTTATGTCTCAACCACGAATTTGAAAATAATGAATTCACAAAATACATAAAAATTATACCTGCCCTAAACGTAGTTTTTAAGCGATTCCAAAATACGATTTAAATACAAAGTGGCATTTTTCTCTTACCCCCAACTTCATGATCACCAAATTGCATGTCAAGTATAACAGTTAAAATAAGTTGTAAATCCACCTTTTCTGTTTTTGTTTTGTTAATACATGTCTCTTCGAACAGTTACATACGTTTTTTTTAACATCTTCATATGCTCTGCACCTTGTGTATATGCGCATTCCCGTAAAACGAGGAGACAAAACAGTGAGATGGCACGACAAAGAAGAAGTAATTTGACATGAGTCTTGTGCTAACACCACGGGTGTACCAAAGGTCAGTCATCTTTGACATATTTTGTATTTTTAGCTATATCTTTTCTGACTCGACTGAGTGTGACACTCTAACCTTAAGGAAGTTTTTCCACCCTCTTATTAAAATAAAAATACATTTTAAGTAGCGTGTTGCTACGTAGTTTATGACCAATTATAATCGTTACAGTGAGGAAATAAAGCGATGGAGGACACGGGAAAGGCGCTGCGGTAACCACGGTAACTAGTGGAAATCTCGCGTGATGATCATGCCTGTCGATAGGGGTTTATGCGAGGAAAAGTGGAAAATCGAATGATTGATGCATTTGCAAAACGGCAAGTTAGCTATGTTTCGGTCACCTCTCTCCGAGCATTACAGCAAAACGTACCAAAATTGCAGAATTTTTCTTAGCCGGTCGCATTTTGCTCCTACGTGCGACGTATAAAGCCACCCAGGGGGGTTAGTGATACGGTTGACTCTTCGCTAGCTAAATCGACTAGCCATGCTAACGCTAGCTGGTTAGCTTTGTTTACATCAAGTGCGCGCCTGGAATCTGTTAACGGATTTCTGACCCGGCGAATTCATGATCTCGCCAGTCCGTTGTTCAGTTAAACATCGACGAGGATACTGGGTTGTAGAGTAGACTGGCTCTATGGCTATCATCGATGATCTCTTGTGCAAAACGTCCGGCTGATGCAGTAAGCTAATGTTAGCTACGTAATGCTAACCTTTTAATTATGGGTGATTTGCTCATTCGAGTCAGCGTTTGCCCTTAGACTTTGTTGGAGATGAGTATAATTATAACTCTAATAGGTCCGAATTAACAGGAACTGTAACTGCGATATGAAAGAGTTCGCTGGTTAAATGTAATGACTGCGAACCGGTGATGCTAACCTTAGGTAGCCACCTGCCAAGCTAGCTAACGTGCTCGTTTAGCGATAACCGCCTCACCATGGTCGTTGTTTCATATTGTATATATTACTGATTCATGATTAACATCTCTTTTGACACACTGGAGTGACTGATTGTTGCGTCGCTAGAACAATTTGCATCCCCTCCATCACCCTGAGGCTGGGCTCTCTTTACGTTGCGACGAGCCGCTGGATTTTTTTCCTTCCTCGGACCGTGTTTCCCTGAGGCTGCGGAGCACATCGCCATGAACCCGGTTAATACAACCGCTCTCTACGTGTCTGCCAGCCGGGCCGTGCTGCAGTGCGACCCGCGGCAGCCTCATTCCTTCGCAGAGATGTACAAACTACTGCCCTTCTTCCGAAAGTCCCTCGCATGTCTTGTCTGTGGTAAGTGATTTGAGAATATTATAGCAACACAACACACTTTCAGTCCAGCTTTAATGTTATTTGCGACACTGTATTCAGTTTTGAGCCATACATTGGCTGAATTGTATTAAAAAATAATTACCATTAATATTGACTGAAGTGTCCGTGGGTGTGCGTGTGATCGCAGCAGTTGTGACACGATTTGTCGCTCTTGTCTCCGTGGTCTCCTTGGCAACCGAGGCTGGAGCACCAGTCATCCGTCCTCTTGACAAGACAGATGACTGCTCCGTTGTTGTGCCTGCTGCAGAGCCATGTGTTTCTTATTCATGCTTTATTTACCAGCCCGCTTAGCTAGTGGAATATATGAGCTGACACAGCTTGCACTGAGGAGACGGGCAATATTGACAGCTATGCGCGACAACATTTTTGACCTTTCCCTATTATTTGACAGTGGTTTTGCTATGCTTAATTCTCCTGTGAAATATTCAGTCAGAATTACATGTTTGGTTATGTAAGCAGTAAATATCAATAATATTTCTGTTAAGCTCATTTGGTTCTTATTTGCTTGGTGCAGATATGGTTCTGGCTAGTTCAGTTGATATCTAGATTCCGAACAAGTCGTTGATAAATTGGTAAAAGTTCATTAACTGAACTTTTTATCAAATATTTTGATACCAACTTAATCAATTAAGCACTTGTTCCAGGTTTTTCACCTTTATGAATTGCAGCTTTCTCTGATTCATTTCACTTTGACTGGATCATTTTTTTGGGTCCTTGACTGTTGATCAGACAGAGCAGGATATTTTCCATCTCTGTGATGTTGTGGTAGTGATATATCATTATAGGATATAATATATGCTTATGCTGCTCCCTTGTCACATTTTTAATTTGGCAAAGCCGGTGCCTTTCCTGACCCAACCCCAAAGGGATTTGACTTTCCAGCTGGAATTGAACTGGGGACCTTTTGCTTGCCAAGTGAAAATCCACTATGCTATAGTTGTTAGTTTATAGCTGTTGTTGCTTTAAAAAATCACAAATGTATCTGTAAGAATTATAATTAAGAAATGGTTATTGTAGCTAATTGAGAATACAGCTGTTTCTATAAAGCTATGATTACGTGAGGTGGAGCTGAGTATAAATGTCTCATGGCCAGCTATATACTGTGCCATAGTAACTGTGCCTTTGTTCAAAGGTACTAAACAGGTGGATTTTTTTTCTCATTTTTTTCTCAGGTAAACTGCTTCAGGATCCGATTTCTCAGACACATCCAGAGTGTCAGCATTATGTCTGCTTGGGCTGTAAAGGCCAGAAAATGCAGATAAGGCCATCATGCAGCCGTTGTAAGGACCACTCCTCCTTCCAGGAGAACAAACAGCTCTCTTTACTGGTGCAGTGTTACAGGAAGCTCTGCTTCTATGTAATTCATTCACCGTTGCTGTTGTGTGTCAGCAACCATGTAGGAGGGTCTCCAGAGGTAATGGCTTTGCTAGAAGAGGTGCTATTGTCGCACAAAGACGAGATGGAAGACCCAAGTCTAGTGCACGAAGATGTGAATCCCTCAGCTCCTGAGTCCCTTACGCCCACAGAGGCACCACCTGCTCCTGCAGAGCTCTCAGCTGTACCTCAGAGCTCTTCCTCTGATCCTCCCTGTTTCAACGGACCACAGGAATGCAATGGAGACGTGCTGGAGGATGTAGATCCCTCTTCTCCTGAGCTGGAGGTATGCGAGCTGGTAGAGGAGCAGGCACAGGCAGGCCTGTCTGTATCCAATACCGGTTGTGGAGGACTGGAACTGAGTCTGACCACTGGACGTTTAGCCCCAACACCAGGCACTGTGTGCTCACTCAGGGATGGGGATTCAAGTAGCAGGGAAGTGGAGGAGGGGGAGGTGTTGCTCCTCAGTGTGGAAGAGGTGTTACAGACATTGGATCCCCTTCAACCTGGTCGAGACTCTCTTCATACACAGCCGGTTAGGACACATACTCACACACACACAGCTATGGACAGAGCACACACTCAGATGTACATACAGCTGGATGCAGCTCACAACTACACACAGATTCAAACAGGCAGGACTAATACAGTGGCAGGCCATGGTGCTCACACACATACATCTTCCTTTGACCCTCCTTCAGCCTCCAAGCCCCCACCAGTCCGCCTTAACCGCAAACGATCTCATTCAGAGAGTGACAGGGAAAAAGTGAAACCTCTCCCGATTGCTTCTATCCTGCAGGGCTCTTCCTCAAACTCACACACTCCTAATCCCTCTCACACATTGCACACACATCCACCCACGCCTTCCCTAACAGTACCAGCACACACATACTCATCGCTTCCCAACGGAGCACCTCCTAAGCCCAGTCGACCTGCGCCGAACCACAATAAAGGTGCCAGGAAACATCCGGAGCCAAGCCCTAAGAAGCCACATGTCAAGGCTCGCACTGGTGGCGCTTCCAAGACAAAGGAAAGAAGCAAAGACCAGCGGTTGATGGCAGGCTGCCTGGTACCTCCAGCACCTGCGAGGCCTCCATATAAGAAGCCAGTGGAGAAGAAGGGCTGTAAATGTGGAAGAGCCACTCAGAATCCGTCTGTGTTGACCTGCAGGGGACAGCGTTGTCCCTGTTATTCAAACCGCAAGGTAAAACCATTAATCTATTAAATGAGCACATTATACGCTTAAAGATTAATGCTGTCATTATGTGAGTTTGTGTAGATTGTTCATGCTGCTATTTTATGTGTTAGTGTAAACATATGACAACGATGTTTTAGTACTTTTGTTTCTAACCCAAAGAAAACAAGTAATGGAAAAAATAGATGATGTATTAGTCTGCTGTTAGATGATATATTCATGATATATGATATATATAAATATTCAAACTTAGTAAAGGCAGGTTTTTGTATTCTTTTGTGACAGTATCAGAAACTGAGAGCTTTGCATCGTTTGTGCCACACTGGCCCTGTGTAGCTAGAGTAACGCTGTTGTCTGTTTTCTCTGATCTTTCGCAGGCATGCTTGGACTGCATCTGTCGAGGTTGCCAGAACTCCTACATGGCCAATGGTGAGAAAAAGCTCGAGGCCTTTGCAGTGCCAGAGAAGGCCTTAGAACAGACGCGGCTTACGCTTGGTATCAACCTCACCAGCATCACAGCAGCCGCCGCCCTCCGCAACCCGGCAACCACCAGCATCCGCGCAAACACCCTCCTCAATGTTGCCACCGCAACAGGGACCCCCGTTTCGACAGCTTTCCTGTCCCCCAGCCCCCCACAAGAGCCCAACTATGAGGAGAGCCTCGAGTTGCTGATCGGCTGAGAGGCTGGGACTCCAAAAATAGACAGCATGGTGCTGATAGAATGTGACAACTCATCATTGTCTGTCAGAAAACGTGTACCTACCCCATTGAGGGGAAGGAAATCTAAGGCAGCTATGGGTCTGTCCTGTCCTGTAATCTGCTTTCCTTCTGTGTCAGAAAATGCTGAGTAGTACGACTAGCATGGGTGTGCCAAAGCCTCCTGTATTGTGCCTGTGTGCCAGTGTTTATTGTTGCCTGTCTCTAGTTAACACTTAAACTCGGTTCTTAGGCTGTTCTGTACATCACAGGTGCTTTTTTTTTTCCATTCATAGACCAGACATACTCTAAGAGGCAATAGAAACTTATCACAGGTTTTGTTTGTGTGTACACTCACAAGTATTCGAGTATCTGTGAATCCCCCCTACCCCCCACATTTGGTGCAACAACAACTACATCATCATCATATCAAGGTTACAGCATTTTTCATGTTTGAGTATTAGTCCTTAAGCTTTAGAAATACATAATTTGTGTCAGGACAGCCCTTACTAATCTTTAACCCTCTGTGTGTTCACACCATAATTGTGAAGGACTCTTGTGACTTATATATGTAGATCGTATGTCTCACACAAGACTGTATGCCTTTTCTAGCTCATTAATTCACTCAATCCAAGTACTGTCGGATGTTAACGAATTTGTCTTAATGAACTTGACTGATGCAGGCATTGTACAGGCAGCAAGATAATGTCAAAGCACTTGGCTGGTTCCACAGTTTGTGAGTGTAAGTGTGTGTGTGAGTGAGTGTGTGTAAGTGTTTGTGTGTATGTGCCTGGTGAGATTTACTGTAATGTCAGTGGGGAGGCGGTTGTTGGGTTGTGAGGACTTAGTCTGATTGATTGGCCAAATTACAACTAAAACCGTTCTTAGCATAGCAATAGGAGCACCAACACGGAGGCTCCCAGCTCCAGTGCACGCACACACAGTTGTTTACAGTATTGCCGTTTTAGACTTCAGCTGACTGTCTTCAAAAACAGTTACTGTTATGCTTTGGTTATGGGATTGTACATGACTCTGTGTGTATAGATAAACCGAAGCCATAGGTCGTCATTTACAAGATAAAATATGCTCTGTCCATGGATTTTTTCCCCCACACACTTGTAGTGTTCAGACTGATCGGAGACCAACTCAGAGACTATTTTTGATACCAAGCGTTTAAGATTTGGTACCACTGTCTTTCCTTTTGGTTAAATCACAATGAAGCCCTCCCATAACTCAACATGCTGTGTTGTCCGCGTTTGTGTTTACTGTCTCGGCTGTAACTACAATATGTTTGTTAGTCCAGTCCAGTGACCAAAAAGAGACTGCAGGCCACCCACACACCTTGGTGGTTCTTTATTGGCAAGAAATTAGAAGGCGGATTATAATATGACCTATCTTCCTGTGTGTGTGTGTGTGTGTGTGTGTGTGTGTGTGTGTTTCAAAATGTATTTCTTTTGGGCATTACTTGAACCCTGATTAAGTTTTTGGTATTGATTTTTTTTTTAACTGTAAAAACTCTTGTTTGGGGAGTGACTATTATTGCTGAAACATTCACTGCCATATTATGGAAACATGTACTACAACATGAATTAAACGATAGTTTTTTACTTTTTCAGTATTGTCTTAAAATTTAATTAACCATGAACGTCTTCACTAACATTTATTGGCAATCCATCCAGTAGTTTTCAGGATACATGTAGTGATATAGTATGTGGGGATCACGATTTGTGTTTTACACTTAAAATACAGTATAATCTGACACATCTCACATATTAGAATATCATGAAAATTCTTTTTAATGGTAATTTATTTTAATAGTGCGGGTTGCTACTAAAACTTGCTGCTTCAGTGAATGAAGGGATTCATTTTTGTCACTGCTGAGGTGTTCCTGAAGATCAGGTTACTTTCATAGGAGCCTTCAGCTCATCTCTTGGGTATGCTATCTCCTACCGTTCTCTTCTTCCTTCTGACAATACCCCTGCGGGGTTTGGGTCAGGCAAGTTGGCTGACGAATAAGTCACAGCACTGACATGGTCAGCAAACTATTTTATAGTCATTTTGGAACTCTGGGAAGATAAGCCCTGTTGGAAATGAAAATCTGAAGCTCCATAAAGCTTGATTGAAGCATGAAGAGCGTTAAAATCTCCTGGTAGATCACCACCAGATCACTTTACACCCCAAATCGTCACAGACCACATAAAGTTTTGAGTGGACTTAGAGCACCTTGGATTTTTAGTTTTTCCAGACTTTAGGATCTTAATTTTCAAATAAAATGCAAATTTGACTTTTAGCTGAAAATTTTGGACCACTGAGCAACTTTTTAGCTCAGGTAAGTTCCTTTGATTCCGATGTGATTTGATATTAGGATTGAGAAAGCTGTAGTATCTTTCCAGAAGACACCTGCATGTAGTGGCTCTTGATGCGATTCCAGCCTCAGTCCAACACTTGAAGTTTTTTCACCGTTTTCCCTACTTTTTCCCTTACAATACACTTTCTATCAATAGGCTTTACTACAAAACTCTGTGAACCTCCAGTTTTTACAGGAATGACATCCTGGCTTATCCCTTTTGTAGAGAGTATCAATGATTATCAGATCATGACTGTCAAGTCAGCAGTTTTTCCCATGATTATTGTTGGGTGTACTAATTCTAAAGGGTGTTCTCATTTTCTGAGATACATCTGTGTTTTTGTTAAGGCATTGAGAACTTCAGAATCCCTTCATCTCTTTAATACCACATTGATTCGCTAGATTGCACAGCGATGACATAAACGAGTAGGAAGTTTCATTCATAATATTCAACATGTAAAATCTTGTCAGAATTTTTGATGTAAGACCTCTCATGTGCCCAACATCACTGCCCTTTCCAGTGACTGATAACTCAGCTGGGAACTGTTTCACCTGCAGGCAAAACGGATTGGTTCAATAGAGGGCATTCACGCGTGACATTTAAATCTCTATCTATTGAATGGTTCCAAGTGCACCTCTATCTATCCGAATGCAAAACATAATCCATGTTTGCTGCCGTACATCAAGCTTCCATGAAGTTTCTCAGGCTTGAAAACGGAATTCATATCCTGCGTTAGGTCGACCAATTAAAAGGCCACTGATGGATTTATTTCGATGACATTATTTCCGGAATGTCATACATGACCCGCGGTCCCGAAGAAGTCCTTTTGCTATCCTTACAGTCTTTTCTTCTCTTCCAGTCCTGTTCCATCCGACTGCCACTTATGTTATCAAGCAACATTCTGCTTCACCTCTGCTCATGCCTTTTTAAAATTTCAGTCCTGGATGCTTATTTTTAGCTCACGAGGAAGGCCCCAAAGTAGTTTGCCCGACCGTCCATCTCTATGACACTAGCATTGCTAACAGTAATGAAGAGGCGATCTGCAGGCTGTAGAAAGGCAGTGCCAGCCTGATGCAGAGAGAAGAGGCCAGGCTCCTGACCCCGGGGCCAGCAGACACTCCTAATCGATTTCATCAGTAAGATAGGTGCCGTGTAGGAACTCATCTGTGGGCAACACCAAAAAGAAAGAAAACATGAATAAAGCATGGCATTATATATCAGCACATATCACTGATTTGTAAGCGTTCTACCTTTCGGTTTAAATTTACAGGCTATACTGACTTAGTTTCATTTTATCCTGATTGACACTGAGGTTATTTAAACCAACTCAAGATCAAAGGAAATCCTGTAAGGATATATGCATCTCAAACAAGAGCAAATAAAGTAACTTAACACTTGAAGGCTGTGAGCTTTAAATGTTCTTTAATGTATTTGAAAGAAAAAGGAAGTGTGTACTTTTAAGAAGCCTTAAAGGACACAACACTACTTAAACGGAGGGACAGAGATATAGATATTGGAAGAAAACTAAGTAATATGGTTAATGATTTCTTGGATTAAAAGGTTTAGCTGCCTTTTTAATTCCATCTCTCACTTGAACATCATGAAACCATATTTATTCGCTAAAACACTAATAGTATAATTTCTAATTATAGCTATAGCTAACCATCACCAGTTATCCTTTAATAAGTAAAAAAGCTTTGACCTTCTTGTAGATATACTGGACAAGCTGAGCTCCTTGCTCCTCTCTTGTTTCCCCGTCCATCTCCCCCATGGACGGGAGTTTGAAGTAGGTCTGGGCGTAGATGTAATAGAGGCCTGCTCTGGGTACCAGCAGCTCTCCTCCTCTCAGCTCTATGTTCTGCAAGAAGGACAGGCCTCTCTGGCCTTCCCACACTCTGATGCGCTCTCCCAGGTACCCCTTGCTGCTCTGTAAACCTGGAACAGCTACACGCGCATACAGAAAGTAAGACATAGTATATATGCATAGAAAAAGCACTGAAATACAAAAACACTTAAAGCTTCAAGACTGAGTTTTATTAAACACTGTTAAAACAGTAACTGCTAACCAAATTATAAACAAATGTTCATGACATGTACAGTGGGTAAGTAATGTTCACAGATGTGCCCACAGACCAGCAGCTATCCACAACTGCTTCTCTAATAGATTAAAATAATGTTCAGCCATGTATTGGTGCTGCATACTGTGGAACAATTATTTTTCCTCTAACATGGTGCCTAATCTAGAACTACTAAACCACTATTCAATAAATTAGACTGTCAAATAAGTCGTGCATCAGTCAGACACCTGCACCACATTTGAGTGGCTCCCTCTAGTGGTAGCATGGAAAAAAATAAGACAAAGTAATGCATGCTCCTAGCCTGTTTCCCCGTCCTCCCCACTTATTTACTGCGGAGATGTTGTTCAGCACAGTTATTAACATAAAGACCGCACCGGTTTTAATGCACCTTGCTGACCTAACATGCAAAAGTCCCTGGGTGGGCTGCATCCGGCGTAAAAGTCCACGCCAAATCAAAAACATGCAGATCCCTCCACTGTGGTTGAAAAAAGAAGATGAGCTCGCCATTTTTAAAGTTGCTTTTTTGAAGAGTCACAATGAAGGTACAAATGTGATTCTACACATAGTACCTTTAAAGTGAATTCCTTTCGCATGCTTCAAAGCTTTCCTTTTACATGCTATTCCTCTCAGCGGGTCTGTGTACACTGGATCTATAGTCCATTGCATACAATGCTTGGAAAGTATCTACGTGGGCAATATATGAGCTTTTTTTCTTTTTCATTTCTCAGACAAAGACTAATGACTCATCTCAAAAACACCATAGGAAACTCCAGGGTATGAGAGAGCGGTTGTACAAGCCCTGACAGACATGTAGGTGTGAGGAGGTAACAAAATCTGAAAGGAGCCTCGGAAGCCTGGAAGCAAAATTCTTAACCTATGGCCTTGAAAAGGTAAAGCAGTGTGCACACGTGTTATGTGTTTCAGGTGTTTGTTATGCATTTCAGAATCAAATGTAACTGATAAAATGATCCTCACTCTCTGAATTTGGAGGCTCTGCTGATGAGACAACACCAGTCACATGTGCACCAACTTTGGGAAGAGAGACCCCTGTGAAAAATGAAACAGAATACACACACATACACACGGGACATTTTCAGTGTAAGAAGCCATGCGTGACAGTGTGATTGACATTGAATGGTATGGTTCTTACTTCTCTCTGGAGTAGGTATCTGGAATCTTTCAGCAATCTTCTGACAAAAACAAAACAAAACAGAGGAATAATAAGAGAGGAGGAAGTGAAAGAGATTACCAGTTATGTAAAATACAAACATACAGAATCACTAAACTAACGCAATCAGAATCAGCAAGGAAGTCACCACCGTGAACCCCTCAGTACACAGTCTGCTTTAACCCAGCTGCGATGGCAGATGTCCTTTTTAAGGACTTCCAAAAGTGAACAATCAAAACAGTCAAATTAGAAGTAACCAACTCTATCAAATTTCAGCTGAACAAAGATCAATAAAAACCTTCTTTAAGTAGTAGTGGACCTGTTGCGTGACCTGCCAGCAGGGGTCGCTCTTCTTTTCTGCCGCGTCCAGGAAGTTCAGATTCGGGTTTACAAGACAGGACATGCTGCTCCTGGAAAAACTCTCCTGCATCTATGAGAGTAAAACAACAAGTAGAACAGGGTGAAACTAATCAGACACATGTGCAAATTCTTCTTACCTACCAACTGATCTGTAAATATAAAAGTTGAGGCACTGGGTATTAGGTTACATGTTCTCCCGGTGTAAGTGTCTGTGGCATAACCATCATTGATATACATGGACTGCGCACATTGGCTTCAAAATACCTGTTTTGGACGCAGCTCCATGAGGTGAACAACAGTGCTTAGAAGGCTTTTTTAAAAATTAACAGCTTTAAGTCTGCTGTAATCACCATAAGACATACTGCGTGTGTATGTGCGTGCTTGACAATTTGCTGGAAACATCATTACAACTAAAAACATAATGTCAGCAGGCTGCCCTTGCGCCACAGGTGTGTCTGAGCGGAGACGTGTGTGTGATTCCCGTGATTATGATATTTTAGAGGCGTTTTCAGCTCGTCACAATGTCTACCCGTCTCTGAAATGCGTTGCTTTAGGGTGTCACAACCCATTTCCTCCAATTGTTTAATGTTATCTCGCCCCAACTTTCTTCGCTCTCATTGTCCGGCGCTGGGTGCAGAAATTCCCGCAGGGATTATTACGGGACTTTTAGGAGTAACCTAAATAACCTTTCTAAATTTCTCTTTAAAAATAGATATTCCCAGCGCATTTATTTCTATTCCTTGTTTATTTATGAGGCAATTAAATCAAAGTGGTAAAGCAATTTTAATGTTTTTCTGACTATATCTGCGGTCCACAGGTCATTTGGAGTTCATGTTTTAATATGCAGTTCCTCTGTCCTCGATCATACTTATCTTGTTCCACAGGTATGAGCCGCATGCCTCAATGAAGATCTGTGTTCTTAGTAAGCTTAGCTTGTTCCCATGAAGCATGTCAGGACACCATGTTTGACGCCTCTCACTCACTCTCATGCGTTCCACGCAAACCAAACGCATTTCTTACCGTGTTCAGGACTTTGTTGAAGTACATAAAACTGACGGCGACCGCGATGGTCTGGAGGAGGACTGCTGCGAGTAAGATGAGCCCCAGACTCTGGACAGAAATGGACATGGCCATATCACACAACGACTGAATTCACCAAGAAAAAAAGTTAAGGATCAAGAAAGCGCTTGAGTGAGGCAGACCAAGCTCTGTTGCATTTCTTCTGTGTAGGACAGAAAGAGAGAGGGAGGGAGGAAAAGTGTGCAGGCGTCTGTAGGTGGAGCAGAAGGGAGGTATGGAGCATTACAACAGCCTCAAGATGACTGGTGTCAAGCCAGCCTCCAATTCGAGACTTGCAGTCAAGCCAGCCTCCAGTTTGTTTTACGTTCCCTGTGTATTCAAAGTATTACGGGAATGGATGTGGAAACCGGATTTCAAAATAAAAGCCAACTTCGAGTGAATTAACAGATATGTTAAGAACATAATAACATATAATTTAGGCTTTTTTTTTTTTTTTACAAACTCTAATGTTAGATCTATATGACACAGCCTTGTACCCTAATTGTGCCCTGTCACTATCAAGGCCATCTTATTTTGGATTTCAAAGTAAAAGCCCTGTGAATCTTCATTTTTGAACTACTCTTTCAATGACTTAATAATGCTCTTAAAAGCAAAAGTCGTATTTCCAAATACTATTTGAACTTTATATCAACACTTTCCAACCACAGTCTTTTTTACAGTGATACCATATCAATATCAAGTCAGTCTGATTTTGCCTTTCATAGTAATGGCCCTTTGAAATTGTCCATAATTGACTTAATCTTCTAACGATTCAAAATGCTCTAAAATGAAAAATTCTTGTTTCCACAGGGTAATTCCACCTTAGATCAACAGTATACAGCCCCACAGTGATACCATATCAATATCAACTCATTCTGATTTTGCTCTCAAAAATAAAAGCCTTTTCAAATTGTCCATAATTGACCTAACTTTCAGTGATTTCAAAATGCTCTAAAAAGGAAAATTCCTGTTTCCACAGGGTAATTCCACCTTAGATCAACAGTATACAGCCCCACAGTGATACCATATCAATATCAAGTCATTCTGATTATGCCTTCCAAAATAAAAGACTTTTTAAATTGTCCACAATTGACCTAACTTTCAGTGATTTCAAAATGCTCTAAAATGGAAATTTCCTGTTTCCACAGGGTAATTCCACTTTAGATCAACAGTATACAGCCCCACAGTGATACCATATTAATATCAAGTCATTCTGATTTTGCCTTCCAAAGTAAAAGCCTTTTCAAATTGTCCACAATTGACCTAACTTTCAGTGATTTCAAAATGCTCTAAAATGGAAATTTCGTGTTTCCACAGGATAATTCTACTCCAGATCAACAGTATACAGCCCCACAGTGATACCATATTAATATCAAGTCATTCTGATTTTGCCTTCCAAAATAAAAGACTTTTCAAATTGCCAAGATACGACCTACTCTTTTAAAGATTTCAAAATGCTCTAAAAGTGAAAATTGCTGTTTCCACAGGATAATTTCACTTTAGGTCAACAGTATACAACCTCACGATGTTACCATATCAATTTCAAGTAATTCTGATTATGCCTTCCAAAATAATGGCCTGTTGAAAATGCCCATAATTTACCTAACTTTCAGTGATTTCAGAATGCTCTAAAAAGGAAGATTTCAGTTTCCACAGGGTAATTCCACTTTAGATCAACAGTATACAACCTCACGATGTTACCATGTCAATTTCAAGTCAGTCTGATTTTGCTTTTCAAAATAAAAGCTTTTTCAATTTGCCCATATATGACTTACTCTTGGAGAGAATTCAAAATGCTCTAAGATGGAAAATAGCTGTTTCCACAGCATAATTCCACTTTAGATCAATAGTATCCAACCCCACAGTGATACCATATCAATATCAAATCAGTCTGATGTTGCCTTCCAAAATAAAAGACTTTTCAAATTGCCGATATACGACCTACTCTTTTAAAGAATTCAGAACGCTCTAAAAATGAAACTTGCTCTTTCCACAGGATGAATCCATGTTAGATCAAAAGTGTACATCCACACCATGGTACTACTTCAATTTCAAGTCATTCTGATTTTGCCTTCCAAAATAATGGCCTGTTGAAAATGCCAATAACTTACCTAACTTTCAGTGATTTCGGAATGCTCTAAAAAGGAAATTTTCTGTTTCCACAGAATAATTTCACTTTAAATCAACAGTATACAACCCCACAGAGATACGATGTTAAGATCAAGTCACTCTGATTTTGCCTTCCAAAATAAAAGTATTTTCAAATTGCCCGTAGACGACCTACTTGTTTAACGATTTCAAAATGCTCTTAAATTGAAAGATGCTGTTTCCACAGGATAATTCCACTTTAGATCAACAGTATCCAACCCGACAGTAAAACCATGTAAATTTCATGTTGGTCTGATTTCGCCTTTCAAATTAATGGCCCGTCGAATTTGTCCATATGTGATATACTCTTTCAATTATTTCAGAATGTTTTAAAAATGAAAATTGCTGTTTCAACACATATTGGGTTTTCATTTTGAAAAGCAAAATCAGACTCAATTGATTATGACAGAATTGAATCATAAAGATGATGTAAAAGGAAGCTGAAATTGCCACTAGGTTGTAATTGATAGTACGTTTATATTTTAAGTCTGTGGAAAGATGTCATGGTTGGTTTGCAAGCTGTTTTGTAATTTCTTTATTTAGAATGACATCTTTCCACAAATTATGGGCATTTTCAACAGGCCATTATTTTGGAAGGCATAATCAGAATTACTTGAAATTGATATGGTAACATCGTGAGGTTGTATACTGTTGACCTAAAGTGAAATTATCCTGTGGAAACAGCAATTTTCACTTTTAGAGCATTTTGAAATCTTTAAAAGAGTAGGTCGTATCTTGGCAATTTGAAAAGTCTTTTATTTTGGAAGGCAAAATCAGAATGACTTGATATTAATATGGTATCACTGTGGGGCTGTATACTGTTGATCTGGAGTAGAATTATCCTGTGGAAACACGAAATTTCCATTTTAGAGCATTTTGAAATCACTGAAAGTTAGGTCAATTGTGGACAATTTGAAAAGGCTTTTACTTTGGAAGGCAAAATCAGAATGACTTGATATTAATATGGTATCACTGTGGGGCTGTATACTGTTGATCTAAAGTGGAATTACCCTGTGGAAACAGGAAATTTCCATTTTAGAGCATTTTGAAATCACTGAAAGTTAGGTCAATTGTGGACAATTTAAAAAGGCTTTTATTTTGGAAGGCATAATCAGAATGACTTGATATTGATATGGTATCACTGTGGGGCTGTATACTGTTGATCTAAGGTGGAATTACCCTGTGGAAACAGGAATTTTCCTTTTTAGAGCATTTTGAAATCACTGAAAGTTAGGTCAATTATGGACAATTTGAAAAGGCTTTTATTTTTGAGAGCAAAATCAGAATGAGTTGATATTGATATGGTATCACTGTGGGGCTGTATACTGTTGATCTAAGGTGGAATTACCCTGTGGAAACAAGAATTTTTCATTTTAGAGCATTTTGAATCGTTAGAAGATTAAGTCAATTATGGACAATTTCAAAGGGCCATTACTATGAAAGGCAAAATCAGACTGACTTGATATTGATATGGTATCACTGTAAAAAGACTGTGGTTGGAAAGTGTTGATATAAAGTTCAAATAGTATTTGGAAATACGACTTTTGCTTTTAAGAGCATTATTAAGTCATTGAAAGAGTAGTTCAAAAATGAAGATTCACAGGGCTTTTACTTTGAAATCCAAAATAAGATGGCCTTGATAGTGACAGGGCACAATTAGGGTACAAGGCTGTGTCATATAGATCTAACATTAGAGTTTGTAAAAAAAAAAGAAGCCTAAATTATATGTTATTATGTTCTTAACATATCTGTTAATTCACTCGAAGTTGGCTTTTATTTTGAAATCCGGTTTCCACATCCATTCCCGTAATACTTTGAATACACAGGGAACGTAAAACAAACTGGAGGCTGGCTTGACTGCAAGTCTCGAATTGGAGGCTGGCTTGACACAAGTTCAAGACTTCACTGTTATTAGATAGAAAGGGGCAGGGAGCTGCTGCACATGCAACTTTAGGATGCCTTCAGTCAGTGTCGGAAATGTCAAAACTTGCTTCCTTTTTTCAATAAAATCTCCTTTTTGTCCCACTTCAAACATTTTTTTTTTGCTACTAATAAAGTCACGTACTGTTATATTATGATATAATAAAGAAGGTCACAATCACAGACAGAAAAGTATGTATATGCTTAAACCATATAAAACTATATGCAATCTTGAATTAGTTCAAAATAGAGCCTAAAAATTCTTTCTTTGCATGACTCAGAATAGCTTTACGACATTTAATCCCAGTGTCCTCAACTTCACCCATATTTCACAACTCAATAAATCTGTCACTGTGTCCAAGAAGCAACTAATCAGTGCATTTTTACAACTTAATTCCCCAAATGTGGGGATAATCGAGGACAACATGAAGGCCCTGGAAACAGTCAGCCGTAACATGTGTTGTGGTTTATGTAGCCATGAAGCAATTTTGTTTTGTCTCTCTTTTATGATAGAAATAAGTTATCTTGGTGTCTAACTGTTAAACAGCTGCAGGTGAAGTCAGTTAAGGAACCTTGGTTTGCAGTTATCCTCTTGGCCTTGCTTGCGTGTTGCTTGATGAAGGAAATAAAGCGGTTATTGTTAAAACATGTGCTGTATGTCACATGTGTCGCAAGTAAGAGACTGTGCAAAGCAAATCAAAGCAGCAATAGGCTAACACTGTGAGATAGTTTTGGATAGAAGTACTGCGCAGGTAGCAGATCATCAGCATCTGAAAGTAATCTCCTTCCTGCTATTGTGTGGTGATCTGAGAGACTTCTATTTGATTAGTGCTGAATGACCTGCCATTTTTAGGGCTTCTGCGTACCCACATAGTATTTGTCACAGGGGAGTGATTTAATCGGGAGAATTTAACCTTGAGTAGTTCCCGTGCTTTCATTCCATCACCTCTAACCCTTGCTCTATTGTCAGTGTCAGGAAGTGAAAGTGGGGCTGAAGGAGTTCACAGCTCCAAGATGTGAGTGACCCTCCCAACAATCAAACGCTGAGGGAAAGCATGCAAAGCCCATTCAAAGCCGCACGCATGTAACTTTAATCTTCACACGTTTGCACATCACTGAATATTTCCCAGCAGGTTCACTAAAGCAGGCAGCACCAAAGTACATTAAAATATACTCAGAAGTTTAAATGAGGATCGCAGCAGAGATTAAAATATCAAAAATGCGGAAGGCAGAGTAAAGACTAATGTGATTCCCAGGCTTGTCAGAGAGAATGAATGGAAACGGTGAGTGATACCTGAAGACTATTTGGCCTCAGGCAAGCCAGACGACACCCTGAGAGACATACCTGTCAAAACTTCAACAGCAAACATGCATTTAAACATGCATTTTTATCAGCCTTTTTCCATTTGTCTTATTGTTATTTCTTCTCCTTACCTTGAGACATTTGGTGACCTTTGACCTGTGTCAGCTATTTTCTCATGCAGGTCTTGGCTAGCTTTAATCCTCTAGCAATTCGATGCCTAAAGGAATAGTCAGACATTGTGGGAAATATGCCCGTTTTCTTCAATGAGTGTAATCAGTAGTTTCACCTTCTTGTGATCTCTTTGTATTTCTATTCATGAAGGTAACTCTTGAGTGTAGACTTGGACAATGATACATCTACTTGCTCCAGCGTGATCCTGACTTGGTTAGACTGTGGTAAGGAGTTTTTCTTAACCAACGAAAGAATTCAGCAATAATCCACTTAAGCTGTCTTCCTGGTCTTTTAGTGTTGTTGGTGGGGACAACTAAGCAGTAGAGTTTGCACAAACCAAACAGTAATAACAACTAATCACTGTGCAATCGACTGACAATAGCTGAAATACTGTGACATTTGGCTGCTATATCTCATTAATGAGTATATTTAATTGCTTATTTGGTGTATTTATATATGTATTATATGCTATATTTATGCTTATATTAATATTCAAGGCATATGAACAAGGAACTTGCTTTATCTGATCATGTAAATGTTTGTCAGTCAATTTTCTACTTCGGAAAAGCTCAACAATTAATGATCATGTGGAAGATGTATATTTATATATACTTGTACTTACTAACCTAATTTATATAAGTTACACTTCAACTATTGTATTTTTAGTCAGTTCTTTATATGACATTTGTTGCTGTATAATTAATTAATTTGCTCATTTGGATGTAATTAATTACTGGTATATTTTATTATATACTACCCAACGGTAAAGGTTAAATCAGGGACTTTACTTGTATTTACTGTTTTGCTAATTTAAGAGATTTACTATAATGGAAAAGCATATAGCATTTATCATATATCCTTTCTTAGTAACCAAATTTAAAAGATATTTGATCGTAACCCTTACACTCATTTATAGTCATAGTGATAGTGAATTGCATGTTAATCTGTGTATCAGCTCTGTGTCTTTGTTCTTATATTTAGATGCAGTAGGTTCTTGTGAGGGGAAACACCTTTCTACGGAAGCCAGCTAAATCACTGGTGTCTCGATGCATTGTTCGACACTTTGTTTTCTGAGCAGCTGTAGTCCTCAGATGGGAATTTAGGGAGATTCCATGACTTCACTGAGAGGAACGCAGGGAGGAGAAGCCTCAGGGGAGGGACAAGACAAGTAGAGTGCAGAAGGGAGTAGATGGAGTGTCCTTTAAATCTATAAGTCTAAGCTTTGCTTCAGAGCTTTGCCCCATTTTTCTCATAACTGTCACAGTTTTATAACACCATGTATTCCTCACAGAGAGACAGATGTTTTTTCCCTCAGTATTAACTAGTAGGTTCCATTTGAGGTATTTGAAGTTCAAATCCAGATGATTTTATTCAATTAATGTTTTTGCAGTTTATGGTCAAAATTTATTCAGCAATGCCATTTTCCTTTTTAAAAAAATTGTCATCAGACAAAACAAATGAGTAACATCATGTTAAATGGGTGCTACTACAGAAGAGAAAGATAGTCTTGTAGTCCAGCAGGGGGCAGGATCACACTGATTATTAGGGCTGTAACAAATTATTTGTGTGGCCACCCAAAATATTCACTCAGTTCTCTTGAAACTAATTAAGATGCATGCATAGGCCGTCTTACTCCTTGTATTAATCGCACGTCTGGATAAATGAAGAGGCTATGTCACGAGCGGCGTCTAGTATAAAATCTTTCCCAAATCAGACACGTGGATCCAGACAAGAGATGGAGCAAGAGGCAGAGAGATTTTAAGATTTCGCTGGAGGGACAGGATTAGAGGTTAGTATGTCAGAGGAACATCTGAGGTTCAGTCTGGAGACAAAGTAAGAGAGGCAAGGCTGAGATGGTCTGGAGATATGTAGAGGAGGGATAGTGGATAAATGGGGCAAAGAATGCTGAAGATGCAGCTGCCAGGCAGGGGGAAAAAGGACATCCACGAACCTTAGTCTATCCCAGAAGCAGGGTACACCCTGGACAGATCGCCAGTCTGTGGCAGGGCGAGGCTATCTCTTAAAGTACAGAATATTATATGAGTATGTAGACTGGTTGACCATTCACATAATATTTGTGATTTCCAGCTTATAGTTTTGGCAAAAGGAAACACAATGAGTACATTTAGTCAACCTGATAATGCCCCATGTTCAACAGAGAAGTTTTTTTTAATTATATATATATATTTGTTTTGGTTTTCTGCAATAATCAGTGCAGTTCAGTCCAATGATCAGAACTTATGTAACTCAAGCTGAACATTAAGTCATCCAGAAAAACAACAAATGTGAATAATGAGACACACGGAAGGAAAATGCACCAAAATCATACTGTATTTATTGCACATCACAGGCTGATGATGTATGCTGTAGCTGTGAGCTTTAATTTAAAAAAGAAAAAAGGTTTAAAAGAAGGAGAAAATTGGAACTCGAAGCCTGCAAATGCATTTTATATACAACAATCTGGTCAGGATCGTGATGCTATCCCTGCACCTGGCATACATGCAGCTGCTTTCGGTTAACTGCTTCTGACAGGCAAACAAAATACCTTTCAGTCATTTATATAAAACCAATGAATTACTGTAAAAATACAGGAAGATGAGTGTAAAAATAAACAGTCATCAGACTAAAAGGAAATGTGCATTTTGTTAGCGATTGTCAAGAGCCAGAACATGTTAGACATTGTGTTCTTATGGTGCAAGCTGAACTCAAGAAAGGCAGTGAATACCTACTGAATACCTTGCTACTTAGATACAGCTTTGCTTTGAACTTAATACTATGCAAGCAGGCTAATATGCACGATCAGATCAGATTGATTCTTCAGATGAATACAGTGAAATGCTCAGATTTCAAATTTGGTATAAAATACAACTGAGGCTAGAATTTTGTTAGCTTTGCAGGTATCTGACCCCAAACATGTAGGATTCTACAAATTTATTTGGTTATGGTGATGATACAAAATCTAAATATAGCATTGTTATTATAAAGTATTGTGAGGGAACATGACCGTCTATACAAAATACCTTAAATATTAATATTTAAGGAGACAGTTCATTCAAAACCCAAAAAGTAAACCCCATAAAATTGCCAGACTAATTTTTATCCTTTGGGGTGCATGACAGTTTAAAAAATTCATGGCAGTCACTTTGATAGTCATTGAGCAACTGCAATATGAATAAAAGCGGCAGATCTACTGTATACCAGCCAACAGGGTAAAATACTGAGCACTGCTGAAACTGCTGACCTGACCTCAGCTGTTTTTAGTGAGAGGGGAAAAAAACACCACAATTCAAATGATTGTTTTCGACTTTGGGGCCTAACTTGTGATGCTTTTGTTTTAATAGTGGAGTATAAATTAAAAAGATCTTGTGACATTTATTACTCATGTGTTTTTTGTGTCGCTACAAAACAGCACATGCACGATCCTTCGTATTGGAAACAGGCGATGAATGAATTCATTTAAGCAAAGCTATTGGCTGTCAAAGCACTTTAATGACTTTATAAAGTATCTTTATTAGTTGGTCACAGTGTTAGCTATGCTGATGTTGCCTGCAGATTAGACTGGTTCTAAGTATCACAAAACCTTCACATGTATTGAGCGTGTGCAGGTACACAAGGGCCCTGAGCTTAGATGTCAGATTTTTAAACAAAGAGTACATTTACTAGGCCTTCAGCCAAGCCTGTGATTCACAAAGACAAGGGCTTCCAACCATTACTCACTTGCAAAAACACACATACACACTTCTACAGGTTGTTCTGCAGCCAGCTGAGGTAACCCCTGAGTGCCTTCTTCCCAACGTCAAATTCAAGTGGCCAGGATGTTAAACTGAAACATCCATGGAAGCCATCCTCATAGTGGTCGCTGGTAACAGCGACCCCTGCATCCTGTAAGCGGCGAACATACATCAGCCCATCATCCCTCAACACGTCATGCTCACATGTTAGAATATATGCACGAGGGCATTTTGCCAACACTTCTGGCCCAGCCAGCAGTGGTACCGCTCGCACATCAAGCAGGCCTGGCACCCTCTTCAGAAACCCCTCAGATCCCTTTTCCACAATAACAGGCTTGTAGTTCTTCTTGTACTTCTGAGTAAGTAGCACATTCCAGTCAAGTCTTGACCTCAGCTCTGGGGTGAGTGAAGAGTGTTGCAAAGCGCTGTGGTTGTTCACTAAAAACTCGGGCATAAGAGAGAGGTCAATGTTCAGATACTGCAGCCAGAACTGGATCATGCTGGTCCGGTAAAGGACGGGGATATATTGGTTCTGCAAATAGGAGGGTGTATTGAAATCCAAAGCCTGGAGCACTGGATAGATCAAAGCCTGGACACTGAATTTCACACTCATGCTGTCATCTACAGAAATCTGAAAAAACAAACACACAATATGAGTAATGGCTGTGTACATTGCAATGCAGACTGTGTGGTGATGTCAAATGGTTGGTTCTCTCCTTTTCCTTACAGCAAGATGAACGTGTGTTTTTCTTCTTTCTTTCAACTCTAAATTACAACCAACAACAATGTGGTGTTGGACTTTTTTTTGTCATGTTGCATATTAGAGCCAGGTAGTTCAATTCAATTCATTTTGTTTATTTATTCGCCTCAAGGCACTTTATATTGTAAGGTAGACCCTACAATAATACATACAGGAAAAAAAACAACAATCATATGACCCCCTATGACCAAGCACTTTGGCGACAGTGGGAAGGAAAAACTCCCTTTTAACAGAAAGGAATCTCCAGCTGAACCAGACTCAGAGAGGGGCGGCCATCTGCTGCGACCGGTTGCAGTGAGGGGAGAAAGACAAGACATGGTGTGGAAATAACAGCTTTGTAAAGATAGCTTTGCAATGCAACTAATTTACAGTGCTGTGAAATAGCATGTGCACACATCCTGTTTTCAACTAGTTCTGTGTGAAAAACCAATGCTCCTCCCTTGTTAAATAATTAATTAAATATCATGGATAACTTTTTATAGAAAGCTGAGTTCAATTTCACCAGCCACACTCGGCTGCCAGACCTGTTGAATCAGACGAAATTACTTTAACAGAACCTGTCTGAGGTGAAGGGTTTTGAAGCCATTTCTAATTCTTTGGTGTTCCAGCAAACCATTGTGAGATCCATTATTATATTAATGGTGAGCCTTAAAAGGAGTGGACAGCTTACCAAAATTACTCGAATAGTGTATCGACAACTCATTCAGGAGGTCACAAAATAACCAGAACAACATCCAATGCCCTGCGAGCCTCACTTGTCTCCGTTAAGGTCAGAGTTCATGATTCAACAATAACACTGAGCAAAAGGGCTGCTTTGCTGCTTCAGGGGCCCGTTCTTCGTACCTCGCTAAGTAGGTTAGCCGGATTAGATTGTTGACGATTTCGCGTGATCCTGGATCAGTCGGTTCCCCGAAGCTCATCCGGGACTTGCTGTCATAGCAACAGAGCCGTAAGCGTAAACCTGCTCGGGAGCAGGTTTACTTTATGTAAACAGGATTAGATCGCGGCCACGCAGGTATGTCCGCGTCATCATACGAAAGCAACAGCGATATTCCACCACTGTTTCACCATAAATAAATAACATCAATGTAACTAAAGACAATGCAGCACCTGATCCATTTATTGATTTCACACAGGTCATTTCCTAAAAAAGGGAAATGTACTATTAACATTCTATTACATGTATGTGATTATTACAGATTTAATTCATATTTCAGAGTAGCAATTGTAAATTACTTCGTGTAATCAAGATGAGAGACCACGGCTATAAAAGCGAAGGTGGATTTGGGAAGCCTGTCGCAGCCATGTCCTGTCCGTATACGCGAGCCACCCATTGCGGAAGGTGCAAGATTGATAAGGAGAGTCCTCAGAATTCAGCGTATATTGCGGGATAGACAGGATCCTTTAGCTCAGCGCGACAGTGTGCTCATAGAGAGATATCGATTTTCCCGTGAGGGTATTATTCACTTAACCAACTTGTTGACGAGGGGGTGCAGGACCACCACCTGTCTTTTTTTCCTCTGCCCTTTTCTTGGTTGCTGTTATAAACAAACAGATTATTCCAGGGTCTCTTTCCAAGAGACTAAAAGCAATATAAGTGATAAATATTACCATTCTGTAGGATATTCTTATATTTCACTTTTACCTGTTCCCATGTTCTAGTGGGTCCTGTCGTGGCTCTAATGTGAAAGAGGATAAAATATAACATATTATAATATAATGTAATATAATATTGGATAATATAGTGTAATATAATAAATCTACCCTACCGCCTACTGGTGTTGGCCAGAGGGGCCGATGGCGCGATATGGCAGCCTGGCTTCTGTCAGTCTGCCCCAGGGCAGCTGTGGCTACAACCGTAGCTGCCTCCACCAGTGTGTGAATGTGAGAGTGACTGAATAGTGGCATTGTAAAGCGCTTTGGGTGCCTTGAAAAGCGCTATATCAATCCACTCCATTATTATTGTTATTATTAAATTACTTACGAGTTTAATTTGTCAGCAACTTCCTGCCAGCCCTCGCTCCTTGCTTTTGCAGCCTTTGCAGTGTTCCCTTGCGTTCTGATTAAACTCTGAAACTCCTGAAATCCCTCACTCAAGAGTTCTTGCTCTGCTGCCGAAAAATACCGAGCCGAGCGCGCTCCGTCGACATTTTCGCCGACCAATCAGAGGGTTGCCGATCAATGTTTCTACTATCGATGCGTGGCCCCTTTTACGACACCCAGTGATGTCACATTACTGCGTCCAGCTGTACTAATCGTCAACAGCAGGTGTGTTCGGGGAACCGGATTAGCGAGCTCACGGTTAGCGCGATGATTTGATCTTGGATGTGTCATTTGATCTTGGATGTAGTAAGCGACGTACGAAGAACGGGCCCCAGGACCTGGATGACTGCCATAACTGATGGAACCATGAATTCTGTTCTCTGCCAGGATCAGTTTGTGTACTGAAGCTCAAGTTCACTTAGATTTACAGCATGACAATGATCTTGAACACACCAGCAAGTTCACCTCTGAATGGCTCAAAAAATTAGGGTTTTGCATCAGCCTGGTCGACTTAAATCCAATTGAGATGCTTTGGCATGAACTTAACCAAGCTGTTCATGTTTGAAAACCATTCAAAAACAATGCTGCAAAGAAGAGTGAGACAAAATTCCTCCACAGCAACTTTTTCCCTTAATAAATTAAAATCATGATTCATAAACTGCATTTTGTATTACCTTGGGTTATTTTTGTCTAGTATTAAAAACTGTCTGATCACTTAAAACATCTAAGAATGACAAATATGGAAAAACAAAGAAATCAGGATATATGTCATGATCCAGAGCATTATACTAGCAGTCGTGGAAGGCATTTTATGAATTAAAACATTTGGCATTTGAGCTTGATATACGAATTGTCGCATGCATGCAGAAAATAGCCTCTGCCTTTACCTCCTGAGCAACTGCAGCAGCAAGGTTTCCTCCAGCGCTGTCACCTGCCACAGCCACACGATCTGGGTCAATAGAATACTTGGCAAGAACCTCTGGAGACAAGAAGTGTTTGGCAGCAGCAATACAGTCTAAATATGGCACTGGAAAGTGCACATCTGGATACAGACGATACCTACACACACAGAGGGTTCAGATGTAATTTACTAGAGGTTTAGAAAGCTTTGGAGTATATAATTAAAGGGACACTCCACTGATGTTGTGAATGGAGACTACAGTTTTGCAAGAGGAAACACACTTACTCAACAGAGACCACAACAGTATTCAGCTCATCTGACACCATTCGGTTGGTAATATCATATGGCCCCTTCTCTGAGGAATTGAAAGAGTGAGAGACGGTTAGATATATGCCTATTGTGTTATTGACACTTAAGAAACTTTGCACCTAAAAAGCAAAGACAGCTATAATTATCACAAGTAATGTCTCAAAGTCTATGATTCTGTTTAAAGTAGGCATATTATTTTTATTTCTAACTAGAGAAAGCAGTTAGAGACTCACTGGTGGTGCCGAGGGCCCAGCCACCTCCGTGGAAATACATCAACCCTCTCCTCAGATGACCCTCCCCTCCAGCTGGGGGCTCGTAAACTCGCACTGGGATGCCAGCGAAAGAGATGTCACTGACCTTCACACCTGGAACGGCCCCTGCACTGGACTCAGTACTCAGAAATTCCTTTAATATCCCTTCAAAGCCAAATGTGAACTGCCTGAAAGATCTAGTGTGATGGTCAAATCCCAGCCATTGCTTCAAAGAGGCCTGAAGACAAGAGTAAACCAAACTCCAGCTCAAACCCCTTGATTGGTACTTGTTTGTTTCAGGACACACATTAAGAATTGAATACATAGATTGAAAGGAAATTAGTGGAAACAACAGAAAGTCATAGGGAATTTGTCAAAAGGCAAAAATGTAGTCATCTCTTGGCAGGATTTTGAGACAATTTCTCACAGTCACCTTTCTCCTCCTACACTATGCATTACTGATATGTCTGCCCTTTCCCTCACTTAGAGTGTCACAACAGCAGTGCTGAAGACACTGTTGCACTGTCACATGTGCAGATATCACATTTTCACTCTAATGAAGGATAAAGTCAGTTTCTGTTATGCATCAGCACACTGTTCACTAGTGGGTTTTAAAACTATTTAACAATATCAGTCACACTTGAGCACGTTCTTGTGCATAACGTCTGCTGTAGAAACAATGAAGCAATGCAAAATTAATATTAGTGATGTTTTCTTAAACAGTGTCCTCAAACTAGATAATAATGACTGTTTTAAATCTTAAAATAACACAAAAAACCCCACAATAAATCCAGATTTTTAGTAAACTCTCGCTCTGAGGATTAGTCTCGGCCAGCGTGCTAATAATCTAGCCATCTATTGTCTGCCACTTTCAAAATGTAGAACACAGGTGAGGGTGTAAAGTTCATGATCGTCTCACAGCCCCAAAATAAAAGTCTCAATAACTTTTGAAATCACACAGTGGGATTACTAAATGAGCTCTTTCACAGACTTGGTGCATTTCAACCCTGCTGTGAAATCAGATTTCATGACACAAGCATGAAAAGTCCTCTGGATATCTGGTCATCCAGTAAAACTAAAAACTGGACTATAGATACCTTGAATCCATGACATCCGTATTTATTTCAACAGCATATCATTTTGCACTGTTACACTGAATATCAACACCAAACGTCATATTCTAGCAAAGAAAGATGGTACCTTTTCCCCCCCTCTAAATAAACACAAGGTTCAAAGTCCAAGTCTGTGTTTGACTATGTTTTGTTCAGAGCATGTTTTTAATAATGCAAGCTTTTCAAAGACACAGTGCACGCAGCCAACCTGTAATAACACATTTAATTAAAACTTTGCACATAGAAAAGTCAAGATTCTGTCTAATGCGATCCTTCTCATTCGTCTCTTTTTGATGCCTTACGTGCACCAGCTTTTCTTCCTAGTGAAAATATCTACTCTCTTACCACATGAAATGCTGTCCTTAAATAGGCATCCAGTATCATCAACTTCCACGGCTGCGGAATGGCATCAGGGAGCGGGATGTAAATATAATAAGCAAGTGCCAGCGTTAATGACACAGTAAGCAGGAGTGACAGCAGCCTCATCTCGCAGCTGTGGGATGATGTTTCTTCAGTTACTGACTGGGCGGAAGACTGAGACAGACCCCGCCGCTTCAAGCTGTCTGATTCTTAATTTGTCACTGGCGCTTGGCACCAGAATACGTGGCAATTAAGCACTTCCGCTGGAAATCTTCAAAATAAACCTACATTTTGAAAGTGACGTTTCTTTTAAAAATAAAACGTTTTGAATAAATCTATTTTAGTCACATAACTTTGAAATTGGAAAACATGAAATAGCCGTGGTTCATCTGGTCATATGCAGGCAGGTCGTATGAAAAATAAAACAAATAAACTAAAAAAACAACAACAACAAAACAAAACAAATACATTGAGGTAAAAATACCCTAGTAAAAATAAGGCATCACAGTATTTTTATTGCGCGATTTGCATGACTGGATTAGGGCTTTTATTTTGAAAGCTGGGTGAAAACAGCAGCGAATGGGCATCTGGGAAGTGGGAGGGTTTGTTTTGAACAGCTGTATGCGTGTGTAAGTTGTATTACATGTTTGTAACCACCGAGAGGCACAATGGAGCTGCAGTCCATTAGACATTAGATTTGTGTGGGCAGATTTTGGAATCACATTTTAAAGGATGACAAACAGAATGGTATTATATGAATTGCTTCTGTATTTTAGGCCTAATCAAACCAACTAGACGGAAACCGAAAAGAGAAAATAGCAAAAAGAACTAAATGCTTTTCTTCAGGAAACTCAGTGTTAATCCTTGAGATGTAATTTTTTTTTAAATTCCTTTTGGATTTGGAAAGGGAGGATTTGCAGTTTGGGGTGGAGTCATGTTCCTGTTCAAACTAGGAGCTCCTTTCTCGCTGATTATTGATGCCTTTTTATCTGCAGACATCAGTGTTAGACCAAAGTCTCACTGGAAGGTATTAGTGGTGCAATTATGTTTAAGTTGGTATGAATCTTAGAATACCTAGGGTGCAGCTAAATCTGCATCAGATTGCCAGAAAGGCCCAGTACAGTCAACAGTGCCGCAGACTTCATTGCAGATTGGGGAAAGCGTCTTCTCCTGTCTCACTTTCTCTTTCTGTGCTATATAACTCTGTCTCTTCCCATGGTTTAATTTTAAATGGCCACTGTCTGTCCCTGGTGGCCCGGTGTGAGAATGTAAACAAACATCATGATGATGAGGATCTAACCTCTGCGCTGAGCTGATTTTCCAAAACATAGTAGCAAGACCACCTGACCGTGTCAGCTTAGTCTCTTGGAGGACCAGCGTGGGGTTGGCAAGGTGGCTGCAGGAGGTGATACAGGAAAGCTGATTAGTAAACAGGGACACAGCAGATCAGCCTGCTTGTTCCTCCAAAGCTCATTAATTAACACGCTGTCGGAGCAAAGTGAGAAAACGACAGGTTGTGGTTTTATTGCCTCACTATATTTTCATTCTACAGTGCTAATTATGACCTCTTTCTCACATTGTACACATGTTTTTGCTCCAAATGATAATTTGAGCAACTGGTGCATAATGAAATCACTACCTTATGCAAACCGCTTCATCTGTGCTTTACAAGCCTGCCTAACGGAAGGTATAGCCAGAGCACAAAATGTGATGCTTTTAATGCAGATTTCGTTGAACCATCACGCCAAAGATATGGATGAGCAGCAGAAAGCAGATTGTACAGCAAAATCAGTTGCATATATATATTTTTTGCACATCATGGTAATTTGATACCTTTGCACCTAGTTAAGTGTAAATGCTTCTACTGTTACTTGTGATGCACTTTTTTTGCAGTCATCTTGACATCCTAAATCCTGCGGTGTCAGTGTTTCACACTCAAAAGAACACTTAAGCCAGACACAGATGCCACGCTTGCTTACTTTTCAAAAATCCCTCTGAATGAGAGTGTCAGCAGAAAGCTTAAATTGTATGTGTGACATATGCACTTTTGTGTGTGTATGTGTGTGTGTGTGTGTGTGTGTGCGTGCACACAAACGTGTGTGGTATAAAGCGTGTACATTAAAATTCCCTTTTACTGCCCCCTTCCTCCCTCCTGTGTGTTGGCTTGGCGTCTCCCACCAGTCTGTGGTATGGAGGGCAGAGAGAGGGCCCCTCTCTCATGTCACTGACTGGAATTACACTTATGGTCATATAACAAGACTAAATGCACGAGGCAGAAATTGAGGTTTTCCATTTCAGGCAATGCTGCCTCATTGCTCAGCCTGGGTCTGACATTGCCTTTAGATATGTGTAGAAATTATGGTACTTGAGCGCTGGATCTAATATACTTAAAGTGTAGGAGTTAAAATTGAATTGCTTTGTTTAACAAGTTGTGTTTTAAAACAGAGATGTTTTTAAAGCAATCTGCTACAGGTACTTGAAACTCATATTAAGAAAGTGAGCAGGCAGTGATTTTCAGTCTGTCTGAAGCACAGATGCATGCATTATCTTGAACAGGATATTTTTAACTTCACTACTTTTGTTTTCTTTCATGATTCAAAAGAGGCTTAAGCACTCCTGCAATTTACAGGATGTGGCTGTGTGTTTGAAATCAGGAATGTTGTCCCTTTGATATGCCAGAAAGAGAAACAGTTCAGCAGTGATGCTGAAGGGACCCGGATGACACAAGTGAGTGGACACACATATGTAGGATTTGAAAACTGTTTCTGTGTGAGTGTGCATGTGTGCATTGCAGTAATGAGTAAAACATCAGGATCCAGGTAAAAAATCTAAATAAACAGCTTCTGTGAAAGCACTTGAGTTCATGACAAATTTTCCCAAGCGGGCAATAAAGTATCGTATCGTATCGTATCGTATCGTATCGTATTGTGTCGTGTCGTGTCGTGTCGTGTCGTGTCGTGTCGTGTCGTGTCGTGTCGTGTCGTGTCGTGTCGTGTCGTGTCGTGTCGTGTCGTGTCGTGTCGTGTCGTGTCGTGTCGTGTCGTGTCGTATCGTTCATTTATAGCAAGGGAATACACCAGAATTTCTCTGAATATAGCTCTTTTCACATTGAACTTGGGTGGAGTGTATTTCAGTTTCTCTTGAGACAAACAAACATTACAGTGAATGAAGACTGAATTCCATGTATCTGAGAAACTGTCATTGTTGACACCTGTGCTCTTTCTGCTAAGATAAGTCAGATCATCTGCTATGAAAGCTGAAATTTGGATGGATCGATAAGAACTGAGGATTTCCAAACAGGGTAACCTGCCACGAGTGGAAAGGTTTATAAGCAGTTTAAAGGAAATGATGTTGAACAACTTCAAAAATATTTAGACAGTAACCCATTTTAATTTGTCATTAAAAAAAAACTTTCCATACTTTTTAATTTCAATCATCTCACATAAGGAAACAATGAAGTGTGTGACTGGGCAAACACACTTACATGCAATGTCATTGTATGGTATTTAGGAATGTCATGGGGCCAGTTGGTGGTCGCGATGCTTCAGTTGCAACACAGACTATTTCTGAAATGACAAACAACAATCTGTTGTTATTATGTCTTCCCCAAAGCAAGGCGTCATATCAGAAAGAATGGCAACAGAAGCAGCAGGCTCGTGTTTTTGTTGGGCGGCATGCTGTCGTTGACATTAGGCGTTCAAGTACACAGTGTTCTTAATTGGCTGAATAACTGACTATTTTGCTCTGCTGGTGATGAAACGCTGGAATCATTTCAATCTCTTATTATAATTATTCATCTGTTGCTGTGCTTCTGCTCTTATCGGCACATGTCTTGAAATTGGGTTTATTTGGGTTTTCAGCTACATGAAGCAGTAGCGTGGTCCTTGACATGTTCTGCTACTTGGGTATTATTGTTGTAGCTTAAGAGTATATGTGGAACAGCTGCAATCCCTGCTGCAGATAGATAGATATCAGAACCACCTTTAGAGAGTGTATAACTTGAAGTTTTTTGTATTGTACTATATTAGTGGAGGAATTTTGACCACTCTTTTTTTTTCTTTTACAGCGTTGCTTCAGTTCATTGAGGTTTGCTGGCATTTATTTATTTGTTTTAAGGTCCTACTACAGCATTGCTGTTAGGTTGAAGTTTTCACTGGCAGAGTCCATTGCAACAACTTGAATCATTTTAGGCCATTCCTTTGTAGATTTGCTGGTGTGCTTGGGATCACCGTTATGTTGCATGACCCAACATGGACTAAGCTTTAACCGTCAGATAAAAGGACTCACATTTGACTCTAGAATATTTTGGTATTCAGAGAAGTTCATGGTCAACTCAAGGACTGCAAGCTGCACAGGTCCTTTGACTGAAAAATAAATCATCACCCCTCCACCACCGTGCCTGACAGTTGGTATGAGGTGTTTGTGCTGACATGCTGTTTGGTTTCTGCCACTCATGGTGCTATGCTTTATGGCAGAACATCTTGTCAAACACTTGGTCATATCTGTCCAAAGGATATTCTTTCAGAAGTCTTGTGGTTTGCTCAAATGCAACTTTGCAAACCTAAACTGTGCGACTGGTATCTGCTTAGAGAGAAGAGGATTTCTTCTGGCAACTCTTCCAAACAAGCCATATGTATTTAGTCTTTTTCTAATTGTATTGCCATGAACTTGCTAACTGAGCCCTGGAGAGTCGGAGAAGTAGCTCTTACAACCTTAGGATGAATTTGCTGGGAAGACTGTGGCATTGTAGTAGACTGTCACTTATACAGAACCTCTCTACTCAAACTTTTTAGTCATTCTTCCAATCAAACACAAATTTATATAGTATTTTTACCTATACCTAAGTACTTTTATCTAACATGAACACACAACAGATACATCAGAGATAAGTCAGGGTTTAATATGTTGCTCAAGAACTACTGCCTACCTTCATAGACGGCCTGCTCTACCACAAGACCTGAATGCTCCAGACCAGTAAACTGCAAATACGTCTGCTTTAATAGATATGTTCACACACTTGCTGTTGATCCCTGAAATAAATGCATTTGATAAGCAGTATTTGGGTGCTACTTACTTTGTGAATTGCTATGAAAATAGTAAGTTTTTCCACAAACTGTGAAAACTTTTTTCTTCATATGCTTTTATACCTAAACAAGATCCAAACACATATATAAAGGTATTTAAAACACATTAACAAGTTAACAAACATAAGTAATTTTTGTATGAAAATAAAATTTTCCCTTACTAATTTCTTACTTCACTTATGTCTTAGTCATAGTTTAATGTACTGCATTAAATGGCCACACAAAAATTATGAACTAAGGATTTAATTAAAATCTTAGTAAACTGTAAATGATTGTTCATCTGATCCCTGCCAGGTAGGCATTTGTTGATTTATTAAATTGGAGGAGAAGAGATTAGATACTCACTCTAGTTTATAATTACTCATCGTTTTTTTTTCTCAGACCCCCTCCTTTCATTTTCAAGCAAGTCTTTCCACCCATTAATAGCCAGCTCATTTCTTGTTCCTGTCAGACTCAAGTTTTCCCCTGGTCTCCTGGGGATCTTGCACCGAAGAAGGCAGATGGTATAGTCCTTCCACTGCAGTCAGCAGGAGACAGCACATCAGTTTCCTCGATTTATGCTTCCCACAGTTTGGAAAAAGCATCAGGCTGGCAGCTGTCCTGGGCAGAGATGAGTCAAGGGTCAAGTGTCACACTGATGTGGGCAACTGCATGGCTCAGCCCTGACCTTTAACCTAGACCTGCACGTGGACAGCCCTGTACTGTTATGTAGAGGAGAAATGCAGCTGTGCAACCAAACAAAAAACCTCAGCATGGCTCTTTGATGGAAACAGCGGTGAATATAAGCAACCACATTAGAGACAATACAGCAGAGCAACAAGGCAGCAGGGATTAACATAGCATCTATGATTAAACAACCATTAGAACATGCAGATCAACATGAGCACACACATGACCTCCCACTTCCTCCCTGCCATATCCAGCCAACGCCCCATCAGACTCCCACGAGCCTGTCTCTGGTCTAAATGGGATCCTGATGTTCTGTTAAAGAAACCCCCACACCCACTCCCTGCCTTGCGTTCCCCTTAGCCAGAACCAAGGCTGTTAAATGCGGTTTTGCACTCCTCCCCTCGTTCTCAGCTGCTGCCGAGCGATGTTGACAAGAGGCAGCTGTTGTTGTGGTGAGAGGGTGCGAGTGATGCAGCAGGCAGCAACCAGAGGAGATACATAGATAAACCTGCAGATAACCAGACATATGGCCGGGGTCACCTTCAGCATGCGGGTATTAAATATGTGAGCGATTGCCTTTTTATCGGCACATAGGTCTGCGGTTGCGGCTTGTGGGGAATCTATTAGCTAATTAACATACGAGGATGAGAACATTTGGAAACAGGAGCTGCAGCTAAAGACCCTGACATGTTGAGAAGCTGCAGAATGTCTGCACACAAGCTGAGGAGCCTGCCTTAAAAGACAGGAAGGGGGTGTCTGGGTCGAGGGCTGGGAGCCAGTTTAGACAACTGGTATCTTGTAACGCTCTAATAAAACTCTTCCCTTTTTACTAATGTTTCCCCGTGGAGACAAGACCCAAACTGAGACCGAGAGTTTGGCAAGCTTGCTGATAATAAGCACACACAGACACACATACACACACACACACAGACACACACACGGCCAGAAGTAATATGGAGACAGGTAGGCTCACAGAGTAAAATATCTGCAATATCTTTTTTTTTTTCAAACTCTCCTTGGTAATAATGATTAATAGCTGAACGTAGCATGTATGTGCTGGGGTGACCCCACTGTCCCTGGCTTTATATGTGACGCTGTATTTCTGGCATCTGTTGCTTTCAGCAGAAGCTCAGATCCAGGTGTCTTGTCCTTAAGGCAAAGTTCTCATGTGCAGCACGTATTTGTAGTTTATCTATGCTGGTGTATGAGGTGCTGAGTGACACTCCCTGTTCCATTTTGTCAGGATGTGTCAACACCCTCATTGCCTCTACTTTTTATCCCTCTACACCTCTCCCTCCTGACTCTTTTTTAGATGTGTGTTGCAGCTCTCACAAGGATGACACTTATTTTTTTTTCTTTTCTTAGTCAAGGTGTTATTCTATCTTCAAGGCGAAGGCTAACTGAGAATGAGTTGAGTGAATTTCATGGAGAACACAAGACTTCAAAGTGGGTAAAGGCCTAAATGGTCAAGTTACATGCACTCATACAAAACAGATTCCTTCATGTGTGAGTGATGGAATGCAACATTTTGATGCCCTTTACCCAAACCCTTTTGGATCCATTGTTGAAAACATGATAAGATTAAATAAATTATATCCATCTAAGGGCAGTCGCGGCTCAAAGAGTTGGCAGTTTGTCTTGTAACCGGAAGGTTGCCGGTTCGAGCCCCGGCTCGGAGTCTCAGCCGTTGTGTCCTTGCCGCCTACTGGTGATGGCCAGAGGGGCCGATGGCGCGATATGGCAGCCTCGCTTCTGTCAGTCTGCCCCAGGGCAGCTGTGGCTACAACTGTAGCTTGCCTCCACCAGTGTGTGAATGTGAGAGTGAATGAATTGTAAAGCGCTTTGAGGGTCCCGAAAAGCGTTATATAAAAATGCAATCCATTATTATTATCTATTTCTGAGAAAAGCCAACAGAAGGCTTTTTTCTCGTTTTAGTGGTAAGGAGTGGTGCTGAAGTAAATGCATCCAAACTACATGAAACAGATGCACAAATCCTGAGAAAATATCTTTTTTACAAAGTAGTTTTATAAATCACTGAAGCAACACACATGCCTCAGACACTTTTAGTGCAACTGCAACACATTCATTCGTTGCAAACATTTCAGATCATTCAGTCACAGGGGAATACGGTATGGGTATGATTTCATTTATCACAAATCCATTGGCTCCTTCAGTGCAAAACAGGAATATAGCTGCAATAAATTTTCAAAAAATGGAAAACAGAGAATAGTCTGCACATGCAAACTATAGAAATTACACAAGAAATGGACTGAAAATCAGTAGCATGACGTCTTATGGAGTGATGAATCCAATTTGGAATTTTTTTTTTTATTAAAGTGAGTCTCTACAGCAGGGATGCCAATACTCTGGGCCACATCCAGCCCAACATGTTCAACATCTGTAAAACATGGTGGAGGCTCTGTCCTGATTTGGGGCTGCATTCTAGCCAGTGGTGTTGGAGATCTTGTCGAAATTGATGAAATTATGAACAAAAACAAGTATCATCAGCTTTCGATCCACCATGAAATATCTTCTAGAAAGAATCTGATTGTCAGCAGCCTAATTCAAACACACTGCCAATGCAGTAAAAGCATACCTGGCTAGAAGAACACATAATGGAACACCATCAGTCACTGACTGGCCTCCACATTACTGAAACAGTATGAGATGATCTTGACAGAGAACAGAACAAAAGGCAGCCAACATCCAAAGAAGAGCTTTGAATGTAATTCCAGAAGCCTGGAGAACTTTTCCTGAAGATTTCTTAAAGAAATGACAAGAAAGCTGAGTAAGAGTTAATTGTGGACATACCAAATAATAACATTCAACCCCATTAGATTTGTACAAATTCAGTTTTTTTCCTTTTATCCTGCACCTCCATTTTTGACATGTGTAAAAAAAACCAAACCTGCCGTACCTATTTCTCAATAAATAGAAGCTTTTGTGTAGCACTGCATATACTGCTAAAAAGCTGTTTCCTACTCTTTTTCTTATTTGTAATTTGGGTGAATTGAGATTTTTATATTTCACATTATTTTTTGTTGCTCACCGAGCATGAAAGATGTGTTAACCCAGATTTCCAAACACAGTAAACAAAATAAAAAGCATTAAAAAAAAACATAGACTGCCGCTAAAGCTACATTCTGCTCTATTCTTTTATCAGCGACTTACTGCCTAAGTTTCGTGACATGTTTAAGGGACTTACTGTTGACTCTTTGGCTGTTCTTCTTCTGCTGTAATTCTGGACTGGCTCCTTCACTAATTGAGTGAGAGTACTTATTTGTATCCTGTTGGCCAAACAAGGTGCTGTCACACACACAAAGACTCGGAAATATATAGCTGTACACACACATGGACACACAAAGTGGCTCCACTTGTCATGTGATGCAAACCTTGTGATAGCTGATGTTGTTACAGGAGACACATTCCAGTAGGACTTGTTGGGAGATCTTAGGTGTGAGCGTGTGTTTTTGTGTGTGTATGCAAAAAGATGAGCTCCTTTAAACCAGTTTGTCCATCAGCAGGTCTCAATGGCATAACTTCACACCTTCAGCAGCAAAACCACAGAATACATCCTATTACTGCTATTTTTTGCCCCTTTGAGTCATCTGCTAAAATTGTGGTTTCCACTATCAACTAGCGTCTGCAGCCTCATCAGCTCTTTTAACAGCAATGGAGGACACTGAAGTCCCATCAGCTGCTTTGACCATGTGGCTCTAATAACAGAGGTTTTTATATGTGGAGCTGGGGGAAGGGTCACTTGTTATCAAAAAAACAAGAAGTGTGGAAGGGCTGTGGGGAGAGTTCTCCACTTAAATTTTCTGCATGGGTGTTACTGCCAGCCATCTGACTAACAAAAAAAATCTTCTTGTCTGCATTTATAAACTCGAATTGAGTCATAATCTGCAGTTCGTCATCGAAGCCGACTACCTGGTCTCCATAGAAACACAGATTTTGAGCATATTAATCTTGCACTTCACCAAATTAATTGTGTGGTTAATACCTGCTGCCTTATGTAAACACTATATTTCAGTTTTATCACTTGTGAATTATTCATAATGAAATGTATTATTAAAAGAGGCCCACAGAAAAAACATTCTTATACATTTAGACTCAGGCTGAACAACACTTTTCCCAAATTATTCATGAAAAGGGGCCCTAAAAGCTCCACATTAGAGCTCATACACACAAATAATGCTGATATATTGTAAAATGGAAAAACTACCTTCCCTGCACTTGTGAGGAATAACAAAGAGAAAGGGATCTTTAAATCTAGTATATGATTATAATTCTTTGTGGATTCACTGTGAAGCCTCCCTCTCTGAGTACCAACCTTTTAGACTCCTATTTGTAAAAGGAAAGGGGGTTGGGGCTAATTTCTTGACTTCATTTTAGAAGTCTATCTTGGTTTGTTCAGTAGGTCTTAAGGAAACTGTTTTTTCATAGAATGTAGATACTAAAAAGTGAGGTTATTGACTCTAAACCCTACCCAGACTAATGCGTTATTCAATGTATCTTGAAATTTTATATGCTAGACCAGTGATGTCAAACTCATTTTAAATTGTGGGCCACATATAGGGGCCCACTCTGAAATTATGTGGGCCAGACACTATATGATAAATGTGTAAAATTACACTGCAATGACTGACCTGTAATTATAAAATATAAGGTTCTCATTAATTCACAGAAAATGTCCTTAAAGAAACAAAAAACAAAACACAACAAAAAACTGCAGTCTCACTGTAATAGTGGAAAAACAGAATTTTCCTGTTATTTAATTGTTTATCTGTTAGTTAATTACTTTGTTTAAAAGTTAAAAGTTCAAAATCTATGCACTCCCTCACATGAAGCTGTCCAGTGGACCGGATTGGAATCGTTGTCTGGCCCATTCTGGCCCTCGGGGCTTATGTTTGACTTTCCTGCGCTACCCCAAAGCATTAATCAGCTAAGAAACCTATCAGCATATGGATCATAAAAATACAGTGTGGTTTCAGCCCTGATTAAAAATGGGTATTATAATAATAATTTGTAATCTCATATGTTTTAACTATAGGTGCACATTAGATATGCAGAAAAGTGATAAAATACAGAAGAAAAAGAAATACGACGTAAAACAGCACACGTCAAAAGCAGATGCATGGATACTGCGTATACTTGGGTAAATACACGTATCCTGGCTACTTTTGAACGCTGGTAACCTGGGTTACTAATATCCTATCCAGGCTGCTAAAGAGCTGCAAACGTAAGCCAGCCGTCACTCTGCCGGAGCCTCCGCCCCGCCGGTATGTTCACGGGAACTCCCCCCTAAGTTCCCCGGCTCTCTTCTCTCTGCTCATTCTCTCCATGAGCGTTCACACACGCATACACACAATCCCTCTCTGTCACACACACGGAGCCTCTGCGTGTTGAAGCAAACCTCCGTATGCTTTCTCCGCTCTTCCCCGGCTACCCGAAAAGCGGCTGTTCGGTTTCGCAGTCTGCGTCGAGCCTTGTCGTGACAGAGTTTGGAAACGGCTGAAGGAGTTAAGGAGGGGAGACGAAGGTAAGCGATGCGGTCAGAATGAGCGCTTTCCCTTGTCCCTGTTTGGAAAACTTTACCGTGCGATTACCGCCGTCCCCGCTGCATTGTAAGGGTGGTGAGGGGGGGGTCGCCTGTACCATCAGCTGCGGGGTTTTTCATAACTGGGGCGTGTTTATTGGGGTATTTGTCTTTGCGCGCGCGTAATGGTGCGTGCAAATTCGCACAAGTGCCCTTTCACTTCAGTGGGGGATCCTCCAGTCGTGTGAAAGGAAGTTTGGAGATTGGACGCGCAGATTGTAGCGGATCTTTGAACCTGCCCGCTGCAAACAGCACGGAAGCTGTGAGCGAAACCTTGCGGGAAAGCTGCTGAAGCGCTCAGGTAACTTGACTTTGTGGCGTAAATGAACTTAACGTCTGGATTTAAAAGCAATTCTGTAAGTTATTTTGATCGTATTTATGATGCTCTGGGTACTATAAACGATTTCCCCCACGTTGGGAGTCCAAGAGCCTCACAGAGAACGACTAATTAAAGGATTTATGTAAAATGCCTTTTTTCTGAGTGCACAGTGCATAATTGTTAAATAAATGTTTACTCCTATAGCACCTTCCACGCGGAAATACACGCGTGAAACATTTTTAAACCAAAAATTGCTGTTTATTACTATGTGTCTCCAATATGGAAACGACACTCCCATAATGTGTTTGTTTGTGCGCATATATGTTTGTGTGTCCGTGCCACTGCGGCGATATCCTGTCATATCGTGTGAGGTGGGGGTCAGTCACAGGGTCTCTCCCCCGGTATTCTCCTAGAATAGATGTGACACACACACACATGCACATAAGCACACACACTATGAGAGGCATCTTCTGTTATAATTCCTGCCTTTTCTTTTAGTGATGACCCGTAATGACCTCAGTTCTTAGATTTTTGTGCCCTTTGAAGCCCGCTGTAGCTTACACACCTGAAAGACACTTTATTTTAAAAACCCACAAATAGCACTTTCCCACCTGTGACATTGTCAGTGTGTTTTTTCTCATTGATGCTTTGCAGTACATGCGTCATCTCCTTGCATCTACTTCACCATTTGATTTCAGTCCCGGCTATGCACGAGTGTGTAATTGTATTATCTTGTTTTCTAAGTAGTTCTATAGGTGTTTATCAAAATACTGATTCAACTTATTGCTGGAAGTGAACAGCTTAGATATAAAAGTGAATTAGTCACAGCAGAAAAGCTTTTATTGTTATATTCCTTATTCCAGGCTTTGAAAATTATTATTTCTTCATCCCTATGAGCACAGAGATGCTCATAGGGATGCATTTCTGAAGGACTGTATAAGCAATCAACACAGTCCAGGGCTTGACATATAGCCTGTCAGTTGTATAGCTATTCCTTTTATTGTAGAGTGGAGAGTGGTAGGAATGAGTCAGAGAGGGGAGCAACAAACCAATTCTTTCTTGTGGCTCCCTGGCCTGTTCACTGGATGTGTCTGTAAGATTGTGTGTGTGTGTGTGTGTGTGTGTGTGTGTGTGTGTGTGTGTGTGTGTGTGTGTGTGTGTGTGTTAGAGAGAGAAAGAGAGAGGGAGAAGGAATGAGAGGATCTTGTCTGCCGTAACTCGAGCCTGGCTGGACACACTGACTCTTTAAAGGCCACAAAGACTGCTCTGCTTGAACTCTTGGGAATGTGGATGTTTGGGGGTGTGTGTGTATATGTGTTGCATCACCAGACCTTGTCACATTTTCACATACTTATCTTGTTCTAATCATCAGTGACAGATGTAAAATATTTGTTTTTCATATATATCTTTTTAATTTAAGTTATTGTATTCAGTAAGTAATTGACTCCTTAAGAGTCTCAGGGCTTGGCTTTTCAAATGTAAAGATTTCCTGTTTTTTTTTGTGTGTGTTGTGAATGGAAAGGAGGCACTAATTCAGCTTTTCCTTTCTATGCTCAAGCAGATTTCAAAACTCCTTTAATGATTTAGTAAGTTAAGGTGAAGAAACACTAGCCGACCGCAGTAAATTCAAAACAGAACCGCACAGCAATGTTGGACTCATAACGTTTGGCAAAAAAATGTGCAGTATATGCACGAGATTCCTTTTGTGTTCAAATTTAGTTGGCATAACTGTAACTAAGCAGACCGGGAACTAGCAAATTTAGAAAGGACATTGATTTTTTTTTATTTTAAATATGAATTGTTCTCGTCTGATACTTGATCTGTTTCAGAAAAGAAGAGTCTGACTATTTTTTAGGGAGTTAAAGTTTATCGATACATTGGCCGATGTACCTTTGAAACATGCATGCACGTTGTTATAGTTATATGTGAGAGAGAAAATTGTGGAGTCATTCTTTTACTTTACAGTAGTTTCTTTGTCATACTAATTAGCAGCTGTACACACTGAGATTGTGCAATAACATAAATTACTTCTAGTGTCTTTTCCTGCATCTTCTTTTGTTGAAAAGGTTCACAAACAGTTTTTATATCAGCATGCATTGGACAGCATATACATCAATACTATATATCTGTGACAGACCAGTGTATTAATTTAGGTCTAACTGGGACTGCAACAACGCATCACTTTGCTGATTTAATAAACAATATTTTTCATTTGTTTCAAATAATTGTTGAGTTCATTTTTAGAGCCAGCACATCAATTTATAACGTATCTCTTATGTAAGCGTGTGTGTTAGAACACATTTAATAGAATGAATGCTATTGAGAGAACAAATAAAATTTGCATGTGCATGTTTTTCTTCTTGTCACCAGTGGGCTGAGCAATGCTTTCCCCTTGTGAAATGTGATGTTAAGTTAGCTCACGGCCTGAATCAATGGGTAAACTTGCACTACATGCACAAAAGAACTGGGCCACCTACACATTACATGTACACGAGCTGCTTGGTCTTGAAAACCCGGAGATTTGGAGCTCTGTAGTTGTTGGGTCAGCAGTGATTTAATGACTTTTAGACACTATATGCCACACCACTCACTCTGAACCTGCTCTGCAACTTTACATGGGCTGCCACTTTGTGATTAAGTTGATCAGGCTTCTAATCACTTCCACCTTGTAATACCGCTTATTTTTGATCATAAAATATCTCGGAGGGAAGAAATTTCATGGACTATTACAATCTCTTTAGAATGGCCCTTCTTTCACAAATGTTTGTAAAGGCATTTATGATTTTATACAACTGAGGCAATGGGCCTGAAAACACCAACATTGGAAGATTAAGAGGTGTGGTCAAATACTTTTCAAATAGTGTGTCTGAGTCTCAACCCACAGGAGGATAATTAGTACATTCACACTTAACAGGGGAATAATACTTTATACATAACAGGTACTTTGTAACCGCAGACCCTTTTGAAACCCTGCACTATAACCTGACATGTACCTCCCTAGAAATGTAGCTATATGTTAGCGTCAAAGCCTGCACAGGTATGGCATCAGAGTAAACTGCATCGCAGGCTCTACATATATTCACCACTAGTATAAAGTAAGTGTGAGAGCGTGAGAGAGGCCGAGCAGTTTGGGTTCTTCTCTCTTCACTGATTAGCGACGGTTGTTTCCTTTTATATTAAATGATTCCAAAGTGTTACAGTTCTTGATACTGAGAAGCTGAGATTTCCTGTCCTATTCTTAATCCATCATTTGAAAGTGTACATTTGATGATTATTCAAGTGAATACAGTCCTGGTCCCTTCCTCTTCTTTCCTTTCACCTGCATATTGCAAAGGAGATTGGTTTGGTTTGTTATTATTCTAACTATTAATTATTTTAACTTCTCTGTAAGTTGATCACCTACTTTGAGTGGAACGGTGGGCGGATAGGCGAGAGAGAGTTTGGAACTGTATTTATGCGATTTCTCACCTCACAGATGTGTGTCTTTTCGCAGGTGCCTGTGTGTGTGGATCTTTGCCCGTGTGTGTGTGTATGTATTTTTGTGCGCACTACTAAGGGTGTGTGATATTAATCTGGTTTTCGTCCAGTTCTCACATAGGCGTAGAAGGACAGTAAGTGCCTAGCAACAATATCCCCATTGGAGTACTTTGGGAGTGTCCTGATGTAATTTAGTAATGAATGTGGTTGTGGTGGGTTCACACAGACAGATGTAGCTTGGCTCAGTGGGCTGAGTCACAAACTGCAGACTCACACTGTCCTGTTTGATTCTTGTTCATGTTTGGTCTATTTATAGCTGTTTTAGGTATTAAGTACAACATCTCTTGTTACCAAGGCAAAGGCAACAAATAACAGATTAACGCTGAATATAAATCACCTGTGGGAATTTGACAAAGAGAGTTTGATGTGAGCATATGATGTTTATATATGATGCTAATATTCCATATGTCTGAAAAGCACAAATATGACTACTAATTGTGTGAATTCCTCTACTTTCATTGATTATGTCTGTGCTTTATGAGCGATGCAATTATTATTATTTTTTACAGTACCTTGTTTTTTTCCATTGTTAGAGAGGATTTTTGAGGAACTCGTCATTATCAAAGCTGAGGATGGAAGGTGCTATTTTTGCAATTTGTTGAAAACTCAGATTTGCATTTGGGGATTTGCGCTATATAAAAATATGCAACTTTATTTGATTAAACTTGTCTCCGGGGCTAGATTGGATTTTAGGATTGTTTATTTTCAGAGGTGTGGGATGTGAGTGGGGTGTTATATTACCTATAAGTGTGTGTGTGGTTTTTTTTTTTGTTTTTGTTTTTTTAACTTTCTTTTCATTTGACTTTTTTAACAATGCATTCAGTGGGAATGTCCATTAAACCTTCATCAGGTGTCATGCGCTGTTCTTGTGCTGTTACTCTAGGGTTATTTTTGCCTCTTTCAGCTCAGGAGGGAGATTTTAGAGCTCTGAGAAACTAACCTTACTAATTTCATCAAGATTTAACTGAATTAGGATTTGGAGGCCTCTGCTGCAAAGTAAGATTGTGGAATTTGAGTAGCTCAAGGCATTCAGTAACCAGAAAGGTCTAAATAAAGGTGCTCCTGCAGTTTGGGGAAGCCTTTGTATCCTGTGTTTTAAAGAGAAAAAGTAGAAGTGAGGGTCTTTCAGTCTTTTGACTCTGTTTTGACCACTGGTTCTTTAACCCATCCATCCATGCATTCATCCATCCATCCATGGACAGGCTGTGGGGTTTGAGTCAGAGTTATTCCTACACCACCCTAGGGATTTATTCTCCAGGTTGCCTCCTGACTGAGGTGAGTCCAACTGGGTGGAGACCCTGGGGGCAGAACCAGGACACGCCTGTTCTTTAATCTGTTTTTTATAACTTTGTGAAAATACAACACGTTAAAGCATATTTTTTTAAAAAGTAACAGTAACACTGATGGACATAAAAAAAATGTGTATTGCACATTGCAGTTTTTCACTTTTGTTGTTTCTTCTCATGCAGAATTCTGTAAACCTACATCTCTTTTTAATTAGTGTTTTGTATTGTTAAATAGTGAAATTACCTCCAATAGTAGACACTGTTCTCTTAACAACATGCACTCAGTAAATGCATTTGTTTGGTGACTCTGTGAATGCTAAATCCTCACAAACATGCAAGATGGTATATAATAGGAGTCTAGTTGGTTATGTAACAGGAAAGAAATACAAAAGAAAACTGTGTTTGAACTAACATAGGCACGCAAAAACTTTTTTAAAAACGAGATCCTCATCCAGTGTTCGGCTCTCTGTCAGACAGCGGCTGTGTGCGAATCACAGTTTTTAAGCCATATAAAGAGAAGAAAGAATCCAGTGGCATGAAAATGTTAATCACATTTCATTTATGGATTACTTTCATGCAAAATTATCAGTTGCATCACATCCACACCCAAACTCTCTGAGTGTTTGTGTCTGGCTTTAAGTCTAGATGTG